>NC_080642.1:6470500-7095000 GCF_027579445.1 Ammospiza nelsoni | reverse complement strand
TCAGAATGCATCCTTCAGAAAGCCAAGCAATCTTGACAGAAACAAGAGGCAGACAAGCTGCATTCCCCAGTGCAATCCCGGCTAAACAGGATGCAACAATCACTTCAAATGCACATGGCCGGGGTGGTTTTAGCACTGATACCTGCTTTGCCTAATTAGTTATTCCTAATTATATCTATAACCCAGCACTAACTTCATGGTAATGACAACTTTGGAAGAAGCTTCTCATAGCTGAGAGAGAAGGTGGTTTGCTTTAAAATCTCTAAACTGAAAATGTACTCATAGAAATTATAGCATGCCCATTATGCAAAAATATGCAGAATTATGTGAAAACAAGCAGTCAGGAGAGGGCAGGTAGACTGTGCTGATGTCTCTGGGTGATATGTATGTTTTGCTGTCTTAGCCATTCTCAGCAGTTTCTTTTGTAAAAAAAATAAGTGATGCTGTCTGGAAAAATCAGAGTCTGTCTAGTGCTTGTTGCAGATTTGTCACTAAGAATTTATTTGACATACCTTTTCCTCAGACTAGGACACAGGGAGGGTTCATTCCCTACATAACATTGATATGATTGATACTGATATTCCCTACAAAAACACTGATACTATAGTGATTTTATGTCTCAAAATATCTGCTTAAGTTATACCAGTCAACTAAAGACACCACTACTAGTCAGCATCAGCTTCTGCTTTCTGTGCCCAACTCCTGTTACCAACTAACAAATCTTCTTTAAGATTACCTCCCTGCAAGACTGATTCTCACTCTTAATAATTAGATAATCATAAGATCTACCCAGTTGTCTCCTGAAAACAAATAGACAAACAACAGAAGCAGCTGTCCAAGGGGTCCAATCCAATTTAACATTGTAAGGAACATTGCTACTCTCAAAGCTATTCCTGTCTTCCCTACTGATGGAAGTGCTTGGGATCTCTCAGTGCCAGCAGCATGAAGTAATGTAACTACTCTAGCATAGAGCATGACATCAGATCTGTCACTGCAAGCCAGAAAATCCATCACATTGAGGCTTTGTTCCCTCAAATAGTCATTTACTACATATCATCAAGCTGCTTATTTAATATTTATGCAAATTTTTCAAGACATTGCACTGGACTGTGTATCAGAGACAGTCTGTTACAGAGGACCAGAGAAATCAGAGGGAAGTCTTTTTCCTTTACATTCTTCCCAAACACAAACAGTCACCCTAACTGTGGTTTCCCAATTACAGTTTCCTCTCCAGCACAATTTCCAAATTGGAAGCCCAGTATAAACCCAATTGCCTTTGAAATTGGCCTACTCAGCACAGCAATAAAAATAAAATCTCAGATGCCACACTGTCAATCAACCTGGCCCTTATAAAACTGTGAGTTCCACTCTTACATAATGTCACAAATGCCACAATTAGTATCAGCCCATGCCACAGGAATGGGGATCAGAATCTGTGTTATTTGATCACTTGGTTTTGATCAAAACTCACTTTTGGAAAAGTAAAAAAAGATAAAAGTAAAAAAATTCACTTTGATCAGGACTTATTTTGCATCATTTTGATTATGAGACTTCATCTGTGTTTGCAAACTCTAACAGGGGTGTCTGACTTACGCCTTACAGTACCAAGTAATTCCTACAATAAACATAAAATTAAAATCTCCTTAACTCTTGAAGTTTTAGAGGTATTTGGGATACAGACAATGTTTAACTAACACCTTCTCCCTTGGAGTTATTACACTAATATTATTATTCCTGTCATGTTCTGTCAGTTTAATTGGATAATAGCTGCAGTCAGATTATTGCCTTGTAAGTGCATACAAGCACCTAACAATGTTTATGCAAAGAAGCCCATGTGCCTTGCTGGTTAAATGGGAACATCAGATTTTAGATGTACAGCAAGGGCTGGTGACTTCCTTCAGGAGTGCAAATCACAGAGGGGTGAGCAGGACAAAGGGTGAATGAATGAGGATGCTGAGATCCGACCGCTGCTCACTGCTGCCAATGACAGAATGAGAACTGAGCAGCACAAGGGCTGCTCCTGGCCATGGCTTTCCATGATCTTCCATGATTTTCCTTCTTGCCTTGTGGCTTTCCATGATCTTCCATAATTTTCCTTCTCGCCTTGTGGCTTTCCATGATCTTCCATGATTTTCCTTCTTGCCTTGTGCTTGTTGGATCCACAGAGCCGGGAGGAAACTTGAGCACAGGCACTGGGGGTTTGGGCTTTCCCCTCCACAAACTGTGTTATATTTGACAGCACAACAGGTTTCCATGTGCCAGGGAAGAACAGGCTGTCAGAGATTTTTGCTCCCTAGTGTGGCAGAAATGCCACAAAACAGGTAAAGTGCAGTTACCTCAGTCCAGCTGCTGGGAATAGGTCAGACCCAAATCAGTCAAAATTCTCGACAACTCCACTGATTCCTGTAGCTTATTATTAACACACAAAACAGATTATACACATTTCTTTTACTGTAACATCCTAGATTCTGAAGACACTGGGTAAAACCCACGACAGCACTTTGCCATCATTTATATTGAAGTTAAGCACAATCTGAGAGCAATAGCACTGAAAGCTCTCACAGAGGAGTTATCAAATGCTCACTTCATATTCATATAATGCTTGATTTGCATCAGTTTAATATTTTATATGTAGGGGAGCACTTTCTAGAGGGTTCCAGATAGTTCCTCACAGAGAAATTGGGAGAGCTATAATTTTAATTACAATGTCAATATAAATACTCTTTTTATCTCATTTTAGGGAAAAGTTTCTCCTCCTACTGTACACTGAGATAGATTTGAAAGAAAAAAAGGTTCAGTTGACACTCTCTAAACATATGTTTTCCCCATCTGAGCTCATTCTACTTCGCAGAAGTCAGAATGCTGGTGGAGAAAACTGAAAATGCAGCCCAGTCTTGAAGCACTAATGTAAATGATTGGTTCTGACACCAGTAAAGGCATGTTGTTTTCCCTCCAGGTTGCCTACTTTTCACATAGGCGAGAAGGATTAAAGACATAAGATTTCTCTTCATGTGGGGAGTTGATAACCTGCCTTCTCAGAGGGGTTTTGTTACCTCAGAACATGTGCAAAGGAAAAAAAGCACAAGCAACTTCAAGAAGCAGACTGTTTTGTGAAAAGTTTTTTGCCTTTTAGCTGAATTATCGTTAGGGGAAACAGTTTCAGTATCTTTTTTGAGGATAAAGGTAGATTTCTCTTTCAATTCATAGTAACCAAGTGGCTCCAGTGGTCAATGCAAAATGAAAAAGTCCTCATTCCTTGATTTAAATCCTGACTTATAGCACTCAAACAATAAATCTAGTTGTGAGTTCTATGTACCAACTAGTGAAGAAAAAGTAAGAATTTCAGAACCTCCAACACTACATGTAAGGACAATATTCCATCTATATAACAATCAACATCTCTGGAAGAGGACACTGCCTGCTAGGGAGGTTCAATAGAAGAATATCTATAAGATATATTCTGCCAAATATCTGTCAGTGTGATTTGGTGGGCTTTTCTCATGCTCCACAAGGCAGTGAGTACATGACCCAAAGAAATTTCAGGTTTCTGAAGCACTTTGCAGTTCCTGGTGTTCAGGAGCATCCCCAGTACCACACTGGGCTCATGTTGCTGGAAGTGCTTTGATTTCAAATAATGAGCACTAAATGAACAGTTGGGGATGAACCATTTCGAGGACTTATTAAACTTCTGACATTCCCTTAGAAGGTTCCACTTAAGAAGCTGAAGAAGGAGAGAGAAAAAAAAAAGGAGCAAAATATTGTGAATTTGTGATTTCTTTTACGTGCAAGTAATTACAGAATAAGCATTTGTAAGGTTATAACCACATCTCAGAATCCTACATGTTCAGCTGAGGAGTGAAAGTTTATATACAAGTGAATATTTTCATTACATTGTATGAAATTCAAGGGAATAGTGCCTCACTAACTGCAGGACTGTGGATTAGTCAACACATCGTTAAGAGATATTTGCTTGAAAGCCTCTGGCTTACACTGAAGAAATGTGCTTGTAATCTCTTTACCTGCCATGTATTTCATTTATTTACAGCAATACTGAAATGTTCAGTACCAATCAAGCCTACAAGAATGAAATACATCTGCAGTATCAGGTGGCGTGTGAAATTGTACTGCTCTGAACAGTTATGCTCTTAGGGAAGGAATCAGTAAACAATTTACCATGCCATTTCACATGGCTCTAGGATTCACTGTCTGTACATAAATAAGTCTTTTATGCAAAGTAAGAAAATTACATTCTGGAAAAAAAAATCCAGGTCCTTGACTCTGCCTTGGTTTTCTTCCTAGCAGTTGTCTCCCAGATAAAATAGTGCAGATGTATAGCCAGATTCTTAAGGTATTTTGCATGGTGTGCCTGGGAACCTGCCACAAAACAAGCCTGGTTTATTTTTAGATACCCTTAACTTTATTTATTGATTTAGGAGGATATGAGGAATGGGCATAAGCAAAGAGAGTATTTTGAAAATGGTATCTTTTATTAGATTAGCTGATACAGCTTGAAAAAAGCAAGTATGCCTTTGGGTACAAGCTGCTTTCTTCAGCAAAATCTAAGTCAATACAGGCAATTTCAATTTAATCTTATTACCTTGATAACAATGCTGTTATGATGTGAGTGTGGAAATGAGTAAGAAGAGGGGCATTTTGAAAGTTTTTTTATTTATTCTGAAATGTCAAACTTCCATGTAAAGCCAAATGAAATTCCTTGGTCAAGATTATGGGAGGAAAAGAAAAAGATTTGTTCCAGCCCCTCCCATTCTCCTCTCCTCCAAGAGCTGTCTGTGGCTGTTGCTGGGAGTGATAACTCTTAGAAAAGCAATATTTACTCTAAAGTTTCCATGCAGCAGCAGAGATTCTGTTGCCAGCATGTGTTTTTACTGAACCCATAAAATAACCAGTGAAGTCCCTTTGCCTTGCATGGTCCTGCTCCTCTTGCAGATCCTGTTAGGAGAAGGCTGTGGGAGCAGCAGGTGGGAGATACCCAAGCCTGGATTGCTGGTGTGACTCTGCCAGACTGAGGAACAAAGTGCAGCGAATAAAAGACCATCACTATTGAGAGATCAAATGGTGACAGAGAGGCTGCACTTAAAATGAAGAGAAGGAGAAGGAGCCAAGGAAGAATAGAGAGAAACTGCTGAGGCCAGTAGGGAAAGGTCAGGAGAGGAATAAAGGCAGATTGCCTGGAAGAGGTAAGAGGTGCAAAGAAAGACTTATAAATTGATGAGAGGAGAGAAAAATGATGACAGTAGAGAAAATACCAGATAGCAATCCCATTAATAAGTGGAGACCAGCCTCCATGGTGATTCCTGGCAGTGCCACTAATAGCTGACAATTAGATTTTTCCACAGCAAAACATAACTGAACATCTAAGCAAAAATAAACAATTTTTTGTAAGTCAGCAGAAAAACAGCGCAGCAGTGTCAGTCAAAATTATCCTAATTAATTTACATCTAACTAGATGTGAGTCCAAAGAACCAGGTATTTATTAGACAAATTACAGCAAGCAAATTAAGTGCAGCACTGATTATTGCACCAGCACAATGTTTTTATTCATCTTCATCAAGCACAAGACTTTGTCTTCTAATTCTTTCTGACTCTGCTGCTAGACAACTCCTTCCTGAAAGCAGGACCATGAAAGTGGCATTTAGGCTGAGAAGGGCAAAAAGCTTTGCAACCAGTCTCACAAAGATCATCCTAAGCACACAAGGCTGCAGAAGAAGAACATGATGCAGGTGAAAGGAAAGATCCAAAGGAGCATCAAAGCTGACAATTTCAGGACTACATGGGAGGATGTGTCACTGTGTACAGAGGGTGACACTGCTCTCTGTTTTCTTTCCATCCTGTCCAGGCTTCAGCTTCCATCAAAGTTCATTAATAGCAAATATTTCCATTCACTATTCATTAAGTTGAAAATGAATAGGCAGAAGAATTCTGGCTGGTTTTATTTCTGTCCCTGGTATTAGCGAGCTGCAGAAACCGCAGGCGAGTTATTTATCACCTTGTAATGAGCCGCTGCCTGGAGTGCTGAGGGAGGAGGCAGAGCATCCCAAGTGCCTCTAGAGGCTTCCAAGGAGAAAGAACAACATTGCATCCAGATGGGAGAGGAGGCAGGCTCACTCAGCTCAGATATGTCTGGTTTTATCTGGGTTTACTATAAAACAGGATCGGCAATGGGTGTGGCAGCACATCCCAGCTCTTCTCTGCCCTTGTTGTTGTACACCTAGTGAGATTCATAGTTTGCCTCTGAGCTAAAAGAAACAAAGGATATTTCTGTATGTCCTCTGCTTTTGTGCTTTTACTTCTCTTTGCTTTGAATTATCTCCTCTGTAAAAGAGGAGCAAAATAGTTCTTTACTGTACCTGCAAGTGTTGCTGTGGCTGTGCAGCTCAAGCACTGCAGAAGGTCACGTGAAGTGCTGCTTTAACAGAAGTCAGAGCTCTTTATTTACAGCCTTTTATCCAACAGTGCTGTGCTCTGCTTCCCTAACTGGTGTGATCTTTACTAAGGCATTTCATGTGTGTTTTGGCATGTGCTTCTCAAATTGCATCCTTAAAAGCACAGCCTGTTTGCTCCATGTACTATTGCCAGTGATTTTGATTATTTGAGCAACCATTTTATTTTATTATTGTGAATATTCTGAAAATTATTGTGGATAAAACAATGCTTAGAGCTGGGAAAAAAAAAAAAAAAGGAGGAAAGAGATTAAATCTTTGGAAAAGTCTTGCTGATTAGGATTCTAATCTTTCCATGAAGCACGTGGTCAGGGCAGGAGAAGCAGAGGCACAGTGGTGCTGAACAGAGCATCATCTAACACACAAGTGCTGCACTGTGCCCTGAAATCCTCAGCTCAAGCTGTGCCCCAGACACCTGAGGTGAATGTGTGCCTGAAATCACCATTCACAGCCATTCAGAGCTGGAGCTGGAGCTGCTCAGGAAATCCACTGCTCAAAAAAGACAGGTTTGGCTTTTTACTGAGACAGAGGAAAGATTTCTTCTGACCCCCTTCCTGAGAATCCAGCACCCAACGTGTCCCTGTCAAACTGAGGTGGCCCAAGTCCCCCTCCCCAGCACCTCAGGCTCCAGGGGAGAGCTCCCCTCTTCCAGGGGGTGTCTGTGGAGTCCACAGCAACATCTGCCACCTCCAAGGTGTCCCCAAGCCAGCAGATGTAGGGCAATCTGCTGTATTAATGGAATTTTCATTCCTTCCTGCCGAATCTGCTCCACTGCATGGAGCTGATGAAATATTCATAGCACCAGTCAGAAGAGGGATAAAAGCAAACTTGGATATAACCCAGAGGCCAAAGTAGTTATGCTGGGCAGAAGAACACCCCAGTTTTAGTCTTTCTTGTGCTGATTATTTGAAAATAAAAAATGAAGTGTTCAGTAAAGCAAGAGTCTGAAACTCAGGGTATTCTCCTCTTAGTTTTACTCTCGCTAGGTTTTCTCTATATTCATAAACAGGGTTTTCTACAGTCCACTGAAAAACATTTATTCCATACAAAGTAGAGTTGTTTCAATAAAAAAGTAGTAAGAATGACTTCCACTACACCAGAGTGTCCTACAGTTTGGCACATGAGCACTCTGATGGAGCGAGGAAAATTAAATAATTTTGGAAAATGGACAGAATGGGGTAGAAGATGATTATTCTAACCATGGCACTCCTGGGTGAAATAGAAGGATGTTGTGTGAACATGATATGCTCCCCAAAGGCCTCCCAGATTAAACTAAGAAGGCAAAAGAGATACAAGAACATTTATTTGTTAATTTTACAGACACAGAATGAGACCTATCAAGATGGGAATGTCCAGAAGTAAAACCTAGGTAATCGAGAAACTGCAAAATAATTAATTTTACTGTAGGACATCCATTCTCCACAAAAAAACCAAACCTTCTGAAACAAAGAGCCTTTACTTCATTTAGAAGCTCTTTGGGCAAGACAGCATTTTTTAGAGAAATTAAAATTAGGATTTACATGATTTGAGTAGAAATTTTCTGTCTAAAATCTGCCCACCTAAGGAAATTGTCACAGCAAAAGCCAGGAGGTGCATAGAAGAGGACGTTTATACAATATATAATTAATATTTAATAAATTTGAAAAAATAACCAATATCTTTTGGAGACTGTGTAAAGCTAAAGGGATATGGACTGACTTGCTGTACAGCCGTGTAACAAGGAAGATCTCACAAGCACTCATGAGCTTTGCAGCACAAACCACTCGTGGATGTCCCACGTATGGGCCAGTACAGACACAATAAAATCATGGTAGTTTATATATTGTCGAAATCTTGGCTGAAATGCAAACAGGTGGATCCTAATACCTGAAAGTGACTGCAAAACAACTGTACCAAGGAGAAGAACTTCACTTAGCACTCTGTGCTGTAAGTTGCACACTCTGGACTTCAGTACTGTATTAATTGCCCTCATTTGTCAGTGTTTAACACACAAAGTGCAGAACAAAATCATTTTGCCAATTCAGTGTAAGTAATTAGCTATTTTACATCCTTTTTAATGTGAAAGGATCTGGTCCTTCATTTTATGGCTTGGAAAACCATTCACTATCCATTTAGTGATAATATTTTAATAATTGTGTGATGTTCCAAGCAGTTTCAATGGATGATGTCACATCCACAGAACAGCTTATTATCAAGAGAACAAATGTGAGATGGAAATCTGAGTGAGAATTTAATTATGTTTAAAAAGACAGATGCTTTGCCATTCACCAAGCCATCTACTGACAGCATTCAATAAAACACAAATTGAATGCACATTTTTACACACAACTGTCACTTCCTCATCTGCATCAGTTCTCCCCTTCCTGTACACGTGCTCCTGGCTTAATAAACAAAATATCCACACACAATGGATGCCAGCTGACTTCCATCCACAACTGTGTGCCACACAAAGGAGCTTTCTTCCATAAATTTCATTTTTAATGTTATTGCATCCTTTTCCATTTTCACCAATTTGCTTTTTGGTCTCATTCTGTTCTTTTTTGAACAGCCAGCCTCTAGAGTCACACGTCTTTGATTCTGGCAAAATGTGTTAACTTTTCTTGGTTGTGGAGAGGAACTTTAAAATGTAGACTTAAAAAGTCACAAAGCAAGCAGAATAATTGACAGTTTTATTTTTACTATCTCATTATTTTTAATGAGTTAGTTTGTATTCCTAAAGAATTCAGGAATTCTTGACTTTCAGTGCCACTTTAGGACATCACTGAATCTAAATCTGCAATGTTATTTTCAGAGAGCAAATTTTTAGAAGATACAGACCTGCAAGTAGGACTAGTTCAGGAATTTGAAAGTGTAAAACTCCTCATATTGAAAATAATTGTGTGTGCAAAGGGAATCTCAAACATACTCCTAGAGTGCTTGAGCACATACAAAGAATTATTTATTTGTTCCCACATGAGTTTAAAAAAAAGCCATGTTTAAGCTGATTTTGATTTTGCTTCACATGGAACTACTAATAAAGCACGCTGTAAAAACAGAATTTCTTTTAAAACCAAGAGTGGAAGTACTTTTAAACTTGCTGATTGAAGAGAGAGTTACTACAGGAACAAAATATTTTGATAGTGAGAATGTTCATTGAAACCTGACTGCTGCCACATAAATCCAAGTAACAGCAAGCTGAAAAAATCCCTTCTGATCTTTTCCACTGTAAATGGGCTTTTCCATATCCACATCTCACTCAGCTGAAAATTGCCTTCACAGAGCTGAATACAGCATTCACTCCTGCCCTGACACAACAGGACAGATTAATCAGGTTACTTCTTCCCTCCCTGGAATTGCTTGGATCATTCTTTCCCCTGATCTCTCCTTGCCCCCAGTTCCAGCACTGAAAAGCACCTTACAGTAAGCAGCCCTTCTGTACTTAAGTCCAAAGCAGTCAGATGTGAATCACTGTTCAAGGCTTTTCTGCAGCTTCTCTCAGCTGTTCCAGCAACATTTGGCTCTGAAAGATGTCTCAATGTACATTAAACTGGGAAAATATCTGGGGATTGGTTATTACCAGCAAGATGTAGATGCTTTTTCCTATTCACCCTGTTTAGTTATCTTCATAACCTGAAAGACTGTGTAAAATATTGCCTATGTAAACTAATTAGCTGTTACCAAATCTGCATTCCAAAGAGGGATCTGCTTCTTAATGAAAGCTGCAAGAAGCAAGCAGGTGACTGGTGGTGTCTTGGAGCAAGTTAGTTTGTACTGGGCTTTAATCTAGAAGAGTCTTTCAAGTTCTCACCTCTTTCTTGTGATGGGTACATAAAGCAAGGCACCCCTTGTTGAAGGGGACAGGAATGCCAATAAATGCAGATTACCATGCTGTGGAAAACTGTATCAGATTTATTGTAATACAGGAAGCATGTATGTTGAGATTTGTATAAATGTAATACGTAGAACAGTTTCTATTAGTACAGGCTGAGCACAGATAAATCAGTGTGGCTTTTGGATATTTCTCTTCAAGCATTTTTCAGCCATTAGTGTCTCATCACGATCACCCACTGACTTTCAGCTACAATCTGTGCTTTTCTGACCCTGCCCATGGTACCAAGATCCAAAGTTTCCAGCCCCTACACTGTTCAATTCCTGACCAGACACCTGCATGTGTGCAGCAGACATCTCCTTTAATGCTGCCTTTGCTGTTCTTCTCCCTCATTGTGCTGAAATCAATACCTAGCCTTAATGTGAATCAGAAAAATAAGTAGCATTTGAATCTGACATCGACAGCTTTAATTAGGATTGGAGTACAAAGTTTTCTCTTTTGTTGCCAAATTGTTCCCTCAGTTTCAACTCCTCCAAGCTAAATCCTATGCTATACTCTATACTCCTATACTCTATGCATTAGAAGGATTCACATGAACAATTATTTGGCTGAAAATTAATGTAAATTAGAAAGTTTGGTGTATCTTATATATATATATATATATATATATAATTTTTTTTTCTCAGCAGACTGGATATATTTCAGTATGTAGACTTCAGCTGGCTTAGAATAATAAATTCCACAACTGTGGAAAATACATATTTGTGCTATGCTTTCTCCAACATCATAGTGTGTAGTCTCAACAATTTCATGTCCTTTTTGGTAAAAACTGCAAAGGCTCAATGTATTGTAATCTACTGTGAATTCAGCATCTGTTTGTGATATTCTCAGCAGGAAAATTTGTTTCTTTTCATCACCTGCAGATGCAATTATACCAGCAAGTCCTGCAAAGTGCTCAGATATGAGATGTGTAAGCTTGGCAAAAACCCTGGAATGAAACGTTACTTTTGTCATAAAAAAGGTCCCTTGGGTTCTTCTGTTCAGAGCCCTTTAGCTGGAGAGTAAATATCATGTAACTGTAATACTTTGCACCTTTGTTTCACCTCCCATCCAAGACTCTCAGCTGGCTTGGCAAACATAGCTGGATTAGGGATTCCAGCAGGGAGAAGCATCCTGCCAAAGCAGAACGCCCCAGAGGTCACACTCACACATTGAGCTCTGCATGTCTACCACTGTTCACACACAAATATGCTAACACTCTACATAAAAATATAGAAAGTTAAACTTTTCTAAGCTAACATGCCTATTTTCAAAAAAAATGTGAGAGTACGTGGAGATTTGGAGCTGCTCATCACAATAAGATCTGAGAGTTTGTCAGGAAGTGTCAATGAATGGCTCAGGAGAGTTCAGAGCCATATTCCCCACAAATAAAAAACACATTCTCACATCAAAGGCTTTACATAAATCTGTCAAAGTTAGCTGTATAATTAAGGACACCGTGGGCTTAGACACATGGAAGTGCCATAAGTGAGTTAACACAGCAGGCTACAAGGATTCACTCGTCTAGATTGCACAAAATAGAAAACAACTCCAGTTAATTCAGCCTTTCTTCATCACTTCCACAGGATCATGTAAGTGTTGATGTGGGAGGAACCTCTAGAGATGGTGTAGATCTCTGCTGGGAGAAGAGTTAACAAAAGCAAGTCGCCAAGGACGGTGTCCATTGGGATTTTGAGTGTCTCCAAGGATGGGAGTCCACAGCCTCTCTAGGCAACCTGTTCTGGTGCTCTCTCTGACATCCCTCTTATTTAAAATTCTCCAGTTCTCTTCATCATCTTCACTACTCTTTTCTGGACTCAATTTGGTGCCCAGTGGGAGCCCCCAGGCCTTTTTCTAACAGGCTCCCTTTTAGCCAGGCACCCCATGGCCTGTACTGGTGCAGGGGTCATTCCCCACCAGGCCCAGCACTTTGTTGAGCTCAGGAGCCCATTTTCCCCATTTTCCCAGCCTCCTGAGGTCCCTCTAAGCAGCAGCACAACCATTTGGTGACCCAGCCACTCCCAATTCAGTGTCTGCAGCCCTGCTGGGTTCACCGTGGCCCACAAGGCAGGTCATTAATGGAGATGTTTAACAGTGTTCATCCACTATTGATCCCTGGGGTAGACAAGCAGACGTGGACTGTTTTCCTACAGCTCAAGCAATTTATTTTTGTCTGAGTCTTAGTCCCACTTCATTAAGTGCCTAACGATGAGGCTTTGCAGTAGTCAGAGAATCACCAAACAACTATCTTCCCAACTTTATTTAGCATCAGCAACCTAATCTTTGTAAATAACTTTAAAAATATCAAAAACTTCATATCTGCATCTTTTGGCAATGAAAATGTTGGGATAAATCTAACAGGAATTGTGTTTTAAATTAAATGTCTGCTGCCAAAAAGCCTGCCACTTTTGAAATTTTTATTCTTACTTCATAAATGGGCAAATAGTTACCACTGTGCATTTAGTGGTGACAAATGGAAACATTAAAAATCCGGGCAAAGTTTCACAAAAACATTGTAGCAGAGCCAGGAGCTGAACCTAATCACATTGATTTAAGCATCATTCCT
This sequence comes from Ammospiza nelsoni, assembly GCF_027579445.1. NCBI lineage: Eukaryota > Metazoa > Chordata > Aves > Passeriformes > Passerellidae > Ammospiza > Ammospiza nelsoni. The sequence continues at coordinate 7,082,126 of NC_080642.1, read as the reverse complement.
CTCAGAATTAAGTTGTGGGTAAATGACTGAAGATATATGAAGGTTACGCAGATTATATATATCCATTCTTGTTACAAGAAACAGACAGCTTAGTTTTCATTGAAATTAGGTTTGTACTTTATCTTTGGACATCTCCTTGCTGCTGATTTCCTCCAGCTCTGCCCTCCTGCCACATGTGTGGTTCACAAGTCTGCCACAGCCTGGAGCAGCAGAGTGACAGAAGGAGCAATCAGAGGAAGGTGAGCAGAAAAACAGGAGAAATTTCCTTCATTTTTCACTTGCTTGGTGCTGAGTTCATGTGGTTCCAGATAGGAAGTTCAGCCCAAACAAGACCTCTGAGAGCACAAAAGGCAAGTAAGTGAAGGACAGACTTTACAGAGGTGAACTGGTGGAAGTTCTTGTGTGCAAGACAGGCGACTGCTGCACACCTCCAGATTATGCAACCTTAGTAGATCCTAAGAAAGTTTTTTCTATCACTGATTAAAACTACCCCAAATTCTCCTGTCAGTTTTCAGTGGGTTGATTCTGGAAAGATGAGTAAGTGTGAAGTTACAGGAAGCAGTGTGGTTTCTGATCAGATGGCAGATAGTTACTCAAAGACAGACATTTTACTGGGGAAGACCTCATCTCATTTCTTGCCATGCAGTAGTGGTCAAATTTAGCTAAAAAACTGCATAAAGGAATTAAACTTTACCACAAGGGTAGTAAAGGCAAAAGTTTAAACCATTTATTGTGAAGGAGCACATGAGACAGGGGCAATGATCCAGAATGTCCAAGAAACTACAGAGCCATCCAGGCAGCAGTAGCAAAATACAAAACAGAGACAGAAATACCACCTTTACTTTTTAGTCTACACCAGTGGTTTTCAACCTATGGCTCAGAGGAGGAAAAAATCACAAAGAAGGAAAATCCATGAATGATATCTGGAGAGACTTAGAAATAAAGCAATGTCACAGTTGTTAGGCCTAAATTCCCTCTGCAAAGGTTCCAACCTCCACTAGAAACACACACACACATCTACAAGTGAAAATTATTTACAAACAGTGCCCACACTTCCCACCAAGGGAAACAATTCATTTTTTAGAAAGCGAGCTCATGAGCTGGAGAGAAAATATTCCTACCCCTGCCTTGCTGTGCACTTCCCTGACCTTTAGAAAATCAATCCCTCTGCTCCTCAGCCTGTGCCTGCATCACAGGGCATGCACTGCCCTGGATCTCCAGATCCTTGTGAATGGTGCTGAAGGTGTGCACTTCAAATGGGTTGTTGTCAATAGGTGCCACGGGCTGGAGGAACAGCTGTCCATGGAATTATTTTAGAAGCATTTGTAAAGGAAGCTGCCTGTAATTACCAGTGGGTTTATTGGCCACACTGAGGAAGAAGGAATATTAGAAACAGCATCTAGTCATCTGTGTAGTCATTTATGAGACAGCTATGAATAAATGAAAGGTTTTTGTGGGGAAAAATATGGGGGAAAAAAGCCAGAAGTATCCCTCAACTGTCATATATGAGATTAATCACAGGATAAAATCAGTCACTCTGCATTGCACTGCTCAAACCCTTTATTAAACCAAAGAGCCTACAGGAAGCAAGAGAAAATCAATCAGTAGCTTAAAATTATTTGGAATATGCTCAGTCACAGCATAAAAGGATTTCATTTTGCATTTGCAAGGAAGACAATACTTCTACAGGAACTTGTTTCTTCACTGTTTCTAGACACTAAAGTATGATAATAAAATGCTTTCCATAACTATTTATAAGTTCAAAGACAGTCAAAGCCTCCAGTATTTAAACAGTCCTGCATGGCCAATTTTAGGATACTCTGTATTTCCTCCTCCAGCAGAAATGTTGATGTCCAAAGTGTCAAAAGTTTTTTTGCATTCACTTGTCAGTAAGGAAATAAAAGCTAAAAAGGGGTATAAATTGAAATGTGTTGCCAGTGGAGTTATTCCAGGTAGTAACAATCAAGGATTCTTTTTCCCAGATGCCCAAGATGAAACATACATCTACCAAGTGCACAAAAATAAAAAACATAAAAAATATTAAATAGGGGCAGAAGAAGTAACATAATGTAAAATGTTTTGCAATGCACTAAATAATGCTCTGAGGATTCTGGCAGCTTTGGTCAACTCAGTTGCTCAGCTACTCACTGAGTCATTCCAGGCTGCTAAGGACTTGAGTATTTATCTAAATATCTTTGTGCAGGGTGCCTCTGCCTCTTGGCTATGCTGTGAATTCAGAAATCTGTATTTGAACAGGCAGCACTGGATTTCAGAGGTGTTAGATAGTGCAGGCCAGAGCATTAAAATTCAGTTTGTGTGATTGCCAGTGCTCAGGCAGGATGACTTCCAGTGCCAGCATCCATGTGCTGACACAGGCAGGGTTAATGCTGCCCTTGGCAGGGCGCAGACTGATCTGGTGAGGGAATGCAAAGATAAATATTTGTGAAGCATTCACACACTGCAGTGATAAACACAAATAACAGAAAGGTGATCACAAGAATAACCTCACTCATAAAACATCTTCAGAAGCAATAAAAGTCTCACTAGGGCTTATCCTGATTTATTCAAATGAAAATATGTGAGTGGTATTCCATAAAATATACAAAATTAAAAACAACATTCAAATCTGAGAAACAAAGCAATAAATCATACTTACTCAGCAGCTTTATGTCTAACAATCCTCCTCTAAAAATCTTATTTGCTCATTTGCTTGGTTGCCAAATTTTTGAAGCAGAACCACCCAGGTTTTCTGTAGTGAAGGTTTCCTGAGGTTTCTCTTTGAATACAGCGTGCCCTGCCCCTGATAAATTTCTCAGAAAATTGTTTCTGCATCTTGGGCAGCGCTGTTAGCTTCCAGTTCTATTTCAAGTCAAAATAGGCTGAATAGTCTTCAGGAAGATGACAAGTCTTGGAATAACATCATTTTCTCATCAGAAAAACAGGAAGACCATTAAAAGGTCTATAAAAGCAGAAGGTAATAAAGAATGCACTGCTTCATGAAGCATCTGCAAATAACTTTGTCATCTCAAAAGGGATGGTGCAGCCTGGTTTCATGGGCTTACTTGGATCTCATTTTGCCTACCAAAATAAATGCTTTTGGCTCTGCACATGCAAATGGAAACACACACCTGAAACTGCTCATGTAGTCAATCAACACTCATATTTAAACCAAAATAAACACTTGCCTGCACATTTTTCTCAAAATTCTCAAAATTTTAAGGCATCTGCAACTCAAAATTTCTCTGACTTTAAGCTTTCAAAGGAATAAGATTGAGAAGTTTTCCAGTAAATTGCTAGAGATTGTTTGAATGCCAATCCACCTAGTAACACTTGTATTGTAATGCAATCCAGGACCTAAATCACATTTCAGAGTCTGCTAAATGTCAGTAATTAATACAGCAATTCCCTCACAATGAGTTTATGAAAGTTCAGTACCTTTGTTGGGAGAAATGCAGGAAGAATTCAAGAAACATGTATTATTTTCTTGTAATTTCCTCCCCCCCAAAAAATCGATATCTGATTTCCAGTATAACTGGGTTTAGAAGAATTCTGCACAAGCTGGCTGTGTGTACAACCCTGAAAGCCTTCAAGGAGAGATCATTTGTCCAAAATATTCAGTTTCAATAAAATGTCAGTCTCCTACAGATTGTACAGTAGCAAGTACTCAAATTATTTTAGATAGGTGGAAAAACAAAACCATCCTTGGAAATGAAAGAAAAAGAAAGGTGTTTTAGAAGAGTCCATGTGTTCATATGAAAACAGTTGCACCAAGCCTGAGCCACACTCCCCCTTTAAGTACTGCACCAGTTTAGGGAAGAAAAAACATTCAAGCTCAGTAGAAATTTGCAATAAGCAAATCAGTGAACAAATTGTTTCATAAACTTTCTAAGGAGATAAATTCAAGGAGAGATTAACAGTATACACAGGCAAGGAGAATTAGTTTCTCACAGTAAATTGTAAATTTCACCACGTACATCCTAGCACATATCTTTCTCAGCTTTTGGCAACATCATCAACCATTTCTTATCCTGTTAAATATCATTTTAGATATATCCTGCTAAAAATAATTTCCCTACACCCTATATTTTCCCCCAAAGTGTCTGAGCACAGGCAGCACAATTCCAGGACAATACCAATATCTGTGACACGATAATGTGAGTTATGTGCACAGAGTTAAGTTTATTTGCTTGGCAAACTCTTTCCTCCTTCATGTTTTATCACCTTTAGCTTGCAAAACTTGGTGATGATTAGCAGAGCACTGCAGAGGCTAATGCTTAATGGATTTAACAGAAGGGCTTGAAGGAGTGTCCTCAATGCCTGGGGCTTAAGTCCTGACACAGAAATGCAAGCGCATACATATGCTTTAAATTTCACCACATTAAATATTATACAGGATATTTTCTCCTTGTAACAATGCCTCTAGCAAAGTTCAGCTCAGGAAAACCAGAAGAGAATATGTAAAGATCCTTTACTCAGCCAGCCTTCCTCTATCAGCCTTTTAAAAATGTTTATAGCTCTGATAATGTTTCTCCAGGCTTTGCTAGAGCTGCATTCATCCAACCACAAAACACAGAGAGCCAACACCACATCCTGAGAGGAACAAATCACACGGGAGCTGAATGCTGAAATCACATTTGTAATTCTTCACTAGACTGAAATATGTTTACATGAGAATCCATTCAGTAATTCTGAATAAAATTCTGAATAAAAAGTCTGGAATTGAAAATGAAGAACTGTTCACATGTGGCTTCTCAAGAAGGACAGACAGGATACTCAACCCATCTCTAGCACCACTTATAAAGTAGTTTATGATTCATTATTTATATCAAATACTCACTGGAGGAAAAGGTTTACACTCCAAGCTGTTAGCCTTTTAGGCATGCTTTCCTTATTTGAAGATTTATTTCACGTCAGTGGTTATATGAGTGACACACAACTAAGTCAAAAGATCATCCAAAATTTGCAGCCTAACATTGAGATTTGGTTATTTTTGTCTTATGGCTCACCGTGGATTTCAAGCTAGGATGCAAAGAGGGGCCAGTGCCTATTTCAATGTTAATATGAGTGGAAAGAACATGAAATTTAGGAGAAGAAACAGAGCCTGACTGCTCCAGGCACGGAGGAACTGGGTGGATTCTTGTAACAGCAAGAAAATTTGGTGAGCATGGATCTGTTCCAGTATTTCTGTGATAACTTACACCAAATGATGTGCACCTACATGAAGAATTCATGGTCCAAATCAACTACAACACAAGAAGAGATGAAAACCAAGACCTGGAAGCATGTGGCCATTTTTCTTGTTAGAATTTCACCTGTGAAAAAATCAAATGAATGTAAACATCAGTACTCAAAGGGCTACTTGAAAACAGTGAATCTGGAGACATTATTGCTCTCACACAAGCAACAGAAATTAATTTCTTAGTTCAGTGATTCTGTAGGGCACTGAGAATTTTCTAGAAGCGTGAAAATGAAGATGATCATTATCTCCTAGGAGACAATAATCTTTAGTAGAATCATGCCTCTGAACATAGCTAGCAATTCTGTAGGGTTCAATTATTTTAGAAGAAAAATTCAGAGTTTACCTGCGCTTTTAAATGTGTCTGATGGGTGGATAACAACTGAAGCTTTAATACAGCTTTTAAAAGATCTGTAAAATGAAATTATTGGAGAGGGACCAATACCATTTATGATTATTTCTTGTTTATAGTCTTCTGACAAAACATAGAAACCAAATGTATTTCTTCAGCAGCCTAATTTTTACCTTTGTTTTGCAGATGTCATCCTTTTGTCCCTACAGCCATTATAGTTTATCAATTCCATCAGAAACCATGTAACAATTTCGCTTTTCAGAACAAAGACACATTTCAAAACTCCCAACAGAAATCTAAAGGTCAGGCATTTACATTTTCACCCGTTAGCACCTTGCCAGCAAAAAGCTCCCATTGTCTGTTCAGCACATTCCTCATTATTCTGACATTTTTTACCCTTTAGAGGGTGATGTCCCTTTTTTAATGAGAATATCAGTGGAGAGCAATTGTTAAAGAGAGTAATTTTCTCTTCATGCTGAAACAAACAGTTTATAATTTTAAAGATCATTGCCTTGTGTAACAAACACAGAATGTAACATTTCTTTCCTCTGGAAATGCCCTAATGAGGCACTGTGTTCTCTGCACCAGAGAACTGCTCCTATCCATCAACCCTGAAATATATCAGAGACTGTTGCTTCTTTGACCCAGGCTAATCTTAAATGATCAGCTTTGAGGCTGGAGAACATCCTTGCAAAAATTAATCAAAGTGACAGAGAGGGGAGAGGAGCTGATCCAGCGGTGCCATCTGCAGTTTGAGCATCCCTGGAGGGCTGGTCCTGGCTCCTCTCCCTGCTCTGGACCAAAAGGGCCCTGACCAGAGCAGGAGGGTGAGCAAGAAAAAGGGAAGCCCTAAAACATCCTTGCACCTCCCTGTGCTGGACAGGCTGGGTTTTTGCATTGGAGCTCAGCAGCAGGGATGGGGTTTCACACCCTTCCCTTCCAGATCAGTAACTACTGACTCTATCAGTTCCAGTGTTTCCAAATTCCCAGCTCATTCACGTTCCCTCACAGCTGCTTTTCCCTGAGTCAGGACCCTGTGTGCTGCAGCAAGTGTCTTCAGGATTATCCTGCAGTCTATACTTTATGTGACACACTGGAGATTAAATACTCCCACTATTTGTGAGAAAGTGATTTGCCAGATGGCATCAGCAGAACAGGAACCCCAGGCAGCTTGGTAAACACTGTCCCTGAGTTCTCACCCAGGTACTGAATGACACACACCATGGGTGTGCTCCCTCACCTTGGGCCTACTGTTGAAATATAAAAGTTCTTCACCTAAAAGGAAACAAAGATTAAATTCAGGATAAGGGAATAGAATCAGAGAATAATTACATTTGGAAAGGCCTCTGGAGATCACCTGGTGCAAACCCCTTAGCCTCACCAAAGTAGGTATTTGTATTTATGTCATACAAAGAATCTATAAATCTGCTGGAGAACATCTTATAGAGTCATATATGAGAATATCCCTGATAGGACATAGAAATTAATTGAATGTATAACAAGTGCTAAAAAGCATCGACAACCTTTGTATTTTTGATATCTGGTGACTGACCCAATCAAAGGCTTTATCTGGGAAATGTATTCAGGCTCCTGGGATAAGTATTATCTACATTCTCCCTAAATATGAATTATTTCCTCCCTCTCTCATGATGCAGGTCCCACGTATCCCACTGACAGCAGGAATGAACAGTTACAATAAAAGAACAAGTATTTTGCTTTGTCTTCCACCCTGGAGTAGGCAAAAAGGAAGCTCCATTCAGCAGCACCACAGCACAGCTAAAGGCACCAAGGAGCTGTGTCATCCCACTCTTCCCCACACAGACAGCAGCAGCCAAATGCAAATGACATTTAATTAAAACTCTCAAGTTAGTTTAAGTTTGGAGAGCTTCCACTGAAATACATTCTCTGACATAAAAAGAAAATTACAATCAGCCAGTATTGTGGGACCCACTGACAAGAGATCAACGGGCTTTCTGATGCTGCCTGCAGATTTCATTAGTGCTCTATTAAAAAATACCATTTTAAAATTATTTTTATTACAGAAATACAGCAAAATCAAAAAAAAAAAAAAGAAATGGATTAGATGATTTTTAAAAATCCATAGATCCATCATTTACTGTGACAATTTTGCAATAGCTTAGAACATACCCTGACACATTTTTAACTAAATGCTATGAAACCAATAAGCAAAATGCAAAGATCTGATGCCAGTTTAGTCAGGTGCAGATCTGGTAAAGGTCATGTATTACTTCTAGTTCAAATGATTAAACCAGACTCAAAGGAGAGGTTAGGATCAGAGTACAGCACTTGAGTTAACCACAGGAAGTTTTTGTGCCCACAAGCCATGGCTTTACACCAGCAGCAATATTGGCTACAAACACTCCCAGAGGGAACCCAGTGGAAAGCTGCGCCCTGACAGAGCTCTCTGGGCCACATCTCCAGCTCTGTTTTATGTGGATCCACACTAAATGCAACACTTTAAAAAGATGAAAGTCTTTAGCTGCATCTGGGCACCAAAGTTCTCCCTTTGGTAAAACAGATTTAGTAACTCCTAAATAGTCTTGTGAGTAGCTCTTCCAGTGACACCATTCCAGCCCCATGCTGCAATGACCACAGTGCCTGGTCACAACATAAGCAGGGAGGTGAGAGTTAGAGAAAATGGGTTTAGAGCAGAATACAATAAAAAGAAACAGATTATTTATGCTCCTCTTGCTTGCACTCGTAGCTGGAGTTTTCCCAGCTCACCTCCCAGGAAGGCTGCAGCCATTCCCAGGATCCACCCTAGGCAGTGGGGACAGGGACAGGGTGGCCTGGGGACAGCACAAAGTTGTCTTTCAGTGTCACTCATGGACACAGGGGCTGCATCCACCTACAAGAAACTCTGACTTCAACCCATCCATCAACAACTCTGCCTTCCACAAGAAAAAGTCCACCTACTATTTCCAAGAGGAGGATATAGAATCACAAGTGCTCCAAACTGGTCTAAAAGACACTGCAACAAAAGCACAAAGTACATTTTCCTGACAAAGATACATTTGACACCTGAGAGCTACCAGCTCCAAGGGAGGCATATTGAAGAATTGCCAAGACAGAATTAGGAGGAGGGATGCACCTGGCCTTCCAGGTGTGGCAGACTCACAGGAGACATGCCATCACACCCCAGCCTTTCAGAAACAGGATCCTGGATTTATAACATATGTGAGGCTGAGGAGTCACACAATCTGGTGTGCCAAAGCATCTGATTAGTTTCAGAGGGTGCAAAGATACAGATAGGAGAAAAAAGGGGGAGGAGATGGGGAAACCAACCCCAAAACAAGCAGAAAACTCTCTACATTTTAATTTTTTTTTTTCATCCAAAATTAAGTTTAATTTTTGAGAATAAATCGTCCTTTATGGGAAGGGGGGGTGGAGAGATGTTTCTAGAGTAGATTTTAAAACTTTGTTTTTTGGCATTCTCAGTGGGGTTTTTTCAGCTGCTGGATACCATCATGAACAGCTGCTCCCAGCCATAGAGCACTTACTGGTGCCAGACTTCATGCTGAGAGCTGGAAATCTGCTGCAAGGGAGGATTGCAGAGACCAAACCTCCACAGACTACTTTTAAGGCTGATTTAGAACTCTAGAGGTTAATAATTCAATTCCAGTTTTTACTGGAATTTTTACTGCTATCTTTGATTACGTGGTAGACCTTTAGTCCCAAGAAGAGAGATTGCCCTGTGCAACTTGTCTCTATTTGGAATTTACACCTGCAATGGGTAAAATAACATGGCAGTAAGAATCCTGCAAAATTTTGCAAATAATGGAACTTTCCAGTTGAAGTTTTCATACCTATTTACATCCTTGGGTACATTTAGGAAAGCATGATGGATAATGTGATTTATTGCAAATGTGTGCATGTGAAATACAGTCATGCAATAGTTAGAAGTTTTGAAACACTGATATTCATGTTTCTGCAGATACTGAATTTTCTCCCTAACTGGTCTTTTAAAAAGATTTCACTCTACAAAAATTAAGTGTCTCACTTCACTGTGTCTTTTCAATAATTTAAGCAGAATAAGAAGTTCATTATACAAGGTAGTTCAGAAATGTTTAAAAGCTTAATTCTCTAGATTATGACTTCTGACAGGCTATATATATAAATTCAGCTAATGTATCCCTACAGAGAAATGTTGTGCCTCAGAATAGAAAGTCTTTTGCAGGCAGCAGCTGGAGACAATATTTTCTTAGCACGTGCAGTGCATGGAGATGCAGAGCTGTGGGATTACTGCAGGCCTTATTTGTGCTATGGAGCTCTGGAGTTTGGGACAATCAGTTTTCACTCTTTACTACCAATCTGAACTTTCTCAAAGTTCAGGTAGATTTGTAGTCCAGAAAATGCCAAAGACTGGACACAAGATGTTTTTGAGCTTTAGCAAATTGCAGCAGAGCATCTGTTGAGAATGAACTGATAGGAGAACTTGCAAAGGTACCTTTAGCCATTGTAATTTTTGGCTGATTGGGAACAAACATCATCCCTCCTCCCTTGTGACATGGTCCTGATGGAGCACAACTCCATATCCTTGCATATATCTCAAAAAACTGCCAAACATAGGAGATTTACCTCCCTGAAAATACAAAAATACAATTAAAAATACCATAAGAAAGACTAAAAATGACAACACACATACTAAGAGACAAAATAGAAATTGCACAAGCATATGTCAATTACCTGTCCACTTTAATAGGATTATTAGTTATTAAAAATACATTCTTTCCAAAAAGATCACACCAGGGAAACAGAGGCAGATGCAACTAGAACAAGGAGCTATAGCAATAGCTGGACACAGAACAAGTCCAGCTCTATTTCACCTTCCCTCAAAGTCCATAGGACAAGTTACAAGTGTGAGGTGCTAAGTTAGAGCAATGTGCTGTGCTGGAATTCCAATTTCACACCTGCTGTCAGACTGCCCTAACCTGAGTTCTGAAATCCACAGGTTTTAATCACTGCCTGTAACTGTGAATAAAAGTGCACTGCCATGATGAATTCCTTATAGCACAGCTGAATTTGCTGACCTTCACTTGTTGTAGGTTCTTGGCTGCTCCCAATGCCTTTCAAACTCTCTATGCTGCAAGTTCTGTGGCAGACTCTTTGGAAATTTTAGACTAAGTCCATGGGAAAAATGGGTTTTTCCCTCTGAGCCTTTAATCACGAACATTGAGGACAGCCCTGCAGAGAAGGGCTTGGGAGTGCTGTAAATTCTTTGCTCAGAGGGTGGTGAGACAGTGGCTGCCCAGAGAAGCTGTGGATGCCCCATCCTTGCAGGTGTTGAAGGCCAGACTGGATGGGAGCCTGGCTAACCTGAGCTGGTGGGTGGCATGCTGGCTCATGGCAGAAGGGTTGGAATTAGATAATTCTTAAGGTCCTTTCCAACCCCAGCCAATCTATGAAAAATGCTTTAAAAAATAGTAAAATTGTGCTGCAGATATGCAAGTATGTAAGCAGAGAAACTTGCAGTGTGTGGTGTGTGCTTGTTATCTCACCTCATCATGTCAGCCACCTTTGACATGACATACTTCATGAGGGCTGATGATCTCATCACTCTCATCTCCTCTTCACTGCTGACATTTTCCATTATCCCTGTTCTCTCTTCCTCTGTCTGGCGTTGGCAGTTTTCACAGCTGTCTCTGTTCTCCTGAAACCAGGAGACAAGCACTTCTCTGTAAGTACATACAATCCCTGATGGGATTTGGAACAGGGAGATGTGGTGAAACTGATAATAGGACTGTGAACTTCATCAACAACCCTTTTTCTTTTTTTTAACCTGTACCAAGAACTGATAAGGAGAATTTACCACCCAGGAACTCTGGCTTGCTGCAGCTGTGCACACTGACTGGTGCTACCTCCAGGCTCTCCCAGTCCTAAATATTCCAGATGTTTCATTAGCATATTTCTCCATCATTCACAATACAATTATGAGCTTCATTTGTCACTGGGAACCAAGCAAAGCCTGAAGTTGGAAATTTCAGTCACAAATGGGTTTGTGCTGGCTGAATACAAACTTCAGGCTGCTTTTTGGTGTTTATTTTTAATGGATTCTGAATGCTCCCACTAATTCAGGAACTCAAGTGATTAAAACAAGAGAAGGAGGACTTATTTTGCTAAATGTAATTCCTGCTTAGGGGATTTACTGAGCCCCCCTTATAGCTGGAGGAGGCAAGGGGATTGGGAGCATTTAACTTCTTACAGTGTCAAACCACAGGCATTGCCTAAATGCCTGCAGGTTAATGCTCTGAGGGCAGATAACAAGGCTGGCCTGGGTCCCATCCCTAACTACAGACAGGGAGTTATATTTAGGGTTTAAATATATGAGATTTAGTCCTTACACACATCAAAATAGGCTGTTATATCTTAGACAAGCTTTTATCTTTATGTGTGAGTCACATGTAACTACAACTACAATCCAGGGTATAGTTTCTGGTTCTGTAATTGCATTACTCAGACTTAGGAAATACTTCCAAAAAACACCATATTCATGTTCTCAGGGGCTTGTAAAACAGCAGTACCAGCTGTAGATAGGCAGCAGTATAAAATCTTACAATAGGAGAATCTGTAATATTTTAAACTGGCTTCTAGCCATTTTGATAACTGCTAGTTGATAACTGAACTGCTGGAGATACTGTTCTGGATTTCTCTGAGCAAAAATGCTATTATTTTTCAATAGTTTGTTTTGCATCATAATTTCCCAGCATCCTAGATGAGACAAAGCATCTCTCTTGTGCTTGTGGCTCTTGATTCCTTTTCAATCATTTTATACATTAAAGAAGTAGAAGAATACAGACACAGTTATTGCAAAAATGACAGTCTAATCTTTGATTTCACTTTAATAGCTGAAATTAGTTTAAAAAATAAAATGCTGTGGAAAAATATTTTCTCTTTAAAGTAGTGAGGGACAGCTGTGCTTATTCATTACTCTTTGTGCCACATTTCCTGATTTCTTTCAATTTGTCTTTCACACGGGAATCCTCTTAGACAGTATGTTGCTGTATTGGCTCTGACCTTCCCAATTCTGAACAACTTTTAAGAAGCTAATAGTCCTTTGTAGATGTGTTTCCTCACATCCATCCCCCATCAGGACCCCAGGGAGAAAAACCATCAAGCTCTCAAAAGTTGTTTTGTTCTACTGTAGAGATGACAACTGCATTGCAAAGATTTCCTGTTGAGCTCTGAATGTTGCCATAAAATTCAGAAATTCCATTACATCCATCTAGTCCTGATGGTTTTATTCCACTTGCTGCCAACTTTAGGTCGTTTTTACAAAATGAGCAATTGAGAAAGGAGATACAAGTTTTTAGTTTGGAATTCATCCATAGAAGAAGCAAGCCAGCAAAGGAAGAAAGATGAATCCAATGCAGCAAACACTGAAGTGGCATTGTTAAAAAAAAAAAAAAAAAAAAAAAAAAAAAACAAAAAAAAACCAACAACAACAAACCAAGAAAGTCCTTCTGGTTGAATATATGTTTGTTTTAAATGTCCATATTTTTTTCACTGAAATATAATAAGGACTTGTTTAGCATGACTACAATTTTAATAAATATTTGATGTACAGAGATTTTTCAGGAAGGATACAGCACATATTAGGTTTATAACATCTCCAGCTTTTGGTAACTGTCTTCCATGGAAAATATCTTGAGATCTCAGTTCCAAATGTTCAGTTACTGCTTTCTTTCTGAGCTATATATTTTTCTGTCACCTCTGTAACAGGATAACTTGGACTTAGGAAAACATCCCGTTTGATTCAAAGCTAACTACTTTCATAATTTTGCATTGCATTGATAGTCACTTTAGCTCTGGGTCAAAAACCCAATATTTTCGTTGTGATTTTTCCAGTCAGACAATGAGCCAAAGACTCACAAGCCAGAGCAGGCAGATGCAGTCTGGACAGGAACATTTACAAGGATATTGTCATAGCATTGACACTGGTGCTGGTGCCAAATGAACAGAAGTTCCAGCAGTTCTGATAAATCCATGTTTCAACACTGCTTTATTCAGAACATCTTGTAAGGTGATCATTATTCCAGACCGCTCTTGTATGTTTTTCTAGATAATGATATTAAATCAATATATAAACATGGTAGGAGAAATGTCAACACTGTACTGTAGCTCCTGCAGCAGGATATGTGTCCCTGAGAGGCCACAGCTGAGAGTTATTGGTCCACAGTGTAACTCCAGCTCAGCAGTGTCAACAGGGAATGTTTCCCATCCCCCTATCCAAAGAGAACCTATTGTTTCTAGGTATGATATTCCGTATAAGAAACAGAATAGGGGCAATAGACATCAGGGCAAACATTCTGGTAGTCACAAAGTGAAACAGAAATATCTCATTTTAGATCTGTAACAGCATTTCTGACTCACTGAACATGTAATTCTCAGAGGATGAATTTCAAGTGTTGATAGATTTATTGCAAAGTAAAATTAAGGATCAAAAACCAGCCCTCATTGCTATTTTATAGATTATCTCCTAGGAGGATTTATAGAAATCATACTTGAAGCAGACAGCAAGTGATTATCTGGAGTTCAACTACTGCATTCAACAGAGCCCTCCTGTGATAGCAGGGGCTCTGCTGCCTTTTGGGCTGCACTACAGAGACCAGAAAAGTAGCAGCAAAATAAAAAAGAGGACATCCGGCAGAGAATCCTAAGGACACTGAAGAAAAATTCATGAAATGCTCTCAGCACAACATCACACCTGCCCTGAAGTGTGAACCCAGGAGAAGAAAGGTAGCAGTTTCCCAAAATAAAACTTTCCCCTCCAGATCAGTTGAGATCCTTTCTCCAGGCTGCTGAAATCCCTGCCTGTGGGAGTATTCAGCACCATCTACTCCCAGGGCACAAGTGAAGTGCTGACACGTTGATGTGAACAGCAGAATGGTTTTTGGGGATGTATCTCATGAGGAAGGTGGAGGGAGCAAATCAGTGTCGCCCTCTGAGCTTGGTTTTCTCCAAGCTGAAAGGTCAGAGAATCAGCAAAGGTGTTCCTCTGACTTAAGAGCAGCACCAGAGCACTTCACAAGCAGAATAATACAAATTCCACAAAAATTATGTGTGTGTGTATATATATATATATATATATATATATATATGTCAGAGAGGATATTCCCTGCAAGATACAAGTGATGTACAAAACAAAGAAAGGCTTTTTCTACCTGTAATATATGAGGCCAGCTAAGGTGAGCACAAAACATATCCTAACCTCAAAATCTAGGAATTACTGAGAATTGCTATATCACATGGTATCACACAGCCCAGAAATTTAAAGCCATTTTCTCAATGGTACAAAAAAAACCTTGGGAAGAAAGTCCTTCTTGTGGCTCCCACAAATTTGTAACAATTTGAACTGTCTGCTGTAATTTGCTGATCTGGTGATATCTGTAATACTCCTCATTAGAGTTAAAGGGCTAACTTGATATAGTCTAAACAAGCCATGCTGAGTAATAGGAGCTCTAAATTAGGCAGCTACAAGATAAACAAAAGACCATCTTTTGTTCTTGATCCTTCTCTTGTGCACAGAAAACCAATCGTGCCCAGAGCTTTGGGTTCATAAATTAACCAGCAAAATTCAGATTGAAATTTCAAATTTACTCAAATGCAAGCACTTAATGCATTCATTGTCTGTGTCTATTTTCTCCATTTACTCTTAAAGAGCTCACATTTGCACAGAACAAAATGCCTTGTTTTAATTAACAATTGATTTCCAGCTATCTTTGTGTGTGGAACATGCATATTTTTACATTTGCAAGCAGATCTTTAAGTGAGCTTCTAGAAACTCACAGCCTTTGGCAATGTAAGGATATTTACAGAGTGCAAAAAACTATGTAAAGCCTTTATATGGAAATAATGCACAGTTATACAATATGGTCACAGACAATAGAGAAATAAAAGGTCAGCATTTAAGAAAAACACCAACACAAAAAAATAGAAAATAGAAACAGCCTCAGCAGGTATATGGGAAGGTATTCTTCTACTATTCAGGGAACAGAAGCATGAAAAAGAGAGGGTTTTCTCCCAACACTTTCAGGATAACATGGTAATATTTGAAAGAAGATGGTCTTTCATCTACTGAGATAAAAGTTCTCAGTCAAACTCTCCCCAACCACTGGCACTGTTACTGACCAAAAAACTTATTCTATTAATGAAATGAGGCAAAATGTGTGTAAAAACTCAAGTGTAGCTGGTGAGTGGACAGTGCAATTCAGAAAGGAGTGTGTGAAAGCTGCTCCAAGCTGTTCTTTCCACTTCACTGACCAGGAATCAGCTGGTTTTCGTCTGCCAATGACTCCACAGGCACTTCAAGTTAAGGTGTGAACAGGAGGGGGGAAAAAATCCTGATCTTGCTGTGGACAGTCTTAGTTCAGCTTTTAGACCAAGCAGAGCTTGGCAGGGTTTCAAGCAAGGCCACCTTGTGACCCAGGTGACACCCTCTGTCCGTCCCTCCCTCCCTTCCAGGGAAGCACCGGGATTTTCCGATCCTACTGGGCAGTGACACAATTACAGGTAATCCTTCCTCCCCCTGCCCAGGCAGTGCCTCCACAGTGCCAGAACCACAGGTTGCGTCTCTCTTGGAAATCCTCCTTCCCTCCTCTTTGCCAGGTGCTCTCTGGCACTGATCTCTTGGGACAGACACGCGTTCCTCGCTTCTCTTTTCATCTCCTGAACACCTCCCCATAGGAAGGAGGGATTCGACTCACTCTCTTCATGAATATGCAACTCTAATTAGCTAATGAGCATGTTTCTTGGAGTCTGAGATCCTGGCAGTAGCTCTGGTGTGTGGTCCTACCTCAGTAACTCCCCTGTAGCAAACTTTGAGTTGATGCACATGTCACTGGGCCTCTCACTGCTATCACCATCTGCGGCAGCTCCTTTTATTCCTCAATTATGCTTGTGCTATCTGAGCTGAAAAAAAACTTCCAGTCCTTGCCAGTCTAAGCATATGCCTGTGTATTTATTCAAGTAATTTTTAACGATCTGAGTTGACAATGCCATCTTTCATATCATTTCACTGCAGTTTCATTAATATGAAGTGTCTCACGCTTAATGGGAAGGAGTGAAGTTGGGATAAAACTTCCTTATTTACAAGATTTTCAGAGCAAAATGAAGCAGCAGAGTGTTTCAGTGAATACAAAATCCAGAGTACTGGCTGATAGACTGATTTCAGTCAGTCATAACACTGCCATTAGAGAAGCTATCTAAGGCCATTCTCTGTCCCTAAATACAAAAAGAGACAGGATAGTGAATTACTGCAGCACTACAACAGCAAAACGAACTTTCTTTCCGTGTGCTGGCTCAGTTGCTCTCCTCAGTGAGTAAAAAGGAAATGTATACATATGAAAACATATTTTATATATACAAAAAAATATATATAAACATATTTCATACAAATATGTATGTTTGAAGTTCCACAATTTCTCCCCTACACCTCACCCACCCCAGGTTTCAGAAACACCCAACCCCTCTCCAGGTGTTTGTCAGCCACATCCTGGGCTAGTCCTTGGTACAATGAGACATGAGTGAGCTGCTGCACCCCTTTCCCTCAGCGACAAGCCTGCTAATTCTCTGATAAAAGCACATTTATTGAGGCTGCCTTCAAGCCATTCAGAAGATGGTTAACTCATCCCTGCTCTTTCATTTGAGCAAGATCGATTTTGATGTTCAAGAATGGTCTGTGGTAAATGAATGTGATCTTGTAGAAGGAGACACCAGCAGAGTACAGGACTGCACTGCACAATTGAGACGGATTTATTTGTTTTGTGGAACCTCTGAGGAGAAATATTTCTGACAATAGCTGTCATGCTATTGTCAGGCCACTTAACCTCTGCAGCGTTAGGTTACTGTGCCCTGGGGTGCAGGGGAGATTCAGTTTGGCTTTAACTACACAGGACAGACTGGTGCTAGATTTGACATCCCAGCTGAAGAAGCACAATTAACTGGAGCAACTGTACCTCCACGGGGTTTTGTATCTGTCAGAACCTAGTTTTGAAATACAAGTAGCACCATTTACATCCCAAGAAAGTAATCGCAATGGAAACTTCCTGGAAAATATAACTGATGATTTAGCAATTGTTTTGCATATGAAATCTTAATTAAGATGTTTTGAGGATTAAGAATGTCTCCATAAGAGCCATTTGCTGTTACCAGCTGCTTTTACTACTTGGTCACAGATATCATGTTGTAGATACCCACAGAGTTTTTATTAAACAAAATTGCTACACTTCCAGCCAAACTAAGCTGCTGTAAAAAGTGTGGACTCACCACCTTTTTAATTACACTGCAGACATCCTCAAACTGATAGCTAACAACTGAATTTTGGGATACTGTTGAATTACAGAAACAAAAACAGAGAACTTGCTTCCCTAGTGAGTAACCTGCCAACCGAAGCACAAGTGGACCACAAAACACTGCACTTTATAAACATTGTACACTCTTAAAGCACACATTTTAAAAGTGTGTATGAAGTGAGTGAATAAGTACATCATTTTCTTGATTTTTCTTCAATAGATATTTTTTACCATATAAGTATGCAAAAATAAATAAATTAGGTAAAAAATTTCTATAGGAGAGGGTAAATGCCTATTCAAGCAGAACAGTACAGAGAATATCCAGTATCAGTGATGTGCTGGCTATCAGAAATAGAGATGTTGCTTTCAGCTCCTTGTAGAGCAGGCCAGGTGCTAATTACTGTCATTGATATGAAAATGAAATTAAATCCACCAAAGCAAAAAAGAGTATGGAGTACTTGCAAATATATGCAAAAGAGCAGATTTATACAAATGTAACTGATGTGGCCCATAATGCAAAAAAAATTATCTTAAAACAGTAAAGATAAATAACCAGGCCAGATGGGACTCTGAGCAACCTGATCTAGTAGAAGGTGTCCCTGTCCATGGCAGGGAACTGGAAATAGATGGTGTTTAAGATCCCTTCCAATTCAAATCATTCTATGATTTTTTGCTTAGAACAAACTTTTAGTTGTCCAAGGCAGCTGAACTTATGATTAAGTCTCAAAGTAATTATCTACTAATGCACCTACTTTTTTTTTTTCATTTTCATGTCTGTAATTACAATGTATTTGCAATAATAGAGTAGAAAAATCCATTCTCCACACTAACAGTGCACGTCAGAGAATTAGGAACATCTTTTAAGAGCACAATCATAATACCTCAATTTTAAGAATTTCTCCCTGAAGGTTTCCAAACTGTGTAAATGAAGGGACAGTAGCATAATCCTCTCTAAATAGGTTTAAATGATGCTGCTAATGCTGCTTTTATATGATGCTGTTAATGTTGCATTTGCAGCATTTGCAGCATTAACATACTTTGGAACATCAGATGAGATCATTGTGAAGCTGAAAGTGCATGCAGAGGCCGTGTCTAGGTCAGGGACATGAAGTTATTTTGCAGCCACACTGTTATTCAAATTCCTCATCTGCCATTGCCACCGTCTGATAAGTGACAATTTACTCTTTTCAGGGAATAAAAATATGGGGGTAAATATACTCTACTACACAGGTTAAAAATAGGGTTTTATTCTGGAGGTAAGTACACTCAGGCTCTGAACCCTTTGTTGCAGAGAACACACAGCACAAGAGACTCAGAATGAATTTTGGGTCAAGGATACAGCATAAAGACCCTTTATGACCAAAGTGCTAAAAGAGTTCCACTTTGACACCATTCACTGTAGAAAGGACTCACATCTTAAGGTAGTGGCAAAAAAATTACATAATAAATTCAAGGGTATCAAGAATTTATACTATGGTGGGAATCAAATATTTGTATTACAGGAAGGGCCAAATTTATCCTGGCAGCATTTAGAACCATGGCTGGAGAAAAGTAATTTTTTCAGAAAATAAGTCTTAAAAGTATTTTTCAATCATAAACTATCCTGATCTGCTGTTTTCAAACCTGCCATCCAGTATGATATGTTTTCCTTATTTAATATGTACGGGTCTAATCACAGATGATGAGAAAGTAACATCAATCTGCTTCACAAAACCCAATCACAAACTTCCAGCTACCCTTTGATACTTTTTTGTTCCATTAATTCTCTGCCTCATCATCTTTCTATCCTTTTACATGGTAGAATCACATCTATTGTTATGTTTGGATTAAATCTATTTCAGCTTTTCATGTTTATAAAAGCTTTCATTGTTTGTAATAGCCTTTGAGCAAGGTGTTTAACAAGCAAGCCAAAGAAAAACAAAAATCCTAAACAGAATTAAATCTTGTATGGCTATACACAGACCATGAAAGAATCTGTATGAAAACATTAAACTGAGGACATGAATTTTGATCACATAATGTTTCCCAAATATTTATAGAACTCAAATCCTGAGATTTTCATCCTAATCTTCAATAAGAGTTAATAGTGGTGACAATGCATTACGAACTGTCTTCTGTGCCCAAGCTGTCATCCTTCATAAACAAAACCAGAACAATCAAAATCAGTAATTTAAGAACTAATACTATTTTTAAATGGTTCTGATATTAGGTACCTAGCAAAAGACATATTCCAATTCACTTATTTAAATACATACCTCATTTTTCAAAACAATATGCAGAATTTTATAACAGGTCATCTCATCAGTGACCCTCATTCAACATAACTCCACCTTTCCTAAACAACACCTTCCTTAAGGACTTCCAAAATAAGAGTAAAACCTTGACTATGAAAATAAGCAATTTGGACTCTTAATCTGGTAATGTAAAACAAGAGGAAACAACAGGCAACTGTTGTGCCCCTCCAACAGTTTTGATAAAAATTTCTGTTATATTCTTTAGAGGAGTACCAGTTAACTTCTGTGCAGAGAACCACAGTTTCAGGACTTGAAAATTATCTTAAAACTCTCACAGAACTGTATCTATAGGATATGATCAGATTATTATGCATTCAGATTTTTTTCAAGCTCTGTCAGAGATTTTTTTCTTTTAAATTTTGTTTATTCCTTTGCCTGTCTTTTTCTCATTCTAAATGTCTGATGAGTGTCTGCCCAATCTAGAAAAAGTCTGCACTAACAAAAATATGGGGCTAATGGGACTTAATTCATTTTCTGGCTACACAGGTTTACAACTGTGAAGTGCAGGATTTAATAATGATATCTGGAACAAGAACAACAACTGGAAAAAATGCATATTTCTTCTATGTTCCAGGCTGGCAGAGTGCAGATTATACTATTTAAACATCAAAACCTGCATAACTTTGTTTTAAATATATCTTGCATCATATTCCAGACAGAGTTGTACTTCCAGTTGTCTTTTACACATAAAGTGTAAAATAAACAGCTGCCTTTTAAAACCTTGCCTGTTCCAGTTAACTTGGAACAATGTTTTATATTCTGCATTTCCTACAAAGATGTCCTGTATTCATGCTCACTGATGAACTGCTGATACCACCACTTCTCAGTTTATTTCATTGCTTTTCCTAAACAGACTGCAGAGTTAGTCTGAGTTCTCTGAATGTTTCATGAAACAAAACCATAAAAATTCTGTTGCAGGAGGTGAGGAACCCCTACCACTTCAAAGAACAATACCTCATGTGCTGGGAGGAAATGAGGGAGCAAAATCCATCATTTACACATCATGTGTGCAGTAAACATTTAAACAACTGACAGCACTTTAGCCACAATAGTTTATTTTGAAAGTGACCTGATCTCCTGGAATTTCACTGGAACTGGTACCAGAGGAATCTCTTATTCTAATTCAGCACATGCATCATCATGGCAATATAGCAAATAATAGCAAGTAATTCTGTTGCTATGTGTATGTTATGACTGGGGATCATGATAGTGAAGTGAACATAAAAGGAACTCAAATTATGGGAGAGAAAATACCTCAGTATTAATTCTCTGCTGAAGACTACCAAACAAATTTAAAATTTCCAGTTGCTAAACCCAGTGATTTCACAAAGTTCCTTGACACAGACTAAGCAGAGATGAAAGGAACCCCGCAGCTATTCCCTCAGATTTTGAAGTCATATACCATTGTGCAGTCAAAGGACTCATCCCTTTGGTAAAGCAATTCCAAATTATTAAGTCAATCAAATACGTGCTAAAAAATAGTTTCTACATATTCACAATGGTCTTATTAAAAGATGACAATTGCAAAGAAAGAAAAGACTGCAAAACATCTCATCCAAGCCTTCTATCACAAGGAGATTGATTATATAACTCTTTCATAAAAGGAGCAGAACCTTAAACAACCTCTAAATATTAGTTCTGTCCCAGACCTCTTTCTTCTCACCAACCGTGCCCTATGTTTCCAGCTGGATTTACTATTTACAGTTAAATCATCATTATTCCAATTCTACAGTGTTGTTAACTTGTTATCTCAAACTGTGCACTCCCTATTATACCCCAAATAAAACTCTTTTACTTAAGAGAGGAAAAAACCTTATTTCACATCCTACTCCTCCTCCTCTTAGCCTGCAGGAATCATACTAGCTTATAGAAAATGAGTTAGATTTGACAGAATTGTTTATTAATTTCCAGTCATAATTTTTGTTCAGATGTATTGAGTCAAGTGACTTTGCACAAGTTCTTGAGAGCAAAATGGGTCTTGCAGAGCTTCCACCAGAGGTGTTTGGAAGCTGTCCCACTTGGCTTTGGGAATGAAGCTATAGCTTCAGACTGAGACAGCTTCTCAAGGGAGCACACGTGATGCAACAGTTACTGAGAGTCAATAAACAGAAACCCTTCCAGTGCCATTTCCATGCAAATGCTTCTCAAACTGGAACTCAGTTTACCACACTATTGGCATTTAAATGGGCATAAGACACAGCCCAGAGAGGGGAAATGTGAATATTTATGCTGATTGCCTTTTATAAGCTTATGTCCCTTTCTTTGCCATTTTTCCTGAACGCAGTAAAGTCTTCCCATTTTAACTCTGAAATCTGTTATTCCACCAACATAAGAATGAAAATATGGGGAAAGAGATGAAAGAGGAGTAGAACACTGTGAACTCAGCCAATATGGATTTACCTGCTTTACTATAGATTACTTTTTGGGCAAGTCTTCCTATAGCTGCTTCCTTGTCTGTAACCAACTCTCTCTGTGTTTCATCATATTCTTGTAAGAATGAGCTACTGAAGGTCATGAGTCAAAAGAGTTTGGATAATCACAGAGAACTTGATAAGAGGTTCCAAATGATGCAAATACAATATCAAAACAGAAGCTCAGGTTCTGAAATCTAGTCTGAACCCTGACAATGCTGCTTCCAGTTCAAGACTGAGAGCTTGTTCAGTTTTCCTCACCATGGCCAAACAGGCACTGCCTAAAGGAATTGTGTTTCCATTTATCTTAGATATATACTTGACTTTATTAAGCTCATAATAAAAAAAATACCATAAGATTTGATGAAAACAGAATTTTCTGTTTAAATATCAATCTTGTATTTGTCCATAGAACTGCCTCACCATAGGTTTCTTCATTATTTTTAATTATATATAAAATGCAAGACAAAACCTCACTAGAAAAAAGTAGAAAAGTATAGATGAGAAGAAAGACATATGCAGAAAACATGAACATAAAAGCCTGAGAAGGGAAAATCTGAAGTCATAAACAGATCCTATGTAAATCAAGAGCTCACAGTTGTATTGTGGAGCCTGGAACTCCCATGGTACCTTTGCATAGCTCTGTGTGCTCATTTTGAGAGGTAAAAAACCTTAGCGCTGCACGATTTAAAAAAAATAAAGCCAAGTTTTTCCCTTCATTTTTATTTTTAAGTTGCACAAAACAGGAAGATTTGTGGAGCATAAAGCCATTTGGAATAGGCTGCTTAGCTGGTGCTCTAATACATCAGCTGCTGGGGGATCTGGAGGGCAGCCAAGGCTCCCAGATCCAGCACATTCTGCAGCTCTCCCTGCTCCTTCTCCCAGCACAGGAGGACAACAGCTCCTCAAACTCCAAGTTCTCACTAATGCATCTTTCACAAAGCTTGCTTTAAAAAGGCCCTTCCAACCTATTAAAGATATTTAAAGTGCAGATTGGTGCTTCAAGATGTCCTGAGCTGGTGGGTTTTGGTTTTGTTTTGTTTTCAAACATTTCAATTCAAGAGCCCAGTGGGAAAGGTCAGGAGATCTGGCCATATTTTTGGCATTACATTTATAAATGTCATTCTGTTTCTCCTCAGCTAGAAAGGGAGATGCCCATGAAAGCAGTAATCCTGCCACACCTGTACCAGCACTGCCTGAAGATGACTCTTTTATCTATCAAATTTATTTATAAGGAAAGCTGTCTTAAAACTTCTGTTTTACAGAAGCTTAAATTTAAACATGCCCGTGCTGAGATGATTTCTGTGAACAGGGATGCATTGTAGTGTGTCAGTTAAAGCTGAAACAGCTTGGTAGGATCCTTGAAAAATAAATTACACAGACACAGGTCTGTGTAATGAAGGAATACTTTCTTCATGTATGCATGTTTAAAAAAAATGAAAATCTGATCATTTCTTTCTGCTCACTTTCTCACAAGAACAGATGCTATAAATATTCCTGAAAAGTGATTTTAGGACTCAAGTACTTTAAATATTTGTCAAAAGCAAACTTAAAATTATGAAATGGTTTTAGATAAAATCATTTTATTGCACAGATGACAACAAAGAATTTCTGCAATTAATCATTATAGTTTAAATACTGTTGTCAAAATGTTAAACATTTACACAGCACTGACTGTTGGGTTTTGATATGCAAGAACAAATTTGCAAATCACTGTAATGAAGAAAATAATTACAGAATTATAGAGTATTGCAATAAATAGTAATGTTTCAAGTGTGAACATGTGTTCATTCTGATCTGTCCATCAGGACCTGAAGGTGATCTGTTGGTCCCAAGTACTTTAAGCTTTATCCTGGATGAGCATGGTTACAAAGCTATATGCATCACTTGTTTTAAAAAATCAACTTTATGCTGCACTAAAAATTTACATTAAGATGCTCTTACAGTAATTTAATTAAATACTCATTACTAAGTACCACATCTAAATAGTGTGACTTGTACAAAATTGAATTTGGAACTATTTAGAAACAGCAGTAGAATAAAAGTATTTCCTTACAAAATCCTGCTAAATCAGCGTTCTCCTATGGAAATGTCTATTACTACTCATTATCTGATCCCAAAGGAAAAGCTTACAGAAATTGTTATTAAGTTTTGAACCCAATGCTGTTATAAGTATTTAGCATCAGGGGAATACTCTGAACTCTAGTCCTTATTTTGCTATGGAGATATTACCTAAAGGAAATGCTGCATTTTTTAATGTATCAAATAACAAAACATTGACATCTTTCTCAGTTTCTCTTAAGGAGTATGTTCCATTAAAACAAATAATACATTTTTTCCTTCATCAATTTACATTTGTCATAATTTGCACATGGGTTGTCATGTTCTGCATCACAATTGTTTCCATTTCTATATTGCAAATCAATAGGGGATAATGAAATTTATTTACTAAATTGTTAAACTGTGGTTTACATGAGAAAGTAACTGACTTTGCAAACCTCCACTACCAACAAACTCTTTGTTTTGGAGTTCTGACATGTCTAAAATGAGTTGTTACAGAATTACAAGGTTTGAGCAATAAACTGCTGTGCCAGGTAAATTCATATAGCACTTTGGCTTGCTAAGAAACAGCACTTAATATCAAAAGAGGCTAAGTAAATAGCACCTTAAAAATAATTCTTTAATGGGTATTGAAATAAATGTGCTGGAGATTTTAATTTCAGCTGCAGCTGAAAACAGTAACAAGGTCATCCTGACCACAGAAAAACTGGTTGTATTTCTCTACAATTCTTTGGCCTAATGGCTTCATAGGCAAGAATTGGGTACACAGTGGTCACTGCAGGAAAGAGAGACCAACATTTTCAAGGTTACCTACCTTACACAGGACAACAACTTAATTTCTAGTCGACAGAATAAAAGGCTACATTTTCCAGTGAATTGTTCCCCTGTGTACCTCTCCAGCAGAATCTGACAATTTAAACTATTCCACTGCATTGGCTTTCTCTTTGGCGTCCAGGAAATTGTTACCAAGTTGTAGTTTCAAAATGTTTCACACAGCATGGGCTAAACAGCCAGAAATGTCAACCTGACTTTCACACAGGAAAGTTTTTTAGGAAAGTTAAAGATCTAACTTTTAGGAAAGGCAAAGTTCTAACTTTTTTTTAAAAAAGTAGCATCAAACCACTTGCTTTGCCCAGCAAATAAACTAAGTCTGCTCATTAAAAACAACACAGAGGTATCCTTTGGGTTGCTTTTCTCCATAGTAGCATGGCCACTTTAAACTGGTGAGACAGATTTTATATTTGGTGTCAGCCACTCCCAGGGCTTTGCAGTTACGTGTGCGGAGGATGAACAGCAGGCACTAATACGAGTATCATGACTCTTTTCAGGCAGTAGGTGAAACCTTGAAGAAAAAGTGGCTCTGTCTTCAAAAAAGTGACCTGACCTTTGCTTTGGTGGGTTTTTACTCTGCAAGAAATAAAAAGCACTGCATGCTTTCCAATGCATCCTTCCTAGCTGATAAACAATTTTGTTCTAGCACTCAGCACAAAAGGACTACATTTGATAAAGACCAATAGCATGCTATTAGTGCTAGCTAATGATAGCTCATGTGTCATACTGGAAACAAGCTTCATAGACCTGGAATATGTCATGTGAATCATGAACAAACACATAATTGGCCCAGAACCTTTGATATGCTTACCAATTAAATGTAATTCTCATTGAATTTAATATATTTAATTTTACAATGACTTTGCAGTTCTTTGGATATCAAAGGCATCACAAGTCCAGCATGCTTATCATTTATGACACTTCTGCTCTGAGAATTTCTTACAGCATGCAAAGAACTCTCTGTAGGGTATCTGTGATGTGTTGCACAAGCAAGCTAATCTAATATTGACCTGACCAGTAATAAAACCTGTTTAGAACCTGCAATAGTACATAATGGTTTTACCTGCAATTAATGAAATGTTCCTGAAACCATCTGTAGTTTGGTATACACAATAGTGGGGGTTTACTTGACACAGAATATACTATACTGCTAGTGAAGATAACTCTTGTATATGATGTCTTAGCAAAGAACCCCTACTGTTAATAGACTTTTAAGGATTTAAATGTACTTAAGTCCAGTGTAAAATACTTCTTTTATGGAGCCAGATCCTGCAGTCTTTGCACAGCTAAAACTTCCATGGAAATCAATGGGAGCTTTTAAAGTGTAATAATAAGGACCTGCCCAGGGTCACTGGCATAATGCAGCTCTGCTGTGATGCTTTATGTGTAAGCTCCCACCTTCTCTGTCACTTGCAAGAGGCAGAGATCAAAATAAGACCAAAGATCAAGATACAGAAACCCATGTGAATCCAAGATGATAAAGACCCTCATTAAATAAAAAGAATGGTATCAAACAGCGTGGCACATAATATTGGTGCACTTTTTATTTGGCTAATTTATATTTAAAAATGTTAAAATATCTTAACCTTGTCCAGAATGTTTACAATATGTTAAGAGAAGTTTAAGAAAAGTGTATCTTAAAAAAAAATCCTTACAGTAAGTTCTACAACAATGATCATTTTAGGGAGAGCTGTAGCAATGCCTATGATGGCAGAATTTGGCTCCGTATGTTCTGTTAGCAAAAACCCAGACTGTTTATACGATGTGAATTGCTTTTAAAAATGTTACTAGAGCTATAAACTCTGTGGGTCCAGATTATACATTCAAATTTCAGGGAGAGTTTGCCTCAGTGAACAACAAGGAACTGTGCTTTATTTGAAAACTCCACTTGACACTATTTTTAAGAAAAACACAGAAAAAAAAACACAAAGCGGTATTTTGGGTACAAACTTGGATAACTAAAATTAAATCAACGGGCTGATCCTCCAACCCCTGCTGCTCTGGGGATCCTCTCCTGCAGAAGGTTGGCATGGGAGAACTTCCAGCAGGCCTTGGCCCAGCAGGAAAGTGCCGGATTCCTGTTGACTTCATTGGGGCAACTCGAACGAGCCACCAGACCACGGCTAGACCCCAACTGCCTCCTTAACCATTGGGTTGATGGACCACTTGTTACATTATTATTTTTGTTTTTACTATTTTTAACCAGTGTGTGTGTGTGTTCTGCTTCCAACCGAGCTTCGCTTCCAGGCGCAGGCACGGCCAGGTCCCGCGGGCCGGGTCGGGAGCGCGCGTGAGGGTGGCCGGAGCCCGCTGCTGACCTGGCGCCGTTGTTGGTTTCGCTGTTGTAGGGCAAAGGCGCTAGGGCGGCCGATAAGGCTGTGGCCATGGTGATGAAGGAGATTCCGAGAGAGGAGTCTGCAGAAGAAAAGCCCCTCCTTACTGTGGCATCCCAGGTGGGCAGAGCGCGGGGCTCTGAGGGGGCCGCGGGCGCCGCGCGAGTCCCCGGCCCCGCTGGGTGACCCATCCCGCTGCTTCACTGAGGGGGGAAAATAGCGTGGGGTGAATATTGGGGGTATAGATGGTTTGACATGAAGATTTAAACAAAAATGCATTTTTTCTCCTCAGTTCAGTTACCAGAAAGTTGTTTAAAGCCAGTTTAAAATCTCGGTTCTAATTCATGCCATCAATTGTCACACCATAAATACTCATTTGCAATTCATATATAAAATATTCCCATTCCGTGCATATGTAAAATAAGAAACAACCCGTTCACAGTAGTGTCATTTCCAATATCTCGGATCCCATTCCTAAGCTCTCACTGGGGTTCTGCTCCTGGTCTGGATCAGAATATGTGACTTGGCACATCTCATTGCTTTCATTTCTACACCTCCAGTCAAAGGAAGGACGTACGTCCCCACACTAAACCTTACACCTACCTTGGAGTAGCCACCAAGCATTTGGTGGTTCCATTAGTTCCTTAAAGACAGTGACTGAACCCTTCTGTAAACCACAGCACTCTTTTTATGAGAGTGGGTTTTATTCCCTCATGTTGCTGACATGAATTTGTTCCCCAGGCAAGTGCATTTAGTTTACTGCCGATATTTACTGCACATAAATGCTCCCAGCTCATCAGGAATGGAAATTGCTGGAAGCTGGTTTTACATGAGAGCCTTAAACTAAATCCACAGTCTTGTTTTATTCCTCTCATGATTTAGAATAACAGCTACTTTAGAAAGTAACAGTACTTTAGAAAGTTCTAAGATACACACACACCAGCACGTACTTCTCCAGCAGAGCATCGCAGATATGCTGCACTAATACACATTCTAGAAATATCATCTACTAATTTGGAAACCAGGTCTGGCACCTCCTCCTCCAGGCCCTGTTGAACACCAGGTTTTGTTCATGGTGAACTCCAATGTCTGTGAAGAAATTGCACAGAGGAAAAAGATGCTCTCTTTAAGGCATCATTTATAATTTTCCATTAAATGATTAACAAGCAATTAAAAACACACATAAAATGCCCCCCCCTCTAAACCTTCACTGCACCCCAAAAAAGATTGATGTGCAAAAATCTTCCATTGGCTTCAACAGGGCCAGGAGTTCAGCCTGGGTTCATTAAATGTTTAACACACCATTTGTAGTGGCTGTCTGTCAGTCTCCTCAGCAATAGTCTATGATAAATTTATGAGTAAAATGCTTGTGTCTGTTAGTCAGTGTAATTTCTTCCACTAAACACAAATACCTACTTCCCTGCTATGCACCAAAGGGGTGCAGAAGCCAAAAGGAAGCAGAATCAAGTGAAAAAGTGAGTATTTTCCATGGCCATCTCTGCATCATGTGTGTGTGATGTGCAGCTGTAAGACCACGTTGCATCCATCGTTTGTCCCTGACTGTGGCTGAAGTGTTGATTTGAGATGCTGTCCCTGCAGTGTGTCCGTGTGAGCCTCCATCCCCACCATCCGTGCAGGAACACGCTCTGCTGTGCCAGCCATCCCCATCCCAGTGTCTGTCTCTGCTCCCTACATGGTGAAACAGGTGGATATCATTGCTGCTCATGGGGTGGGACCAGTTCCAGATTCACTGCAAACTTCCCCAGCCAGATGGGTCAGGAGAACAAAGCCTGGTCTTTCCAAAGGTCCCAACACCACCAAACCCAGAGTGGGCAGGCCCACATCTTAAGAGTCATTTAATGCATTAGGTGTCCATGCTGCTCCAACCTTACAGCTACCTAAGAAAAACCTGAAATGAAAGGATCAAGCCCTTACAGCCCAATACTGGCTTTTCCAAGAGAAAAAACAAGTGAAATCCCTCATTTCCAAAGTCCTTGATGAAAGAATGATTAATCATGTCTGACTGTGGAGACAGACTCCACAGGAAGCATAATTGGAATCTGATACACAAAGATGAGTCTCTAAATCTGCTTTTTTGATAATGTACATACGCCCCTGAATTTGTAATTCAAAATACATATCTTTGCTCTTTTCCTCTGGAAAGTGATAAAAACACATCCAGCACAGAACAAGACAGATAAATAGCCCCATTTTATTGTAATGCTCCTAGCAAAACCCCAGCTTTTAAAATATGACACCTACTTTTTGAATAAGTGCTGTGAATGAAATTTAAATTATGTTTCCAATTCACAGATTATTTTATACCATCAGATATGGTTTTATAGCATCAAAACTGAAGGCAAATCTTCAAATAACATGAACCAAAAATGTACTGCAGACTCCTGTGGGGCTGTGGCAGTATATGGCAACTGGGAACCTCAATCACCATTCCAGCAGTAATGAGTGTACTACAGTAGGCAGAGGAGTATTGCTGGTAATTGAATGGACCTCTCAGTATCTATTTTTTGTAATCCTGTCTCCCTGTCTCAATTACCTTCTATAAAAGTCACTTTCTTCACACTTACTGGTGTGAAAAAGGATTCAGTAGTTGCCAAATTTAATACTTTAAGCATCAAGAGAGCGATCTTTCAGTTCTAATAGGATTTTGTAGAATATAACTCTATCCGTGTTGCTGTCTCCCTTTATCTTTTAAAAGATAATTCATGAGACTGGGACAAATAAAAAAAAGGTATTTTTTTCGTATGAATTGAACCTAAATAACGTGCAAGAAAGCTTGCTGAAGGTTCAAAGATTACCTGAATATTAAGCTATGAACCAATTACTTCTACCAGAAGTAGAGAAATAAATTAGAAAAATTATGCATAAATTTGGTTTAAATTGCAAAATAAAACTTTTGTTTTAACCTCTTCATAGCTACTTTGCATTTGTCAGGAGAAAAAAAATCTTACTTCAGAATTACTTCCTAATGAGAAATTTAAACCTAAATATGCCCTGAAGTCAAAGTTTAATTGTGCAGTCAGCTATGAAATTCCCAATTTACTACAGGTCAGTGAACTTCAAAGGATCTGATTCAATCACACACTTTGACCCAGACTTACACTTTAAATTATGATTAACTGCTTTATTGAGCAGTAAAAAAATTCATGCTTAAATGCTTTGCCAGCAAAAACAAAAGAAATCTCACCGTGTCACTGGAGTTATTTGTCCCAGATCCATCACACCTAATTTAGGTTCCTTATTAGAGTACACAGGTTGGAAAGATACTCATGGTAGGATCCCTATAAAGCCAACAGAAGGAAGAACTGCAGTGGTCCATGAAAGTCCTATGGCAAATACACTCTGGAATTATACAGAACAGAAATTGGAGTCCATGAAAACTTCACCAACAGCAAAAAGAAAAGCAAAGTTTATCTTGAAAGCCATTCCCCACTTTTGCTTTTATCTGAAAAATATTGGAGCTGCCTACTCAGAATTTATGGGACCCTCACAGACATTGCTCAGAGCACAGTTTTGATCTCAAGCACTTATGATTTAAAAAGTTAGCCCATAAAACACTTAGGGTTTAGAATTTGAATTGGAAAGAAGAAATTTAAAAAGCTGGAATTACATTATAAGAAAAACCCTGAAATTCATCCTCCCCTGTGAAAAATGCAGGCTACAGCACATGTCAGAAAAAGAGATATGTTTCATGACTACCCCCCAATTAACTCCACCAGATGCTTAAGGCTTTTTTAGGGTCTATAAGGTATTAGTTAGTATTCAAAGTAGGAACTATTATTTTTTTAAGGGAACTTCATTTGCATGCTGATACTTAGTTGATCTAAGCACATTTATATTTGCTTAAGGGCTTGTGAATAAAATACTTCAACATTTCCACTGCCTAAATTTCACTGTTTTGGTGTTTTGGTTTTCATTTGCTTTTTTGTATGTTTGTATGTATGTATATATGTGTATATGTGTTTATTTACTTTTTTTGGCAGTGGTGGTATATTTCTGCTTAGGTCTAGTTTGGTTTTTTTTCTTGCTTGCTTTGTTAGGCTTTTCTTATATTTGTTTTGTTCTGTGGCTTTTTTGTGGGTTTTGGTGGGTTGTCTGGGGTTTTTTAAGTCTCTAACAGGAGATTTTTAAATGCTTCCATTCAATTTTATAAAGGAAACAGATTAAAGATAGCTAATATTCAGCTCCCAATGTTGTTAGTAGATTTTCTGATGTGTGTATCAAGGGCTCACTACATGGATTTGATTGTATAATCACAGTTTTCCATATAAACTTAACAGTCCCATTTGAATCAATCATGTTCATTCTAAGCTTCTTAGCATTAGGCTTGCACTGACTTCCAGCCCACTCCATAAATGTGTTCTCAATAAGATTAAAACAGAATGGTGGGAGGTTCCTGTGGATGCAATTAGCTTCCCTTCTCTTTTACACCTACCTAAACCAGAGTTCATTCTGTTTTATCTAAGTTAAATATGTTCAGGTAAAAAGGCAAAAATCATCCCAGTTGTAATTATTGTCATTATCAAAGTCTGGAGTGCAAGAATTCATTGTACATTCCTATCTGCCTTCTGAGAATAGTGGCAATTCCCTCACTGATCTTAGGATAACTAGGCTTGAGATCCTACTTCTTGGATTCTTTTTAAAGGACTAATGATACGTTTATTAGCAGTCTGTTCTATACATCTCAAATCTGATTTATTACAGAAGCTTTGACTACTTTATCAGGAGACACATCCTCAGTCCTATTGATAACTCATTTCAATCTACCATTGGGACAGGGTAAATACACAAAGAGCAAAAAAAAATAAATATAAAAATGAATAAATGCATGCTTAGCAGTACAAATATTAATTGATTCTTTACTTCTAAGTTAAATATTGCTCAACATTTATTGCTTTTAGGACCATATGCATAATTTCAGCAGAAATATTCTCATGAGTACAATAAAATTGCCTTGACAATATCCTTAAGAGTCATAAATTGCCTGCTTTCCTGAAGTTATGTAGATCTCTCTGTCATATAAATTAAATACATTTTTCACAAAATTACAATTTTAGTTTGAAATTACCATGGGAATTGATGATGTATTTTTTTAATAAAGTTAAAAAATTACCCATACCATTTCATAACTGCAAAATTCCTTACTATTCCTTAAGGACCAAAAGATTGGACAACCTTTTTTTTTGCGAATTATATAATATGTAAGTTTAGCTCTGGTTTTTATATTAATTTATAGGAGTTACTTTTTAGAAAATTTTTGGGTCTTCATTAATACTCCAAGCCTGAATATACTGCCCTATTAAAGAGTTGCAAACCATGTGCTACAGTTCTAGATTCACTGAATTTGCTGTTTTTCCAGTGAAACTGCTCTGCTGAATTGCAATTCACTAACAGCTTATGAGTTTCAAGCTTTCCAATTTGCTGAAAACATCCCAAAGCAACCAGACATGCCATGACAGGGAAAGGCCATTTAACAAGAACTTGTGATTTGGTTCCTATGACCAGACACAGTAACACATCCAAAACCACAGCCTAACTCTAGATATGCTGCAGAACTTCATTTGAGAAGAAAAATCTACAGTGAGGACAAGAAAAAAAAATCCATGTGGTTTTCAAGCAATTACAGTCCATATGCAAAAATAGAGGGATCTCAAATTATCTGTGGTGATGACAAAATGCTGTCTAGGATCACTGCTGTAGATCTTCAGCCTAGACAATGATATGGGGCAGGTGAGAGGCTAACACAGAAATCACCAGCTATCACCACAAAGAAAACTCATGGCCAGATGAGAAATAAAATCTTCTACCACCCAGGAGGGAGAGGCACTCCATTTTTGATAATAGTTTCCTTTAACTTAAAGAAGTGCATGGAGCATGCAGGCATGAATGCAAGTGGCAGATTTACAATAAATCACATTTCTGTGTGGGTAAAGGCCAAACTGTCATTCACAGTCACAGTTAAAGTATGACAAGAGTGACTTTCCTCCTCCTCCTCTTCCCCCATGGCTCTGATCCAGCAGGACAGTTAAGCACGTGCTTAACCTTGAGTTTTGCAGGGCAAGTTTAAGTGCTCAGCTGGAGCCAGGCCAAAATGCAGGAGCCAGACACGACTGCCATGTTAAACCTCCTTTCAGCAGAGCAGGTTGAACAGAGGGAAGGAGACACTGAGCTGTGAGATGTTTAATTTTACAACAACACACCATAACTTGCTCAGGTCAGCATGTAGAAACACAGGCAGGGTGTTGGTGTGACACAGAAATCACAAGAGTTGTCACTCAGAAAATCAACTGCTCTTTATGGAGATGCAACATTAACAAGGGTTTTAAACAACACAGCTGAATTCAAATATCCAATGCAGTGTCTACAGCAACCCTCCCACAGCTTCTCTGACTTCACACAAACCATGGCAGCTGGGGTGACTTGGCTTGTGTGATTTCAGGTAAGAATTGTCACCTCTGACTCACACCCCACACCTCCTCCTGCCCGGCCAGAGAGCATTGGTTATCACCTGGGACAGGGCTGGCCTCCAGACAGGCTGCAGCACCTGAGGGCTCTGTGAGGGGGGAGCAAAGAATTCATCTCAGTTTTAGAGCTTCCCACAGTTCATGAGAGGCAGAAGTCAGGTATTCCATGTGAATCGATTCTCTCTTCTGGTGCAAACCAGATATTTGGCTCTTATGTCAGCTTCATTGGGACATACATTCATAGTAGAGTGACGGAGAAAAATAAATGTATCACTCTGGCACAAGGATGGGGCAAAAAGCCAAGAAAAATAGTAATCATAATAATGTAGTAATCACGCTTACTAAAAAAGAGTAAATAAAGCGTGTGAAGCAGTAGTTTTGTTTGTGAAATCTTTATAAACATACTATTAAAATGAGAAAAGAAGAAAAACAAAAGTCATGCAATTAAATTTTATCACGAGACTACCCAATTAGTCAGGACTTCCCTCTCCAACACCTCTCTGCCACCAGGAAAGGAGCTCTTCCATTTCTTATCCTGCCAAGATAATGATCCCCAGTCATGACTGTCAGGCCAACACTTCCAGTCATGCTCTGGAAAACAATAACCTACATTCTTAGTTGGGGCTCCCATTTATCAGTTTTTAGAAAGAGCCAGAAATCAATTGATTTGTTTCCTCCTATCCCAGGGAGCGTCACCAAAGTGCAGGGGGTGTGCAGGGAACCTGTCTGTGAGGAAATCATTGCTGTGTATCATAAAAATAATCAGTGATTGAAATTAGCTGGTATCTCCCACTTAAAGCTGCTGGAATCAATCTGACCCTTGTTCCTGTTCCAGTGCCACCCAAAGAGCAGACAAGTTTCTCAGAGCAAAGTTCAAATACAGCATTTTTCCAGTAGAAAATCTGAGTTCAATGTTTCCTGCCTTCCCCCATGTTCATTTTCACTCTGAGCCTTGTGCAGCAGCTCCTGTCCCTGAGGCAGCCCTGCCACCCTCTCACACACTGAGGGGGCACTACAGGGAAAAGCCTCAGTGCCCAGGAGCAGCTTTGATGCTGAACTGCACTGGGGATTACCCAGTAGTAGTTTGGGGTTTCCTAAATTAGTGCCATGAGTAATTCAGTCAGGCTCAGGCAACAAAATGGATCCAATCCAAAATTCAATCCAACTCACTTCAGTAGCAAATTACATCTAAATTTTAGATGCTCTTTGAGCCAGTCCTTCTAAAATAAATCCCATATATAGCAGGGGGAAAGCTAGGTGCCTTTGAGAGCCTCCTTAGGGACAGCCTAAATTGGGCAGGCAAAATCTCCCTCTGGAGTAGCTTTTCTAGGCATTTATCTCTCCCTATTGAACATGGAGGGAATTCAGGCACTTAATTTAAGAGAACTAGTTCACTCTGTGCTCAAAACATAGGTGCTAATTAGCTGCCCATGCCTGACTGGAAACCCTCCCAGTTTAGAGTCTAAATAATTTATCTTAAAGACTAGCATTGTGTTATGGCCTAGTAAAAGTTTAAAAAAGAAACAAACCAGCATGCTTTGTGCACTGCAAACAGATCAAGATCAGGAATGGTGTAGGAGAGAATACGAAATGGGATGGAAGGTCCATACCTTAGTTACTGCTAAATGCTCCTTGCTTTGCATATTTGGAAGCAGTGGGGCTGATATCAGACACTTTTGACTCTCCCAGTATCTCTCCCAAAGCGCCCAAAAGCCCCACTTAATTTAATTCCAAAAAGAACTTTCATGCTTTTTGGAATGAAAGATTACAGTGGCAGCACTGGGGTAGGAAAACCACCTTTTTCTGCTGTGCTGTTCCCAGAAGACTCATTTGAATTTAGGAGTATCTTGTACTATGGATGAGTGTCTTCAGATGTGTTGGTAGTAGGAAATATCAACCTCCACAGATTTCACAAATCCCTCAATTAAAGGAGTGTGTGGGCTTCTTCTTTAATTAAAGTGAATCTTACAGAGAGAATTTAAGTTCCTAGAGACATTATGAGAATTTATGGCACCCACTGGCTAAATTACTACTGAGATACCTCCATTTTCCCAGGCTGAGTTTACAGCACTTGGTGTGTGTGCAGATATTGGGCACATAAATCCAGTGTGGGATCAGCTCCTGCCCCCAGTGCTGCCTCCCCAACACCCAGGAGTGCTGGGTCACTTCCCTAATTTCACTTTGCTCCCCTCATCTGCAACACAGAGATAATGTTCCTCAGCTCTGCAGTGTTGCCAGCCTTGATTCATGAATGTTTTAAGGCATTCTGTGATTTTTCAGCCTGAAAGGTGCTTGAGAACCATAAATTATTGGTTTAATATAGATCATAGTTTTCATCTCATAAATCTTTTATGTACTACTCCAAATTCATGCCTGATATAACTCTAATAACTTGTGCAATATTAAGCAAGGGATAAATTTGGTACAGTATATGAGGCAGCAAAATGAAATTCCAAGTGTGAGACCAAGGGCTTAACAAGTGGCATTCCTTACAGAGTAATGTCAGAAACCTACCCCCCTGCCCACTTCTCTGCAGAAAAAATATCATCTCATGGCACTCTAACTTGTTAAGTCTTAATTCATCATTAAATGTCTGCCTAATGTCAAAATAGTTTTTCTAATATTTTCTATTGCTATACGTAGGTAGTTTGTGTTTATTGAGAATTAGTGGCCGTGGTCGTGTTTTTGCAATCTGTTTTGACAAAAATGTTTGAATTGAAAGCAGATTATTTTTCACAGACATGAAATGTCTTTAAATAAGACATTCCTACAGCTTCTGGTCCTTAGCCATGGGAGCAAAGGACCCAGGACTAGGAGGGATCCAGTGGGTCACAGTCACATCACAAACAGCAATGTAGAAGGCTCGGCAAAAGCCATTTTAAATAGGTGGGCATTTTGTCCCCCCACAATAAGAAAATAATCCTGTTCATAGAGTTCACTGCTGTGATAGTTCAGCTCTTTTCATTCCCAGACCAGACGTTCTCATGCCCAGTTTAGAACTCTGTTATTGGGCCAGAAACTCTCTATAGCTGAAATAACTTTGCTCCTCCAGTGTCATCTGACCGCTCCCCCTTTATGTGCACATGAAGAATAACTGCAGTCCTACTCAATCTTCATTTTTTTAGCCTAGGTTGAACTCTTATAGTGTTCCCTTAAATGTAATAAATCTAATGAACACAAGAAAGAAAATTCTAAGGACATGATAGCCATCTTTGAAAAGGAGAAAAAATTGTCAGACCTCATATTTCAGTTAGACCTTGGTAAAATTCAGCTCTTTATTAAGTCTTATCTCCTTCCCCTCCATGACTCTGATTCTTAACATTATTTCTGGTCTTCCCAGAGTTTATCCTCTGACCTCTGCAGCAGGTTTGGGCAATAAATTGCCTTTCTATTCTTCACTGTCTGCAATGAGTGAGCTTGGGTACTTTGGTTCTCATAATTCTTTCTTCATTTCATCCTTCCCCCGTTCTTTCCTATTGAAGAAAATTTCCATGGAATGTTATGGAAAACCTGATAAGCATCTGAATCTTATGTGATAATGTATCCTATTGATAGTCTTACAGATCAAGAAACTGTTATTTCCTAAGAAGTTTTTATATTTTCAATGATCTTTTTCTTTTTTCCCTCCTGTCCCTCTCCAAATGATCTAGGACTTTTTTTATGCTGTGTAAATGCAAAAAGAAAAATATATACAAGCATCTTTTGCTGATATTGGGATAAAATTTTAAAATACTAAAAGTAGTTTGGAAAAGACTCAACTATTAAGGCATCCACATGTTTTTCAAAGTAGTCATGAGTAAGGATTGTCACCAAATTATAGAAAGAAAATATAGGTCTGCTTAATTCCTAAACATAATCATTAGGTAAATTTGTAGACCAGGGCATAATGGAAATCAAAGGTGTGCAGCTGATATAAATGCAATTTCCAATGAAATTAAGCAGGAATTCTGTGCATTGAATGAGGCAGCAACCTGGACAGGCAACCCAGAGTTAAACCCCCCATGATGAATTCCCTGGTGAGCTGCATCTGCAGTCTGGGTTTAGCACATCTGGAGCTGAGATAGCATCACTGCCACATTTCTAAACTCAGATCATTTCTAAACTCACATCTGCACTCAGCTGGGCAGGCAATCCCTCCTCTTTCACCTCCATGGTGTTTCAGGGCAGTGCTCTCAGGTCCTGGGCAGATGCATTTGGGCAAGGCTTGCAGCACAGCAAGTCAGTGCTGGATATCAGATTAAAGGTTTGATCCAAAATAGTGGGTCTCTTTTTGCAATAGCTCCAGTATTTTGCTGCAGCTTTGCACTACAGAAATCAAGTACTGAACAGCAGTGAATCTAATCTGGTTTGCTGTAATAACTTTAGAGATAATCCTGCTGCTGGAGTAGCTCAGAGCCAGTATTTAACAAACATGAGGGTGAGTAAATACCCTTTTGGGCCAGTTTTAGTCCATGTTAGCATCCTAAATTTAAAAATTCTAACATATCTGAGAGAAAACTTTAAAAATTCAACAATGGAAGAAGAGTTAGAACAGAAGGTTGAGAAGAAGATGGAGAGGATAAAATAAAGCTGAAACACCTCCAGACAAAAGCAACAGTGGGAAAGCATATTTTCAGATAAAGAAATTAAGATATTAAGATAATGTAAGTGCAGGGCACACCACCAGACATCCCTCCAGCTCAGCTGAGATCTTAGTCCTCTAATCAGAGATAGATGGCAAAGAGGAGACTTTTGTTTCTGAGATTTGTACAGATTTATCTTTGTAATTCTGATACATTAAATAGCCTGTAACACAGAGATTTCTCTCAGGTAGCAGAGCACCAGTGCATTCATCCAATTAAAAATGGAAAACTGCTCATAAATAAAAAGCATTTTATGAGTCCTCCCACAGTCAGAGCTCATGCAGGAAGTTCATACACTCACCAGGCTCCATCCACTGTCATTCACATACCATTTATGGCAGAGAATTCCTGTCTCAGCAGGTTACTGTTTAGTGCGCTAATGCTTATTTGCCAGATGAAATGCTATTGTGGAAGTTCTGTGGGGAAGCATGTTATTTTGGGGGGAAAAAGACCACCTCAAAAAAAGAAAAACAAGCCCTGCTTATCATCCTGGTGACAGAGAAGGGCAACTTCACCATGGATTTGAAGGGAGCTGCATCAGGCCCTGTAACTTTAGCCCTATAAGCAATAGTATGCAATAACTGCTAAGGAAAAATCATCTTGCTGCTTTATTTTTGTGTGATTTGTTAAACTGCAATATAATTTTGCCCCAAAAGAGTAACTAAAGCTTATTTTATTTTAATCCCAGTGCTATTTGTGCATAGTCTGATTGCAATATCTTACTCTCACAATTAAAAATAAAGCACATGATATTGTGAGAATATGTTTGATTTCTGTAAATTATGCATCCCAAGAACAATCTGTGACCTAGGGTTCTTTGTTGCTAGCTGGTGAATGAGCAACAGGAAAGCAGACCCCTCCTGAGCCCCTCCATTGATGACTTTCTCTGTGAAACTAAGCCAGAAGCTGTTGCCAGGCCTGTAACATCAAATACTGCAGGTAAACAACGTTTTTTATTATCCCTTACTAGAGAAAAATAGTTTTAGTTTTAGCTTCATTATGGTAAATTTTTGTCAAGTGACTTCTCAATTTGTTACTGTGTGCACAAAATCACAAGTTGGCATTAAATTGTAATTGCCTGACCTGTTAGAAGAAAAACTTTGTTCATTACATTTTAGGGGAAATCTGATGTGATTCAAATCACATCAATTCTAGCAGATAGATGTGAAATTAATGACATATTTGGGGCTGAAATTAATGCAATTTGTTTAAGTCTCACAGGATGTACATATGAGTCTGAATCAATTCTCTGTATTTGGTTTTGCAAAATTTTAACTTATGGGAAAACTCATATTTAGTCTGGTTTTAATCAAACTCATTCCTTACTCTAGAAAGATTTTTTTTTAAATAAAATCTTGGATGAGTTTTTAAAGAGAAAAAGGGGGGAAATATCAGAACACTTAAACCAGGCTGAGTTCAGACACTTTGTTAGTGAAAGGATTTAATATATTTCTTGCCTTCTTTGTGTTGTAATGAGGTAGTAGAGAAGTGAATGAGTGAATCCTGAAAACCTTTTGAATTATACTGAATTCTATTTGAAGTATATTGTCATTTGAAAGTATATTTAGAAATCATCCCACTCCTCCTTGGTGTCTGTGCAGAGGTAATCAATGCTGTTGAGAGATCAGCTGAGACAATAATATCAGCACAGCCCTACTGGGCTCTCTTCCTGCCTCAGAAAAGGACTTGGCTTGGTAGAAGCCATTTAATTAAAATTTACACCCATGCAAATTATTAAATGAATAATTGACTGCTGAGTGATTATCTGCACATCTAATTAATGTGTCTGTAGTAACAAAAGCTGAAATACTGAATCAGATAACAATTGTAAGTAATAATTTTTCCCTTTAAAAATATAGCTGAAGATATTGCAGGGATGAATAGAACTCTTTCAGATTGTTTAAGAATGGTTTGTTTTAAAATTTACCTGTCATTTTTACACCTGCCTTGAATATCTGTCAGATTGGAGTGTGGGGTGTCAATTAGATTTATTTAATAATAAAATAAAAATATTCTGTGAAGATTGATGAAATTCAGTGATTTCCAAGAAAACAGATAAAGCACTGCAAGAGGTAATGCAAAGAGATTTGTGAAAAACGCCTGCCCTGTAACATGATGATAAAAAATGAGTTTTTCTACCTTTTACATGCTAAAGAATTGTGAATGTTACTCTTTAGGCAAATTTTAAAAGAAGAGCTGAAATTGAAGATTTCTTTCATACTGATACAGTCCTTAATAGAAATGGCATTAGACTTTATATTCAGTATTTATGGCCCAAAGGACAAACACCAACAACAGCAGAAAACATTAATAAACATCCACATTCATCTTTGACCCACGTACACCCCGAGAGCTATTCCCAAATGGATCGTGGCACAACAGCACTGTCCCAGGACTTAAAAAAAATCTGATATTAAACCAAATCTTATCCAAAAGCTGAATTGAAGAGGGAACCCTCACAAAAGAGGGAACCCTGTGAAGGCCCCAGCCATAAGACCTCAGATGTCTTTAAGATTTTCAGAGGAAAAGCCTTTTTTGCAAATCCACTAAACAGCATTCAGTTAAGCACTTGAAATCCCCAGGCAGATTTTAATATACTGGTCATCATCTTTAGCCAGGAAATACACACTTACTCTGGCCAAATACAAACACATCAGTAATTTTTTTTCCCCAACTAAAACAAATCTTAAAAAGTGAGCTATTTGAATTCAAACAACACTGAATTTTAACATTTTGTCTCTAAGTATTATCAACAGGTCTGGATCTCTTGGATCTTAGTGAACCTGTCTTACAAACCCAAAACAAAGCAAAGAAATCAGAGAATCCTTCAAGAACTGAAGGCATAAAAGCTTCAACCCTCAGAAAGAAGACAGAGAATCCTGACCTGATCAGTGTGGATTCTGAGCAGAAAGTCCAGGCTGCCAGAGTTGCAGACAACTCTTCTCTAGATTTAGGTAAGAGTGCAGCTGTTTCATCAGTGCTCCCTTGCCCTGCGCAGCACAAGTTTCTCCTGGCTACTTTCACAAAATAATGAGCAACACCAGAATTTTTGCTGCACCCCATTTCAGCAGTGTAGCCTTTGCTCCCCATTATAAACTACCTGAAGCACTTCAAACCTTAAACACATTTTTCATTTTGCCCCTGCCATTATACCTATTAAGTTGACACTAAGTGTGCTAATAAAGTTTTGAAATTTCTTTGGAAAAAGGAATTTAGTCAGGGTGTGTAAAATGGTAGAAAAATCTTGTAGGGGTGTGATGGGAAATTGGTAAAGGACACAAATGAGAGGCACCCATGCTGATGTCCTTTTCAGAACTGCAGGTGTCAGAAATGCACATTTATATTTGTAAATACTGTTTTATCTCTGCATAGGAGAGAAAAAAATCATCCATACTTGACAAGAGAGATATATTTATACAGACTGAAAAAAAATCCCCAAAAGAACTCAATTTCCTGCCAAGCCTGATCTATCGACAAGCTTTGGAAAAGGTGAATTTGATTTAGTTCCATACAAACTAAATTACTTGCAGTGCAACTGAGAAATTTGCAAGGTAAATGTAATTTATACTAAGGCAGCAAATTTTCCATTCATCATCACAGAAATTCTTTTAGAGACCTTTATCTTCAAACAGGAGCTGAACACCTGATCTTTGCAAAGTAAGTCTGACATGACTGAGTAATATCAGTTGCCTACATAGTCATTTTCACATGTTAGTCTCTAAAAGAAGCTTCATTTTTACAATTTGTCTAAAATACATAGAAATTACTGATTTGAAGTCAAGAATTACACTGACATTCTGACCATGAATGCTAACAGATTTAGAAAAGTGTTGTGAATTTCAAAATATTTTCACACCATATCAACAAGAAAGGTGCACAACATTTCTTTATGTTGAACCTTCATAAAAAATATAGGCTTTGGTGGCATTATTTTCTCTATAACACACATTTTACAGAGGAGATAAAATTCTCAGCAGTATTTTCTTTAAAAGAATCATATTTATTCTTGTTTTTCAGTTGACATTCAGACACAGATAGAGAAATGGGATGATGTCAGTTTTCATGGAGACAGAAGTAGCAAGGCTCACCCTTCTGCAGAGAGAACATCATCATCATCCAGAGCTCCATCAAAGGAGATTTTATGGTACAACTTTTTGCTTTCCTTAAAAAAATATTTCCAGTCCAGCTTTCTTAATTCACAGAGATGCTTGCTTGTAACAAATCATAATTTTAAACCTGTTATGGGGACAGTAAATGTGTCCAAGCATATATTTTGGACAATGTATCACAAACAAGTGCACAATAAAATGCCATTTTGCCAGCAATTTTAAATGGTGTGGAAAGTAGCAGGTGCAGTTACTTAATAAATGGTGGTGAGAATTCTACAGAGACATGCAGGGAAATCCTTTATTGTGGTGATTGATTTTTAGATACTGACTGAGGCACAGACTTGTGTCTTTGTCTAGCTTCAGTTGAAATGGAAGATTGTGAGAGCACAAAGAAGGGTCCAGGCACTTTTGGTTAAGTGTTAGTGCAAGTTAAACAGTTCAGTTGAAGGAAATAACTGGATTAATCATTGTCTGCTTGTGAACCTGAAGACACAGGGCAGTGTGTCCTAGTGCTGAGTGTGTAAATGCATTATTTCTAGGTCCACAGAAAACAGATCACAGTCTGAGCTGGCTAATGTCAAGAGTGCCTTGGACTCTGATTCAGCATCAGAATTAGAACTTGCACCTGCAATACAGGTAAGAGGGTTTGGTAGGTTTATTAACCATGAAAAGGCAAGGAGGAACTTCCCACTGGCTAACCACTGACATCCTGGGAGAATTGTTCATGGGATATTTTCAGTATCATCAGGGAAAATATCTTCACACACCTCTGAAATGAATAGGTTATGAAATTGAGTATGTCAGCACCTGAAACATTCAGAGTTTAATACTGCAGTGAACTGAGACTTTCCTGTACAGAGGGAAAAACTTCAAACTGCAATTCACAGCACCATCTTTTCTCCCCTCCCTGCAGCTCTGAAATTCAGACTTGTAGTGGTTCCCTACCCATATTAAATTCTATCCTTCGGGTGTCTTGGTCAGGCAGGAACCCCCAGAAGTGGGAAATTGCTGAGGAAAACAGCAAGCAATCATTGCAGCAATGTTCATTAGCAGTTTATCTCCACAGGTGGGGGAGCAGTGTGGTCACAGGACTTTTTCCTGCTGGAAAAGGAACTCTAATACCGAGGGCTCTGGGCTGAAGGTTTGTAGATTTGCCCAATTCCACTGTTGTATTGTGTCTTGGACAGGTCTTGTTGGAAATGATTGCTGAGGGTTGCATGCATGTATGCACACACAGGTACAAATATACACAAATACATTTATACGTGCATTCTGCTGTTCACACACCTTCTTTGCTGCTTCTTACTTTTTAACTGAAAGACTTCAGCCATTGCCACTGGAAGGGGGAAGAGAGAGTTTTCTGGT
Source organism: Ammospiza nelsoni (assembly GCF_027579445.1). Lineage (NCBI taxonomy): Eukaryota > Metazoa > Chordata > Aves > Passeriformes > Passerellidae > Ammospiza > Ammospiza nelsoni. The sequence goes on along the minus strand of NC_080642.1, from coordinate 7,037,719 downwards.
GGATTGGCTTTTAGTTAAAAATCATTTTCTCACCTCCCACAGCTATTTTTGGCATGAGGTTGAAAAACCTTCTGTCAGATAGAAAATCTGGAAATTAATGAAAAATAATTGCCTCATTTAAAAATGGAAAAATGAAAAAAATGAGACGCTACGTGCCAAATGTGTATGCTGAGATTATACTTTTTTTCCCCAGAAATTAGAAACAGAACCCAGTTATCAGATCCATTTTGGGTTTCTCTTAGGCAAAAACATGTTCTTTCCTTCCCTGCTGTCTCTACAATACAAACAGGGAATTTTTTTCTTCCCCTCTAGAAAGCCTCACACTAAGTTGTAATGCATGATACCTTCCCTTTCTCTACAATAGATTTGTACATCTCAGTAATGGAAAATACCTATTACACAGTGCCATCCACTTGAAATGGATGCTGTGTTCTCACTTGCTTTGGGCTGATATTGAAGCACCTCTGACCCTCTTTTAGGAAGCTGTTCCTCAGCCCAGCAGATCCAAATTCCAGCACATTTGTGCTCAACCAAGGTATGTGTAAGCCAGGTAGACAGTCACAGGATTTAAATGCTGTGGCTTTTGTAAAAGCAATTATAAATCAGTGTATCTCTACTTTATAAGGTCTATTTCCTTTTTATCTTCCACCAGAATAACTGCAGAAGCAAAAATCCACATTTTTCACTCAGTTTAAGTTCAGTTAGTTGAGTATCCATAATATTTTGTAAAATGACTTCAAAATAAAAAAACATGAAGTTGAATAAGCCAACTTGAAAAAAAAGCAGAGACTAAACTTCTTATCTGTTGTCTTGGTACATTTCATGTTTTGTTCCGGTTTGTCGTAACCTGCTTGTTTCAAACCTGTCGTCCATTCGAGCAACAAAATGTGAAATTAATAATGCAGAGAAATGACCTGAAGTGAGAATTTTCTCTTATTCTAGGTAGCTTACAGGGAAATGTGGTTTTGTTCACTGCCTGTTTCATCCTTCTCACACTTGGACCGTCAGAGTTGTCAGCTCCCAGCACTCAGGCTCATCTGTCTTGACTGAATCCTTAATCTGCTTGCAGGGGAAATCACGTTAGGGCTTTTATCAAAGCATATGTTTTCCATACTTTGTCCTCTATAGGTCTTGTCTATCTCATTTAAGGGCAACCTTTGCAAATGCAACACATTCTGCCATACCCTAAAGATTTCATCTTGTCAAACTTGCTGCAGTTTTCCATCAGCAGTTTCCCAATCACCTCATCACTCATCTTTGACATGTTAGATTTAGCTCCTCAAAGTGAAATGCTAAGTAACTAGGTCATATTTTCATTAAAATTATGCAATCTTCTTAAGAAAATCCTTTATTTACCAGCACTTGTGCCAATACAAAATTCAAAAGACAAGCTTTGAACTACAAGGGAGAAATGTGTTTGAAGGCTGTAATGGGCAGTGGTCACTGGTGGCTGTCACTGGATGTGGCTTCTCAGCATTTACTCAGATCATACTTTATATATTATTAACTTTTAAACTGCATTGGCCCAGAGTATCCTTGTTCTTTCTTTTATTTGCCATTCTGAAAATTTCCTTCTTATGCTTTTATTGGTACTGAGACGTCCTAAAGTGTTTGGGGGGAAAGGGGGATTTTGAAGGGCTATTTTTAATCTTAAAATTATAAACTGCAGAGGAAGATAATATGTTCCATTTTCTATGCATAAAGTCTGCTCATATTTTAACTCTTTAAATATTTTCCTGTGCATTTAAAATATTTCAGCTCTCCAGGGCTGCCCCTCCACTCCCATCCCCTCTCCCTGGACCAGCAAAAAGCAGCAAATTTGGGGCTTTTCAAGGGGCTCTTCATTTCAGGGTGTCACAGCCCACAGTACAGCTCTGCATTGTCTTTGTGCAAATGCAGCTTATGTGGGTTTTTTAATGTACATTTAATAGAGGGGAAAATCTGTTTCTGTGGGGATGATGTGGGGACAAAGTGCCATGTGGCAGAGGAGGGGAACTCTCTGCTTCTTGTCCTCTTTCCCCTCTGTGCCGCCCCTAGAAGCTCTCGCTGCCCTTCTGCAGTACAGCTCAATCTGAATATCCTCATTTACAGCATTGTCCTTGACCCAAGGAGTGGCAGTCACTGGAAACAAATGGGTAAAAAGCAGAAGTAATCAAACTGTTTGCAGGAGCCAAGTCATAAATAATGAAAAGGCCGGGACCATAATTAGAGCCTATCAATAGAGTCCTGTGTCAAGGAAAACAAATTTAATTCCTTGATCGGATTACAGGTCGAGTTGATAAATCTTGATGTGTGATACTCTACAAGAGTTTTGAATTAATATGTCATATTCTGCTTGTAAAATTGGCATGACACAATGTGAAATAAAGCAGTTGTTAAACAGATTAAAACTGGCCAACCTGAGGGCTCAGGAGCAGTAGTTATTTACTAGGAATTGTAATCACACAGGGATTGTTCTGGGATTCCAAAGACAAACAATGTTCTTCAGTTGTATTGATCTGAAAATAAACATGCAAGCAAATTCCTCAGAGAATTTCCATATGATGCAACAGTGGAATAAAAAAAAAAATAAGGGATATGTAAAAAGGAGCTGGTGATCAAGGCAACTGTATAAATACATATTGCAATACAATTCCTTGGAAAATCGCACATTTCAGAGCAAGAATGCAGGCTCTGCTTACAACACTGTGCTGGAAAGCAGTTTGAAACAACAGGAGTGTTCCCTGTGCAGTACTGGGGGGAGAGGAATCTGTAGAAGCAAACATAATTAGTGGGAGACAGGAGATCACCTGATTTCTGCATAGAGAAGCAGCGAGACAGGTGCTGGAATAAAGGGTTCATTTTGGTTGTCTGGATGGCTATAAAAAATAAAGGGGGAGAGTAAAAGTGACACAAAAAGGTTAAAATCTGAATATTTCATATTGAGAATTTTTAATATTTTTATGCTTTTATATTATTAAATGTCCTGATATCACTAAAACCTGATTAAAATCATCAGTATCTTTCTGTAGAGAAAATAAGGAGTATTTAAAAAGTATGAAAAAAAAAGAAGTAATAGAGAAACTGAAATTAATATTAATAAGAGAAACAAGGAGGGCAGTTAAACAAATTGCAAACAAAGTGATGACATTAAGGTCTCTTGATAACTTTAAATTAAACCCAAGCAACTTTCTCAAAGAAATTTTATTCCAGACATCATTTTGGTTCCATGGGTGTTGACAGACAAAGGCCATCATGTGATGCACTGACAAATGAATTATCTGAACCAGTTATCTCTTCTGCTTTATTAATCAGTAAAGGAACTGTTTTATATATAGAACTGCGTTTTGATTTGTTTTCAATGACAACCTGAAATCTCTTCCTGCCCTCACCAAAGGAAAATAGTTTTTTATTAACATGGACTAGAGGAAGAAGATGTGAAAGCAGAAGCAATAGATCCTCGGTGTGGACATTCCCTCACTCTGAGTTTCCTGTCAGGGCAGAGTCCAGAGGCCAGCACAGGAGAACACTCACAGTGCCCACCACCACCACGAGCTTCTCAGAGAAATTGTGTTGTACTGTTGTTTGCTTACCTTATGTGTTTCATCCACTCAATGTGCATTTCACTCATTGCTCTCTAACTGAGAGACCAAAGCCTCAGGAACAAAACAGAAAACCTAGGGCTCATTTGACAAATGAATGTCATCTTTCCAGGAAAAAAATCCATGTGTGTACAACCACAGAGAAATGTGTTTGACCATACATCCCATGTGACAAATGAGTGTCAGATGTTCCATGCCAGCAGAGCCCATTTCAACTTTTGCAGAGATATCTCAATGAGTCTGATGTGATCAAAATTAGTCTTTTAGCAGTGTGGTTCACAGAAATTTGATATTACAAGTACAGTCATCAGAAATATAGTCAGGGAAATTAATGCAATTGGAAGCATGGGCACACAAGTGGCTAAGGAGTTTAACCTCTTGACAAACACTGGGGAAGGGATTAGCAGTCAGAGCTTTGTTTAGCACGATTAGGCCACTTTGTGCTTTTTCTGCCATCCTTAAATATTGTTTGGTTTTGTACAGTGCTTTTTGTAAAAAAAAAAAAAAAAAGAAATTGTTTTTAGAAAAAGAACAGGGAAAAAGTTACTATGTGCTTCCAGTGGGATTGACCAATAGTATGGTACATAAGAGAAATGCTGATTGTGAAAAGGATTTGCCCTTCCAGTGATATCCAGGGCAAACCTGGCTCTCCAATGTGATCCCAAAAGAAAACCTGAAAGAAAACCACAAAATATGCAGGGAAAATAAAATATTTTCTTCCTGGTTCATAGTCAGTGGAAAGCATCACCACAGTCATAGCGCAGAAGGAAAAAGGAAGGTAAAAGTCTTATACAAAATAGTCAGCTCTCTCCTTTTGTAGTCCAAGCCTTGCATTGCCTTTTCTTGTATGTCTCTTTATCTTTCACACATCTTGAGTGAAATGAAAAATCTACAAAAGATAAATTACTCTGCTTCCCATGAGAAGTGGGAACTCTGCTACAGCATAAGAGAATTCAGAGGAATTCATGCAGGGAAAGAAGTAGTTTTCCCCAAGAAAAAGGTTATTTGGGGCTCTAGACAATTGAGGAAATAACTCAGAAGTGTGACAGAGGGTCTATCATCCCTTTCTGATTTATTCTTCTATTTTTTAGGCACGGTCAAGTAAGGAGCAGCGTTGGGGAACACCTCTTCTCTCCAGAAATCACTCCTTGGAGGAGGAATTTGAAAGAGCAAAGGCAGCTGTTGAGGTATTATTTCATTTACTGTTTTCATTTTCAGCAGAAGTTCTACAGATTTCTTTTTTATCTTGCAGCACAAGCAGTGGAGAGATTTGGAATTGGATTATTTAAAACAGAGAAAAGATGCAATTCCTGGAGCTATTAATTTAAAGTAGCAACTTGTCTTTTTTTAAAAAAGGAAATCCAAAACACGGAGCTATAAAAAAACATTAGAGATAATCAAGTTTTTCAGCTGGATTTTTATTGGTAGAGCAAATGGCTGAATGCCCCATAGATGTAGCTAATTCCAAACCACAAGTAAAAGAGGGAATTGTGTGCCATCAGCTCTTTACACCCAGACACAAACCAAGTTTCCCTGTGCAACCAGAGCTCAGAATCACTGATGAACAGCACAATTACCTGCTGTAAAGCAGAGCTGTGCAGAAGCACCAACCCTGCACCATTTTCACATTTTTACAACCAGTGGCAGAATGCTTAGCACAGGAGTATTCTTATTTCCTGGTAAATCTATTTGGTTTGAGAAGATAGAGGTATTTGGATAGTTCTCCTATTTCACTTCTGGGGTTTTTTCACAGACTTCCAACATCTAAAACATCTCTTGTATGTTGTCCTATACCACTAGTCCCAATTGATCCTGCCTAAACACAAAGTAGAACACGGGGTTTTTAGCAGAACTTCACAAAAAATTTGATATAAGAATTGATCTGAAGCATCATTATCTTCATTATCTTCTTAGGGGTTCCCATTACCACAAAGAGCCAAGACAGCTCCATTCCAGCAAGGACAGAATTTCAGGCTAAATTATGTAACAGGCACTGAAATGAGTTCTTAGGGTGCAGAGGATGAAGCTGTGAAACTAGTTCCTCAAAACTGGTTATTTTTAGCATTTTTAGCACTGCAGGCTCATTAGTCTCCAAACCATCTAGAACACTGTAGGGATGTTTGAGTTTAAATTTAAATTTTAGTCATGTAGTTTAATACTCTTCTAACTCTAGTTATAGACCATTCTAATTCCAGTGTTGAAAGCTGAACTATTCTAGACTAATATTGGCTGATGAGAAACAAAACTATGCCTAAGTCTGATACTGGCTTCTAAATAGAAAGATGATTTCTTGTTGAAGTAATTAATCTGATTTGTAGGGTTTTTTTTCATTGTATGCTATGGTAAGATGCAGGTACCATGGATTTCTTGTGTTTCTGCCATGGTTTCTTGGGATTATATTGCGCACACAAAAAAATCTGGTCTCAGCATACAATGCTAAAATGCACAAAATCAGTAAATTAACTCTTTCATAAACCAAGCACAGAAGGTAATTTTTCTTTCCAGATCAAATAAATTCTTCATCAGCAACTGCTGGTGAGGCACAGGAGATGTTTCTGGTGTCACACATCCCACACATATTTGCTCCTGGCAGGAAAGGAGGGAACTGCTCTCAAATTGCCACTGCTGGAGATGCTTTAGATGTTCCTTCTTGCTGATCCTCAGGGTGGGATGTGCTGGGCTGAGAGCTGGGAAGGCAGCACAGGGAATCTCATGCTGAACAATTCAGTGCTGGTGGTTAAGCAAATGATGACAGAACTCCTGCAATTGCCAGAAACTTGTGTGGTGGGGAGTTTCCAGACACTCACAGTAAAAAAATGAGTTGAGTCCAACAACAGATTACAAGACATTATTGAATTACTGTGCAGAGTAAAGTGAGGAGGAGAATATATTGTAAAAAACCCCAAAACCCTACAGACTAAAAGGTCGTTCTGAGGCAACAAAGACAGGTTGTTAAAATACTTTAAAATGCTCTCAAAAATGGCTATTAAAAAGAATTAAATTAAATGTTTCCCCAGCTGTAGCTGGCAGCCTTAAGTTATTCTTTCTGCTTAAAATAGAACCTTGGGCCAGGTAGTTAAAATGTAAAGGAAAGGATTCTTCAAGAACTCACAGAGCAGTTATTTCCATTTGCATCTGAAAAGAGCTGAATTTTCATCCTAGCTAAAATGAAGTAGTAAGAAAGCTGGAGTGATTGAAATAAATTGGAGCCCATCTCAGAAAGATTAGTTCTTTCTTAAGCAGAGAATAGATACAGGTCAAAAATTCATTTTTTAGGCTTTGGATGTTTCTGTGTAATATTCTTCAGTTGGGAAAGCTCCAAGTGGGAAGATTAGCCAGAGAACTGATCAAGAAAAGAAAGTAAATCTGAGGTTCTTGGTGGCCTAGTTCGAAAGGAATTAATTAACAATTCAGTAAATGAAGACACCAAACTTTATCCTCCACCCAGTATTCACCTCAGCGCTTGGGGAATGGTTTTAAGATGTCAAACTTTGAGATTAATGAAGATTTGTGAGGTAATTCTTTCTTAAGAAGGTTTAAAGATGTCTATGCCATTGGGGAATCTTTAAGGAATAAAGTGGTGAGTAAAATAGCTTTTTTACTAGAGAGGGGGCAGACTCCCTTGCTGTGTTTGGGTGCTTGCAGACCTTGCTACCTTTTCTGTTACTCTGGAAATTGGTTTTGATTTTTGCCTCATGATTTTTTTGTCTCAAGTTCCATAAGAACACAATCCTTCTGATAATTAGCTCTGTTTCACCAAAAATATGTACTTTTGAATTTTTTAAAATGCCAGGATGGGGATTCAGATCCATCCTGTACTTCTATTCCATTAAAACAATTGTTTATTATACCACCATCTTACCGGTGATGAATTAGAATAAATAAAAATAAAAGCAAGAAGGTACAAACACTTCCAACTGAGAATTCTCAGAGATGGAAAAAAAAGCTGTTTTGCTATTTTCTTCTTCCACATTTCTCTGATTAAACTGCAGATGCCACACTGTTTTGCGAGCTTATGCATAAGAAACTTTGAGCTGTCCTTCCCAGCATCATTTTATTTACAACACAATGTCACATGAACCATCTGCTGTATAATGTACTGCTCTGAAGCATCAGAGCACATTACAGCTAAATTATGTGACAATAGGAGGAAAAGGATGGGATTAATTTGTTCTAGCCTAGGAAAACACATTCCAGGACCATCAGCTTTGTGGTTCCCATGAGTGCTGGTTGGATCCTTTCTGTACCTACAATATTCCTGTCTCACTATTTAGACATTTCTTTGGATGGGCCTACAACTGGCCAAACCATATGTTTAATTAGGAACCAGGAACTTGAGCCATTCAGATGCACTTCATTTGATATTCTTTCAAAACACAGTGGGAATCTTTGCCTTGATAAACATTTTTTATCTCTAAACCTCAGTAAAATTTTCAGATTTTGTTTCAAGAAGATATGAGCTAAGGAAATTTTACCTATTTAAGCACACAAGTTTAACTTACTGGGTTTTTCACATCAAAGAGTATGGTAATGCAGTAATTCAGTGAACAATGGCAGAACCTTGCTCATGAATTGGTCAATGAGCTATATTTCAAATTAATTTTTGGCAATACAGGACAGGCAAAATTCCAGAAATTATGACAATAGGTAAATTTATAAATACTTCCTCTGCCCTCTTTCATTGGATCATAGGAAATAAAGAGCCTGGGAATATTTTGCCTCCCATTTGTTTAACTGCTTCAGCATATTTTTAAATACTAAGAGTAAAAATAGCCTTTTTGACAAAATGCAGAATTTTCTGCTTGGAAGAAGTCAGATGGTATGAACATTTTCCTGGTTGTCATTCCTCTTAACTGCTGCAGATGATCTGAGAATGTGTTAAATGTGTTCAACTGGGCTGAAAACTCTTGGTTTATCCAAAGTACTTTGCCAGCCTTAAGGTGGCAAAAACATTGAAATGAGGTTAATTGGCACTGGTGGTGTAGCAAATGGAGCTAAAATTAGACCTAGGAGCCTTGATCCAAAGCCAGGTTTCAGAAAGGCTCAATATTAATTTAACCCTCCTGCCACTGAAGTCAAGGAAAAAATTGCTACTAAAGGCAGCTGAAATAGACAGGCCTTCAGCAAAACCTGTAATATTTCCAATATTTACAATTGTAATATTTACAGTTCTCCTCCTCAAGGACACTGAACTGCTCTGCCGTTGACATTGGTACCAGCACTGGGTCAGAGCCTGGTCCAGGTGCTCAGGGCAGCTTTGCTGTGGCTGTTTCAGACACCCCTTGTGCTGAACATCCTCAGAATTCTGCCTGGCCCAAACCTCCCCTTATCCCTGCAAAGTCACTCTGGGTCCTGTGTCCAGGGAGTGCAGGATGAGCTGAGAGAGATTACAGCAAAGCTGGTCTCATTGCATTTCCCCCCTCCTTTGACTCTGTAAATGGAAATTCAGGGTGCCTACTTGAGTGCACAGTAATTCACTGGGGTTTTACATAGAGTGAACTTCTATGAGATTTATAAATATATAAATATATAGATATATATAAAATATATAAATATATAATTAAACAGCAAAATTTGAATTTAAGACCTAAATCCACTTGCTTACTAACCACAGAAATATTATGTGATATTTCCACACCATTGATTCATAAGGAATGCATTTTTTGTCAGAAAAATGCAAGCAAAAATTCTAATTTAAAAAAAAATTATATAAATGTATATATATATATATATAATATATATAAATGATGATATAATAGATAATAGATAATAGATATGAATATTTATATATATAATTATTTCTATAAATTAATCTGGCTAAATAAGGCCATTACTGATTAGTTTTCAGTACTTGTATTAATTTTTATCTGAAGGAAAGGAAAATTCTCACATGTTTACCTCATGCTGAATCTCAAATTTACTGCTAGTTAAACATGATCACATAATTTTTATTTCCGTGCTGGGCAGATTTGTGCTGAACGAGAATCAGTTGATGGAGGCATCTGTTGAACAGGATCTTTTTGGGAGTTCAATTGCCTCTGGTCATGGCTGCTAAGAGTTAAAGAGGGAGTGATCTGATTCATGCTCCCAGCCTTTTCAAACCCTAAATGGACATTTCAGTCCAATCTCACAACTCTTTATATGAAAGTATTTTCTTCAAGTCTGGAATGAGAGCAAATTCTGAAGTGGTGTAACAGTGTGGTCAGGGGCAGTTCACTGCTATTACCTGGAGTGAAATCTCCTCTCCAAGAGTGAATGATTCCCAACTTATTTCCTTTAGCACAGAGGAACATAGCAGAAACCTTCACAGATCCAATAATTGCATGATTCAGACAATCCTGAATTTCTTCCTGAATGGAGGACAGCTTGCTTTGCTTTTCCCCAGCACCTAAGGAGGTTTACAGCAAGCCATGCAATCACATTTTAAGCTCTATTTTTCCAGTCATGCCTGGCTGTGGAGCTGCACCAAAGCTGTCAGCCTTATAACAAACCCTTACACAAAACTATCTGGAGCAGTTCACAAAACCTTCAATTAATTTTGATTAGCACCTTGCTCTCAAATGGTTCTGTCTAAATCTAAATAGATATATTTGTGCTGTTGTCTTTGATATAAATAAGCTGAGAAACTGTGCTCCCAGTGCTGTCAGCTCACTGAAACATTGGCCATGTCCTTGTAGGAACTGGAGAATTTTGGAAAGGCTGGTAGCGCTCTGCAAATACTCTGCTCTGGATCTCCTTCTCAGAGTCCCATGACTAGTGTGTGGAGGCTGAAAAAGTAGCACCTTAATTTGGCTTCTCCCCTTCCATAATTCTATTTCTGTTTCTTGGCATCCTTTCCTAGTAGCCACAGTTGTTCCCTCCTTCTGGTTGTTGCTAATCTCATTCCTTGTCCTAAATCTCATCTGTTTTTCATAATTTCTCCTTCTCTTGTATGAGCATTTTTCCCTCATCTTTGAGCTGAATATTAATCTGACTGTATGATTCTGTGATCTCTTGTAGATTCCTTTCTCAGCAGAGTATACAATTCTCCACTATGTCAAAAAGCCCAATTTGTATTACATCCCTTGCACAAACACCCTCTGTCTAAGCTTGGCATTTCTCTTTCTCACAGCTGAAAATTATGCTGAATATACCAAAGCAAGCAATGCTTGCTCTCTTTCAAGCTGTTTTATCTATTGTTATTCTTTTGCATATGCACTTAGTTGATTTTCCTTTTTTTTCTTTCTTTTCTTTGTCCAAGGACTTGCAGCATTGATTGCCTTCAAATTTTATGTAACAATTTGCTGTTAGCATCAATAAGATGTAGTGTAAGCTGCTGCAAATCCTGCTTCAAACAGGACATACACTGCCTCTGAGATAAAGAGTGCTCTGTTGACAAAATGCATTCCAATATAAGAGATGAGATTTAATTATCTGGAACTCCAAACAGGAGCTGTAGCATTTCAGTCCATGTGATTATTAATAGAATTAATACTGCTCAGCAAAATTGACACTCAGACCACTGGTAGAAAGAAATTCAAACGTTGTTTAAAAAAAAAAAAACAAAGAAACTTTTAGTTTGGAGTTTTTGTTCATTTTCTCTTTTCCTCCTTTTCTCGTAGTCTGACACAGAGTTTTGGGATAAAATGCAAGCAGAGTGGGAAGAAATGGCTCGCAGAAACTGGATTTCAGAGAACCAGGAAGCACCAGGACAAGTCACCATCTCAACCATTGAGAAGGTAACACCATCTCCCCTGAGCAGCTTTGAGATGAGCCTCAGCTCTTTGGACATGAAAGATAATTGTACCCCAAAGAGCTCATCCTCTTTAATTGCCCGTGGGTGGGGCAGATTTGGAAGACCTTGCCACAGTGGGAATCTGTTTAGGCTTGCACACAGCCTAAATTCAGCTGAAGGGATCACAAAGTAACTACTAGATTTATGAGCACTTTTGAAATCAAGCACTTAAGGAAAAGCACCAAATAAAAATACCTGGGATGGCACATTCAAACACTGTTGAGGATAGAAATTATGGAGATTCCTTCTCCTTTCTTCATTCCTTCCACTCCATATTTAATTTGATTTCTATTATGCAGCTGATATTACCACACACCCTTTACACTGCAGTGATGAGAGAAAAAGGCAAAACTTCAAGGAATACTAAAACAAACTCAGGTGCTTGCAGCACAGTTGTGTCTCTGGAAGGTTAATTGAGGATTTCAGGATTTTAGCTGAGCAGCTGTGAGGTTATGAGCACTGCAGGGATTCAGCTGCTTGGTGTGTTCTTTACCCCCACTTTGGATGTCCTGGACTCAGAGGTTCAGCTCTGCTCTTGGGCACTGTGAGATGTTGACATTGCCTGTGATGGAGAGCCCAGCACAAGCACCACTATGTACAACTGCAGAGCTAAATTAAAAATAAAGAGCAGAAACAGAAATGCCCGGTGATGTGACTTTTTCCACTTTTTGTCATTGAAATCCCACGGGGGGAGCTGGTGCCATTTCCACAGAGCAAAGGTTGTTTACACCATTTGGAAAGCAGTGAGTCACTGCGTTTTTTAGACCTGTCACTCCCTGCAACTTGCCATTCACCACGGCTCCATTATCTCTCTGCTCCAGGGTTATTATTTCCACACTGACAATCCCTTCAAAGACTGGCCTGGTGCTTTTGAGGAAGGACTGAAAAAAATGAAAGAAGGTGACCTGCCTGTTACAATCCTGTACCTGGAGGCTGCAATTCTCCAGGAGCCCAACGATGCTGAGGTATTCACTGCTCTGCCTTCTCCTGGCTAAGGGAAAGGGAGCTCCCTGCAGCAGGGAGAGAGGGAGTGATTTCTGGGCTCAAACCTGTGCCAGGCATGACTGACTGAAACATTGGATTCCAAGGGTTATGAATTAGTGTGTACCTTTAAATAGATAACAATGAGTTCTTCACTGGATGAGAATCTGGTTTTGAAATATTGTTGTTTGAAGTATTTCAAACCTTCCCTTCACATCCTGATATTTTCAAACTGTCTTATAAACACTGCTATCAAAAGATGAATATTTTTGATTTAACAAGACTGTTGAAAAATTTTTAAAGTTACATAAATTTCTTCAATGTTGCTGTTTTCAACTGGTTTATATTTAAAGTCTGTTTTCTGTAAAATGTTAAAAATATTTATGCTGTATCTAGGGCTCTTTGAATCTCCTTCTACATTAAATTAAACAGCATACTTCAAAAAATCAGAGAATCCCAAGCTCCCTAGAAACCCCTAATATCTAATATACATATAATATATTTAGAATAACCCCTATATATAATATAAAACTAAATAATTCTTCTTCTATATTTTCCATAAAATTGAAGCAAAATTTAAAATGTACAGAAACTCAAATTTAAGAGATTAGCATGTGATTATACACTGACAGAATGCCCATACATTCATTGACTATGAATATTTATTAGCCCCAAAGATATTCAGAACTGCACTGATTGGGACTGTTGGTGTGCACACTGTAGAAAAATCTGTGTTTAGTGCTGGACATATCTGCTGCTTTTCCTCACCCCTGTGTTTAACAGTGATATTGGTTGTAACTCTGCAGTTGGATAAATGTAACAAACTAAATTGTTATTATTATTGCAGGCCTGGCAGTTCCTGGGTATTACACAGGCAGAAAATGAAAATGAGCAGGCAGCCATCGTGGCCCTCCAAAGGTAGAGGGAGATCTGTCCTAAACCTGGGGTCTGATGAGTGCTGGGTATTGGAGACCTGGGGATGTTTAATGCCATTCCTACCTTGGAATGAGAAGCATTTATTCAGCAGAGTAGAGCATTGACAGATATAGAAACTCCCAGTGACTTCAGAGGGATGACTAGTGATTGATAGTTCTGTTTTATTAAATAAGTGAAATATTTCATGGAGTAATTCAAGTACATGCACGAAAGAAAAGTTACATTGCCTAATAAATACGAGTTAGGCACGATGCAAATGAAGTGCCTTTTTTACATTCCAGCCACTTGGCATGTTTTCTGTAGTCTGTCCTCTAATGAAGAGGTTTTCTTAATTGGAGTGAGCTCCCTTCAGCTGCTGAATGCTAAACTGCCAACACTTTTAGGTTGATGGAGATGTAAAGATCACAGAATTCTTGTACGTAAAATGTGAGCTCCAAAACATCAGCATTATTATTATTATCTTTCTGTAATGGGTTTTTAAGTTTCCATTTGAAGCAATATTCAATTGCATCAGCACTGATAACCATGAAGTAATTTCTCCTAAGGATACTCAAACTTGTTTATGTGTGCCTTATTAGCTTACCTGGATAGAAATCCAAGGGGTTACCTGATTTAGGAGCAAAAAAAACCCAAACTGCTCATCCCCAGTTTTCAAAAGAGCAACAGTGATAATTGTGATTTTCTTCACATGGATTACTTTGGAACAATTCAAGCATTGTGCTTGGCTGCAGAAATATCTCAATGCATTTTTTATTTTCTGCCTAGGTGCTTGGAATTGCAGCCAAACAACCTGAAAGCCCTGATGGCCCTGGCTGTGAGTTACACCAACACTGGCCATCAACAAGAGGCCTATCAAGCCCTGAGAAACTGGATAAAGCAAAATCCAAAATACAAGTACATAGTGAGAAGCAAAAAAGGGTCCCCAGCACTGACAAGGAGGATGTCTAAGACAGCAGATGAAAGGTAAATGAAGTGGAAATCCTCACAGTGGAAATACCAATGATAACCCTAGAACTGGTGGTGTCTGCTGTGTCCCCTTGTTCTGTAGAAGTCCAGCCTGTTCTCTATATTGGAAGACATGTCTCTAATAGCAGGAGAGGGAAGCCAACAGGGAACATTTGATTTAATGACTGAAGGCTTTATCTTTTATGCCATCCCTGGAAATTAAAAAAAAAAAAACAAAAACACCAAAAAAGCCAAAAAACCCCACAACCAAACAACAGCTTAAAAAGGATGTTTCTCTTCAAATCCCATCCCTTTCCTCCATCCCTGTCTCCTGCCTTTCTATTCCCACATCCTGCACCCTCATCCTTCAGCTGCTTCCATATCCATACTGAGCCTTTATCCAGCTCTACCTGTGTGTGGTTTTCCTACTGTTCACTCTTCCTGCTGTTTTCCATATCCCAGCCCAGCAGAATCCAGGAATGAGCAATTTTGCAGTGCAACATGGGTTCTCTGAAAATACTGGGAGGTGGCACCTGCTTGTTTAAAAGCTGTTGTGGTTCTAATCAAGAGACAACACAGCCATTTGATTTATCTTGGCCATCTTAAATAAAAAAAAAATCATGATTTGGCAGCCCCTCATCATGATTTCATGAGAACCATAAACAAGTACCTCTGGACTGTGAGATGCATAATAAAGTCATTAAAGGCATAAACATGATTTAGAGAACCAAACCACTCAGGCTATCTCACTGCTAGTCATTTTGAAGACAGGCCTTATGTTTTACCCTCATCACTTACAAGTCTTGGCTTGACAAGATAATTTCATATGAGTAAAAATAAAATATGCAGGTTCTGCTTAATTGCTAAGTGTGTTATTCTACTTTGGCTTCATCCTGCTGACCTCTGGTGCTGTCAGTGCAAAGGTTTTAAGAAGCTACAGTGGGCACAGAAGTCTTATGTTTTGGCATCTTTCTTCAAGGGTCTTGGCTGGTCCCTTATGTATTTCTCTTAAAAATACTACTATTTTTGCCAGTAAACAACTGTTTTATGTCTGAGAAATTAATCTAATTTGAATAATTTTAATAAACCTTCATGTCATTCCACTTGAGTTTATGGCTGTACTTTGACTTCATTTCATAGATGAACTTTTTTTATTTCAGACATAAGTTTACAACAGCACCCTGAAATAAACCTTTGTCGTGATGAAGAAGCTCATTCACAAATTTTAGTAATTTAACACTTCTGATAAATCCACTACAAAGATTTTAATTTCAGGCTATGCAATCAACATTGGAATATTTGTAAATAACTGTAAGTTATGTTTTTCCCTTGTCTAGCTCATTGCTTGAAGAAGTAAAGGATTTGTACCTGGAGGCTGCTCACCAGAATGGTGATATGATAGACCCTGACCTGCAGACAGGACTTGGGGTTCTTTTTCACCTGAATGGAGAATTTAACAGAGCAATAGATGCATTTAGTGCTGCTTTAACTGTTCGACCAGAGGTACATTTTTAACTTTTACATTTTTTTAAATTTAGCTTTACAGGCCATTTCCACTTTCCTGTCTGGATCAGGCTATTATTAATGACATGTCACTTCTGCTATTAAAATTTTAAAACCCAAAATAGAAATGTTAATTACAAGACATAATTAACATGGTCATTCTTCTGTTTAGGAGCAGATTTATGCATGTCCAATTCCTACCTGTGTGCTGATTAATGATATTAAATACATAAAATTGCTTTTGATCACGAGTCAGAGCCTCACATTCCTTGTCAATTAAGATACAATACTACTATTTTATGCAGTCCTCTTCCTTTGCAAGCAAAAATGAGACATTATGTCTGGATTTTGACACCTACAGTAGAAAAGCCATTTTCTCCCCAGGACTATACCTTGTGGAACCGCCTTGGGGCAACCTTGGCAAACGGGGACCGCAGTGAAGAAGCTGTGGAAGCCTACACAAGAGCTCTGGAAATCCAGCCTGGCTTCATCAGGTCCAGGTACAACCTGGGGATAAGCTGCATCAACCTAGGGGCATACAGGTGAGCATAAAAGATGTGTGAACAAAGAGTCAGACATCACAACTGCCAAGGGAAAATTCATTCTCAAGCTGGAGGCATCTAAGAAAAAAATAATCAGAATATAGCTACATAATCTCAGCTATTGTAAAATGTTGTCATATCATTTTACAGAGGACTAAAATGCAGGTTTTTAGCTCTATGTGTAAGTACTCTTATAATCAGTGGGATTGTTCTTGCACTTAAAATAGTCCTGCTCTTAAGAGCCTCTGTAAAAGAAAATGTAAGAGCCTGTCTTTTAAAGGAAAACTTGAGTTAAACTGCTTCTAGTAGGGCCATCAAAGACATCCTACAGGAATGAAAGTGATATTCAAGATGATATTCCAGGGTCCCAGCTGTCAGGGTGAGACAGGGAAGATGAAGGGGGGGAGTTTGCTGCAATGCAGACAGTGCCCCCAAATGTTTGGGTAGACTGAGTTTTGTGTTACCCCAAGCCAGGCCCTCCTGTTTGATGAAAATCAAGCAAGAACAACGCATTGTATTATTTTACATTGTAAAATAGTGTATTTAAGCCTGGCATGGAACTTTAGAAAGTTTGCCTGTAGTTGTTAAGCAAATTATAATGCTTGTTTCTTTTTTCTTTTTCTTCTTCCGTACAGAGAGGCTGTCAGCAACTTCCTCACTGCTCTCAGTTTGCAAAGGAAAAGCAGGAATCAGCAGAATGTTCCTCACCCTGCTCTATCAGGCAATATTTGGGCAGCACTTCGGATTGCTCTGTCTATGATGGACCAGCCAGAACTATTCCAAGCTGCCAATGTGGGTGATCTAGACATTCTCTTAAGAGCTTTTAATCTAGAGCCGTAATAAAAAGGATTCACAAATTGATTAAATTGTATTAGGAAACAGAGAACTTTTTTATTACTCATCCCCAAATGACCACATTTTCCAAAAGATCATGACTGTAGATCAGTAGGGGAATTCCTTCAGACATTATTCATAAAGGGAAAGTTCAAAAGCACAAAAATAGTGTAAATAAATTCAAAGTCAAAGGGTTGAAATGAGCTGTGGCTAATTGGACAAAGCCCTGAACTAGATGAAATAACAATTTCTGAAGAATCTCCATCCCATGCAAGCTATATCTCTCTATATACATACAGCTGTAAAAAGAAAAGTATCTTAAGAAGAAACCTAGATAATGGTTATTGCACCTTAGAATGGCAAGCAGTGCATCCAAGGAACCTGCTTAGTAGCTCATTGCACTATGCTGACACCACTTTGCCCCACACTGGGGATTCCCTATCCTTTGGTTTCTTTGATGAAAAATCTTCCCAAGGTCCATTTTTAACACAGCTCTGAAAACAGATACATATATAGGGATGTGTTTTGTTTTGAATGTATTTATTAGCTGGCAATCAATATTTTGCTTCCAAAGGTACCTGGATAAATTTGGGCCCAGTTGTGCAGGCTCATAAGCCATGTGCAGTGTCAGGAGGAGCACAGTCCATGCAGGGCTATGGGGCGAGGCCAGGTACATTTGGGGAAGCCAGGTGTTGCCAGCAGAAGAGGCAATTTGCACTGGAATTGTTGCTGTTCAAACCAGCTGTCCTTGATCTGGGACAGTCTGAAGGAGCTCATGGCAGGGTCTGCACCTTTCTGTGTACTTAATGCACTTTAATCTTTCTTTTTGTAAAATAGTGCTATGCTTTTCTTTTAGTCACCAACAATGGAATGTACAGGATGGCCTTGTTGGCAGAGAGGACCAAATATAATTTCCTGAAATGTAATGAGAAGATTCTCAATATTTTTATGTTTAAAAATGCAAATACAGTATAAACTGCATTAACAGCTAGAAAGATTATTATATGCATCCATCAGGTACTGCACATATACATGCATGTGCATGCACATACATGTTGAATGCAAATTATGTCATTTCAGAACATAAAAAGCTACAGATCTTTGTTGCAAATGAAGAAAAATATTTGTAGGAGTTACTGCCTGCAGACCATGCTCAAGGGAAAACTTTCCCTGAAGAAACTGGTCTGTACAATGCCTGTAGGATTGAGACCAAGGCTCCATCCTGCTGTTATGGCAAACAGCAGCAAAAGTCTCCACGACCTCCATGGTACCAGAGAAAATCCTCAGATAGCACCAGTATGTGTGGCTGCTCACAAATGTGTGCATAAACACACTATTTTCATTTTCCCTGGCTGGATGAATGGGGAGCAGGGTTGGGGCAGTACCAATCCCTGATGAATGGATGGATTCAGCTACAATCAAACACATTTAGCTCAGGGTGAATGTGTCAATCAAAAAAGGCAGAGAGATTTTTAGGAGGTGATTTTCATTTGCTGATATTTTAAATATTTTTATTGAATAGCAAAAGATAAAAAGTGTTATTGGATGTGTTGATCAGGAATTCAATTTGCAGAGTAGCTATGGAAATGTGTTAAAGTGGGACAAATAGCACATTTCCTATAAACAACATTAGAAGAAAAATCCAGCTCAGAGGTCTAAAAAAAGAAATCCAACTGCACAGATCACGGAGAAAGATGCTCTGTAGGAGTTGGACAGTTTCACCAGTACAAACCTAAAGTTTCTTGCAGCTGTCTGTTATTTTGAGCCACCACTTGAAGGAAAATTCCATGTTAAGACAGTGTAATCACTGCATCTAATCACCATCTATAGGTTGTTAAATACAAATAATTGTCATTAGGAAAATAAAAGTCTTACTCTTCACTCTCTCCCACTGAGTAGAGATGACAAAACAGCCACCAAAATTTTTTGAGAGTGCTGTATTAATTCCTTATTTACACATATATTTCTGTTTACCTATCAGGTGTTTCATAACTGATTCCTGCAGCTTTCTCTGAGGATGGGAGTGCTGGGAATGTCACTTTGGCTAAGTGGGCTGCTGTGTGCATATCTGCTGACAACAGTTTGCTCTTTTGCTTTGACAGCGATGTGTGATGACAGCTCTTTATTGATAAGGCAGAGCAGAAGGTGCAGTGCAATTGAATCTGGGAAGTGATAAGAGAGAAGGGAGGCAGCTTTGAGGAGAGGCTGTAAAGCAAAGGCATATGTGCTTAGGTTTTGCTTGATGCCCTGCCATCACACAACTTCTTCTAGGATATCCTTTGTGCTGGGGTGTAGGATAATCAGTGCTTATGCAGAGGAATTAGCTGTTCAGGGACTTTATTTTTGTATCTTTGAAATTAACAACAACAAGAAAAAAGTATTTCTCAGAGTCAGAATGACAAGGGGTATTTGATTCTTGTGGCAGTTCACTAAACATCTCCTCCAGCCTGTGGATGAGTAACACAGAAATCATTAGGAAAATGTTATGCAAGTCCGATCCTCTCCAAAAAGAACAGACTAAGGAGGTAGCTCTTGGTTTATCCTGGGATGCACTGCTGAAAACTGCATTTATCTGCTGACACATGTCCACAGCCATGGGACTGGCAGGAGCTGTGTGTGTAACCTTGAGACAGCTCAGCAGGGCTGGACTGTGCCCTCCAGGCAGGCTGAGCCCCCAGCCCATCCCAGCTCTGATCCCAGCTGCTCTCTCTGCTGTAGTTAGCCTGTGTGCCACTGACAGAGGCTAAAGCAGGGCAGATGAGAGGGGACAGGGGCACATCTCACACAGCTCTGGTCGCTGTGGGGCAGTGCCCGGAGACTGAGCTCACCTCACTCTAACAGGTCAAGCCCAGCAACTTTTGGGACTTCTGGGCATTCCTTGGGATCCTGGGCTTTATCATCCTCCTTCAGCCCCCCTCTGCCAAGCACTGCCAGTGCAGCAGGCAGGATTAGAGACAGCTTTGATCTGGCCTCCTCTTGGCTTTCCTTAAATATTCAGGACAAGTCTGTATATTTGCCTGAAACAGCAATGGGAAACATGAGGAGGCTGCAGCATATTAACAACCTGAATAGAAAATTCATATCCTTGTGCTTCTAACCAAGCATGAGGTGGGATAAAGATAAATAAGGCGGGTGCTGAACAGTAGCAGATTGAGCCTGAGAGTGAGAGACAGCAAATCTGGGTCCTGTTCTCAGCACTCCCTGGGAGCTCGACCAAGCCAAAGCCTCCTGCCATCCCTGACCTGCCCAGGTGTGCAAGGAGGGAAGGAAGATGGGAGCAGCATTCCTAGCACTCCCTGGGAGCAGGGGGCAATCACTGCCTCCCACTGCAGGGGCCAGGTCACCCTCCCCTGGGCAGGAAGGTGACACAAACACAAGGTTGCTCAGGTCTAGGGAAGCAGCTTCACACAGCTGCTTTTACTGATTTCAGCAGAGGAGAGACTCAGGCATTTCAGGATGCTGTGGAGCATCCATGAGGTGAGGCCCAGTTAGAGTGCTGCAATGGTGTATCACCATGTCCCACTCCTCTTTCCCTTTCTTGTTACTCCTCTCTTTTTCCAGAGGTGATTGATCACTGCCAGGCAACTGATTCCAAGTTTTTGAACGAACTTTTTTTTTTCTACTTTATATTTCATGCAATTAAAAAAAAAAAAAAAGTTTTCCTAAGTTTTCCTAACCCCAGCTTGGGACTGTCCTTGTCCTCTGCAAACTTTAGGAATAGTTATGACCTAGAAGCCTGATCCATCAAGCTGCTGAACCCAGAAGCCTGGAGTCTGCACTTTGCATGACCAGTTCACATGCAGGAGTTGCAGGAGAGGGCTGGCTCTGGTACCACTGCAGGTGCAGAGCAGGAATCCCAGAGACTGTGCAGGGAGTGAGGCTTTGCCATGAAGGCAAAGGGTTCTTGGCTGCCTGACCTCTTTGAACTGGGATGACACAGGAGCCTGGTGGCCACAGGCTGCTTTATGTCAGCTTGAAGAACCAATCTGACTTTTAGGCACCTACATAAACATACCTGTGTCTAGTGGCGTTTCCTTATGATCTGACAAATCACAGCACTTGTAAAAACATCGAGGGGGAGGTTCAAATGACACAAAAGCTCATGTGACAATATTGCATGCAACTGCATTAACCAGTAACCACTCTGCAATATTAACCCCCAGCATGCAGCAACGCTACCTGAGCAGGTGTTTAGAGAATGCATGCAGAAGGCTCACACATAGGCTATTCCTAAACTATTGATTCACATCATCTGTGGAACATTTTACAAGTCCTTTGCGTCTGCCAGACTCATATCTGAGTTGTTCATATTACCTGTAATAGGTTAGACCAAACACAGAGCCCTTTTAAAATCCCCTCTTTAGAATTCACTTTGTGTTGTGCGTTTCACTGTTGCTCCAAGTGTTTAATTAATAACAGACATCTGTATAGCAGCTTTTGCAGACATATTTTAGTCCTGCTTTTTAGTCCTGAGAGCAGGACCCTCTCAAGAATTAAAAAGCTAAATCTGCACAGCTTTCACAGTGAAGCTGGGTTGTTTGGATTTTCACATTTTCACCTCTAGTCTCAACCACAGAAGAGCCAGCTATCCTAGGAATATCCACAGAGCACTCCATGGCAGAAATAACAACAGCTGTCCTCACTGGTACAGCCAGAGCCTGAGGCCTCAATCATTGTCTGCTGGAGCCAGTGAGAAATGGAGCAGAGCATAAATTGGTTGTAGATCTCTTTTGCCCAAACTTGCATCTGCAAAACAAAACATATTAGTTATTTTCGCATGAATTACCTGCACAGTTGAAAAAATGTGATTTCTGGTCACCAGTGTTGTCAGCTTAGCAGTCTGTACAGTGAATCTATGTAATAAATGTTAATAATATACCAAGTATTCACAAAAATGGTAAGACAAAATGCACTGCACGTTGTGAAAAAAAATGGTGGATATGCAATACAGTATTATCTACTATTCAAACCTTACCTAGGCTAGAATCAGATTCCTTCATTATGGTTCTACTGATTTTTGGACTGGTGAAATAAATCAGTGAGAACAGGAGTGCCATGCATGAAGAGATCACTGACACTTTGAACAAAGGTAGGAAAATGAAAAATAGGCATGTCAGAGAATCCATGGGAAGCTTCAGAGCCTCAGCCCACAAAGTAACAGGTTTTAGGCAAGGTAAAGAGACAGAAGGAATCTAAATTTTCCTACAATATGCTGTAACTTTACAAATGCTTGCAATATGTGACAGCCCATTGAGCAAGCTTGCATGGTCAAGACTTGATGTGCTTTGATCTCTTTTCCCCTTCTACATTTACAGAATGCCATTGACATTGGCTGAACCTTTAATTTAAATAGCCTTTTTAATATCAGTAAGCTATTGTAAATTCAGGAAAATAAAAAAAAAATTTATAAATATATTTTATATATCAGAGTATAACATATCTAGAGTAAAATAAAACTATATAGTTTTGAGAGGCATTCTGTGTGGCTTCTTCTATATGCTGTAAACTGTTTGAAAACCTTTGCAATCTTGCATCAGTTCTTTTGGCTTTATTTTTAAGCCAACATAGAGGAAAGAAGTGATTCCAGGGTTGGCAGATCCTTTCACCTGGGCCATCTGGAGAGCCCTGCTGCTGCTGCACAGCCTTGCAGAGCTCCCTGGGTCCGTGGGGCAGTGCAGGGCAGGGCTGGGCAGCACTGCCCGGGTGGGAGCTCAGCCCCACACCTGAATGTTTACATTCCCTTACCAAGGCTCACACTGACCCAGATTCAGCATCTGAATGTAAGAACTTACTGGGTACAAGGTCAGTTTCTTACCACAGGTAACTCTGCCTCTGTATGCTTCGTGCATTATCAGCTGTGTATAATATTAAACACAGACTATAGTTTACTGATGCTTTAATTTGGTGTTTCCCTGCACTGCTGTTCAAAATTATCTATTTCCTCAAAAAAGAATGATGTGCATACTGGATGTGTTAAATTTATTAAGGTCATAGATGACTATTTGCAAAGCACCACACTTAATGTAGTATTTTTGTACTGTAATGGAAGCATGCCTTCCTTGGGTTCTTTTCCACATATTAAATTGTATTTATTAATTGTATTTATAACTGTGCAATTTTTAAATATGTTTTAAAAATAAACTTTGTCTGTGGCTTCAAATATATCAAAATCTCTTTTCAACTTGAAAGGGTCTTGACTTCAATTACTTAAACTGAAAAGAGGGATCTAAGTCTCCAACTGAAAGGATTTTTTCAATGAGGTATTCTATTCTATTGTTTACCAATTGAACATACTTCTCTGCTTAAAAGTTAAGTTCAGAATATGCTTTTGTTCTCATTTTTCCTAAATTCATTGTTTCTCTGAGGCAGAGTTATTTTTAGAATTGATTTTTATTTTGACATGTTGCTCAATTATACTTACAACTGGAATTTATACCAGCTGAGGCCTGGCCCAAAGGGTTCTGCACATACAGCCCATAGGAGGAAAATGGGAAAAAAGAAGATAAGAATTTTTCCTGAAGGCTGTGCAATAATTAAAACAGAAGTAATAATATCAGAAACCAACCTTTATGAAAAGCAAAGCCAACATGCAGTGACTGAAATCCCTACTCAGGCAATTTCCCACATACCACTGTAGGAGCTGGCTCTCAGCATTTCCCAGTTCTGTCCTCCACGGGATGAGGTGAAAGTGCTGACAAGGCTGATGTCATTCCTGCTCTGTGTTTCTGCTGTGAGACACCAACATCAGCACAGACACAAGGGACAAAAATTCCTGTGCGCTGCTGTGGACAGGAAAGCTGGCAGCCAAGCAGGGGCTGGGACAGTGGCAGCACAGGACCATGGAAAGAGCAGGATTCTCTCCATGGACATGGGGCTGCTCCAGAAAACAAACAGAACACACAGCCATGGTTTGCCTGCAGAAGGAAAGCTCTGTCAGAAAAAAACAACTGGCAAAAACCTATGGCTTTAACCAGAACCTTCCACCAAGGAACAAAAGGGAACAGACACACAAACCACACTAAACCTTAGTTTAGGACAAAATTAACTGTGGGCTCTTGACACTGGTGTGTTCTGCTGGAGATATTAAAGCTAGTTTAGTTCTTTTTGCTAGTTTAGTTATTTTTGCTAGTTTAGTTCTTTTTGCTCAAAGGCACTGACAAAGCAGCAGCAGCAGGAAAACCTTTGGTTGTGTGCTCCAGATCAGGAACACAGCACTGCTGTCCTAAAGCCAAAGGCAATGGGAGAAAAGCATCAGTACCAAATCCACATGCAAAACTGCTCAAAAATCACTGCTAAAGACATCTGAAAACATAATCACCCACTCCAAACAGCTGTCAGTCATGCAGTAACTGTTTTCAATGATTTTACAGCATTTCAGTAATTTTACAGGCTGTCAGTGCTGCTCTTATTTGGGTAAGGCTTGTACACCTGAGGGACACAAAGGTGCAACTCCCCACTTCAGTGAGGGGGAGCAGAGGGTGGGAACTCATCAGGTATCCAACACTGCCTCCCACAAACAGCCTGCAACAGCCAGGCACAAATCCCACACAGGAAACTCCTGGAAACTGTGAACAGAGCTGGCTAGCTTCTACAGGGAGCCACTCTCCACCTCTCCCACCTCTCCCAGTTACCACAAGTGGTGTGAACAGCGTGGCTTGGGTTGCCATGGTCACAAGGGACATCTGCGATAGAAGAGAAACCAAAACAGATCATTAAGTTTAGACTTCAGAAGCTGAACCATCTCTACATTTCTTATCACTCAGCATGGAACATGTCCCCTACTATGTCAAGAAGTGTCACTGAGGCCAGCATATTTACCTCTTACCTCTGCTCCAGTTGCTGGTCCCGGGATCCTATAAAAAGTTGTCACCCCTCAGTCTTCTTTTTCAGCCTCTTGCATCTACCAGAGTCCTAAAAGTCACATTTCTATGCGAAGTCCTTACACGTGAGGAAAACAAACTTCTTTGCTGAGCAGCAGGAGAAATTTCTGAGTATGAGGAATTACAGACCATGATAAAGCAGAAATTTGGAGTGAAATGACAGCACTATTCCACACAAACATTGCCAACTCTTGTGATCAAAGAACATCAAAAGGCCTAACAGTTAAAAACAAACAAACCAGTCTAACTTAAAACCTGATTTCTATTTTTTGCCATGCTGTATATCTGCTCGGGGCTTGGGGATTTTACTTTTTTTCTTGTTTTAAATCCACAGAAATGCCAAGAGTCACAAGAAATCAAGAGTCGCACAAACCTCTCTGTTCCCTCTGCAGGGTCTTTCTAAGTAAAACACCAAATGTGAACACAAAGAGTGAGAGGCAGCATCAAAACACATTCTGTCTATTCCTCTCCAGTTCAGACAGGAATAAAGAAGCAAAAATCCACACAGTCACCAGATGTGAGAATATTTCTTTTTAATTTAAAACGGTTGCAACAACGTCATTCACAGCCTTTCTCATCTCAGACAAATACTCCCCAGAAAGTTAACAGTGCTTCAAGCAAACAACTCTGAATGGTGCAAAGTAAACCAGGACAGACACTTCCAGGATACAACAGTAAAACCACTGAAGACTGAGTAGAAATCAGACACCAATCTCAGCCATTGAGGGTGGAAGGGCGACAGGGAAAACAATAAAATGTCCAGTTACATATTTTGCATAGACTTCCAATGCATGGGAACAGCAAAGAGGATAAAAATGGCTGCTGCCAGGATAGAGAACAAAAGGAATCAGTGGGAGAGGTTTCTAAGGAAATCTAATGAGCTCTGGATGCATCCACATTTTGAATGTGTTCTGTGACCTGGTGGAGGCTGTCTGAATCTAGAACTGGGCTGATGTTGGTTTCACTTACACCAAAGTCAGTCAGAGGTAATGGCATTGAACCCAGTGGAGTTACAAGTGATTGGGAGTTCAGAAACGTCTACTCTTATTTTAAAACTACAGGTCTGAATAAATTAATTTTTATCCTAATTATATTTTAGCTAGGAAGATTAAATAGGAGTTTGAGTCTACATGTGTTTTGGAGACAGGAGATTGTGACTCAGAATGAGGAGTCTACTGGATCCAGCATACTGCTAGGAATAAGAGAAGAGGAAATCAAGGAAAAGTTATCGAGTTTTTCTTCCTTCCTCTCTCCTAACCTAAATGTACCATACAAAAAAGTAAAAATAAGTCTAAGAAATAAGAGCATTATTTACTGCCAGGTCCTGGCTTGCCGTGATTCTCAGGTCAGATTGTCTCTAACAGCTCACAGTGATTTTTCTTCCCCCATTCCTTTTTGTCAAGAAGCTCCCAGCTCACGGAGCCCCCAGCACCCACAGGGAGTGTGCCCAGGCTGTGCCCTGGCACATTCAGCACATTCAGCCTGCAGCAGGCACAGCCTGGCAGATCAGTCATCCTCTCAGTACAGTCTGTTTGAGTGGGGCTTCTGCAATGCTGGAGTTTAAAAACACCCAAAACTCCTCTGCCCCCCATTAGGCTGAGGAGTCAGGAGTTTACATCCTGCTCCTCCAGGTTCTTGATGTTCTTCACACAAAACCCATCACAAAAGGGAGACAACTTAACCAGCCACATGAAAAAAGGAGGGAGGCCACTGTTTTGGGAGAGAATAAAGTAATTCCTCAAGCACCTGACTGAAGAACTTCTAACATATTTTTAACTGCTAAATTTTAGAAAACCTGCAATCCTTTCCTCTAAACTGCTCCCTGCACTCCTGACTAACTTTGGTTTGGGCAGGAAAAACACAAAAGTGATGAAATGAGAAGAACCCCAGGACCTGAGCTGCTCCAATTCACTCACCACAGCCAGCCAAGGGCCCTCCCCTTCCAGCCACCATTTCCAGTTTATCACCCCCAAATGTTCCTCCTGAGCCCAGGCAGCTGCACAGCCATCACAGCCCTGGGATGCACCAAGCACTTTGCAAGATTCCAGCTCCATCCCTGACCCTGCAAGACCAGCCATGCTTCCAGTTGGGCAATGAACATGGGGGTTACTCAGCTGGCCTTTATTTACCCAATATTTCTAAATAAAAAGGCAGCAGTCACCAGATCTTGGTGTTTTTAGATAGCCCTTTAAGTTCATGAGGCAAGAGGGAAGCTGTTGTGTTGAACTTCTTTGGAATATACATGGGAATTTTAAAAAAAGAATTAAAAATTAAAGGAGGGGGGAAAAAAGGTTTTTCCTCCTTTTTCTACTGCCAGAATGAAGAAACACACATATATACAGAAGTTTTGCTCTTTCACTTTAAATAGATGTATCACTGCATAATTTGCTGATCCCATTTTCAAACCTGTCACTTTCTGGTGAAGTCCTCAAATATCCAAAATCTGGAAGAAGCAAAGAATTTACTGGCAGCTTTTATTTCATCCAGAGCTGGTGGCTCGATAAGCACAAGGCAGCTGAATGTCACAGGGGCCACCCATTAATGTGCCAGGACACTGCATTAATGTGTCCACAAGAGCTCTAAGAGCAGGGAGCTCTCCCAGCAAAGAGACACCTTTACACTCTGCAGAATTATTGCACTGGAATTTCTCTCACAATCTTTTATGATCCAAACCTGATTAAAATCCTAACAGTGTTTTTTGGCTCTATGTGTGGCTTTATGACCAGAGGGAGAATTATTTTTCCCCAGACAATGCAAAAACTAAAATTCCCTTCTCATAAACAGATGTTTAATTTGGGTTATCTTCTGTAGTGTGTAGCTGCCTGAATTTTGCTGTTAAAACTTGCAGGCACTAACAGCAGAGAAAATGTAATGACATCTCTCTGGCTCTCTTGCACCCTGCAAAAAAAGTTGGGTTTTTGGGGTTTTTTTGGGTTGTTTTTTTTTTTTTTACTGATGCAATTTATTTTGAGGGCTTGGTAACATTGTACAGGGCAACTCCAGCAACAGCCTCTAAGCAGTGTCCAACACTGGGAACTTTTGGGTTATTTTTCCAGAATCATGAAAGGTTTTGCACTCACCATGGTAATTTTTCTAGAATTAGTGTTTTCAAATACAATTTTAAAACACACATATGCATTCTCACCTGTGAAAAACACTTAAATAACACCATAAAAATTTAAAAAAAGACAGGAAAGGCCAGCCCCTGCCTACCCACTCCATCATCCCTGCCAGAGATATCAGACCCCTTTTAGAAGGTGTCTGTTGAAGAGATCAGATTATTGATGCATTTGCAAGTTTAAAGAAAGTGAGAATATCAGTTCAAGGGGAGTTTTATTGTGTTGTTTTGTTTTGGTTTTTTTTGTTCCTGTTGGTTGCTGTTGTTTAGGTTTGATTTTTTAACGGAGGAAGAGAGGGGTAAATCAATAAATCAGAAAACTCACTAAGCAATTTCCCACACTCAGATATGAAAGTCAATATTTAAGCAATCTTTAGCAGAAAGCAGGATTGCACTGCAAGTACTTTGTCAGGAAGTTGATTTCAGATGGAATATGAGTGGTCTAGATACAAAATTCCCTGACTTAAATATAATGGGACATTAAACCCTTCTTTACCTCCTCCATATGAAAACAAAATTTAAATAACAGCCTTGCCTTTCCTGAGGGTGTGCATTTAATTTCATAGTCAGAAAGTCTGCTGCTTTTAGCCATCTGTAAACCTGAATCTGTTGGTAGAACTTACAAAATAAACATTCAAGTGAAGATGAAGAAACCTATGTCTGCAAAAACAAAATTTCTCTTTGGCAAAAAATGTACAGGGCACTGACAAGAGATTGCTCCTGTCTCCATCAGCCTCTTAGGCTTAAGCTGGAAAAGTCAAATCAAGATACTGTACCACTGAATTCCAACAGATTCAACTTCAGACTTTTTTCACTGCACTGAAAATGATCTCTGAGAAAGGACATTCTGCTCTGAAGAACAGCCACAAACGCCCTCCCTTCAAATGATTTCTCTACATGATCTGGACTCTGGATGCAAACACAGGCTCCCAGTCACCAAGGACACAAAAATCTGTTTGTGCTCTTCAAAGGATGCACGGGCAGGACAGGCAGGAGCTGGGCTGAACTGTTTCTGCTCAACACTGAAGCTTCCATATTCTCCACACACTAGCTGCAAACTCCACCAGAAATCCACATGGCCTGTAAGGTGTATAAATTTAAAACAATGTCCTATACAGCACCTAATAGAAATCTTCCATCTAACACTTAAGGCGGCATCAAATGATTGTTTTTAAATACACTATAAACATCCCATGGTTTCCTTTGCTTTTTGGCAGTCCAAAGGTTAAGGGGTCTTTTGTTGGTTTTAGATTTTTATTGTAGGCTTTTTTTGGGCAGGTTAAAAAGGCTTATGGCTTCTTAAGGCCAGGTGATAGATTTGAGGCCTAACTTGGTATCCTGTGGTAAAAATAAATGTAGCCCAGGTCTTTGGGAGGTCGTTCTGAGGCACACACTCTAAGGTCGTTGTAGATCACCCATCTGAAAGGAAAACAAGATTGATTACATTCCAGGAGTCTAAAAATCACCACAGATTTATCAGAGACTTCTCAGACCTAAACCTCAAAGAGTTTAAAATCTAAAATTAGGCATTGCAATGAGAACAAAGGATCAGAAAAACAGCTGAACCAGCCACCAGAGTCAGGAATGGAAAGGAGGAGGGATGTGCAGAGGAATGTGTAGTTACAGCTCAAATGAAGGAAAATCAGGGATTCCCAATGTCAAATAATGGGAGCATATCAGAATCACAGCCAAGATCAGCACCACAGTACCAGCAGCACTGGTATCAGCCCATGGTTCCATGGCTTTCTATTCATGGCAACAAAAGGAAGTTGGGAAGAGCTCAGACAAACTAAGCCAGATCCAGAACCAATGCCCCAAACGGAGGCATTGGAGAGATTTGGAATGGCCAGCACAGGAGAGCCAATGGTACATTTCACAGACATCAGTGGGATCAGAACTGACTCATCACATCTGTGACAATTTTCTTTTTTTTGGTGGGAAGCCTACAGATGGTAACAGCCCATATTGTCTGCCATGAGCATGCCCTGCTCTGTACAGATTCTTCAGATCAAATCAATTGAAATCAAACATTTGCTGATCCCATGTGTCTCCCCCAGCTGCACTCACCTTCCCTCCTTTCTGAGGTGACAAACGTAGTGGCCACTCATTGTGGATGTTCCCATGTGGCTGATGAACCCAAACAGCTCATACCCTGTTTTAAGAAATACAAATGGCACTCTAAGTATTTCACTGCAACCACTGCAATATGACTCCAGGGGAAATGCTCTTTCTAATACTGGAGAAGCAGCTAAGCACTCCCAGCACAGACTCTGCAGCCCCAAACTCAGTTTCTGTTAACACTGCAGCATGTTTCCAACTTAACTAGTGGCTCAGATTCACTGTCAAACATCAAACCAATCCAAATCAAATCCACAGAGACCTGTGCACATACAGCAGGGCTGTGATCACAGCCCCTGCTAGGAAAGAAAACAGCAGATTCATTCCCAGTTCACAGAGAGCACCACAGAAAGTGCCAAGCAGGGAGTTCATTCTGCACACAAATTAGCTATGTCTATATGTGTGATCACAGATCTCCTATAAATCAAAAACCACAGAAGTCTGTATTTCAGCATAGAAGAGGGGACAGGAAAGAAAGCTCCTTCTTTAACACAAGGACAATTTTTATGCTTAAAGTCTCTGGAGAGCAGCACTGCTTCTTGATGCCCATCCATGCATGCCATTCACCTGAATTACCACTAAAACTGAAAGGGTTCCTTCTTTCAGGGTATTGTATAAGGACATGGGCCTGGATTTTGCTGGAGAGGGCTTTCTGGAGCTATTTCACAAAATCATGTTTGTTATCACGATTTCAGGCACTCAGTAAAGAGTCTCAGTCTATAAAGGCTAAGTACCACAAAAAATAATTATTCCAAGTTTGGGGTTTTTTTTTTAACTTAGCAATAATCAATGTTTCCCATGTCTCCAAAATATTTAAGGTTGATATTTGTAATGTTAATCTAACAGTAGCAACCACAGTCACAAAAATCAAATTGCCTGGTAATTTTTTTTCCCTAAATCTTTACATTCAAGATCAGAAGTAGAAGCTTAGAACATACTACAGTTATTAGAACTCATCACTAAAGACCCTTCAAAAAACTTTCTGTGATATCCTTAGCACCAGCACTGAGCTTTTGTACTCCAGTGCTGTGACACCTCCAGGAGCTTCTTCTCCACTTTGCCTGCTGTACATCAGCCCCATCTTGTGGTTTATTTAGCAGCAGTGTGACAGGAATCTCAACCAAAAGAAAACAAAACATGCAGGTCACCAACTGTACTTGTGGCATTGTGAATAAGGAATTTGGTTGAAGGGATTATCAAATTGCACAGCAGAGCACAGGAGGACAGAAACTCAGGTGGTCTGTAGCAGCAGCGCTGTCTTTAGGATGCTCAGCCTCTGAAGATTTAAATATTCTAGCTTTTCTTTGTCTTTTTTTCTTATAGCAACAGAACAAAAAGTAAACCTAGGCCAAGAGAGACTTGTGTGCTCTGGTAGCAAGAAACTTTGGGCTCTGGTTATTCAGTGAGTCCAAGCAGAGTTTTCTGAGCAATGACAGCCCACAGAACTCAGTGGCCCACAGAGCTGTATCAGCCCCAGAAACAAGACTGCAAGTAAATTGTCTGTATCCTGTCCAAAGTACCCACAATAACTACTTTCAAAACTGAAAGGAGCTCTATGAACGGGGTGGGTGTGACACAACAGAATGGCAGCCAGGTCTAAGCTGAAGCAGAACTTACTTCCAGGGCCATCTTTGATCCTGGGTCCCTCTGACCCTGTCTCTGCAAGGATATTGGCATTGGCATTGTTCTCCATATCCATGGTGTCCAAAGCAGGGTCACTTTCTTCCTCAGGGTCAGGGTGGCTGAAGATCCACTCCAGTGCACGCTCCAAGTTGTTGTTCTGCCAAACAATCAAAAGAGCAGACTTTAATACACTCTAACACCACACTGCCACTCATCAGCCTTTGAAGAGAGTAAGGATCATGTTTACAGCACTTAAAAATTGTAAGATATTTCTACCTTCCTGGAAAATCGTATTCAGCAAGCACTCTGCAAATGCTTGACATGGAAAAGAAATAGTCCCACAACTAAGACCCACAGCCCCCTGCTCTTATCTTGCAGACACAGTCTCCAGGCACCTAGGTTATTTTCCAACAAGTATGTTTTCCTCACTGCCTTCCACACTTTACCAATACAGTGAAACACGCAAAGCACCTTCACCACTCCAGAAAAGTCAGGAATGCCACACTTTGCCAGGATAGTGGCAGGCTCACCATCCATTAACTGGGTATTTGCACATTTCAAAGGCATCTGAGCACCCACAAGCACAAAGCACAGAACATGAAACAAAGCCTCAGTGTTACCAATAACCCATGAACTCACTGTTGCCTTGAGTGCCTGAATTGCCACATTCCTTTGGAATCCCATGGAAATGATGATTGCAACCATCTCTTCAGGAGGCTGGTTATCTAACCCTACAGCTCCTAAAGCAGCTGCCCCACTGGAAGCAACTTCTCCAAATGCAGGTATGACCAATGGCTCAGCAAAGTCTGGAACAAACAAACATTCATCAGTTCCTTCTTCTGTCTCACTTAACTGGGAAGTCAACAACAAACACGAACAAACAACACATAGGACCTCAAAAGCAGTCCTGAAATCAATGTAAGTTCATTTCACTGGCATCTAAATTCAGACTTAGATGTGTGGAAAGCCTTAAAAACAACAAAATGAATGTGCACTTTGCAAAATATCTAGGTGCATGTGCTCATACTGAGCAGACTGGAATACGTCAGCACATTGCAGAAGTGAAACAACTGCAGGAAAGCAGCAAAGATTGGTATGGAAGCAATGATGGCATCAGGATAATAGACAACCCAGTGCACAGATGTAAAATGAACTTATTCAATATCTGAAAATGTCTGCTAAGCCCAAGTGAAACTCATTCCCCATTTACACAAGCAAGACAAAAGCTCATGGTGAAGCGTGAACTCAACCAAATCTGGGCTTTCCTGGCAAGGGAGTTCTCAGTGCTGAATCATGAGTCCAAACTTTGCACGGATGAAACACAGGAAGTGGAGAACATCTAGCAGCCCTGTCCATCACCAGACAGCCCAAGTATGGCATGAATGCTCCAGCCTGAGCTAGAGAAGGCTGATATGGAAGGAAAGCATCCAGACCACAGGATTCTTTGTACTTACACTTGGTCACAGGTCAGCTTCCCCCTTAGCAGCACGGACCTAGCCAAAGGGTAGAAACAGAGCTGGCCCACACCAGTGGTGAGGACAGGACTTCTGGTGTAGCTTAGTTTGTTGTCTTCTTCTAGGCAGAGGACACCACATAATGGTCAAGATCTGCACATCCCAGGAGCAGCTTAGGAAAATTCACTCACACCTCCAGGTTTCCCAGGTGGGGAAGGGGGGGCCGTTGTTTCTCTGTCACACATTATAAAATTTCTACTGACTGCCAAAATCCACAACCAGGAGCTGAGTTTAACTTACAGCCTCCAGTGACTGACCTGGTTCTTCCATGTGTGCAATGATCCAGTTGAAAGCAACTTCAGCACCCAGGTTGCCTGTATAGTACACAGCCTTCCGACACGCCTCCAAAGGAAAGCCCATCTCTGCCAGCTGCATTACTGAAGACTCATCAATATCTAGGGCTGCAAGAAAGGACCTTCTAAAATATAAAAGTCTCATTTCATCCATTGCATGATATTTCTTATTGTTACTCACGGTGCCATATATTAGAGTACAGACTGCTTGGATTTGGTTTAGTACTTCAATAAACCCACAGCCATCAGACAACAGCCTTGTACAAAGCATTACAGTCATTGTTATGGACTTACTGATAATCTTTTGTCTCAGCAGGGACACAGATCCTCACGCAAATCATTAAATATTGATGAATTCTTACAGGATTCTATTTCTTTTAAAACACCTCAGCACTGGATTTTAAGGGGTGAGGAAGTCAGGTGCTCAGCTCAGCTAGAGATGGCAGCCAAAACCAAGCCCCTCTCAAAGGCAGGATCTTGCAGGTTAGAGAAATAACAGCTGCCAGATCTGGCAGCCTCTGGATGACAGGGTCAGACAGCTTTATGTGAGATCAGAGTGCAGAGAGATTGAGTGGTTGTGACCCGCAGGACTGCAAGATCCTCCTGAGGAGCAGCAGGCAGAGGAGCAGCTCATATTCTGGCTATACCAACCCTCAAAGAGAGTCCTGCACGTATGGAATAAACACTGAACAAGCACAGAAATCAGCTTTTATTTGGAAGCATGCAGGGCAAGGCTTCATGCATCTCTGTGAAGAGAGAGAAGCCATCAGCTGAGCAAAAGCAAAACAATTTTTTAAGCAGTAGAAAAATGAGATACGTACACTCCACGAAATGGTTCATCATGTGATCTGAAAATTAACAATGGAAAAAAGAGGGAAAAGGCTAAGTAGATCCATATGGGTAAAACAATTCCATATTTTTTAAATCATAGAAATATTTGACCTCATGGAGACAGGGCAGTTTCATCCTTGTTTCCCTGATATTTTTGCCATGAATTAGAGCAGGGATATTTCTGCTCAGTAATTGTTTTCCCTAACTCAGCTCAGAGCAAAGTGTCACTGATACCATAAACCAGTAGGAAATAAAGCTGATGGCTGACTTAAGCAAGAATCTTTTTAAAAAAGTACCATCACCCATGCATTTACACTAAAACTAGGTCAGTCCATTCAGCAAGAGGGTAAGGAGGTACAGGCCTTTGTGAGGAACTTAGATAAGGGGTGGAATTAAAACCTTTAGGGAATTCAAGTTTGTCATATCCTTGCTCTGCACACAATTTCAGGTACTAGCTTTCTTTCACATACATACAGCATGTTATTCTGCCACCATTATTATAAATCTCCAAGCAAATGGGGGCACTCATGTCATGAGAGCAGCTGCATTACTGGCTTCATATTAAATACTGAGGCACTCAAACTTCAGTCATCTGGGGAAAGTACAGCCACCTGGGTCTAAGGTCACACCATAAAAACATGATTTTACTTGCTATAAACCATTTATTCTCCAGGGAAACCCAGGGAATAAAGAAGGAGGATATTTAATATTCTTGTTTCTGAATAAAAGAAACAGTATAAAAGAAAAAGTATTCAAGAAAAAAAAAAACCGGCACAGCATTTTAATCACTTCTCTTTCTTTCTTCTCCACAAACATTATAATCAGCTGTTTGCCATCTTCTCCTTGAGATAGAGCTTTTTTAATGGTAGCCCATATACATCCAGAGAAGAGGACTGTGCATGCAGGCACAGCTGCTAGGGTCAAACAATTCTTGTATTTTTAAAATGAGTAAAATTTACAGTCTTAGCCTATGCCTGGAAAGCTGTTCTCTTAAGCTGTAGTCCTTTGTGTATTAAGTACTGCTGTGCTGTGCTGGACCTGGGAAGTGCACAGTGACTTTACCAAGGGAGTCATGGGCATGCACTGAAGGGTCTCTGGAGAGAGTCAAGGACAGCAACAGCAATTATCAAACCTTCTAGGGAAAGGTGTCCCTATCCATAGCAAGGGATCTTTAAGATCCCCTCCAATCCAAACAACTCTGTGATTCTATAATAAGTCCCCAAAACAGGAAAGCTGGAAGACTAGAGTTGTCCAGTAGGGAACAAAAAGGCTTGTTGTTGGGGTGTTGTAAGAATCTTCAATTACAGAAGCACAGGGCTGGGTTTTTGTTCATAGCTCAAGAGAATCCCCATGTGCTAGAAGGAAAGGGAAATACAGGGGAGAGTAAGTCAGTAAATACCTTTTGGGTCATCAGGAATGACAATGGGAGGAGCAATGTCTGGGAGTTCCTCTTCTCCTGGCTGGAGCCCCCTGGCCCGAAGGTGAGTGATATCCAGGAAATCTGGCATGTCAATAGAAACATCTACAAGAGCAGAGAAATGGGCTAAGTTTCTGCAGCCAGCAAAACAACCTTATGGTGCAACCTACCCCTTCAGAGAGGGGACTCTGGTATTCAAGGTACAGGAACAGCCAGGATTCCCCTTCTGAAAAGAGCTCTTTAAGAAATATGGAATGCCAAAGCACAATTTAACTAGCTCAGATTACGTGAAACTGTGTTTTAACTCCACAGACCTGATGGATTGGTTAACTTTATTGTAAAA
This sequence comes from Ammospiza nelsoni, assembly GCF_027579445.1. Taxonomy (NCBI): domain Eukaryota; kingdom Metazoa; phylum Chordata; class Aves; order Passeriformes; family Passerellidae; genus Ammospiza; species Ammospiza nelsoni. The sequence goes on along the minus strand of NC_080642.1, from coordinate 7,001,486 downwards.
GGGAAAAAGATTCAATTAGGACCTTCACAGTACAAACTTATTACTTGAGTCAGGTCCTCACTACAGTGTGCACATCTTATTAATTATCTGGGATAGAAAGGTAAATAAAACAAGCACATACCAAGCTTTTTGGGTATCCAGTCAAGGCCAAAGGTGAATTTCTTTATCTGCACCACTAAGTACTCAGGAAAGGAAGCAAAGCGGGAAGTCCTGGGAAGGACAAGAAACAGAATTCGTTGAAATCAGGCAACAGAACCCAAAGCAGCACAGATCCCAGTACCTCATGCACACTGAATGAGCTATTGCTGCTTGACACAAAGGATCCAACCCTACAAGCATTTAAAGTTCAAGTTCTCAACAACCAGACTGAATCACTTCTTGGACTCTGACCATTGAGAACAATTAATTTCCTGCTCAGTTCATCATTACAACTCTTGCAAGGCTGGATCTGCACATCCCATTGAGGAGCCCCAACACTAATGTGGTGCCAGAGCTCACTGTGCATTTGTGTGTTTCTCTTTGCAACATGCCCAGGTAGCAAGATAAGCACAGAGCACAGTATTTAACAGGCAGCCAGACACATACTTACTTAACTCCAGCAGATTTTGCTTGAAGGGCACTGCTCCAGAAGTCCTCCACATTGCTGGGTTCAGAAAAGGCCTGCAGACAAGCACTAAATGGGATCTTGGCACGGACCAGCTCTGGCAGAGGTCTCCTTGCAGCTTCTGCTTCTCGCCTCTTCAGTTCATAGGCAATTAATTCATCTGAGAAATACACACAACACTAGAAGCTAATGAACATTGTCATGGTTATGTGCTCCTCATCAGGCTTATTTCTGCACGTTTTAGAAATGCAAAAACCTACTTAGCAATAAAAGTTTTACATACTTTTAACTAGACATCAAATCTTTTTGTCTACATTGGGGTCAGGAGCTACACTTACAGCCACATCTCTAAGGTTTCTGTTCATGGTAAAAACACAGAACTGGAAATACCAGGACACAGGCAATGAAAACTTGGCCATGACAGCCAGAATCCTATGTGAACAGTAATGCCACTCACCCACCTTATCAGAGCTCAATCTGAGTTGGAAAGTTATTGCTGTCTATCTGTGTCATCTGACTATTTAGACAGGACAGGATTATGTATGATCTAGAAAATATCTTGACACTGGTAAGCTGAGCAGTGCCATATGGTAAATTCACAAACTAATCTGTCTCCTGAGTCATTACCTGGAAATAACATGTTCTTTTATAAGTGACAGAGTCATCACTGAAACTGATGAACAAAGAATGAAAAGTTCTCCTAAACTTCTTGTCCAGTGCAAGGAGTTGTAGGCTAGGTAAAAGTAGGTAGAATTCTCTGCCTTGTGGTATTTCATAGGATCTCATCAAACAATCAAAATAGAACCTTATGGTTTAAAATACTTTAAATGTTCAGATTATGTAGGAAATCAGGGGCACATCTCCCTTCATGTTCCTGTGATGCCCTCTTCACTTCTACCTCAAGCATGCATTTATTATGTTATTCTGCAAGGCTCTTCACCACTGACTGCAGATGCAACCACACCTTGTCAGTGCCTTCCTCCTGCTCCCAAGTGTTCAAGCCTCCTTGGCAATTTTCTCCTTTAAAAACAAGGGTGCTTTTCACAGGCATGAGAAAAACACTCCTGCTTATTAAATAAACATCCAACACTTCATGGTCCTTGCCTCCTCCCCTAAAGCCCAGAACATCCAAATGTTATTTTAGATTTATAGATGACAAGCTACCTTATACTCTTATTCTCTATTACCACAATAGATTTTTCTGTTGCTAAAGAACAGAAAGCAGATTTGGGGTTTTGGTTGTTCTTTGTGAGTGTTTTTAAAAGATATCAATTAGCTGCTATGTTCAGCTCATTTTTATAATGAAGACGCTTTCACAAACTGTTTCACTGTCCAGGACGAAGGAGATTCAGCGTTGGTGGGGTCTCTGGGCACAAAGTGGCACATGCCTGGGTCAAGCAGAGCAGTTTGCCCCGTTACCTTTGTTGGTGGCTGCCTCCATGGCCACGGGGAGCTGCATGATGTAGTCCACCCTGTGGGTGTAGCGCACCTTGCGGGACTGGCAGCACTGCGTGCGCTCCTCCACCAGGAACCGGAACACATCGCTGGGGTTCTCCGAGCCCACGGGGTTCCTCTGAAAGGAACAGCACACCAGGTCACTCCTGTGCCTCTTGGAACCCTGGCTGCTGAGGATTTCAGACTTGCTGTGCTGACAGACACTGACCCCCAAGGGAACACTGCATTTGACCTGAAGCCGTAGAGGAAAGTTCCAAAATTGAATGATAGGACTGAGATTATGAGTGTGGAGTTTGGATAGAAGTGTGCAATATCACATGGTAGAAAACATAGATTTTAAGGTTTTAGAATGTAGTAATATATATAAAGCAAAATGAAAGTTTTAAAGCAGAAGCCAGTCGTTTTTCTTTAACTTCTTCTTCATCTTCTTCTCCATAGGTTTAAGTAAGGTTTTAATTAGATTATAAAGTCCGCATTGTGGAGCATGAGTAATTAGTTATAAAAGAAAGTATGTTAGTAATAAGTTTAAAAGCTTATAACTTTAGTAAGTTATAAGCTTAAAAGTAAAAGTAATTTAGGTGTCATTTCTTAATTAGACAACTTATCCTTAAAAAGCCTTGTAGAGAAAAAGATACAACTTCACTTTTGCCTTAGAAGGAAGTACTGTAAATTTCACAACTTGTAAGACTATAAGTAAGAACTAATAAACATCTGAGTCCAAACAAGAAATGCCATCTCATGATTTAATCTCAATCTTAGCAGGGAAAGGAAGCAAAAGAATCCACATGCGATGATCACTAAAATGATCAGAAAATCCAATCTGCTGGTTGTTTTAAGGCAAGCACAAAGACACTGATCTGGCAGCTCAGCTCACACTGGACTGTGTGCAGAGCTCTGTCTCCTACAGAGAAAACCACCAAAATCCACAAGTTCTGCACTCACAGCAGCATTTTTCTACACACAGAACCTGCAGGGTTTGTTCCTGAGAACATATAAGAACCTGACTGAGTCAAGGCGAGCAGAAGGTAGGAAGGTGGCAAGTTACAGTAAAGACAGAAAGCTCAGATAAATAACATGGAGCTGGAGCATCCTCTCAGCAAACAGAGTTGTTCCTACCGCTCTGAATATGCACTGAAACAGAACAAGCAACTTGTAGTTCATTATCCAGATGAGAATGTCATGCAAATAATATACCTCCTCTCTGCTGTTCATGTTAATGCCTGTTATCAGGCAAGAAACAGAAAAGTCTCTTCTAACCACCCTATAATCAGTACATGCATTTAGGGATGTGGAACATTATGCATACAAATGTGAGTAACTTCATCTAGAGACTGAACCCATGAATAAATAGCCTTGATTCTTGGAAAATGGGAAACGAGGGAGGAAGGGTAGACAAGAAATGCTTTACATCAAAACTGCATGTATCTGTAAATTCCTTTTCAGAAAGACAGCATTAAAATTCGCAGTATGATTCCTTTACACACAGCACTGAGCTGGAGCTTGGTGGAACTAAAGCTTTATACAGAAATATTCCACTGACAAACAGCCATTCTGCTTTCAGCAGGGGAATCCTTCCTCCCATGATTCAGTAACATACAGCTGGGACTTGTAAAACAGCTGGACAGGGTAATTAATTTGCTCTCAGCAATTATAAGAACTTGGAACAATAACAATAATAATCATAATACCCAATTCATTGATATTCTCTGGCACACTTCAATATGATAAACAGGAACAGCAATTTAAAAGGTCACACATGTTTATGAATTTTATAGCCTGTACATTGAAGCTTGACCTCTTTATATTTGTTAGCAGCACCACTGGCCCTGCTCATGGTCATGTAAGAGTCTGAAGAAAAGAAGAGGAAGAATTAAGAAAGCAAATGTTTCTAAAACAAAATATATTGTAATTAGTCCCACCTTCTACATATCTAAGGCTAAAAGTAATATAACTAAAATATGAGCTACTCATGTAACAGTTTTGGCTTCATTGTCTAATATAACCAGAAAAAGAAGTAGCAATTCAGGTTTTCTCACCTCTACTAGATTTATCAGATGTAGGAAAAATTCCTGTGCATCTTGTTGTCTATTAGAGGAAAATTCTGGGTGGCCTTTACTTATAAAAGCCTTGAACATTTGAGGAGATATTCCATTGTGTTGAGGCTAAATGAAAGAGAGAAAAACCATTTAAAAAGGGATTTTTATTCAATCATGAACCAAATATCTCAAAGTTACTCCACTAAATCTATCTATGGCCCATTTCTGGCACTGGAGGAATGATAGCTTCCATTTCACCTATTTTTCCATTTTAATAAAAATGGGAAGGGTCCTGAAACAAGATTTGAGGGGGTTTTAGAATATGTTTTATGGCTTAGTTCCTGCAGAACTCACTCTACCTGTCCTTTGGCAATGGCATTTTAAAGAGATTACTGGAGGTTTTTAAAGGTTAGTAATTTTCAGAAAGGCTGAAAGCCTACATTGTTATATAACATTTGATATTGCTTTCAGAACCCTGTGCCAGAGCATTGAAGCACTTTGGTGTATCAGCTGGCAGCTTTCCTCAGGACAAAACCTTCCAGAGAGCTGTGCAGAACCAAGCAGAGAACATCTAATGTGTGCAGCATGCATTCCCAGGTGAGTTTTTAAGAGCAGTCATGAATTTGCAATTTGCAGGTGATGGTCATGTTGAAAAACCATAACTTACTGCCTTTGGCCATTCAGTTACATCTGAGTAAACTGCCCTAAATTAGAAAATCTCTGGCTTCCAAGACAGTCCTGGTTTTGACTTTCTAATCCTTTATACCACTTTAAGAACCTCTCCAACCATTCCAGATCCTCAAGACAACACTAGCTATTATGCTTGTCAAATAACATTTTTGAACAGGTCAGAATCTATTACTGAGATTTGCCCTCAGCTTCCATGAAACCAAATAATTTTCTGCACAATCCAAGCACAAGTATAACCTTTAGGAGCTCTCAGAGGCTGTTAAAAACTCAGCCAATTTCATTCCTTACTACACTTGCACTGTCATATGAATATAAAAATAGAAAAAGCAGCATGAAATGGAGGCCATATAAGATACACAGTGGAAGAGTAAACTATTTTTCTTTGTTTTATCAGGGTACAGTATTCTTAAACCCACTGAAATCAGAAGCAGATTCTCATTTTTAAATGCTTTTTTCAATTCTTGGCAGTAGACCACCAACCACATCAGGCTAAGATGATCCCTACAGGCTCCCATCAAGAGACAGAGTCTCTGTATTGCTTGGACAGAGAGATGCTCTGGGGATTTCTGCATCCTGGGTTATGCACTGCTTCAGTGTCCTCAACTGCCTTTCATCCAAACTGGGACTGGGGAGATAAGTGCATAAAGCAGCTCACATTGCAACTTCTTCCTGTGCCAGAAGCAGGAATGTGGCACACTGCTGTACAATGCTGTTTAATGCACTCAGTTTGGAATCAAGCCTTGTTTCCACCTGTACACTTTGTACTCAGCCCCTCGAGCAGGAAGAAGAGGAGCATGCCATGAGTGACAGTCTGCAAAAAAAAGGATTGAATCTTGCAATCTCACCTCAAGGACAATAAAAGGGGGGGGGGGGAAATCTAAACTCAGAAGAAATGTTAAAGCTCAAAGCAGAAAATCAAGCCCTGGATGATGACCCTTTAGAGTCTAAAGTGGGTCCAAGGAAAATGCTGCCATTTCCAGGCTAAACTTCTGTGGTGAAAAATTTCAACTCCACAGCACCACGAATATTTACTGAATACCTGGCATGCTTTCCCCATCAAGAGTTGCAAAACAGTTTAGCTAAATATAGATTGTGCTGGACCATTGCAGATCTCATATGAATGCTTTTACAGGCAACAACTCCCCAAAACTTTGGATGAATTCCAAAGGCTCAGAAAGACTGAGAACTTCTTTGCATGTAGAAGGGAAAAAAAAATAAAGGAATAAAAGTTAAATGAATAATTGATATTATAGACACAAAGCAGAAGCGCTTCAAAACATTTAAGGCCTAAAATGCTAAGCAAACAAAAGGGAAAAAAAGCATCCTCAACCTGAAAAAAACATAGATTTGGATTCCAAGAGTGAAGGAATTGAGAAAATATCTATATCTGACTTTTTTCTGTAAATAAATCATCAATACAACAAGCAAAAAAAGCTGTAAAAGCTGTTTCAAATCCTAATATATGCTCTGAATTGCTTGATAAGGATGCTTCATGCATGTAACTTCAGCTTCATTAAACTGAACTAATGAACACAAGTACTGTTAAATGTCAGTAGAAGCCTACTGCAACCTGACAGAGTGTCATCCCATCTGTCATTAAAGAGTTCTCAATATCTCATCTAATAGTGGCTGCTGAGCTAAACAAGGAGATGCAGCTTTATTCCAAGGGCTCAGATCCCTGAACTTCCAGCACATTATTTTCCAATCACATCCTGGATGTGTTTAGGAAAGCAGGTCAGCGAGTACACATAACTCAATGTACGGGGTTTGCTGAAGTCTGTCCCACTATTCCTTTGCCCCAGTGTTGATTAGCCTTGAACTTTATTTAATGGGAACAAGCAGGATTTGCTTGTTCCAAAACATTGAATTGCCACTGTACAAAGCAATTACTTGGGAGACACATGACTGCCAGGTCATGCAAACTACTCTGTACCAGATGCTCTGTCTGTCCAAAATGTTATTGGCATTCTGATTTCAGGAGAAATTCCTATGTCAATAATTGATAAATGAAGGTAGAGGAAAATATCTGTTTCTTTGGCAACCACCTTCATCCCTCAGTGGCAGAAGCATGCATTACTCTTGTGGCTCTGCGTGGCTCCTCCACCTCCAAAGCCCTCAGCACCACCTAACCTTGCATTACCTTCTCCTGAAATCAAGTGGAGTATTGTCAGACACTCCCTGGAAACAATTCTTTAGCTATTTATACTTTCAGTAATTTAAAGAGGGTTTAGAAGTTTTCTTCCAGGACTCTCTGCACAACATTGTTTTTGTTGTTGTTGTTCCTCAGAGACGATAAACATTGGTTGCAAGTTGTGTGAACATTTGCACTCATCACTGGAGCAGCAGAGCAGTTTATCAGCAGAACCAGTGCTTGCTTTGATGCACTGCACAAATAGTGCCTGACTAATTTATCCCTGACTTAGTAATCTTCACATTCCACCTTGCTAAGCATCCCATCCATGCTGGACCCACACGTGTTCCCCAAAGCCCAGCACCTGTTCCCTTTGCTCAGGATATCACTTTTACCTAGTTACCAGTGGCTGTACAAACTCAGGCAAATACCTTGTGTTCTTCTTTCATCACCTGCTCAATGAGCTCAGATTTCATGGGTGGCTTAGAGTACTGGCCTGAAAGGAGGCCGTGTCCCAGTTTAGCCCTGTAAGGAAGAAAGTGGAGGGGTGGAAACAAATATGTGAGAAAAACAGCAAATACTTACTTCAAGCAAAAAAAAAAAGAAATGAAGCTTACTGCTTTTGACTCCTTGATGAACCATCATTACCATCATTGCAACTAAGTGGTCAAATCTCAATCTCCCTGTGCCATATCTCCCTTCTGAGCTCATGAAAAGGTGTTCTTTTGCTCTGCCATTAAATCATTTAGATTCTATTTAACCTGACCAAGTAAATAACTGAGAAATGTCACTTACATCTGAGTATTGAAATCTTGTGTTGGATCAAGAGGGGAGTAGTCAAATATTCGTGGAAGGTTTCCCACATACCTGGGCAGCGAGAACAAAGCAGAAACAGTCAAATACTGCAGCTTAATGAGTCAATCTATCCTCAATTAGTGCTTCTGTCATGCAAAAATAATAGTAAAGAAATAAGGAAATGGACATTGAGGCTTTACTTGGAAGCTTCTAGAATATTGCTATGTTGTTCATCTGGAATTTACATTTTATTCCTTAATCTTGCAAAAGCTGCAGATTGGTGTAGGTCAAAACCACAGAGCTAAGAACCAGTGTACTTTTTACTCCCAACCAATATAACCAAGTTAATTCAGGTTTGTATTAGGACAAGAATATGTAAAAAGTACATTTCTATTGAGTTTCACAATTCTGATAACACTGAGGGAAACACTGCTCTAGTCAGCCTGTTGGAAAGTGAAGCACTCAGCAGCACTCTCTGAGCATGTCTGCCTGTGAGCACAGGAAAAAACAGGCTGGGTAGGTATGGCCGTGGTGCTGGTTCCTCTCTCATCAAAGATCTCCACTATTTTGATGACAGTAAGTCCTCCAGGTAACTCCCGGGACCATGCTGTGGAAAATTATCTTCCCTAATAAAGTCCATTTTGATATTTTTCAATAGTGGAGGTAGAAGAGCTGGCACTTAATGAACCCGTAGACTGTACTCCATATGGCTAACAAAGAAAATAAACACAAGTTTTCTCCCTCTTCTTCTCCACAAGGCAATTTCTAACATGAAAACCTGGGAGGTTTTCCAAAATCTAAAAGCTTCACTTCCAGCACATACACTAGTGCTGCTTTGGAAGGAAAGGGGACTATGAATTTTATTTCAAACCATGGACTGTCCTTTATAAAAAGGCTTCTCTCCTTGGAATGACATGTTCAGCTTTGACCAGTCGGGAGTATTTCATATTTTTCTGTTGTGCTTTTGTCCTTTTACTCTCTTAATTATTCACTGAAGGAATACATTTATACAATTCTTGCCACTATTTTTTTTAAATTTTAATTAAAATGTGCCTCTGATAGCTTCCCCCCTTAGCCAGACCTGCATGCAACATGTGCAGTGTTTTTCACTAGCATGGATCAATATCAACATGTCTGTGCCAGTTTTTGGCACAAATCACACAGAATGACTCCTGGCATGGGCCAGTACAAAACCCTTAATGTGATACTGACGATGCCCAGGTAAGCAGAGGTATGTGCATCTGTAGATAAAAAGCAGAGACTGAGACATCAAATATCTGAGGTGGAAAATGATTTCCCATCACTGAAGTTGAGACAGTTTGTTTTTATTTTGAAGGCAAATTGGGTTTTGTGTTCCAGCCTTTTCCAGAACAGACCAAAACAACCACTAAATCCTTCAAGCAGTCACTGGACTGACTGAAAGAGACCTGTTTGCAGGCAAGACAAAAATTAAACCACCATTTTTCTTAGAAAAACAACGAATTGATGAATGCAGAAGCTAGTGACAAGAGGTACTTTGGAGCTACTTACGCTCGCTGGAACTCTGGGATGCTGAAAATGGCTTGCATGACAGCATTGAGGTAGCAGCTATTCCCCAGGTTCTTCATGCCAGTGTATCCTGGGCCATACATGGGCTTGAGTTTCACACCAGCTTCCTGAATCACTTCCCATTCTGAGACTCTTGGCTTTATGTCATTATCTCTTAGCCCGTTGTCTGTCTGAAAGCAACAAGATTTTCATCTTAGTCTCTTCTGCCATAAATATGCTGCTGCCAACTTTGTGAGCTATACTCCAAGAAATGAAGAGCCAAATCAATGGGCAAGGGGAGGCAAATCCTGCATGTAGGGGAAGATGAGGGTCAGACAGCCAGCAGTTTGTTCCTCCAATACACCTTTGCTCTTTAGCACAGCCAGTGGCACTGAGTGCTCCCAGTCGTGACCCCAGTCCCAGCTGGGAGCTTCACTTCTCTCAGGCTGTGACCTCAGCCTCAGCATCAAACACTGCATCTTTTCAGGTTTCCTATTCCATTTGTAATGGTCAGGAATAGCTGCTGCTGTAGAAGCTGCTGGTAACAAACAAACCACATGAAAAGCAGCAGATCCAAGAACTCTTCCCTTCTTTCAAATGGTAAAAGTCAATAATTTGTGACACTGAAGTTTCTCCCCTTTACACTCAGCCTTCAGTCTGTAGGTGCAGGTCACCACAGTGTCATTTACTGCTGGCTCTGCTCTGTCACTTCTCAAAGAATTGGACAGACCAAAGACCTGAGGTGAAACCTTTGCAACAGCTAAGACTAGGTTTTGAAGGCTCCTGAGTAAAACAGTCTGTCCAGAATGATTTGGATAAAAGAAACTTTTTATCCATGATCCTGGCAAGGACATTAGTATACCAAAATCATTATTAGTATCATGAAGACTTTTGAAAACACAGTTTAACTCTTCTCTATAATTTAAATTAATATAATTTTCTCACCACTTGGACAATGAAATACACTTAACCAGTAGCAGGATTTTTCCTTTTTAACATTTTCATGTTCTCCAGGTAATGATACTAGGTTATATGCTTGGGTTAAAAAAATAAAACCAAAAAACAACAAATCAAACCAAACAAAAAACCAACACAACCACAAAAACCACACCTGCCTCTATAAGCATATCCTATTCTGATTTCCTACACCATTTAAAGAGAACTGGAATCAACATCCACTAAAACACAAATTATTAAAAGCACTTCTTTACTAATACAGATACACACAGAGAATCCTTTCTTGCCCAGTCCCTTTGTAGCATGTCACACCTTTGACCATGCTGTTTTCTAGACTTGAGAGAATGTATTCTTCTCATTTTCTAATGTATTTATTGACAAAACCTAAACTGAAATTTACATAAATAACTTTCAGCTACTTTTTAACTTATCCATTGCTTAGCTTATTTTTGCTTATGAATTGTATCTGTTTACACATTCAGTAGGCTTTCCTTCACTCACTGTAATTAAATGTTCCAGCCATTCTTCTCTAATTGAATGAGATTTTTCATCTTGAAGACAAATGGTACGTCACACAGGAAAAGTGAAAAATGTAAACTAAAGACCACAAAGTACCTCTTTCAGAAGGCAGTTTCTGGATTTGAGAGCAATGATTTACTCAGAACTCTGACAGTAGCCCCCAAATTAGCTGGCTGAACTTTACAAAACTGAATACTGTTGTAACAGTCTGAAGGAATCACAAATAAACTACAGGTGTCATTCTTCTGTTTCTCTCCCACCTCCAAGTGAACAAAGAAGTGAACAACAAGCTAAATAAAAGATGGATTTCCTACCACTTGCATCTGCAGCATATCAATTCCAAAGTGTGCCAAGTGTTTTGCTATATGTGGATCTAAAACCGGCTCCTCTTCATCAAAGGAATACACATCTGCAAAAGCAGAGAGAAACCAGTGAGCCCCAGTATCCAATGTGATCCCTTCTCCTTGTTTACCAACACTGCACTCTCAGCACAGGGCTGCCCATACAAAATGCCTTGTTCATATTCCTTGTTCATGTTGCATACATACAATGCCTTGTTCATATTCTCCAAGTTTGGTTCTGGCCAGCAGAGAAGTGCACAAACACACAGCTCAGTAAATATCTTAACACAATCACCTCAAGCACTTTTCCTCAAAAGAAATTATATGCCTCCACAGCATTAAAATCTAAAAACATTTATAGGGATTATAGCATTTCCTCTCCCCAAAATAAGCAATTTGTAGGGAAATCAAGGAACAGGGCATGCAAAGACAGCCCACATTTTGAACATGACAACAAGAGATTATGAATTTTTGTAGAGCTACTAGATACAGACAGACCCATGAAAGCTGTGAATATATCACACCAACTCACTATTGGCAATAGTATTTTAATTTTTAGTACAGTTTAAGAAATTCACTTTTGCCTTTTATACACAGAGATGCAGGAAGAACAGAGAAATTCTTTGTTAGAATAAGGAGGGGTTTTTTTTTTTGATTACATACCACTGGACTGGACTTCCAAGATTAATCTAACCTTGTGGATAGGGAGAAAGGCTGATTTTCTGAGTGAGGTGTCTGGCTTTATTGTATGGGAAATTTAGATTTCAGTTCTCTATGACAGACCTTTATAGCCTTAAGGAAAAGCTCATTAACATTCTGGCAGGGCAAAGTTCAGATTGTGAAGGAAAGCAGCATGCCTAATGATGATATTTTCAATATGAAACCAAGTTTAGTAAATCCAAAAGAAGGACAAAAAAATGAGAGTAAAAACATTCTTTTTTAGAGTTTACCCATCAAGTCCTATAATGCCACTGAGCTCAGAGCAGGTTTCGCCTACACGAGCAAATATCAATAAAGCTGTAGGCATCATACAAGGCTAGAAGTTGTAAGAGATGCACTGGTAAGACTTGAACAGGCTTTCCATCTTTTCTCTGATCAGGTCTCTACCTCTGTGGTCAATGACTGCTTTGGTGTCTCCTCATACCAAAATCCAGAACCCCTGTGCCAGCCTCCCTGCATTTCCCTCAGGCACGTTCCCTCCATGCCCAGCAGCTTCTCACAGTGACCCTGCTCCACCAGAACAGACCTAGGCTGGCAGAGAAAGCTTAGCCAGGAGAAAGGAAGAGAAGCAAACTCAGGAGGAGATAGCAGGAGCACAGTGAAGGCTGTTCACAGCACAAATATCACTTCTGGAAGCTCCTCACCCCGGCCTCTCCTGGCAGCTGCAGACCCTGGCTCTGACTCAGCCCACCCCTTTAACAACAGGCAATGGTCTTTTTAACCCAAAAGACCTCTCCTTGAGGTCTGCTAGTACCAAACCCACACTGAAATGATAGACTGAAGGTTAGTCAAGAACTCAAACACTAACTTTTAACATTGACCAGCCCTATGGAAAACTTCTCTGAGCAGGGAGCTGTGCTTTGAGCTGTGCTGCCAGCTGCTGACCAGCCAGCAGATGCCCCACTAACATTGGTGCCCGTGACCTTTGTGGCATGTGCGTGGCTGTGGCTGCCCATCTGCTGGAATTCCACTGTGTGGTAGCAAATGCACCCAGAAGCCATGACTGTTCATCCACACACATGGCATCACAACGTTCCCATAGCATTCTGCTGAGGTCACAGCACAGCCAGAGGATTCAAAAAGTTCAAACCCCTCATGGAGTGAGATTACACAGCAACAGAGCTTGGGTGACTGTCTGCAGTGTGGAAGCTTTTGATATTGTTTTCCCTCTGCTCTGGCAACTGCAGAGAGCAAATCACCTGGGGCTACTGGCCCAGAGCAGCAGGAGTGGAGCACGAGACCAACATTATGCTCAAGTCCAGCTCATGCCTTACTTCAGTGCTTTCTGCTGTGTAGCTTAAATTCATGGGAAAAAGACAGAATTCACTAGTTTCAAAAATCAAACCCAGGTGTGCAATGCTGTCATACCAGACTTGTAGAGGAGAAACGCAGACAAGTCAGCAAATGTGACACACAAGAACCTGGTGTCATTAGAGTGAGAAAGAGGAAAAAGGGAGGAGTGGAAGGGAGGAAAACCCACCAAGATAAAGCTGAGACAGGCAACACAGAATATTAAACAAGAAAAAGTCATAGAGTATACTGAGGACCCATCCGTATCATCCAGTCCAAGTCCTGACCCTGTGCAGGATGCTCAAAGAATCCCACCGTGGGCCTGAGAATATTGTCCAAACACATCTTGAACTCAGGCTTGGTGCTGTAACCCGTTCCTTGGGGAGATTTTTCCAGTACCCAACCATCCCCAGGGTGGAAAACTTTTTTCCTGATAATAGTATTTTCCTAATAACAGTCTTTATGATTCTTATTATTTTAAGAAAATAAAAATGTCAATGCTACTTGACTTCATTCTCTTCCACAGCTCAAGATTTACCCCTGTTCTGACTTTTCAGGCATCTCTCCTTCCTATTTAGATGGTAACAGGCAATGGTGACAGTGTCCCTAAAGAAAGAAGTGGCTCAGGATACCCCCAAAAGTATCTGACAAATGCTAAGATCAGCATCCACAAAGCAGCTCCTTCAAGCACTGATCACAAGGGGTTTGCCACTGCCAGTGCCCAGTTCCATGCCCCAGTCCATTCCAAACAACCTCACAGTGACTGGAAATAAAATCCAGTGGCACTGTCAGAGAGGCAGCAGGCAGCACAGCCTGCCCAGTGCTCAGCCTACTGAGGAAAACAACATTTATGACTCCCTGGTGTGCCCTGTCCAAGGTACAAGAGTGGGGGAGAAGCTTGGTTCAGTCTCTGCCCTGATCCCAGATGTGTCTGCTGACAGAGTGCTACAAAATGGGGCTAACCTCAGGAACCTTTCACAGTGTACACAGCACAGATTTCTCAGGGCAAAACAAAGAACTCTGTGTACACATGGGGTGAGTGTCAGTGGAACAGTGGCACCACCTCCTTCTCCTTCCTACTGCTGTGAAAAAGGAATAAATTATGTCAGAACAGGGACCAGTGCTTATTACTCCTGTACCATCACCCCTTCACCTTTAACCCAGGGAAGCAAAAACAGACAGATTTTGTGTCACCATCAGCCACAGATGAGCTTTCCTGAAGCTCATCCATCACCCAGCCCCATTGAGGGGTTATGAGTACTACAGAAATATAGATCAGAGACAGAATAATTACTGAGAAGGAACAAGGAAGGTTGGGGGAGGGAAGACTTTTCTATAGGGAAACCAAGTAAACATCATCCAGAAGAACAAAGGTCTGTGGAGAACAGCTGGTGCCTCTCATTCAGAGGGAAGGATGACAGCCTGTCCTTTGTTATCCTAAAGGCCACATAAGAGAGGAAGCAGCTGATCAGTGGGAGGCAGAAGGACAGAAGCCATAAGGAAAAAACTCTTGCTGCTAAAGATGGGAAAGAAAAGAAAAAATTCTGAAAAAAAAAATGCATTACAGAACACGCTGTTTGTTTTGTAGATGCAGTTGAAAGCTACAGCTGGGCAAATCCTAAACACCTTCAATAACAGAGATTTGGATAGAAATCATCCAAGGCCAGGCTCATGCAAGGAAATAAGATTCCATCTGGGAAAGAAAAAAAATGGTTTTTGCTTAGTGTTTTTGTGGCACAGCTGGTTGAATCTGACTACAGTTGCCTTTCCTCAACACTGAATACAACTTAGAAAAGCTCTTAACTGATGCTTGTTAAAAAACAGGCTGCTCTAAACAGCAATTTTTCATCTCTGTAGTCATAAGCACTAAAGCCAAAATATAATCGTGCTATGTGTTCTTCCATTTTTACTTCTCCATGCAGCTGCAACAAAAGATCTCTTTGCTTATGACTTTTTCAGCTCTTCATGTTTTTAGTCCATCTAATCCTCACACACCATAATCCCCTCTGCAGCAACACTGCAGAACATCACACTTGGAGAATATGCAAACAAGGATACAGATACAGCTTTTTTCCCCTCCCAAGATCATCACACATTTTCCAAACGAGCATCACAGCAGCCCCATGAAGATGAGTGTTCATTAGACTGTTTCAGCAACATTTTGTTCAACAAGGAAAAAGAGGAGTTTCCACTATGATCAAAAAACCCATACATGCTGTTACAAACAGACTTTTAAATTTAAAAAGCTCATTACCCTGCTGTTGTTTCTTTGTTACAAAAAAAATGAACCATTTGTCCTAGGAAGTGTAGCAGAACTAACAAATATTGTTTCTCCAGAGTCTGTTGTTTTAGACTAACACTATTTTTATGTTATTAGCCTAGTATTATGCAAATACTCCAAAAATATTTATAGAAAATATAAAATGAGCAGATAAAACAGGTATGGGCTTTCTCAGAGTGTGTCACTCCCCTCAACCCTGATCAACATTCACAGACTCACAGAGTTTCCTTCCATATTGCAAATCAATGGCGACTGTGACATTGGTGAGGGAGAGAGAATGATGCATTTGATTCCATGGATATCAGAAGGCTAATTAATTACTTTATTATACTACATTATTCTACACACCTAAAACTGAATCTGCCAGGCATTCAACCCTGCACACACCTCACAGAATCTCGTGACTGTCAGCCCACAGTCCTGACACACACACTCTCTTGGCCCTGATCGGCCAAGGAAACATAACACCATGACTTTGGGTAAACAATCTCCATATTGCATTCTGCTTTTGCACAAACACAGGCACAGCAAATGATAAGAATTGTGTTTTCTTTCTCTGAGGTTCAGAGAATGTGAATCCCAGAAATATTCTTGGGAAGATGTGCTACACTTCCACACTCAAACACTTGCGCTAGAAGCACAAACCCAGCTGGTAACAGACACACGGTCAGCCTCACGCACAGGAGGCACCTCATGTCAGAACAAGCCCCGTGCTGACCTGCTCCATCAGGAGTGATGGTTCCCAGCTTCACTGCCAGGGGATAGCCCGTGTCCCTGTAGTGCTCCACGGCGTGCCCGTTGCCCCCGCTGCCATCGAAGAACCACTTCCCGCAGAGCACGGAGCCGTCGCTCAGGTTCAGCCACAGGTTCTCCCGCAGGTCACACCTGGAGCACTTCCAACCACTGCCACACACAACAGGGAGAAACAGCAGCAGTCTGTAAGGCAGCAGCCAGCTCTGTATCTCCCATGATGGCAGGTCAAACCAACCCACACACCCAACCCAGAGTCACGCAAGGGAACCGTGGGCTGAGTTCCTGCCTTTAGTTCAGCTACCCTGGACTGAATTAAAGAGTCTATAGTGAACAAACCTTGTTGCCCTCACCTGGGGGGAATTCTAACACCATTGTCTAACTGTACAAGTGTTTTAGCATGTTTAGATGCCTGCAGCTCTTCTTCCCAGGAGTCAGGTTCCTGCTTCCTGTAGGGTGATTTTGCACTGAGCAGTGCATCACAAGCTATCGTCACCTGGAAGACAAATGGATGTCAGTCAAAGCCTGACACGACTCAATGACTGGACAGAACCTGGCATTCAGCCTATTGCTAACCACATACAGAACTGCTTATCAGTAGGACTATTTATATACTCAAATATGCATCTAATCTTTTAGACTGTCGTCATTATTTTAGCAGCAGAGAAAGCACGTGTGCTATGTGAGCTTCCCTGGGACAAGCTGGCACCATAATAAGGGAAAAAATATAGGAGATAGAAGAAACAAATGTAAAGATCACTTTTTTATTGACTGAGACTCTATTATAGCTGGTAAACAATAATCTTTATGTCCAAACAAGCAGTGCACATAAGAAAACAAGGCACCATATGGACAAAAACAGAAACAGCAGACAATTCCTACAACCACTTCCACACACCCACTGACCAGTGCTGGTAGCTCTTCTATGTTGGGTAATGATATTTCATAGTGATCAGGAAAGATAACAAGCTTTGCTTCATCCTCATATTCAAAGTCATCACTGTTGAGATCACTGCTTATCTCCAGATCTGGAAAACAAGTTGGGCAATGTTAGGAGATTGTCCCATGATCCAGGTTCCAAAACTGTGACAGGGGTACCACCATAAACATTGCTTGCCTGCCATCAGCCAGTGGTTTCTCTAGCTAGAAATATTTGTGAAAGCCTGATCTAAACTGAAATCTCACCATCCTTCAAGAGAATGTTCTGAGGACAAAAATCTCCACTTAATGCCATCCCCAATCACAGATACAGCTGCTTTGGCCTCTCTGCAAGCAGTGCACTGTTGCAGACATTGCATTCTGCAAAGCAGCAAACAAAATTCTGCTCCTTTTGAACAAAATCAGGGTGCCATACTGCTGTGCCTTTTACCCAAAATCTTGAAATGCTATAAAGCATGGAGGCCAGGTTGCACTGCACATGCCCAAACTGCAGAGGACAAATAAAAAGAGCACCCCATATTTCCCAGATCACAGACCTGTCTGAAACGTGCTGTGGCTCCCATCCATCTTGGACCTGTGGCCTTTCCTCCCAGAAAGATGTCCATGGCTGGAAGTACTCCTGTGTCTCATCCACAGTCTCAAATAGCTACAGCATGCACAGTAACACCAACAATATCCCTCTCTTGCTAACTCCACTCCTTAATCAGAGTAACTATCTATTTAAAAAGCACTCATTAGCTACTAAAGCTTTCCTTTGAAGATCAAGCCTTCCACTGTGCTTGTGTACATTTTCCTTCTAGTGTAAGAAGGACCTCTTTTCTTAAACATGAGCCTCGACCAAGCAACATCAGCTAAAATGTTTGTCCAGAAATATGTGGACCCATAGAAAAGCAGGAGGGTATATTGGGAATTAAATGGCTAGTGTTTGTGTGTCTAGCTGCATGAAAAAATATAATAATTAATTAATTATCACATAGTGACAAGACTGAGTAAAACCTTGTTCTGTTCTTCCTAGGACAAATGAAAAATGGAAAACCAAACATGCATGTGTCAGAAATTTTGCAAGATTCAACTGCAAGAATTGCCCAGGCAACAATGGGATCTTCTGGATCCTTCTCAAGGTTCAACCAACAAAAGAGATGTGTGAGCAGTAGCCAAAGCTGGCTCTAAATTCCCCCCCTAGTACAAGCAGATGCTTAATGAGTCACTCGATCCTAAACGAGCATTGGCAGCAACCACTGCACCCTGGGAATGCCTGAAATCTCAAATGTATGTTTGGGACAGAGGTGAGGATGACAGAAGCCAGATTCAGAAAACTGAGCTCCCAGAGAGCAGTAACAGACTGAGCAACCCAAATGATAAAACAAGTATCAAAATATATTTTAGCTTGACCTGGAAAGAAAGAACAGCTCTTGAGAGGAACATCAACTCTTGGCTCACCTGCTGCACCAGCAGTCCTGAGGTGACAGCACCCACTGTCAGTGACTTCCAGCACCATGAACTCCCTCTCACCAGCAACCAAAAAAAGGCCCTTTCTCATCAGCTCAACACAGACACAAAAGCAAGAACATTTTCTCACACTGAAAGCATGACATTTTAGAGAACATATTAATTCATTACTAATTCCCCAAATCACACCACTTTCATAATGATCCCTCACTTTACTCCAAGCTTCTTTCTCAGTTTGTATTACAGCTTGATACAAGAGTGAATCTCCACAGCTGCAGTTTTTAACAGCTCAGTGGAACAAGGAAACTGAGGATCTCCAAGCTGATGGCACACACGGCAACACATCTCAGGGGATTTTCACTTAATGCCAGAAATGAGATGGTGGCCAGCACAACAAAGCCAAAAGTACTGACCACCTCCTAAATGGGAGAGAGGTTCCTCAGAGAGGATAAAAGCTCAGGTTTGGAGGCAGTGAACTGTGGTCACACAGTGCCTCAGCCACCAGAGGGAACCTGGCACCAGCTCACAGTGGCCAGCGGGCTCTGGGGACGTGTGTGACACCCACTGATCTTCACTGCCTTGTGCTCTGGACATGGACTTAAAGCAAATGCAAGCCCCTTACAGAAACAGCAATGATATGGTTGCCTGTGTTCAAAATTCAGACACACACTGCAGCTCATCTGCCCACCCAGACAGCAGCCAAGCTGCAGAGACTCAGCGCTGCTGGCCTGACCTGCATCTGAACCAGTGATCCAGGCATGAAAGACAGAGGATCCTATTAGCAATCATCTGCAGTCATCTAAGGACTTGACAGGCTTAGCAGCACCAGCCTCCTGTGGCAATGGGCAGGGAAGGGAATTTCCTTTTTACTGCTCAGGCTTCATGCCATTCATACCAGCAGAAAAGCAGAAAACAGTGTCCCATCAGCATGGGACTCTTTCTGCCTGACACACCGATATGGCAGCGCCCACTTGTTATTTTAAAGGATGCACAAAGCTTCATAACAGTCCTGGAAACACCATGAGGATTCAAAACATCACTCTGAAGACAGTTTCTCAGGGTGCAGGTCCAGCACACAAGAGTGGAGTGGACTTCTAAGGTCACAGACTGAAATCTCTCCATACAAAGCAGGTGACCATATAAACTAATCCCTTTTAGGGACACTCAGAGGGACCCTTTTATGATGTCACCTGAAAACACCAGATCACCACTCATATGTTTAAATCTTGGCTTGAGAGACATAGCTGTTAAGTTTGGTAAGAAATTGTACCTGCATTATATTTTCTGTGTCTGTGCAAGGGTCAGCAAGGCTAAGAAAGCATGAGGGCAGAAACAAAAAAAAGCAGATGACTGTGACTTTAGAAGGCAATGGAGCCCACACTAAATGTGGACAGAATTTGACCCTGAAGCCACTGGGCATCATGTGCAGTCTGCAGGTAGTTTATAGTGCAGAATTTTAGGGAGGACTAAGAGTAACTACAGAAAAGAGAAGCATGGTGAAATCTACATGAAAAAGGAACATATTTGATTAAAAATTACTCTACCACTAAAGATATGGAAAGCATGAACTTTCAAGCACTATACTTCATCCAAAGTTGTTTCTTGATCAAGGATGATCTTCCAAGATGCACTGTGAGTAGAAGGCAAATAAAAGGACTTTACTCAGTTCTGAGACTGAGCCACAAGACAACCAGCCAGTTTGTAATCCTTCCAAGGAGTGACACCTT
The DNA here is from genome assembly GCF_027579445.1 of Ammospiza nelsoni. NCBI lineage: Eukaryota > Metazoa > Chordata > Aves > Passeriformes > Passerellidae > Ammospiza > Ammospiza nelsoni. The sequence continues at coordinate 6,981,275 of NC_080642.1, read as the reverse complement.
GATGGTCAAGGCCCACAGGACACTGTTTCCCTTCCAGCAGAGTAACACCTTTCTGGTGCCTGCTGAGAGCCTCAGCTCAGCTCTTTGGCCACCAAAACCAAACATCCACAGATTGTCAGTGCTGTGTTGGGAGGGCAGGCAAAGCAAAGCAGCAGACACCTCAAAGCAGAGGCTCAACTGGCACTGATATTTTGGGTGAGTGGTCATTGCACCTCACAAGGCATCACTGAGCGATGGTGAGAATGTGCTGCTGCTGAAGTGACTGAAAACAGCAGCTGGGAGAGACACTACTGTAATGTAAACCAACCCAGCAGAGGGGAAGAGGAGGAGTGGATGTGTCCAGATCAGATTTAGACAAGTTACCAACTGACTGCACTAATAATAGGGGCATAAAAGACTCCAGACAGGACCCCCAAAGAGGATTTCCTGCGCATGTGGATGCGTCTGTGTGCGTGTGAAAGGGAATGCAAACGTGAAAATTGAATGAGGGTGTTGACTAGCAAGTCTACAACTGATTTTGAAACCCTAGAAAGACATCTTAGGAATCTGGGCTTGATCCTGCTCTCGGTGAAAGCAATGGACAAATTCATATTGACTTGGGAAACCTGGGTCTTTAAATCAAATTATTTCTTCCTGCCTCTAAATAATAGTGAATTGCAGCAGCAGCACTTTACAAACTATAAGCTACTCAGTTAATTTGTTTTCAGGCATTTGTTTTGTTTTACTCAGTTTTTTTTTTTATATTAGCTTCATCAGATTAATTATAAAACAGAAGATTTTTTAAAAAAATTTTTTCCAGTCATAACATTTTCCTTTGCAAAAAAATTAAAAGGAAAACTTTCTACAAAGATCACTTAGCTGATTCACTACTTGTAAAGAACATTCAAATTGCTTGCTACATCTCCAATGCATTTTTATGTTGTTTCTACTACTAGGTAAGACCTCATCCCTTGCATTTCTAGGATAGTCACATGTTAAGCAAGCAAAATTAAATCATAAAAATTCAAATTCAGAACTGTTTTTGACAGCAGCATTAATCTAGTCTAATTTTCACAGTTCTACCCAAACTAGCAAACTACTAAGAACCTGTTAGTGTAAGTATCTGCTCACCATCCTGCACTCAATTCAAGCACACATGGCAAAGCTAAAAAGCAACAATCAATCAGTTCTGCTGCTGCTGCAGGGAAATATGCACTATTTTACTGAGCTAAATTGCAGAAATATTGTCAGGAAATGCTTAAGTTCCCCTACATCCCAAGTTTTCATTCACAGATACAGATACTCTATTTCTGCTTACTCACATAAATATAAACTTTAACCACTCATGGTAAAAGCCCTCTTCAGAAGCTCTCCAAACAAAAACATCCTTACTGGAAACAGGGTTCTGCTCCTGGGAGAGACAAAGTGAAGCTGTGGTCAAATCCAGCACAGCCACTCTTAAGAGTGGTCTTTACACTTGGAAACAGTAGCCATGAGTCCATCCTCTGCCATCAGCAGGGAGGTGCCATCCAGGAAAAGCTCAGCAAGTTCACAAGTTCTCCCAGACTCTCCAAGTGGAAGTTTTCCTTTCCAAGGTGTCCTGAGACCCGCTGAGTGTCACAGATACTCTCCCCTGCAGCAATCACAGATCTGCTGACAGAGCTGTTCATCTGAGGACTTCAAAACACTTTTAATTGATGGTCTGAGTTAGTCCTGACTTTGCTCAAAACAGAGCTGCCAGAGCTTGCTGCAGTGGCAGATGATGCTCTGGGAACCAATCTGAGACAGGACATCTGTCTAGGGACAAGTTTTATGACAGTCATTCTGCCAGGTCTGTATAGTCAGGAGTCCAGGCTCTGGCATGGACCAACAGATGCTCAGGAGGAGGGAACCAGAATCAGGCAAAAATGGGGTGATTCCTCCCTCAATGCAGAGTTTAAATATCTGCCTGAGGTGTTTTGTTTGCTGGGGGGATGGAGAATGGCATTTGCTGGTTGGTTTTGGAGAAGGAAATAGGGGGAGATACTGTGTGTAGATGCAGTTTTGCTACTCAAAAGAGAGGTTTGCTTTATATTTATAAAGCAAAATGATAGAGAACAAAATATAAAGTGTTGCTTTACTGGTGTTCCTCTTAAATCTCCCACTGCTGCTGACAACTGAGCTGACCTTTCAGAGAACCATTCACCCTATCTCTCTCTCAGAACCATCTCTCTGAGCAGCAACAGCAACTGGGACCACATCTCTGTGCACACACAGTCCAAGCACCTCTCTTGTACTCTTTGCACCTTTCAACTGCTCCATCTATTGTTTAGTTACTCAGTAACACCTTAAAAATCACTTTTAAATTTAACTCTAGGTAATTTTAAATCAACCAGCCAACTCAGTTTCTCCAGTTTTCAACTCCTTTCCAGACTATTTACATTGCATTATTCTTCATAATTAGAACATTCTGAAAGACTCTGCTGGCAACTCCTGGGATAATATAATAGAGGGGGACTCTACTCTACTGGTAATTATGGTAAAAATTGGACCTCCAATCCCTTCAGCACAAGAATCTTCCCCCTAATTCTGCTACCCCTTTTGATCAGAAGTTCATAAGGATGATCACAGTACACCCCATTGACTGAGTTTTTCTTATTCACACAAAAGGCACTAAGACAGACAGTCTGCTTTCAATATCACCCCAAATTCCCTGAAACACTGCACAGTCTGAGCTGAAGTTGTCATGTCCACACTGTCTAGCAACACCTAAACCAGCCAGATTAAAGGCGGTTCATACATTTCAATAAACAATTGAAAGCTGTTACGCTTCCTGATTACACAGAGCACTCACAGCAAACACTCTCCAGCCTTCTCCAAAGAAAACCAAACCAAAACATGCCCAGAACCCAATGCACATGTGCACGGCACACACACTTTGCCGTGAATCTTCCCATATTTAGGGAAAGATAAACATTGCAGCTGACTGGCCCAAGCAGCCTGTGTTTCTATTGCATTTACTAGATAGCAGCAGTGCTAGAAAGTAATCAGTGAGCATCCAAAAGATGTTTTCCTAATACTAAGGAGATTGAAAAGGTTTAGTATCTTTAATAGTTTTACATCAAAGAGGATTATAACAAGCAATGTAACAAATGCCCAAACTGGATTGACTTTGTACACAAAGCTTAAAGCTCTGGGCCTTCAGGGAATTATTGATAGATATGTAGGAACAGAGGGATGCTGGAGCTAGGCACTGATCCTTGTCTGGTTTTGTCTGCCAGGGCAAGCCCTACCTGGCAGGTCACATACTTGGTGTGATAAATACAGCCAGGATAAATTCACCACAGGCCAGCAATGTGCCCTTGTGTGCTCTAAGAAGGCCAGAGCTATCCTGGGGGCATTAAGAACAGTGGCCAGCAGATCAAAGGGAGATCATCCTCCTCCTCTGCTCTGCCCTGGTGGGGCTGCACTTGGAGTATTCCATCAGTTCTGGGCTCCCCAGCCCAAGGCAGACAGGGAATGCAGAGGGTCCAGTGGGGGGCTACAAAGATAATTAGAGGACTGAAGAATCTCTCTAAAGGGGACAAGCTGGGCCTGTTCAGCCTGGAAAAGAGACTGAGAGGGGATGTTATCAGGGCAGAGAACATCTTCAGGGCAGCTGTCAAGAAGATGGAGCTGGATTCTCTCCAGCAGTGCCCAGTGACAGGACAAGGCACTAAAATATGGGAAGTTACATCTAAATATGAAAAAAATCTTCCTTACTTTGAGGATGGCAGAGCACTGGAACAGACTGCCAGGAGAGCTCATGGGGTGTCCTTCTCTGGAGATAATAAAATATGCCTGGATAGGATTGTGTGCATCCTGTTCTACATGAACCTGCTCCAGCAGGGGATTGGACTTGATGATCTCCAGAGGTCCCTTCCAACCCCAACCATTCTGTGACAGTGCCCAAGGTCACAAGGAGAAAGGCAGAATTAAAACAACCTCTTTAGATGAGATCAGCAGTTCTGAACCAATGAAAAATGTGTTGGATTAAGAGATAAGACACCAAATTTTGCTAACCACCTCTGCTGCTGTCACATGTGAAATGATCAAATCAGCTACCTCTCTGTGCTTTTGTTTCCCCAGCTGTGAACAAGGACAGGAACAATTCTTTGTTCTTTGCTTTAAGCATGGCCAAAACCAGCAACATCTGCTGATCCAAAGAAGTGGCCACAATGCATTTGGAAGCATGGAAGTACTGTCTCCAGGAACAGAGCAGACCTGACACCAGTTCACTCCCAGCCAGCAGGGGCTGCAATGAAGGCTGCCGTGAACAACAGACCAGATGAGATACATTTTCAAAAGTGCATTAGATTCCAGAAGTGCTAGATGAAACAGTGATAGATCCATGTCCTAAACCCACCCCAGTGAAACTGCACTGCCCTCAGGAGCTCCCTTGGAACTGCTGCTCAGGACCTGCTCAGAGGGAACAAAATGCTCATGCAGAAGGGTGGAATTTGAGGATTTCAATGTGGCACATCACAGACCCTCTGCTGGTACCCTTTGTGCTGGCACACCTCGGTGACAGGAACCTTCAGGTGTATGCAGAAGATGAGCAAGAACAAAATTTCAATGTGCTTTTGTACTTTGTATTTACACTCACATTGCTAACTAACACTGTGCAACCACTGCTGCACTGCAGCTTTGTTTCTGAACGAATTATTCTATAAGCATCCAGTGAAAATCATGATTTTCAATGTAAACTGGCAGTAAATGGCATTTAGAGCAGCATCTGTGATGTAAGAGTCTCTTCCTACAAGTTTAACTTTCTTATGACTCATGTTCAGTCTTTTTTCTTTGTCAGCCCTCCTTGCAAGACTTATTTACATTAACAACAACAATTTAATCAATCATAACCTGCAAAGAACTCTTAGGGACACATTTCATAGATCAAAGCAATTCCAGCAGAAGGTCACTCTATTGTTTCTCTTTAACCATAAGAGCTGGCAATTGTAAAGAAAACATTTCACCTTTTTGTTACCTGAAGAAAAATTCACTATTAATACAGAGACAATAAATAATAGATGAATTGGAGAAACACCACAAGCTGTGGGAGAAGAGAGAATCCAGGCTTTTGATCACATTCTCCTCATCCATATTTATGAGTCCCTCAGGTTTTCTGGGTAATCTGAATAAATGGATTTTGGATGATATGGGCATGGTAAGAAAACTGCTTTCCATGAAGCAAGGGAATAGAACTGTGGACATAACAGAATTAGAGATGCTCATGGTGTATGTGCAGTTGTGTTCTTTACAGGAGAGACCACAACATCACTGAAGAACATTTACCTGTGTAACAAGTTAAAAATGGTAACAACCCTTCCTATGACCAGCTGCTGAGCAGGACAGAGCCACACTGAGGCCCTAATAAATCTAAACATTAAGTATGGGCCAACATTCTAATAAAAGAGTGCTTTTTGGAAATTCCTGAGAGAGAGAATTGACAGAATTAGCTAAAAAGTGCCTTTCAAAGCCTAGGCTGTTTCAGAGTAGCCAGGGATCTATTTTACATTAAAATGTTTCATGTATATATAAACACATCTTTCATTATGTGCCAAAACAGTTAAGAATTACTTATTTGCCTGGAAAACCTTTAAAATCTAGAACCAGAAGTTAACAAGAAAACCAAAACAAACAGCAGGAAATGAAAACCCAAAAGGAGCCCCAGAGCCAGACACAATGGTGGGCAGAACCCAAGTCCACACGCAGACAGGGTCAGAAAAGGACTGTGTGAAAGCAGCTGCTCACAATACCCAAAAATAGCTTAGCATTCCTCCTTTTTGGTAAAGCTCCTCCAGATGCTCCTGGTACCTTCTGGAAAGAGAGAAAGAAACAATTAAAAATCCATCAATGAGAGAAGAGTAAATCTGCATCAACCCCTCCCATCAAGCCCCAGCCCTTGGTGAGCAGGGCTGTAAATGCTCTTTGCTCTCCTCTGACTCTGGCACTCATCAGTGCCCAGCACCCCATGGAGAGGGAGCCTCCACCTGAGTCCTTCACTCTTGGCTTGCTGGCATTGATCAGAAGGTGTCCCACAGCCACCAGGGGTGGCAGCTCTTCTGTCACCAAGGCAGAGACACCCAGCACCTCTCAAACCTCTCTCCACTAGATCCCCAACAGTATTTCTTAGTGACTAAAGCTGAGTTAGAGAGAAGAAAAGGTGATTATCTGCATAAAGGATTCAATCCTTCACAACTGATTCCAGTAGGACCACTTTGCTTTGATCTGTTAGTTAGGTTAATTTTCTTCTATCCAGAAAAAAAATGCCTTTTCCATCAGGATCTACACCTGCTTCCATTAATCCAAATTACCACCACGTTTTCTAAATATTAGAAAGTATGGAGGAAATTCGACAACACTCAAGCAATTGCTTACTGGGAGATTTGACTGTATTTTTTAATTTAAGCACCATTGCAGAAAACAGTAACTTCCAAATGAGTTTAAGTTTCATTACTTTTCCAGTTCAGAAAACCTCAGACTACAAGGGAAAACACAAGTAACTGAGGAAATGTCAAAGCCAGTGCACTCATTCCTTAAGCTGTTTATTAAACAGCACCATTAAATCAAATTAAATCAAAAAAGCCTCTGTGGCTACTTGGTGCCAACACGATGCATGATGTAGTGTGTAATGTTAGTGTAACTGGCAAGGTTGTTAGGCAACTTTTTTTTTTTTTTTGTTAATAATAATATTGGGATACAACAGGTGGAGAGAAAGCAGCCAAGAACCTGTCAGCCCACAGGGAAAGTTCATGCTTGCCTCTGCCCCTTCACAGGCAAAAGGGTCACATATTTTGGGTGGTTCCCTTCACCATGTAAACTAAAGCTTTGGCCTCAGCAAACTACTTTAATCATCAGTGGGGTCTTATACATCATAGGAAAATTTTCCATTCTTAGAAAGAGCAGATGCTGACAAACACCCCTTGGCTGCATTTAAGAACACAATCCATTATCCACATAGAAAAGCCCTAGGGAAAAGTCAGGCTTGCAACTCCAGCAGTTCAAATTAAAATAAAAATTCCTCAATGAACTGGAAAAAGCATGCAGAATATTTCTTTCTTTAATGCTACTGGAATTTAACAAGTGGAAAGGAAGTAGCCAGGAATCTATTTTAAATGTATTTTAAATCTTTTTTAAAAAGCAGCAGCAAGAAACAACATAACCCAATTGCAAATACATTATGAATAAATTACACATTCTCCAAGGATTATATTTGCAGAACTAAAAACAAAAAATGTTTTTTCCAATACTAGGAAACTCCAGTTGAATTCTGACGTCACCAAGTGTGATATTGTGAAAGTTATGAAGACTAGAGATTGCAAAGAGAAAGAATTCACATGGAGTGCTTATATTTAACTCAGGCTGACAATTATTTCAGCTTGATTTTTCCAAGTAAAAATACATCAGAATCAAAGCTGCTCAATACTCCTAAAACACCCACAACCTGACAGTCTTTTTCGTACCTTGTCAGAAATCACTGAAAACATTCTCCATTCACAAACCCTTTATTTTTTTCTAACAGATGTGACACACCCAACAAATGGGAGTGACATGAGGCATCAGCAGTGATACTAAATTCTATTTGTGATGCTCCTTGGACAAGGTGACAGTGCAGCCTGTTCTGCTGTGTCTCACTTTTTGTAACACCATCATCCCTGGATAGCATCCAGAAACCTCTCCCTGCAGGAAATCTTTGTGCTTCTCTGCCCAGGGTTTTCAACAGGGCTGAGGTATCACTACAGCACCAAGCTGAAGCTCTGCCTGGAAATGAACAGCAGCCAGGCAGTTGAATAAAGTCATGCACTACAAAGAGGCTGATTTAAAAATCCTGATGAATGTAATACTGTGGAAAAGGAAAAATAAAAATCAATTTGCTTTACTTAGCTAAGAAATTTACCAGGGGTGCTCCATAACTTGTGCCCATCTCTGATGATTCAGCAGAGGCCTCTGGTGCTGAGCTGCCATGGGCAGATGCTCCAGCTCCACTTGAGCCAGCAGGCTGAAGATGTGACCCTTATTTTCTAATTGAATTGTGACAAGACACACAAATGACATTTATTCCAAACATCTTGGGAAGCAACCTGGGATTTCTGCAGCAATGCAGTGCATTCTGCAAGGATGATGCCAAGGGAACCACAGGCAGGAATAGCAGCCTCACTATAAGAATCTTAAGATAGCACATCCAATGCCTTTGGCTTTACTGTATCCTACACCATTAAAAGCTTGGCTTCCAAAACCAAAACCACAATGTAGCATGTGCCAGACACTTCATTAAACACTTGATGTTTCACATTGCTCAAAGGAAAACATGGATGGCACTTAAGAAGCAAACAGTCATGGCAAAAAAAAAGAAATCCACAGCTAATATATGAGGAATCCTGGCTATGAGCCCTATTAGATTATGCAATATTCACCTGCACTGTGTAGCCAAACCCTGTTTCCTGCCACATGACCCAGAGAACCAGTGTGCTGCCACCTTCCAGCACAGAGCCAGCCCCTCTGCTGCATCATGATTCACCCAGAGAAAAACAGGAACCACTGAACTTCTTCAATCACAGGGATTTGCAACACCAAACAACAGTAGGGATATTTGTTTCTCCATTTTGGCGTTCTTCAGCCTAATCTTTACCAGGAAAAGAATTTTTGAGTTCTCATTTTAACCCCAGTTTACCTGAACTTATGGAAGAATGTTATGTACAAGGAAAGCTGACAGGATTTTTGCCCACCTGTCTCTAGATAGCATCTTTCAGGAGTGTTAAATTCAGTCAGAAGAACCACTGCTGAAACCAGAGTAGGCTCTGCAAAAACTCAGTTAACAGAGTGAAGGAAAATGTTGGTATTGCCCTTAGAAGGAAAGGCAATTCTAAAGTATAACAAACATCATTTACCATCTCATCTTGGAAGATATGCAATCCACCTCACTGTAATTCTGGGAAAATATGAACATTCCTCTACTGGCAATAAGGTAAGTGGTCAGGGCACTTTATGAAACTCAAGGCCTTCATCAGCCAGGGGAAGCACTGCTGGAGAGTGAGAAACAAGGATTCTAACCCACTCCAAGCAGCTCTTTTAAGCCCTCCAACTTGCCAACAGAGACAGAGCATATGGGAGAATGAGCTATAAGCAAACCCAGTGCCTTCCTTATAGCTCAGGTCAGAAGTAATTAAGAACCTTTTAAAGATGCCAGACAAACCACAGACAAGCAGAGGTTATACAGCACAGGCTATAAGTGACTGCTGATATGCAGTGATGGTATGGAAGAGCAGTGAACATGAGGCTGTATGTGCACACCCATGTGTGGGGAAAGGCTAAATGAGGGCCAGTGTGTGTCTCTAGAATCCAGCATTCATTTAAGCTAAGCTTAAGATCCCAGACCTGCTCAAGGTTTAACTGCACAGGAATCTTAGGATGAAAAGGAGTCCTTTCACCCTGAGATGAAGCCTCATATGAAAAATAGAAATCAGCAGCTTCCAGCCAAATCTGAGCCAAATCCAGTAATTCAATTATTACAGTAATTGTACACTTGAAAGGCAGGTTTCAGAAAATATTTAGCTATGTAAAATGTGCACATAACATGCAGACAATATGTACATGATATACAGAAATTAGAAGTGAAAAACATCAGTGGAAGTCAGGAAGGAATTGCCTTTAAGGTCTGACTCTTTAGGGCTTTTGATTCATCCCAGAACTGAAGCTGTAGGACTGGTTGGGATCCAAGCACCTGGATTTGATATCCAGCCCCAAATGTGAACGTGTGCATTTCAGTCAGCCAGGACTTGGTGTGTGTCTGAAATGCATTACCCAGATGAGCACAGGAGCCAGGAGCAGTGCTGGGGTGGCTCCTGGGAAGGCACAGGTCTCACCTGTCTCAGGTGCCGTTTCAGGTGCAGGTACACACACTGTCCCGTTTTGCGGTAATGCCGCTCGATGTGCTCCCTTCCAAATCCCAGAAACGTGTTCATGCACACGTAGAGACCTCCTTCTGAGTCCTGCAAGGAAAGGCACAAACACTTACAACAGGGAACGACCCAGCTCACAGAAAAAACCCCCAAGAATTGCAAATCCTTTCTGTTACCAGGCAAACACGTTAAATATGGCTTTCATAGCATATTATGGTGTTTACACCATCAGTCCCCTAAGAAACTTCTCCATCACATCACATATCATAACACATATCCCACAGCCTATAGAAACTTTTGAAATTAGTTACTTTGTAACTACAGATTAGTGAGTGTCCAAATTGGAACTCTAGAAGTTAATCTTGAAAAATTCCACTTGAGTGCTCAACCCACAGAGGTTCATAGGCTCAGAAATTTGTAAAGCATAGAAATAAGCATAAGCATTTCTTTGAAATAGCAGAATTTCTTGTTTTTGATTGCAAGAACACCATTCCAAACCTGAAGCACAGCAGAGTTGATGGTCCAGGGACTCTGCCACAACTTCTTCAATTGATAACAATTTTGTCTGAGAAAAAAGATCTCAAGCAACCTCACAGCCCTTAAAACTAGCTAACACAACTTGACAAATGTTTTGTGTGCATTCTTCAGTATCGATCAGGGAACCTCTCCATTCATGCAATACAGAGCTTGGAGATAAGGGCATTAAAAGGGAATATGAAGATATATATATATATACTCCTAGTGCTGATCACAAATGCTGACATTTCAGTGATGTAAGCTGGCATCACTTTTTACTCTCCTTAAAACTGATGCTGGCTGTTACCAGAGTCTTGCTCAATTTTAGCACCACTCTAGGATCTCTCCTACATCAGACTGCCAGGAGGACTTTCAGTCATCTGCTCATTGGTGTTGGATCAATTTTTCCAAGCCCTCTAACATGTATTGTTTTGAGTAGGTGGTGCAGAACAAAGATTGAGCCTTTCAGAAGCTCTGTGACCTTCCTTCTATTGTGAGCGTGTTGCAGAGCACAGAACATCTTGTGTTAAATTCCCCAAAGAACAACATGAACTACACTCCTTCACAGGCGCCTCAGAAGTAAATGATAAATATATATATGAAAGTAAGGATCATTATCTCCAGAAGCAAATCATGTTAGACACATACATGCTGCCTGCTCTTCTACCCTGCATTCCAAAATCCTTCTGCATTACTTCTTTCTGTGAGAAAGTCATGGATGTGTCCTCTACAAGAGGATCCTAGAGGTACTCAGTCTAAATAAAAACATACAGTGTTGTCACTCTAGGTCTCAGGAACTTGGTTTGAAGTTTTGTTTTCTTGGAGATCATTCTCTCATTTTCTGGAAGGAATCCAAGAGACCACTGAACCGTTTCTGAGGCAGCCTACGACAACAATCTGACACTTTCAGTATAGGAGCTAAATGTAGAGTCTGAGTAAGTTGGTTGTGGTTACTAACAAAACAGATGTTTCTCCAAGAGAGCACAGGCAGAGTGTTCTCTCCTACAGCTTGGAAAGAAGGGGACAGGCTGTTCAAAAGCCCAAAAGGTCAAAGTAAAACAGAAGCCTGTGTGAAAAAGACACCTTTGTAGATGGCTGAGTAAAGGATTAGGCCCCTGTTGGGTGCTCAAAAAACACTTGACTGTGATCTAAGACAAACATTGTGCTGGTTAATTTAACCCCACTGAGCAGACAAACAGTTCTGGAAGGAATGATATTTTACATCGTCTGTGGCATGTAAATCTTTGCATTTGACAATCATTTTAGATGTGTGTGAAAGTTTATGCTGGAGGAAGGCAGCTTATCTGAAGTACTGGAGACACTATTCTACACCAGAAAAGCATAACCTCTCCTGACAGACAAAACCAGGAACTTTTAGCTGGGTATTTTCCCTCCTCATTCTTGCTTGAGGATGCAGCAGACATGTAGTGTGAAGTTCAGGATCAAGCAATGTATAAACATTCTCTTCCCTTATCACTCCAGTCTAAAGGCACTGCTGGGGCAAAAGCTTGTACTTGGTCAATCTCCATCACTGCCCACTCAGGAGCAGGTCAGCCTTCTCACCTTCTAAGCAGAAGGCAAAGGGATTGCTCCTCACTGCATTTCTGCCTGTTCTTGGCTGCCAAGGTGCCCATAGCATGCCAGGTGCTTAATTCAGAGAGGGAAACATTCAGCTCATTCTGCACTGCTCATGGTGCCAGACACCAACAGCTTCCAAACACCCCCAACCTGATCAGGACTGAACTAATGACTTTCATCCCATTACCAGCCCTCACCAACCATTTAGATCCCTCAGGGAAATTTAGGGTTTAGCAATTTCAGCTCCTGCTGCGGCTCAGACAACAATGACTTTGCACAAACACGAGGGCTGTGGTGATCTCCTAACGTGGCAAAGAGTTGCACACTCAGGGACAGTGCCTCATGCACAGGTGTTTGCATTAGATCCTCTGGAACAATGGCAAAATTTGCTAAGACAATATCACAGAAGAGAGCAAAATGGCACCTGGAGTCTCCACCAGTCTCCACGAATGAAAAGGTGATCCATCCTGTCTTATATAAAATAAAAGGTACCACTTATGATACAGGATCACTGTCTTTGTGTACTCTATCATGGTTTCCATTAGAGTGTTTCTCTACAAAATTCATGCCCACACAGAACTGCTACAGGCTCTGCTCAGGGTGTCTGTTCACCAGAAATCACCATAAATTAATCTGGCTGTGGTCACAAGAGTCTTCCTGTATAATTCCAATCCAATCTTTAATATATTTGAAAAAGTTACAGGACCATCCCTGTAAATCCCTAACACACACACATTGCACTGGATCCCACAATAGTCTAACTAAATTACACATATTTTATTTCAAGACAGGCTGAAAAAGAACAGCAGATGTTTTGGCACTTAATATTCATCTCGACAAGAAATAATAATTTACAATGAAGAGTAAAAAGAAAGCCTGTCTCTCTGTCATATACCAGTACTACCTACATTGAAACAAGGAGAAAAAAAACCCACCAGCAAACCCAGACAACCAGCTGAACACAACAGGACAAAGAGATGGCTCCAGCAAACAAAAATTCATTTTTAAGTTTCCACTGCAGTAAATGTAGTTACTTCTAGGGTGATGGCACCAACACAAAAAATGTGTGCTAAGGCCAAGAATATATCTAGTCACATTCAAAAGAAATGTGGGATATGAACAGTGGTGTGAAAACTGCCCTTTGTCACCCAAAGGTGACAGGAAAGTAATGGTGACTAAAAGAAAGCATAAGGTAAATTGGGCATCCAGTAAAAAAAAGAATCAGAGGGAGATGCAGAATAAGGAAAGGAAGGACAGTGACATATGCAAACATTGAAGTCAAAATACACACAAGCAGTGAAGAGGAGCCAGGTACTACTGGAAGTGGTGAGAGATGAGAGATGGGAAGAGAAGAGCTGGGCTGGGTAGAGAAAGAAAGGACAAAGGATGTGGAAGTAGGAAATAAATTACAGGGCCCAGTGATTGGACTGTTAACTTGAAGTGCAAAAGAAATCCTTCCCCTGCTCTGCCTTTACAAAAGCACTGTAAAGCACTGGATATTTCACCAAAAGCAAATTCACAATTGCTTTACAAAGATTCCTGGTACTTCTGTTGTAGCTCCTGAATGGGCACATGAACAAGGCCAACCCAGTACAGCACTTACAACATTTCCTGGGAAGAAAAAAGCTGTATGGGCCAGCCAGCCACTAAACCAAACCCAAACCTCCACTCAAAGAGGTGCACGGACTGCTCACACCCACCTATAAATCACAGCTGGGCTCCAGAGCAGTGCTATGAGTTCCAAAGCTGTGTCTTGGACAAGTGACACGCACAGGCAGGATCAAAGCTTCACAGCTAGTGAGCAAATACAATGGCAAAACCAGTGCTGGGTCAGGAGTACTTCTAACCTGCAACCAGGAATAGAGAACTTCCACCCATCCCTCCCCACTGTTTGGGGCAGCTTATCCAGGTGAGGCTGTGTGAGCCCCTGGCAGGGGTGCCTGAGATCCACCAGGGCTGATTGCCAAACTCCAGCCCAGTTCTGCAGCCCAGCAGCACCACCTGAGATGTGGGGATTCTGCTTTGTGCAGAACCCTGGCTGTACAGCTCTGTTGGTCACAAAAACACTGCTGTGCTTCCAGAACAGAAAATCTGGGGAGAAGAGCTGAGAGGAAAACTGATGGTTCCACAGCAGAGCTCCAGCATTCATCTGCATTTCTGTATTTATCTTCTGACACTCTGGGTACCTCAGAATTCAGGTCTCTCTGCTATCCAAAATATTCCTGTCCAGCACCACTCTGGGTAACAGGACGGTCAGTGACACATAAAGAGGAAAGGGCTAGTAAGATCCAAATTTAAATCAACTCCAAGGAAATGCACAATGCACACACACACTGGTTGTTCTCCCAAGCACCATAGTTATTTCTCATGTGTGAGCCACTGCAGGCACAACTTCTGCTGATGTTACCACTCACCAACTTCAGAAGAGCAGTGAGTTAACTGATGTGAACCAGCTGAGTGTCCTGGTGCACTTCCAGCCAGCAAAACACCTGCCCATGTGACAGCTTTGGCATGTCCCTGTCAAGCAGCAGTACCACACTGCTCTGACTCTTCAGGTGATCACCCACCACCCAGCAATTGATTGCCTCACTAACTGGAGGTCATTTAGCAGCTAGGCCAAAATCCTCATCTGGAGTACTCTGTCTGGGGGTGTTCAGTCCCCATGTTTCTCTGCTGCTCTCATTCCATCAACAGAAACAAGATCCAAGCCTACCCCTCACAGACACGGGCCTCAGCGACTTCCTGATTTTCCTCAAGGAACATTGACCAAAGGAGCTGCCAGACAGGAGGTGCTTATTTCTAGAATGTTTTATGCAACACAATCACCAATATCCCTTACACACTGCAGTCTCTCAAGGATTTCAGTCTCAACTGCACAACCAACAGCAGAGCATCAGCTCAGCTCAGACTTTGGGAATTGTCCCAACATAACCATTACAGAGTTCCCAAGCCACAAAAATGAAGTCAGCAAGATTCACAAAGGAAGCTGTTGTCAGCAGCAAGGTTTTCCAGCAGAGCAAAGCCAAACTTTCAGCTGCTCAAACAAACACAGTCCTGCACTCTACAGAGCCAGCCTGCCTGGTGCTGTCACCGTGTCGGGCTCATGGGCTGTGCTGGGGCTGTCACCAATGCCTTTGTGGGGAAGGTGTCAGGGCACAGCCACATGCAGCATCCATAGCTCACATTAAACCACTTTTATGCTCCAGTTTGTATCCCTTTTCCAGCTGTTGTCTCTCCCCCAGATGTGTCACTCTCACAGCCAATCACTGTGACAGGAATGGAGAGAATGGCATGGAGCTGTCTCAGGGGAGGTTTGGGGTGGATATGAAAAGGTTTTTCATCCAGAGGGTGGCTGGACACTGGAACAGCTCCCCAGGGAAGTCACAGCACCAAGCCTGACAGAGCTGAAGAAGTGCTTGGACATAGTGGGATTGCTGGGCCAGGAGTTGGGGATCCTCATGGGTCTTGTCCAACTCAGCATATTCTATGACTCTACAATTCTGTGATAAATGAAATGATCAGAGGTTTTTGAGACCAAGATCACATTAAAAGGCAGAATTTCCAAAGCTGAGTATTATACTTCTAGAAAAAATAATGGTACAACAAAAGATTATTTAATGCAACCTTCATATTGTCTGCATTCTACTGAACACAAGTCAGGCTCATCCATCAAAAGAGGAAGAGACATCACAGTGGAAAAAATAGGAGAGAGGAAACCTACAGCACAATGTTGGAGTGGTGGAAAAAGTCACCAGGAGGCATGACTGCACCTCAGATCTGAATAATGAGTGGTGCAGGACTTTCTCAGCCAAGTTGCAGGGAGGTGGTTGGCTCCCACAGCTGCTGGGTCAGTCCCTGAAGGAAGCAATACTCAACATTAGGCCAGGTTTGTGCTTTGTAGGCAAACTGCCTTCCCTCAATTCCTGTACAAAGGAAGGGCTAACTGGAGTAGGAGCCCTCACCAGAGAAACACAGTTTTTCTAGAAGACACCAAAAAATCTCAAAAAGTAATTAAAATGTAAATCATAAATGGCATATTTTCTCATTTTATAAGCCAAGAAAACTAAAAAAGTGTCACTAGGTTTCTTAAGTGCAAAGAAATTTGCCTCCTGCTCCTGCCAACTTTCCAGGGACCAACACCAGTATGTTCCACTGGAAGAAGGCCAGATCTAAATACATTAATTTCTCATCTGTTTATATTTCCAACAATACCACCTTTCTGACAAGATCACCACGATACAGTTAATCCACGTGGAACAAACACACTAAACAGCCACTTGTACTTCCAGCTCTCACTTCTGAAGTCTCCCAGCTAATGACTCTCACTGTAGCACAAAGGTGACATTGTTCTCAGATCTTCATCCAAGGAAGATTTACACCTCATGGAAAAGGAACCTCAACCAGTTTTGAGAACAATCAGTGAAGCTGCCTGTATCCACTGGAAGATGCACTACTCAAACCCAGGGAAGATGACACAACTGACAGAGGGACAAACAGGGCTGCAAAAACCACATTAAGCTTTGGAAGTAGAGGAGGGAGCTATTCACTCCGAGCACCTCATTTTCCTTGGCACCTCCTGGCAGGAAAAGCTCTGATTTTGACCATTCCACTCTGCTTGGTCCTTGCAAATTTGCTGCAGCATCTTTCTCTACAATAATAACATTACTCTGTACCCCAACACTCCCAGGACTGATGGTTTTCAGTGTATTTTAAAGATCACAACAATCCCTGCAGGAAAAGGATTAATATACAGTTAACACAGCTAAAGACACTTGACTGTAGAGCTGCTGCCTGGCCACGTATGACGTGACATGCTGAAGTTAAACTGTAGCAAGGAGCATATTTTAAAGTGGCAAAATGAGATGATGTGAGGAAATACTGAGAAATATTCTTACAAGAGAAAAAACTTCCTCCAGCAAAAAGGCAATCTGGAATTTTAGCATGGCTAACAAAACCAAGAATCGTTTGGGTTTTTTTAATTCTTGAACATTGTAACAGGACCAACAGTGTTACACCTTAAGAGGAAGGTATCTCAAAAGGAAGAGGCTCATTTAGGCAATACATTGATAACCTAAGAAAGTAAGTTACAAAATCAACCTACTACAAAACATAACCATCTCTCTTCAGCCAAGAAACAACCTGTGTGTATCCTTTCACTTTCCTTCTGAATGAAATACTGCAAGAACACAGCTTTGCTATTTCAATTTGTAAATTACAGTGTTTTATCCAAGAAATCACACATTACATATGCCCCTTAGAATCCTACAAACAATATCCAAGTACCTATTAGATTATATGGAAATTTAAAATAAAATCTGAGGCAAATCTTTCACTCAGCTAAGCAGAGGAGTGGTATGGGCTGAAAAGCTGTGGGAAACAACAGAAACTGGGACTGCTTTTATTTTCACTGGTACTGACAAGCCTTTTGCCCAGTGAATGCCCATAACACAATTTAGACAATAAGTTTTTACATTGGAGGGTAACGTTTTCCTAAATCTGAAATCTCTTCCAGATAATATCAGAAGTATGAAAATTGTTTTAGTTAAAAAAATAATCATACATGCTGATTTCCACTCCTTCTGCTACTTTTATCCATAGTTTCTGTTAAGTTTGCCTCAAATGTTTTATGTTTTGTTCAAACATATTGTTTAGCTAAACACAGCTTTTTCTGTGTTCAGTTGAGGCTTGTTGCAGGGGATGGTGATTGATTGGTTTTTACTCTGTAGTAGTATTTTACATCCCTCCTTACCTGTTAACAGAAATTTTTATAAACCATAATATCGAAGAAGCCTGAAAGTGTTACTAAAAACATCAACCATGTGTTCACCCAAGCAGAAATCTGAAGGAAAGAATGTGGTGTATTGACTTTCCCCCGCCAAAACCTCCTTAAGTATATAATGCAATTATCGCCTCTGCGGCGGAGTCCGATTTGGCAGTTCTAATCAGCCCAGCTCCCAGTACAGTCAGGGCTGCTGGGTGACACTTGAGATCTGAAGAGTGTGGGTAAAAATAACCTCTGTTCAACAAGACATGACGAACACCAGACAACTGAGTCACCTTTAAAATCAAGCCTGATTTTCTGTATTAAGAGGAATTATCAAAAAGAGGGGGAATTATCAAAAAAAAGGGAATGAAGAAATCAAAGAATGCACCTGAAAGGTATCTTTTAATGAATAATCTGTACTGCAATGAGCTTCCTTCTGATTGGTGCCACTGACATTAACATCAACATATAGTGCTCAATCACCTTTGGGAAACATCAGTTTCCTGTGGAGAAGCAACTTTTAATAAAATTTTCAACCTCTTTTGATAAAGTCTAATTTCCAAGCACCTGTTTCTTACAAAGCACTGCCCATTTCTGAAGGCTTCCAGTATTAGTAGTGAAGTTTAAAACTGAGTCAGGCCCCAGATCTGCCATGGAACACATGCAATCTGCAGATGCTGGTGGAAATAACACCAGAGGAAGTTTACTGCACATGAAACATTCATCCAACAGCAAGTGAACCAAGCTGGTGGGGAAACACTACAAGTCCATTGAAGTTCAGTGATGTAACTGAAACCCTTGGGGAGAAAGTGTTTCAGGGCAACTTTCACGCTGATTTTCAGGATGAGCCTTCACCTTGGAAGGTTTCTCTGAAAATTTTGAATAGAACGAGCACAGAGGCAGTAGGAAAGCAAAATAATTGACATCTGCTCGCCAAAATAAACCAAGGAGAAGGCCATTACTCTCCCTTTTCAACTAGCTCGGTGTGAAAGCAAAAGCAGCGCTCCGGGTGGAGCAGACAGACCCCGACAAGCAGAGCAAGCAGCGAAGCCTCCCCAAAACCACAAAATCCCCGTGTCCAAGCAACCACCTCAGAGCGCCTCGAAGGAGGGAAATAAACAAACAAACGCAGGAAGGACGATGTGCGGGAGCGCCGCGACCCCGGGCCGGCAGCAGCGTTGGGCTCGGGCCCGCGGCAGGTGGAGGGAGGGCCGGGGGCGGCTCGGCAGCCTGAGGGGAGGCAGCGGCCCGGGGAGCGTGCGAGGGGCTGCGGCGGGGAGGGGCAGGGGCCGCGGCGGCAGCCGGGGGTGGATCGCTGCACTCACGGGCGAGTCGTAGGAGAAGGCACATTCCGTCTTGAAGACCCGGTCCCCTGACTTGGGCACCCGGATCGTGGGCATGTAGGGGACGAGCAGCTCGCCCAGGTCCCCGGCGGCCATCGGCGCATCGCCGCCGCGGAAGAGCGCGGCCCGCTGCATCCTCCTTCCCTCCCTTCCCTTCCCTTCCCTTCCCTCCCGGCTGCCCTCCCGCCCTCGCTCCCGGCCGCCCGCCCTCCCTGCCGAGCCGCTCTGCGCGGGCGATGGAGGCGGCGGGCAGCCGGGCCCGGGGCAGGGCGGCGGCGGGAGCCGGGCCCGAGGGAGGGCAGGGGGAGGGAAGATGCTATTTTTAATCCAATGGCAGCGGCGGCGGCACCAGCTGCGGCGGCGGCACTCGGGGGTCCCGGCGGGGGCGGGCGAGGGGCAGGGCAGCGGGGCGGGATCGCCGCCGGGGCCCCGCGTCTCCCCGAAAACCTTCGCTCCCAGCGGGGCGGCACGGAGGCTCGGTGCCTGGTGTGACCGGGTAGCCCGGGTAAGGTTTCCCTCTCACCGGTAACACTTTTTTATACGCTCTGTTATTTATTTTTAAGCTTTTAAAGACTACATGAATATATCTATATATCTATATATAGATATAGATATATAGATCTATATATGTGTATATATATATACACATATATGTGTGTGCATATATATATGTGTGTGTATATATATATATGTATATATGTAAGTGTATATGTGTATATATATATCTGTGTATGTATATACGTTTGTATAAAATCCACACAGTAAAAAAAAATCTCCTCTGTATTTTCATTCTCAGCCCCTCACTGCGGTACAGGTGGCTCTGGCAGGTCCCACCAGTGCTGACAGCTGGGATGTCCCCCCCTTCCAGAAGAAGAGGTCGGTGTGGGAATGCCCAGCCTGGGATGCCCAAAAAGCCTGTGGCAGTGCCAGGAGCCAGCCCCCAATTTCATGGCTTCAGGGGGAGTAGCTTTACCTTATAATGCCCTTTTTTGGCCTTTGCTGTGTTTCTCTCTGCTCTTCACTTTGAAAGAATAATGTCAGAGAAGAGAGAAATAAGAGTGATCTTTGTAGGGAAAAAAAATTGCTGCTGTTTTCAAGCAGTAAGTAAGAACACTACATATGCCTGGCAGCAACAGCATTAAAGAAATGATCAGTCCATGTAAAATGAAGATGCATAGAGCAGATGAGTTGCCTTCTACCCATCATCCACAATATATCCAAGGACTCATTGATCACTTCCAAGGAGGTGATGTGACCTTTGCTAGAACCACCTTTTACCTCAAAATTAAAATTTTCAAAAGGTGGTTCTAGGAAAATATCAAAAACAAAATTGAAAAATATTTGTACCCAGCTATGAGTAGGCTGTGAGGATGAGCAGGGTAGCACAGTGTTCTCAGCGATTTTCACTGCTGAAAAATCCAGTGTTGAGAACAATGTGAAACACTGAGGGCAGAATGTGATGTCCATGGAGACTTGCTGAAAAACAGACATTACATCAGACTTGTGAGCATCATTGGATGCTGGATAGAAAACACTAATGCAGGGTCAGACAGGTTTATTTTACCTGAGGAGACTTTGTGCTTTTTTAATGGCTTCTCTTATTAATAACTCAGCATTTATAAACAATGAGAGACATAAGACATATGAGCCATCTAACCTGAAAGACTGATTCTATCAGAAAGGGCAAGCAAAGCACTGATAGAAAATCAATGTCTTTCTAATGTCTGGCAGTGCCAGGAAATAGCAAACAAGGCAGGTTTTGCTTAAAATAGTCCATGCAGTCTTGCCTAATATAAAAATATAGAGTTTTAAGTTTCAAATCACTAGATGATATGGGTTTAGTTTGGGCTTATTTCCTTTTAAAAGTGAGGATTTTGAACACAGACAGATAATTTAGAGTCACAAACTGTAAGAGGCACTTTCCATCACTTGAGAAATTTAAAGTAGAGTACCATGGCCTGTAGACCCTGAGGAAACACATCCCTCTAGTGGCAAAAGCTTGCCAGGTGATGAGAGAACTCTATTCCCTAGGGAGTTGCCAGAAGTGGTGTGGAAGAACTGCTGCACAGTTCTGAAAATGCATGGCAGGTATATGTGAAGGTACTTTCCTACTTAGTTTATCTCCCACCAATTACCTGACACAAAGCACTGAGAAAGAAAAATCCCTTAGCTCCTTGTATCTTTCACTTAAAACTATAAACACTAGAAATCACAAAATGAAAACTAGTATTACCAACTTGTTTCATGTACATATGTTCTGAAGGAAAGGAGTGATTGTTGGCAATTGACACAAAGCATTTTCACTGATTAACAGTTTTAACAGCTGTATGAGTTAACTGCCACACAGTTTCTTTCAAGGAACTGGAATCAACACAAACACTGTTTATTCATTTCCATCAGCAAACAGCAGGATGTCTGTTCAACAGCACAGTCACAATTTGTCAGTATGCACTGAAAACCTTGCACACTGCCCGAAAATTGTTTAATTATCAGGTGTGGCTTTCATAGAATTGTCAACAAGATTTTTGTCAGGCGTTTCATAATGGTACCAAGGCCCATCTCCCCGGTGTCTCATCAGTCTGCGTGCCTCCAGCTCCAGCAGCCTAAAAAAAAGGCAATAGACACCTTCAGCATGAAGTTTGTTAATATTGAGCATTTCTGACAAAGCAATGATTTTAGCATCAATGGTTTATAAATACTGCTGAAGCATAGGTAGGACCAAAATATGAAGGGTTCAGCTAAGACATGAGCTATTATATCTTTTAATTTTGGTTGGTTTTTTGTTTTTTTCAGCAAGTCATTCCACAAAGGAGTAATAAAAATACTAGTAGTATTTTATTATTATTATATTTTATCACAGGTTCTTCTCTAAGAACATTGGAGCATTATTAAGGGCAAAAAGAGCTCCATTTGCTGATTCAGGAAGACAAAGGCAGAGCTACACCTTTATAAATGCCAAGTGTTTTGAAGACCCCCCCTGCCCTTGGATTGTTCTGGTAACCTGAATCCTGAGAGGGCAGCAATAACAGATCCTGTGAATCCCACTCTGGCAGCAGCCAGGGCAGGCAGCACTCAGGGGACACATGAAAGCACTTTATGTCAGCATCCAGCTCAGTATGTCATGCAAAATCAAAGAGTCAGCTCCAGTATGGATGAGGATTTTAACCCCCCCAACTACAGAGCATACCTCATCTCAGATTTCCTCACTTCCACAGCAAGCAGGGCCATGTCCTTCTCATAGTTCTTCTCAGGGGGGTCAAGTACATAACGAGCTATCCAGCGGGTTATGGGGTGCTGGAAAACACAACAGCAGAGATTGTCTGAGCAATTTCCAAACAGAAATGTCACCTTGTGTATCCACAGTCCTGAAAAGATGGCATGGACACCATGAGTGCTGCCATTCAAATCCTAACAGTAAAGTTACAAACAGGCACAACTACATGTGAGATCAGAACCCTAAAAAGTCTTTTGCAATCCTTAATGCCAAGACAACCTGCAGATGACTGTTCTGTAGCAAAATTAAAATTTAATGAAGATATAATTTATTTTCTTTCTGTTAAAGTTCCTTAAACTGCCACAGTAATCACAGAAGTGAACTCCAAATCTTACTGAAATCAGCAACATTTCAAAATTTTGCTTCCACATAGAGGGCATTTCACTAGGAACAGAAGTTTAAATGAGTTGAAACAGTCACAATAATATTGCTGAATTCAATTACTTCCTACCAGGAACAAAACAGTGCTTGCAGCAAGAAGCCAGGGACTAATTTTAAGAAAATACAGTTAAATTGAAACCATACAACCTTGAGTTTGTGACTAAAAAAATCTTCAATTCTAGATTCAAAAGTGTGTGTGATATGGGACTTGAAAACAAAAGAAAGAAATGTCACTTTAAACTCCAGGTTCTTAAGACATTGTAGGAAAAAAATAATAAAGACAAAATCTGCATGGTATGAATGCAGAGGACTTTTCTTACTATTTAGGAATATTATAGAAAAATTCTTGGCATACAGTTTCAGCAGTTTACTGCATACAGAGCATTTGCATCTGCTTGGGTCATTAAGAGATTTCCTATAGCCTTTTACATGTTCCATAAAGCCACAAAAAAGTTTACCAAAATTAGAACTGCACTATTTGAATTTTACTACACTGACAGACATCATCATACTCCATTCATTTTACTCCCAAAAGTATCTTCAAGAGAAAGGCTGTCCATAACATGCCCACCCTTTCACATGTTCCACTCACTTTGTGGTATTCCCAGTGCTCTGGAACATAACCTTCAGGAATCTCTGCAAGTTCAGCTTCACCTGACAAGGAAAGGAGGGAAAGAATATTTAACTCTGTGCTTATTTTCCAAAGCTACCTTATATTCTGCTTTTCAGATAAGGAAAAGGTCATTACTCCACACAGAGAGTACTAAATCCTTCAGTGTGAGCTCAATTCAGAAAAAATTGAACTTGCAATTTTTGCAGACACATCACACTGCAAGTATCTACTCCCAGATTTTAAGTTACAAACAAAAAGGGTAAAATTAGCAGTATACAGAAGAAACAACTTGGATTAAGTCCACAGAAATACCCTTTAAAGTACAGGAGCTGAAAGCATGGACTTTTCCTGATTTCTCTATTAAATTAATTACATATCATTACAGCAGGAGATTTAACACATGTATTGCCAAGCAGAATTTTGGCATCTTTGCTAGACAAAAACCCAGAGTTGCTGTCTTGTTAAAGCAAGTTCCTAAACTTCACTGGTGTTTGGAAAACTGCTAGAAGAGAGAATGGTTTTTTGTTATTTTTAATGTGAGAAACTTTTTTTAAAAAGCAACAACTAAAGCAAATATACTGGGAATATTTCTATGTACTTATATAATATCACTGTATTTGTTAGGCCTATTCCATGGCCTTCCAAGGAGAGAGCCCTAGAAGAGTGCTTTTTCTCTATGCATCATGCTTAATTCCCATTTAATAACTCTGACTGTACTTTGCTTAGCCTGACAGAGCACTCACCAACGAAGATGTTGATGTATGTTAAGAGCACAGCCACTGGTATTCCCGTCAGGAATAAATAGTATCTCTGTAGAGGGGATAAAAACAGTCAGTGTGGGAAACCCAGAACCCTGACAAAATTTACATGAGATCTGAAAACATCTGAAAACAGTGGAACAGCCAATAACTCTGAGATTTGCATTCTAGGCTGGGAAGGGATGTTGTGTGTAAACACTGCTGATTGCAATGAGTTCATTAATGAACAGAACACACGAAAGTGATGCTGTTCAGGTCAGTTCCCATCTCCCAGTGAGGTCAGTCTGTGCAGCAGCAAACAGCAACACCTCCCTGAAATCCCTCAGCATCTTGGCATGGCTGGCTCCAGCTGCAATCAGCACTGACAGCAAGGCAAGAATCCAACACCAGTGCAGTCATTGTGGGCTCTGCAGCTGAGGAAGGCAGAGAAATGAGTCCTGATCACAAGAAGGGAGTTGTATAAAATCAGCTCTTGCTGCTTATAAAAGGATTTATCCAAAACCTGACTTTGGAGGGGTCAAACTCAGGTCAGCCTTCCTAAATCTCACCTCTGTTGTTAGTGGTGTAGATAAGTGAAGGCAAATCCTGCAGAAGAGTAACTGATATGTTTCAAAAAGGAGGATGAAGCAAAAAGCACTCGTGGGTCATGCATATATGAACACAGACAGGTAATATAAGAATGCTACTGCAGCAGTAATTTAAGTACCTATCACAGCCTTTGCTATACAGCCAGTCTTTGAACTTCATCTGGCCCTGATTTTACAGCTTATGACCAAAAAATTCTTAAAAAGGACCTGAAATTCTTGTTTATGTAAATAGTGTCAGCCACATTTTAGATGCTATCACATAAACAACACAGGAGATTGTATTTTAGACACTCTTAACACCATTTGCAAGTGATGTGCTACAATGAATGCAATAATACATTTGATTTTTAACTCACCAACAAGCTCAAAAATCGAGAATCATAAAAACTTGTTGCCTTGATGATAAACATTCTCTTCCCATGGTCACCACTGTGTCGTACAGGAACTGAAAATTGAACCAGAGTATTACGGTTTTGTACTCCATTGGTGCTTGTGCCAGGACAAGGTCAAACATACGTGGGGAAAGGAAAATAGAAAGAAGAGTGTACAACAGCAGCTGAGTTTTGTGCAGTTCGCCTGAAGTAATTTCGTATTTTGTTAGCATTAACCTATTTTTCTTCAAACTACAGACAGGTACTACAGGTCTATGCCCACCTGTAAGCACAGACACGTGAATCAGTGAATGTCACCACACAGGGCCGAGGAAATGGATAATTACAATGCCAGGAGGGTCGGCCTCCCGCCCGTTTCCATCCATTTTTTCCCCAAACCCGGCAGTTTTCCATAGGAACGGGGAAGCAATGGGGACCTGCTCAGCCCCCGGCGCTCCCGCGGCCTCCGGGAGGGCACCTCTGTCCCGCTCCGCAAGGTCACCGGGCCCCCGCCGCCCCCGCCCCGCCGCTCCCCCGCCGGGGCCGTACCGAGAGTGCCGGGGAGGCGGGTGCCGATCCCGGTGATCCCGGTGGTCCCGGTGATCCCGGCGGTGCTGGCGCTGCCCGCCCGCCGCGCCACCCAGGCCGCGGCCGCCCGCAGCACCCGGCTCATGGCCGCCATGGCTGGGACTGGCACGGGGCGGGGCCGGCAGCGCCGCTTCCCGCCGCGGGGTGAAGCCGGCGGCCGCCATCATGGGAAAGGGCAAAGCCTTCCCAGTGAGCCCTGCCATAGAGGTGAAGCCGCGCGGGTGCCATGTTGGAAAAGGGCAGAGCCTTCCCTGTGCTCCATGTAGCGCGGGAGAGGGCGGGTGAGGCCGGGCAGGCGCCATCTTGGGAAAGGGCAGCTCCCGCCCCGTGCCCCCGGCGCGGTGGGAGGACGCGGGGCGATGGCGGCGGCCGCGGCCATGGCCGCGCTGGGCCGGAGCCTCACGGCCGCGCTCCGCCTGCCGCGGGCTCGGCCGGGACTCCCCGGGTACGCACCGCGCCGGGCGGACTCGGGCTCGGGCACGGAGGGGCGGGCGCGGTTCCCGGGAGGAAGGAGAGCCTGTGGCGGGAGGCGGGTGTCCGTGTGTCCCGCTGTCCGTGTGTCCGGCTCCCCAGCCTGAGCGCTGCAGTGCGGTGTATGGCCGCGTGTAAGGGCAGCACCAAGCGGCTCCCTGGGCCTGTGGAACCTGCGGGCATGGTGCTGGTGGGTTTGTGCTGTCCCGGGTGTCCATAGCTTTTGCCATGAAGGCCACGGGGGATTAGGGCGTGGATTCTCCCCCTCTGGAGCACCCAAACCCACCTGGACGTTGCTGTGTCACCTTCTCCAGGTGACCCTGCTTTGGCAGGGGTGTTGCACTGCCTGATCTCCAGAGGTTCTTTCCAATGCTAAAAGTTCCGTGTGTCTATGATGTACTCTTGTTCAGCATAGCTCAGATTTATTCCTTAATTTTTAATTGCTTATTATCTCTAAGTCTAGAAAATTTATAATTAGATGAGGTGAGGGGGAGGAGAAAACACCAAGATGACATCTTTGTGACTAACCAAAACTCTGCTTTTTCCCCACATGCCGTGATCTATCTGTAGGACCTGTGCCTTTGTGAATGAAACAAACATTCTCACTTAGCAGAATATTATTTTTCCTACCATACATAGTTTTCCTTCTAACTTTTATTTAGGATGGCACTCAATCTGTACCACAAGAACCCACCAAAAATTGAGACCCTCCATCAGGTGAAGTTCCTGCACACAACTGTGTCTCGGAGAGGGCTGGAAGAGTTTTTTGATGATCCAGGAAACTGGGGGGAAAAAAGTGTAAAGTCTGGTGAGTTATATTTAGCATTTCTGATAGCGATCTTTGAGCTGAAATCTGACCTGGGTTTTTTTGCATTATAGGGAGCATTCATAGCTACATAAAACTTATTTATCTATGTATATGTATATACATCCACTTGTGCATCTTAATTTTTGCTGTGTGTATTCAGTGTTTATGAAAGAAAATGGCAAATGTGCAGCAAAATGTTTTGCTGTAAGTCCTCTGCCTTGCTCTGAAGTCAGAGTGTATCACAGAAGAGATGTGCTTTGATGAAATATAAGTATTATGAAAGAAAACTAGTTCAGTGTCAAGATTCATCTGACAGCTTTCTGTATTTCCAGCCTTTTACAAGCACAAATAAAAACTATTTATAATTGCCT
Source organism: Ammospiza nelsoni (assembly GCF_027579445.1). Taxonomy (NCBI): domain Eukaryota; kingdom Metazoa; phylum Chordata; class Aves; order Passeriformes; family Passerellidae; genus Ammospiza; species Ammospiza nelsoni. The sequence goes on along the minus strand of NC_080642.1, from coordinate 6,953,956 downwards.
TTTTGAATTGTATTTTAAATGCAAAGCCGAACATGCTCAAGGATGGCTGTCCAAGCAGTAGTATTTTAAAAGTGGTTTTTATACTGTTGTGTCAGCTGAGCCTGATAGATGCATTTTTTATTTTCCAGAATAAGAGAACTTGGTTTCATTAAATTAAGGTGGATTTTTATCTTTTACAGGGGATTCATGGAATATAAAGCAGCTAAGGGGCAAGAGTAGTGAAGACTTGCACAAACTTTGGTAAGTAAGTTTTAGTGAAGAAGCTTCTCTTCTTTCAGAGCAGCTCTGCACATCAATAAAATGTGGCTGGTGAACTCATGATGCAGTAGCTTTAGTCTGACACAGAGCTCTGCGGGCTCCAGCCAGCTTTGGGCTTGGAGCAGCCCTGGTCCTGCTCAGAGCACAGAAGCTGCTCTGCAGGTGGCTGTGGGACAGCTGTGTCTAGTTCAGAGGGCTCAGCTTTGGTGCAAACCCTCTGGGGTTGTTTGAGTGGGCCCCTCTTGGTTGTCAGTACCTTCTGGTGGGGTGGGCACTTCATTCCATCAGGGTGTTCAGGCCTGCATTTATTCTGGTTTTGGAAGTTTCTGAAGCTGGATTAAGTTCAGGCTGAACTTAATCATTATTGTGAACAGCTTCTTCCTTGCTTTATCTTTTCCTGTGTACATGTGAGAAGAATCTGGCTTTGTCCAGGTAGTGGAAGACAAACTCTTCCCTCCTAAGCCCTCTTTGTTCCAGACTAAGTAAAACTGTCTCCCTCATTCTCCTCTTTTGTTTCATTAAATGAAGGCAGCAGGATTTGGGATGACAGATAGTAAGTGAATAACTGCTTAGCCATCCCAAAGTAATTTTTGAATTTCTGTGCTTTCTGCTCCAGGTATGTCCTGCTGAAAGAAAGGAACTTGCTCTTAACTCTAGAGCAGGAATCCAAACGACAGCGCAAGCCCATGCCAAGCCCAGAGCGCTTAGAAAAGGTACCTTTCTCATAATACATAAAAACTGTAACTCTTAAGTAAAATTGCTGAAAGATCAAGTGTTTGTTAAATTATTAAAGACCTTTTTTAAAAAAATTATTCCCCTGATTTAGTGTATGCACTAACAGCTCAAGTCATAATTTTCTCAGTGTCCAGTGGGCATTGCTGGGGCTGTGACCAGACTCCAGTGAAAACTAAAATAACCAATGGCCACTACAAACCATAAGCAAACCTTTTGTTTGCTTCTTCTGCTTCCTTCTGACCCCTGCCTCAGAGCTTCCTACACTTGTGCATCAGCACTGGATCTGGTTTATGCATCACCCAGCTGGTCTTTAATCAAGTGTCAGACTGTCAGTTATTTCATATCTGTCCTGCTGTCAAATTAGATTTTCCTTACTGTTCTAGTACACAGGCCCTGCTGAGAGAGTACTCATGATCAAACTCCAGCATATTTTACCTTTGTTTTCCCTTAAAATTTTGTCTTTGAGATCTTTTAAATTTTCAGCATTGTTTTTTGTTGGTGCATCCTGAAACTTTTTACCATTTCCAGGTAGAAACATCTATGAAAAATATAGATTTGGTTGTCAGAGAAAGAGAAATTGCTTTGAGGCTTTTACAGACGGGCCATGAAAAGCCAGTCCCTGGCGAGTGGAGACACGATTTCCTGGGACGCACCTTCTGGTATGGAAAACCTTTTTTAATGTGTGAGTTTTTCTTATGGTCTCTCCCAGAAAATCCTTATCTAATCAAGGAAGAATGCATAGACTGTACAGAACATAGGAGACACAGTTACAAACCAAGCCAGCAGGAGCTGGAAATAAACCCATATACAGATTCTCCCATCTCCCAGACCACTTTATCTTGAAACCAAGAGAAATTGGTAAAATCCTAGAATTAAGACCAAATGTACATTCTGTAATCATTTTTGATCTGTCTCCAACAGGTACAGTTACAAGGAATGGCCAATACCTTGGCACTTGAACAAAAAACACAAAAAGAAGAGATTCTATTACTTACCTCATGTGAATCACTTCATCAGGTAAAAAGATTATTTTGACATTGAAAGTTATCATCTGATCTGTTTGTGTTCTTATTCCACTTTAAAAGGAAAAAAATAGCTGTAATCTTTTGGTTTTCAGCTACTAGACTGAAAATTAGGCTTTTTAAAATACAGCTTGCTCTGTTTCTTTTTTTCTGTTCCCACCTTAGTTACTAAGGTACATGGTTATGCAGCAGCACTGTAAAAGTAATTTCAAGTGCAGAATATCAAAAACCCTCCCAGAGGCTGAACTTCTGTAGAATTCAGAAGTAGTGTAAAAATATTACTCTGCAGGCTTTTTTACTTATCAGAAGCAAATGAATACTGAAGTTGTTAATCACTGAGAGCCTCTATCTGATTGGGGGGAGCTCATTAAAGTGGTCTCAGGCTGGCTGGAAATGAACCACACCAACTGCTCTGTTTCAGACTCAGACTTGAAAAAGCCTTACGGAAAAGGGCAAGGCAGCAAAGCCTGGAGAGGACGAGGAGGAAGGTCTTGGAAAGGAAGTTCCCTGATGTTGCTGTGAAATCCCAGAGCCAGTAGTAGGCTGGAAGAGCACTGCAAGCAACTGGTCAAGTGTCTGTGGAACATGAATCATGTTCTGGAACCACAAACAACTCCACTGAGCATTCCAGAGAGTCCCCATCTTTTTCTGTTTTTAATACAACATTTGACTTTAATTAAACTTGTGATCTGGAATTAAAAAGCAGCTTTGGTACCTAACTCAAATCATCTGATCTCTCTCGTTTGCAGGAACAAATGTTGTGTTAGCCAGCTGTTACGAGAGTGAGAGATATATTAGGAACAGTGAAGAGCAGCCATGGAGTGCCAGCTGACAGTAACAAGTGTAGGGGTAACATTTACCTGGTTTAGTTTAACAAATGTGCATTAAAACCAGACAGAAACATGAAAGCATCTGAAGCTCACATATGAGCTATTTTCCTGAATATTTTCCCTGAGTTACAGGTAAGCTATGCAAGGTGTGTTTGTTCTCTGCATAAATGCACTGGTAAATGGGCTCTTTGGTCTGTTATGAGGAATTTTTTCCACTGCTTTAAGTCTGGCTTCTTAGAAAGTATGAAATACTCAGCATGGAAACTTCTAATACAATTGTCCTACCTTGATTTCTGACAATTCAAACACTTGTACAATGCTTTTTTGCACAGTGCAAAATGTTTGAAAGAAGGCTGCAGTGTCTTCTATGAAATTGAAGGAGGTACTGCTGTTGCTCTCAGTGGATTAAACAGCTTCACCTTTCACTTCAGGAAGGCTTTTAACTCCACATGTGGTCATCTGGAAATCTAGATTGAAGTCACAAATAGCAGTCTTTCAGGAAGCAAATGTGCTCAGCAGCATAATCTGGTAAAACACTGCAAGGGAACCAGTACTGTTTCCTGTATCTATCTCCAGCATTTGGACCTTCACCTTCTCTGCATCACACAAAATTCCCACTGTTTAAACTCAGAGTCTTTAGTGTGAGAAAACCTCCAGCAGTGTTTTACTCTCCCTCTGCTGCTGGAATATTAGCAGATATTACTACTGTACTGCAATTCTTTTAAGAGAAACAGAAGATAAAAGCTGATTTGGCATAATGAAATCTAAGCATGCCACAGAAGGAAAGCTTAAAAACAGCACCCGCTGCAGTGCACTGAGGCAGCAGTTCAGTTATGGTCCATGTTCCACCTGAATGGAAACTGGACTGAGTCTTTATTCCCAAATGACAACAGCTGGTGACTTTGCAGTTTTTTGCAAGAGAAATATGGTTTGTCAATAGCTTTGAAAACCTGATCAAGCAACTTTGTCTAAAGAGCAACTCAAGATTCTCATGATAAGACAAAAGCAGATCGGTTTGATAAATTACTTTATTATTTGGAGGTAATGTGAAACTTTTCAAATAGAGGCCTCATAATTATTTACCCACAAGATCTTTTAGGATACAAAAACGTAGCAGTACTGTTTATTTTTTTTTTAGATCAGTTAAATGCTATTTGGTTTTCCACAGCTTTTGAGATAAGGAGCAAAACTTCATTATGTCCCAAAACAGATCACCACACCATTGTAAATTAAGCTTAAAAGCAACATTGAGCTGTGTCTTGACAGCCAATTCCTGCTGAAGAAAAGACATCCCCATTCCTGTGACCCTGAGTGCACCTTCCCCCTGCAAACACAGGCACTTACAGACCCTGCTGGGAGGCACAGGGGGGGCCACACCAGGGGCTCCCTGCAGAGGGTCAACCACGCACTGAAAGCTTCTGACTCTGCTCCCAGTCCTGGAGAGGCAATTCTTTGTCTCAATCTCCCTGTCCTGAACAGGCTTTGCTTCTCACCAACATCACAAAGGCATTAAATACATTCTTACACATCAGGTGGAAAGCATTGCTTGCTTACTGAAATGAAAATGCTCCATAATAAAAAAAATTAACAAACCAGTGCTTAATATAACATTCACTCCATGGAATGTAACACTTCTGTGATACAGTAAAAGTTTACACTAAAATAGATTGCTGAATACAAATTTTCAACTTTTAAAACAGCAGAGTAACTTTCTCTGCAAGTACTCACAAGCTTGTTCAAATATAAAAGACCAAATTTTATTTTTTAAGAGAAAAATAAGAGCAATTTAAGGCCAAAGTACCAGCAAGGAAGACTAGTATGTGAAAATAGACAAGAAATTAGACAAGAAATAATTAATAAATAAGCACAGGCATTTGCAAGGTTATGCCTCTATCTATTAGCTAACCTGTAAAGCTGTTCCCAGGAAAAGATACTAGAGAAAATAGACATTTATACAAAATTATAAAATGCTTGTTACAGGAATTATTGCTTTACAAGGGACATAAACATCCTTTTTCTATTATAGTACCAATTAGGTCTCTGAAAATTTCTAACTTTGTTAAAATGGAACTTGAATTATGCAAAAAACCCAATATAAACTTCCTACAAAAAGGAGTCCATCCCATTCCTGAGTATGCTAAAGCTATAAAACAGAAGGAGCACCGAGCAGGCAGCAGTTTTCACAGTAAAGAGGTCTAAGGACATTTTCTTTCTACACACTGTTTCCCTCCTTCTTCATATTCTTGTTTGGAAATCCACATCTGCTGGAAAGTACCCTAGAAAAATAAAGAAACAAAAGCAACACACAATGAAAAAACATCAGAACACAAATGATGGTTAATTGAAACATGATTAGGTTTTCCTAGGAGGGAAAACAAGCAAGTCCTTACATTCAATTAAGTATTAGGACTTGACTGCTTAAGTGTCTTTTCCTTGAGTTTTATTGCTAAGGGATTAAACTCAAGACAGGAAGGGCAGCACCAAATGCTGATTCCAGTCTCCCTTTCCCATGATGATAAATTAACCCCCAAAAAGCACTTCAGCGCTCAGTAACTTGTAGAATTAACCTCAGGAATATGATGCAGAAACAGGTTTGCTACTTTCATGGTCTACCAGATACAGTCTAGAGAAAATACATACATTTCAAGGTTTTACCTTGCCACTAAAAACGGGAGAACATGGCAGGATATGTTGTCACTGGAAACACTCACACCTCTTTTTAAAGCAGATTCTCTTCCCCTTACCATGAGGACAGCCAAAGTTATGATTACATAGCACAGACTCTGCAATGCACAGATGTCTGGTGGCAGTGCTGTTCAGCACAGCAATGCAGTAACACAGCTTTACTAACCAAAGAAGCCAGAATGGAGCCCCCAATCCATGAGCTGAACCTCCTCTCCACAGTGGTGTTGTTGGCTATCAACTTCAGGCGCATGCTCTGCACAGAAAGGGAGCAAATGTCACACAAATGTAAGCTGGTGACCTTCAGGGACAAGCAGCACAAGGAACCTGGTGCCTATACCAATATCAGCTGAAAAAGGTCCATTTTAGTACATCTGCAACACTGCTCATCTGCCCTGCATTTGCAATTCAAAACAGCCACAGTGGAACAGGAAATATGGTTTTTACCTTGTGATCCAACAGCAATGGTTAAGGCAAGGAATGGGCAGGTGAAGAGCAATAATATCACAGTGTGTAGTGTCATCTCCAACATGCACTGGGACTAAAATGACTTATATTGCTAGACTTAAGTCATCTAGACTTATTTGGATCCATTCACTCCTTTTGCTTTCCAAATGCCTTAGAGCAATAAAATCTTTGAATTTTAAATGGGCTCCTCCTCAGCTATTATAAGCAGTGAATACATTTCTCAGTTTCTGCTAACATTCATCATTTCAGAGTTGTCCCAAGCAGAACATTTTTGCTTGAATACTAAAATACAAGAAATATCATAATCTGTATCTACTCTCAGATGCGAGGTATCAATACTTTCTTCAACATCAAATTATTAAAAAAATATGTTACTCAGAGACAAAACCTGGTGATTTCGGTTGTCTGCAGAATTAAGGAAAAACAATTGCCACAACAAAGTGACCTCAGGCAGAATGACTGAATGTGCCTCAAGTTAGTCAGCAACACTTCAAAAGAGAGACCATCGAGAGAAATACTGGCTGTTGCTTGGGGACAATTAGAGAACTTAGGATCACAGTATGAGAGCAAGAGTGGAGCAGTAAAATACTCAAGGAATATTGGAGTATATTCTGTATGAAACTCCTCAAGAATTCTTTCTTTTCTTTAGAGAGGGAGGTTTCTAAACCCTGCAGAAATCTATTCAGCTAAGAGTATCAAAGCCACAATATCCTTGTGTACTTATGTGGCAGAAAAGTAAAATGTTAAGTACTTAATGCAATAATGGAAAGTGTTGTTTTACCGGTGGGGTTTTCTGGGACAGCTCCCTGTTCAATCTGTCAGTGAAACTCTGTATTAGAGTGTTTCCTCCTGCTACAATCACACTGCCATACAGACCCTAAAAAGAGAAAAAAAAATACCTGGAGCTTTACCTTGGAAATCATTCTGAAAACAGCTCTTCCTCACAATAGAGAGGGGTGGCACGAGAATGTATAGTCAACAACAACAATGCAACAGTATTACCTCTTCCAATTAAATTTATTATTTAATCACTTAAAAATATTGCAAGGCAGCTTAATATTAAACTACAAAAGGAAGGAAGAAGCCATATGTTCTACATGATTTCACTGAACAATTTCTACTATGGAAAACCCTCAACCTGCAGATCTCCTCTGTATGCAAATTGTTGAGTTTTTTACAGCTGAATGCAACCTCAAAAGAAAACCCCACAGCCCTGCAGCAGTTTTCTATCTCACTGCTGCTGCAGTTGTTGAACACACACCATGGCCCAGCCCACTGAGCCCTCCTCACACTGGTTAACAGAAAAAAATCGTTGAAAGAACTCTCATGCAATCCGTATCAAACCGACACCTGACAGCACATTTTAAATTAATTTTAAAAATAACGTTTTCCTTTATAACTTCTTTATAAATTCCATGTATATTCTAAACATAACAATGCCTAAAAATCTGAGGATAACACTCCAACTTAGAAACATAAATGCTTATCTGAAGCCAGTCCAATCCAAATTATGCAGTGCCAGCCACAAAATCTGCGCATCAGATATTTATATATGGGTAGAAACAGTAAGTAAAAGGTCCTGATTTAGCATTTTGTAAGACAAACTAATGGTACATATCCCTATATAGAAATACATAATACTTACAGAATTATCCTAACATATTTATCATTATCCTAGGAAATCTCTTCACTTTGCTGTTCTAGTCCCAAAAACACGCACAGAAATATCTATGCCTAAAATACAGCCTGGCTGAGTGGCACTTACCGGCCTGATATCTATATCACACATTCCAACACTTGTTGTGACAACGTGGCTCACACCCAGCATCGTGTTACCAGATAAACCCTGCAGGGAAATCAGGAATCTGCACATCACTGCTTCAAGAGAGCAAGGCATAGAAAAGCCCTGAATGAGCTGAATTTTACAAGTGTTACTGGAGAGGGAGCTAAGCATTTTGTTAGGGAAGGAATAAAAATATCCCTATTTTTCCAGTCACCTCATCACCACCCAATTTGAACATTTCATCCTTCCCTTCCCCAGCCATAATTCAAGACAGGCAAACTCTACGCCCAGGAGAACTCCACAATGCAAATACATCCAAATCACAGGATTAAAAATGTTATACAAAAGAAGCCATGTGATAGCCCAGTCATGCAGAGCCTTCCAATCTCAGCTATCACAGTGCTTTTACCTTTACATTGGAAGGGTCAAACAATCCCTCAGGAATTTTCAGACGCTCAGCACCAAAGTCACAGTTGTAGCCATTGGGGAACTCATAATGAACTGTTGGCATCTGTGCTGCTACCCTGGAGCATCAGACAGAAAGCAACACATTAAAATGCTCTCTAAACAGGATATCAAGTGATCTAAGCAGTGTTATAAACTACAGTTCCAATGGGAATACCGTGATTCATAAGACTTCCAATAATATTTATTATGATCTCATCTTGGAATATTCAACAAAAAACTATCACCTGGGTATATGCAGTACTCCTACTTGCATAAATCATCAATTTTAGATAAAACCTTCTTCCATAACAAAACCAGCCAACAGCAGTGAACAGCACCACACACACAACTGGTAACAGATTTTACAAGAAAGAAAAAAGTAACATACTGTTCATCATAGGTTGAATCTGATACTTGGAGGACAGAAGCCTGGAAGTCCTGAATGACACACTGTGGAGTTAAAAATAACATGAATTTATAGAAATTTTAATCTTCAGTTTTATAAAATTTATAGAATTGGTAGTAACTTTACAAAAATTTTTCTCATTCTTCAAGAGAAAATGCTGATATACTTGTGAACAAAACTTATTTATGGAACACTCAGGGGAGGTGAGAGCAGGAGGAATGACCTACTTACATTACACATGTAGTTGTGCCAAGACCTGGTGACCTGGGGCAACTTCTCTTTTCTCTTCCAATTTGCTGGTGACCCCTCACGGACTGCCTCCTGAGATTGTAGGGTACAAAGTCATCAGGTAAACATTTAAGCCTCTCCCCAAGACATCACCTATTAAATAAAGTTATTTTCCCACCTTTGAAGCAATCATATATGGAGGAATTATCTCTACGTTCATTTCCTGAAACAACTCCCGGCACTGCATAGTGATAAAGTCTCCTGCAAGTGGAGATTTTACAATACCTGGAAAGCAAAGAGGGGATCCAAAATAAAAACAAAAACAACTAACATGGAAAGTATCCAAATCATGCTCTCCCAACTATTTGTCAGTGAACACTATTAGGATTTTTTTCCTTTTTAAGGGGGCACAGAGATGTAAAAGCAGTAACACAACTGTGCAAGAAATCCCTCTAATCACTTGATACTGCAGTGCTGTAATCCATGAAAGTTCATACCTTGCTGAAGTACATATCCATCATGCACTGGAATAGCAGTGGTGTGTGTTGCTCCACTATCCAAGATGAGACCTGTAGATCTCCCATTAGCAAAACTAGTCGAAGTGATTAAGGAAAACATTGTAATTTTCATTTAGAAAAAAAAGTGCTGCCATACAATTAAATCACAACTAGGAATGAGGACCCCAACATGTTATTCCTTGCCTCTGCAAAGGGATTTGTCGTTTTCCAGTGTGTACCATCTTTCTGTGAAGTGCAAAATCTCATAGAGAGAGCAGCATTTAACTTCTATCTGTGAACTAACTCAGGCTTTGGAGGCTCAAGGGTGAGACTTTGTGCCATTACTATGCAGCAAGCTCTGAGTACATCCAACTCATTTAGACTCGAAGCTGGAAACATGTTATTAGGTAAAATAATTACAAATGTTCTTCTTAAGGCTATGAAAACGTCAAGCTCTAATTACCGTATTTAGTAGTGTGCACATCACCATTTCAGTTCTGTAATATTCTTATTCAGAGTATACAATGAAAAAAAAAACAATAAAAAAAAAGACTTTGACCCCAAGGACAGAGTCAGATTGGGAGAACTTCAAAAATGAGCTCTGATGCCTTAAAGTTCAGAAAATGCATTTGTTTACTTCCTCCCTGGATCTTTATGGAAAAAATCAATTTTAAGAAATTAGGCAGGCTGTTATACTTGGAATTGCCTGGAAAAAGTTTACCATAATTTCCTGGGGGAGGAAAATAAAACCAAGCAGTGAAACATTTGAAAGGATACGCTGTCAGAACAGCAGTTTTACACAAGAAAAAGGCCGGGATGTTGTAGTGCTCAAACATCAGTTCCGTCAGTTTCTCACGCTTTGCCCTGGTATTCCACTAAAAAATAATAAACCCAAACCACAAGGAAGTGACCAAAAGGAAGCTGTGTTTGCACACTAATAGATTGCTAACACAATAAAGAAATTATTAGAAAAACTGCAGCCACGGTTTCCAATCATACCAAAATTCTACATAAATGGATTTATAGTAATTTACTTTAGAACGTTTTTCATTCCATTTATACTACAACACATCAATGTTTATCTGTCACACAAAAGTGCCACACACCTTTCATGTTACATTACATTTCTACATTTCTGCAGCTCTTTCAGTGTCAGGCTCCCAAAGAACTCTCTAAAGCAAGCATCCTGCCTTTAACAAGGGGGAAGATACATGAAGGAACTTGCCCAGTGGGAAGAAAAATAAATCCAGACTTTCCAGTTCCCAAAGTACCTTTCTACAGTTCTACTGTAGTTGTGATTAAGCCAGGATATAACTGAAATATTCAGCACATTACTGAAAATGTGAAGTTTTTTCCAAGCCAATACAAGAACGTAAGATTAGGTTTTTAAGGAGAATTTCAATGGGAATGTCTCTATTCAGACACCCACTGAGCCATCAAACAGCCACTGCAAACTCATCCACACTCCACAAGCTGTGATTCAACACAAGGGAACAATGAAATTCAGCAAAATCCTTTTCATAAGGTTTTCTTAAAGAAAGGTATCACTTGTGTATGGCATGTCTACCTTTTCTACTCTGACTTCAAGATCTGCCTTCAAATGCTGAGCATTTTAAAATGACAGAAACCTTGTCCATATTTTCCCAGAAATTTGTATTCATCCACTTCAGCTGCCTTACAGGACAACTTACAGAAAGTAAGACAGAAAAATTAAAACTTCTCCATTGCAAATATTATTCTGTGTCACTTAATGTTACTTGGAAAACTAAATGAAGCAAGATTTTTTATGGCTTTTTATTAAGTGTAACTTAATATATAAGACATCCAAGCATCTTTTTTCTTTTTATTCTAAGCAGTAAAATTTCTTTTTTTAACTTTTGGCTTCTTTTCAGTAAGTGAAAAACAATAGCATATTGTACATACTTCCTAATACAACTCATGAAAACTATTTCAAATTGAGGGTTTTCCAGAAGCTGTCCAAGTATTTCAAAATTGTCACTTCTGCAGCTAAGTTTTAGCACTTGTCACCTACAAGCCATTGTCAGACTTATCCAGGACTAATGTTTACAGAGTTATCAAAAAGACTTATCAAAATGCACAGCTGCTTTTACTCACTGGTGCTTCAGACATAAGGACAGGATGCAAACTTGCTTCAGATTTAATATGCATCTTGTAAGTGTGATCCAAAATTGCCTGGAAACTATCCCAGTCTTCAACTATAACAACATTGAGACAAACAGGTTAGTTACTTCTAAATTTTGTTTCATTTCATAAAAACATAAATGCTTTCCAATTTAGTTTTTTGCATAGAGCTCTTCAATCAAAAGCTGTCCTCAGCAGACACACACCTCCTCTAACAGATCTGGAGAATTCTCTTCCTCCACAATTCACATGACATCAACAATTATACAGAAAGCCCACTAACAGTGAAAACCAACCACATCTCCATGCAATTTGTAAAGCAGGAATTCTGTTCTTACAGCCTCTGCTGCTGTACATAACATCTGTCAACACAACAGCCTGGCAATGCTATTTTTTTAAATTCAGGTAGAAAAAGACAAGAGCACCATACTCATTCCATTTTTTAGAGGTGAAATGGCTTCCATATTCTCCCTTGGAACTCTCAGGGCATTAGTGTCTATGTAGTAGGTCGGGCCCCCTTGTTTGCCTTTGTCACCATCTATCTCCATCAGAGTGCTGCCATTGTCCCTTTCCAGCACCACACCAATGGCTGTTGGAAAATCCACCTGCAAGGCAAGAGGCAAGCAGCACATAAGGATTAGCAATGTTCTGCAAGTTGGTGTTTTTCTCATAAATTCACAAGTTTCTTTATACAATACAGTCAGAACAAACCCCAATGTATTCAGAAGGGTTGTAACTCGCAAAGACTTTTTAAGGCATAAATTCATGTTGAATTTCCATTGAGGCAGATTCTCTCACCTTTGGGCAGTCCTCGCCTGCATAGCCTGCTCTCACTGTGTATGAGCCAATGTCAAAAACCAGAGCCCCAACTTCATCTGAAAAGATTGTCAATAAAGAATTGTTATTACACTCTTCTGCAACTCTAACCTTTCCCTGCCCACTGCCTGCTTTAATTGGAAAGCAAGACAAGCAAATCAAGGGATCTTTTACAAAGCAAGAAGAAACTTCTCTATTCAGAACTCCCGCTACCAGAGAGCAGTTGGAAAACTGCAGACAAGCTTTAACTGGGGCATTGCAATCCCTCCGTTTGGCGTAAGGCAGAGGACTTTAGTAGAAGAGTTTGGAAAACGTAGTAGCAGCTAAAGGGATCGCGAGATAAAATTTTCAAGAAGTTCTAATTTAACAGCCACACGAAGCCAGGCGAGCGCAGAGCCCCCGCGGGTGATGAGGATGAGGAAGGTGGGACTGAAAACATCAACCGTGTGAGGGAAGGGGTCAGAGCGCCCATCCCTACGGGCCCAATCCTGATCTATGCACATCCTAAAGGAAACCTGTGGGAAAGGATCGGATGTCACAGGGGATGTGCACAGGGGGAACCACACCCGGCTCCCAAAGTGCGGGGACCTTCTCCGGACCTTGGCACGGCGGATCCTGCCCAAGGCCGCGGCGCGAGCGGTACCCGGCGGAGGCACCTCGGGGCCGCCAAGGACATAAGCAACATAAACCACATAAACAAGGCCCGCCGCCTCTTCCTCCTGCTCCTCACGCGTGGGACACGGAGGGGCCGCGGCAGCGCCGGGTCGGGCTGAGGGAGGCGGGAAGCGCCCGCCGGGGCCGCACGCGCCGCCTCGCGGGGCGGGGGAGGGGAGGGCGGCGCCGGACTCACCTCCCCCGTACACGCCGCCGCTCATGGCTGCCGCTGGGCCCGGGCCCGGCCCCGCCGTCCGCCGTGCCCGCGCCGCGCCGCCCGGCCCCGCTCCCCGCCTGCCCCGGTGTCCGCGGGCCCCGCGCTCCCCGCCCGCTCCTCTCGCCGCCGACCCAGCAACAAAAGCGCCCCGGCCACGCTCCCCGCCCGCGGCGCGGCCCGACCCGCAGCGCCGTCGCCCGCCCGCCAATGGCAGCGCCGCGCGGGCAGAGCCGGCCAATCGCGGCCGGCGGGAGGCGGGGCCTTGCCGCGGTCAGCCAATCCTGAAGCCAGACGCGGAGGGCGGGCTGGCGAGGGAGTGCAGGGCGGGGGGGCGGTGTGAGGGGAGCGGCGGCGGGAGGGGACGGGAGAGCGCAGAGGAGGCTGGGGGGTGAGAGGAGTGGGGCAGGTGAGCTGGGGACCGTGAGAGGAATCACAGAATGGTTCAGGCGGGAAGGAACCACAGTGTATCCTCTGGTCGCACTTCCCAGCGCCAGCAGGGTCGTCCCAGAGCACGTGGCACAGGATTGTGCAGAGGGTCCTGGGGTATCTCCAGTAGGGGCGACTCCACATCTTCTGTGGGCAATCCGCTCTAGTGAGCGATCATTGCACAGGAAAATTCTCTCATATTCGGGTGGAACTTCCTGTACATCAGTTTCTGCCCGGTGTCTCTTGTTCTGTTGCTCATCACCACCTGAGAAGGGCCTGATCCATCCTTTGCTGACATTGTTGAGTTCACCTCCTCCCGAGGCTGAAGAGGCTCTGCTCCCTCAGCTTCTCCTCATGAAACACTCCATTCCCTTCTTCATCCTCTGCTAGGCAGCTCCAGGAGCTCCCTGTCCTCTTGTATTGAGCCCAGAACTGGACATGGGCCCTCCCCAGTATCCACCTGACAGGAGCCTATAACCAAGTGGGATCAGCCTCTTCTGAGCAACCAGTGACAGGACCAGGGGATATAATATCAAACTGTGCCAGGCACAGGTTGGACTCAGTCTCAGAGATCTTTTCCAACCTAACTGATTCTGTGACTCCCCTGCTGCTCTCCCTGCTCTGTTGGGCTCTTCCACTGAAATAAAAAGCTTTTGAAGCCTGTCTTGGTAACCCTGCCTCGCGTGGTTCCTTTCTTGCTTGGGGCAGAGCCCTTGGTCCCCAGGGCTGGTGTGTCTCGGAGCTGGGCAGTTCAGCTGCCAGTTTTCCAGCTGAACTTGTAGTTAGGATTTCACATCGCCTTGTTTGGTGTCAGAGCGCCCAGCCAAACCTGGTGTTCAGCCAGGACAGCCAGGGATGGGTAACTGTAAAGCTGCAGGAATTAAAGAAAACAAAAGAAAGACCTCAGGCCTAACCAGCAGTTAACTAATATTTTAACTGGAAAACAAGGGAATTGGCTTAAAGGGCAAGTGTTCCTGGTGTGCAACTTTTTGAATTTTTATGTGAGGTGGGTGTTTTTGGAGGGGATGGGAAGCTGTGTGTTTAAAGTTTACCTAAGATATGTAGCTTATTTTTGTAATACTGTAGCAAGGATCTTCAAGTAATTAGATTCAGCCTGCTTAATAGAATATTTTACTTATTACATTTACATTTGACTATAAAGTTTTGGATAGCATAATGAACAATCTTAATAACACCTGCTTATTGGACTATAAATGATAAAAAGAAGTGCTTCTTGTATTTTCACCATAAAACAAAAATTTATGGTGTGAGCTCACTTTGTTTTACTTGGATGGGGAGTTCAGAACTTCCTACAAAACTTTAAGGTTTTTTCCTAACCTGTGACTAAAGTTTCAGTTATACCTCCCTAAGTACACTGAATTTAATCAGGGAGATAAAACTGCCATTTGATGTACCCAGTAGTTTTGTTTTGGAGGCTGAATAATTTAGCTTGATAAAGCTGTTGAGAATTTAACAAATCTCAGCAAACTTCATGCTGGTGAAGAGGAAAAGCAGCCTAGATGTGTGTTTGTACTGCACCTCCTAAGATGCTGCAGTTAATATTGGGCTGGTGAACAGCAAAACTTCTTTAAGGGGGGGAGGGGCGTGTCAAAACATAGGAAAAGTGGTAAAATCCAACAGTTCCAAGGGACAACCACTTGAGTTGGGTTTTTTAAGCACAATTATGACAGTACAAGGAGGTTATTTGATTTACTAACTCTCAAGAGCAAGGAACTTAGTTTGACACACAGTTTGAGTCTCTGTTTCTTTAAGGAGCAAACATAATAATTTTATAATGCAATTAAGAAATTCTTTTACAATTTACAGCACAATACAGCTACAACATATAGATGTTAGCATTAGAAAGATAAATCCTGCCGTTTCATTAACTATACATCCTAAAGCCAGTGCACCTTCATTTTGTATTATGAAATATTTTCAAGTGATTTCCAGTATGTGGCACTAATACTCAAGGCATAGTTCTTTGAGGAGGAGGAATGAATTGCAGATGGGAAAAGCAGTTCAGAAAATTTGGAATTACCATGCCAGAGGTTCTTCATTTAGCTCCTTCTTGTGCTTTATTTTGCAGTGATGATTCCTTGTATTCATGTGATAAGTGACACTTTAAGCCAGACACTGCTCTCTGCACAGCAGCTGCTCATGGCTGATCTGCAAGAGAGAAACCAACACAGCATTCTGCTGCCTTAGTTTTCTTCAATATTTCTTCAACACAAGAACATGCTGGTATCTGGAAGCCTCAGGGTTTGATAGCTATAAGAAACAAAGCCTTGCAAATCACAAGAAGTCTGGAGCATAAGGGGAAGGAAATATAGACTGACAACTCTCTAGGTCCCTCTTTTGTCCTCCTTGTACTGTTCCAGGCGTTTCCATCAGTGGAAAGTGTGCAGAGCATCATCACTGTGGTTTGACTAGGCTCTGCAGTGACTTTGCTTTGCAGCAGGTGGATAACCCAACACTGTTCCATGCACAAGAGAAATGGATTTGAGGCATTTGTTTTTAGCAGTCTAACCTGAGTTACAGAGTTCCAAATTTCAGATTATTTCAGTGAACTCCTGCACATCATCCTATGTTTGCATAAGAGCGGGTGAAATCTGTAATTTTGCTACCACTTTCCATAATGAACCCAAATATTTAGGGTCTTTTAATAATTTTTGCTTAGTTTCATCAGAAGCAAGGATTATAAAATCAAGGTAGATAGGAACAATAACTGTATTTTATCTAGGTCCCCATATTGGTACAAATAGTCATAATATCTTGGCAGGAGTTGTGGATGCAGGTGTGACACAAACCGTGGGAATATCACATACTGATTTACTGTATCTGACATTATATTGTAATCCTAGAGCCAGACACTGGCATAAATTGTCCATGGGAATAAAGAGAAGAACAATTTAAAAATGAGGCATGAACCAAGGCATCAAATTATGGTGCTAACTTATAGGCAAAAATTAATTCCATCAGTGATAATCTGGAGAAAGAGAAGTTTCCTAATTATTGCTTTGAGATTTTTAAGGCTTCATTGTTTCAAGCAAGTTCATTCACCTTTTTGGTGACATAAAGCAATGTAGAAAGTAATGTACATGTCAAGCCAAAACTGAACAGAGTGATTTTTTGTTTCTCAACAAGCAGCTCTTCCCCATGGGGTGGCTGATGGCCTGTTGCTTTTGAGCTGTGCCACACAACTGCCAGCCAGTCTCTAGGCTGCAGTGCCAGCAGACTGCCTGGGACAATGGCTTATTCATCATGTCTGGGTTCCTCCTTCTTTCTTCATTGCACAATGCATGTTAAAGGTTTTATTTTTCCTATTTTCAGATGAGGTCTTAAATGTTTATGTGAACTAGGAAAGCCTCTGTAGATGAAAAAGCAAAATAATAATTAATACTTCTTCACTCAATAGCTTTGTATGACCTCTTAGCTTTCCACTTTCTTTGCTAAAGTACTTGGGTGCTTTGTCAATTTAAATACTCCCCTTCCTCAGGGAGGCTGAATATCATTCTCCTGCAGAAAATGAGCAAGAACAGAAATTAAGTGCTGAGCCTCACTAAGGAGCCTCAACACTGGCACAATGACTTTTAGGTTCTTCTCTCAGACTGAAGTCCAAGCACTGAATTCTGTTTCATATAAAATGGACTAAAGATAGACACACCTTAAACTTGGATGACCACTGTAGAGGCTGTTTGATTCTTAGCAATTGAAAATTCTGAGGAAAGGAGATGTGTCTGGAATCTCTCTGTGACTCCAGCAAGGCACTCCTGAGGCTGTATGTTCCAGAATCTTCTTTTGGAGCTGGTGTTTAACTGGTTCTGCAAAAGAGCCATGACTCACTCTTATTGTAGAACATGACTGAAGGAAGAGGTGATGGTGCTTGCCATTAATGCACAGTCAACTTTCCCTCACCAATGGATGGCCTGACTCAATTTCAGAGAGCATGCTGAGATTCCATCTGACTGCCTGGAGTGATGGTGACTAGGACATGCTGCAGAACAGGGGGAAAATCATGTAATAACAGAACTACTTTATAGTTCTGTACTGTAAGAGGTTCCTGGGAAACCACATTAGAGGCCTCCAGACCCTTTCATTGTTTAGATCAGGCAGAGTAAGGAGTCACAGAGCCAGATTTGATCAGCACTGTACAGCAATGCTTGCCTGGAACTGGTTCTGAGGTAATTGGTCCTCTGGGCTGAGCTGGCCCTGGCCAGAACTGAAGTGTGCCTGTACTGCCCTTCTCAAATGAGTTTCTTGTGCACATATGTCTCGCTTGGCTCAGCCCTGTCAGAACTCTCTGTTTCAGGCTTACTGCTTGCTCTGCAGTCGCTTTGGATTCTTGCAGGGCTTATTTTCTTGGCAGCTGGGCCCACCCTGACCTGGCTCAGTACCTCTCATCTGCAGAAACAAAGCTCCTTACAGCTGGGAACCAGCTTAGCCTGACAAACAGAAGATCTTTGTGTCACCTGAGCCCTGCCATTAAAGAGGGCATTGATCCCCGGCACTGCCCACTGTGGCAGTGTGGCTGTGAGAGTAGAGCAGGCAGCATGGAGCACTGATCTGCCTCCTGGCCACATGCAGCACGGCAGGGTTCACATCCCTGCTCCTGCTTTCCAGGAGCTGCTGCCTTGCCTCAGTGGCATTCTCAAACTGTGGGGCTGTCTGGAGACTGTGTGGCTGAAATGAGGCAGTGTGGGGAGCAGAGATGTAGGGGTGTGCTCAGCACTGACCCTACAGACCTGGTGACATGTTTTGTGCCACCATTCAGTCTGGAATCTTGGTCTGCTTTACTTTAAAAAGCTGTTTGCACTTGGCATCAGGAAATGTTTGTTGTGCAGGGGAGGTGTTGGTGTAGCCACATTTGTCCTGTGTGCTCTGCCACCAGGAGAGGGCACAGGCAAAGCCTATCCCTGGATTGCAGGGACATTGGCGATCCACAAAGTGCTGCAGGGTTTGGAATACAAGTGACAGCAGCATTATTTCTGCTGGGCTTCAAAAACCAAAGTATTGGCTTGGGGGTTTAGATTTATGTATTATTGTATCATCAAATAGATATTTATATTGTTGTTAACTAAATTATTAAACAGCAGTGAGGAAAAACAGCAGTGTATTTGCTGGATGGGCATGTCCCTTCTTTCTTGAATTCATTCATGTCATTACTGTGACAAGTAGGTACTCTGTCATCCAAAATGAGCGTGTAGAGCAATGCAGTTGCATTGCAGCAAGAAGTCTGATGAGAAAAGGGTTTGTTTCTATTAAGAATTACCAGTTTATAGAGGGAAGCTTTGGATTGCAGTGCTAATCTGAATATTTATTCACAAAAAATCTATCGTAGGGCAGTCATGCTACAGCTGTTCAAAAGTGTCAGCTGCTGAATTACAGCCTCAACACACATCTGCATTATTATGCTCCATTTTAAAAAGTATTGGGATGGTATATATAATATCTTTGCATTTGTTGATGTTTATTGTTTGATGATTTGAAATTGCTTTAACAGATAAGTTCATGGCATATTTTATGCCTAATGTAAGAATCCTGACTTTTATATCACATGCGCATTTGTAATCCCTTTGTCTTCTGCTTATGTGGTTATCTTGGAGACTGATTCTTCTCTCTCACCACACTGACACGTCTTTTATTTCAGTACAGCAAAACTGTGTGCATCAGGCTCAAGACATCTTCCTTGCAAGTGAAATGGAGAGCAATGAGTGCTTCCAAGCGTTATCACAAAAAGATGTGGTACAGTGGAGAACCTGATCAGATCTGCTGATGATGGATTTTCCTTGAGTCCTGATATGTCAGCTTACTTGGGTGGGTACTCTTCATTATTTACTCCTTTATATGAGAATTAGGTGTGGCATAGAGAATCCTGGCTAGGAGGGTGGTCAGGGATGTTCTTTCTCACAGGCCATAAACAGCATATAAAAGCACCAATCCATGAAAATCTTGGTATTTTGTATTTATTGATTGCTTGATTTCTTTGACCAATAAAGAAAAATAGAGGTAAACTGTCTAGCACTGTGGGATGCTTACAGTAGGAAGAATTGATGTAAGCAAGTCTCAGGTATTTTTAAACCAGTGTTTTAGGAAACTGGGCTCATGCTACCTTTTTGATTGCTTCCACAGATGATAAGGTTGCTGAATAAGCTGCATTATACTAGCTGGCAACAGATCATCCATGTAGAACACAGACTGCATGAGTATCTTTATCCTAGTAAAAGCTTTGATCAGAAATTTTTGCTTTTTTGAGACACACAAAAGAATCTAAACATAGAACAAAACTGGAGGAAGCCAGGCTTTTTAAGCTGTATTTCCCAGAAGCTGCTTATTTTCAATGGCTTGTTTAGATGTGCCTTAATCAAAGCTGCAGACACAGTTTCTCTACGTGTGTACAAGCGCTCTTAGGCTCGCCAGTGCCAGCACAGGGAGAGCCAGTGCTGGGCACCTCAGATCTGCTGCTCTCTGTGAGTTGTAATCCAAGCTGTGAGGATCCTGAGGCTGCAGCACCTCTCAGGACTGTGGTTTGGTTGGCTGGGTTGGCCAATCTGAACCAGCAGCCCTGAGAGAGAGTCAGCAAAGACTCTGCAGGTGTCACCTGCACAGGTGACCTTGCCCCTGTGCTGTGTTGGGATGATGGGACTTGCTGTTGTCCCCTCTGTTCAGAACTGCTCCAGTGTTCCTGCCCCAGCATTGCCCCTCACAGTGATTGTCACCCACTGGAGTGTTTTAGCACAGGGTTTATGGGGTCAGCAGAGGTGGGTCTGGGTCACTAAGGTGCTGGATGACAAATGCAGGAACTGGGAAAAATATGGAGTCATCGTGCACTTGGGTGGATCTGTGTTAAAATGCAGACTGTGTCCATGGATTTGATTAAAATAGGGTAGTGAAGGATACTGCTTTACAGCAGTGTGTTCCTGTTCAGATGTTTGCATTTTCTGAAAGTTAGTACTTGCTATTCCTTCATTTATCTCACTGAATTTCACTGTAATAATGTTCCCAGATAAAGCTACATTGTGGGAAAGCCAGAGAATGCTAAAAGGCTGTAATTTCTCCTCCTAAGGAATGCTGTTATCTTTCAGCATGAACACCCTTGACATCAGCTGGTCTTGCTGCAATATTGCTAATGGAAAAGTGCAAGGACACTAATAATGGGTTTGGCATCATCTGGCAAGGCACACGTGTGTCCTTCTTCTAGAAGGACAGAGAAGGAAAAAGAATATATTGTCCTTACTCAACAGGGTATTGTTCAGAATCATATCTATAGCCTGGGAAACAAACATCAGCATTCTCCCCTTTGATGTTTAGATGACATGACACTGTAAGGTCTTCTGGAGAGATAATACGTTCTGATAGATTTGGGATTTTTTCTGTAACTCTGTGGCATAAAGGACATTGTGCCTGCTAAGCCTGAGCTATTTTTTTTTTTCCAGCTAAAAACCAGACTGAAGTAGACACACCTAACAGAAAAGACAGAATTTGGAAAGCATGGAGAAGGTGTGATTGTCCTTTACACCAGGTCACTACAGGCATAGTTAAGTGAATGGATTCTGCTACAGGATGCATTTCACAATCATTTAAACAGTTGAGCCAGAAAAATGCTGAAAACTTTTAATTCCCCCTCACTTGAGTGAGCTGATCCTTTTCTGTGATGAATCACTTAAAATCAGTAATAATTTACTTACAGAGTGATTCCTGTCTCCAGTCTTTTTTAACATACTGATGAATTTTTAATTTAATTTGCTAATGTGTTGGCAAATTATACCAGTGTATAGACAGGGTCCTTTAAGGACTGGCAACCCTTTTTTCATTTGTACCTCTTCCTAAGACTCCATTAAAAACCCTTTTTTTCTTCCCCATGTCCCCACTCATTGGCTGGATTTGTCCCTGTTGTGCTGCCCAGAACATTCACGAGTCAATCTCACATGCTCAGACAAAGGCAAGTTGTCAGGCCTGGATATGATCTGAAAATATGAAGGTTTTGTTAAGACCATAAAACACAGAAATCTCTGTGCAATCTGTCTTGCAAAACCAGAAAGTTTTTGTATATTTCAATACTTTTGGTCTCACATCTACTAACACATTTCATACTATATATGTCCATGGCAGACCACATTTTTTCTTACAAAAGCAACTTTGGGAACACCAATGGTAGGAGTTTTGTTTGGTTTTGGTAATGAGTGAAAGGTTGGTGGAAAGTTTGTAGTTGTATCTCAATTTTTGCAAATTGTAATTGTAAAAAAATGAGAAGCGTAGATTTGGATCATCAAGGTGAAGATTTATGGGAACATAGAGCTTTCATTGGCCCTGCACAAATGGCTAAACTTTGCTTTCTGTGGTTTCTAAACACAAAGTAATCCTTGTCCTCCTGTCAGGAAAAAGATGTAATATCAGAGGTAATGTTACACTGAAATTTCTCTTTGCTCAGACCAAGATATTTGTCAATTAAAACCCAGCAGAACATTTACTAGTATGATGTTGCCAGAGTTTAAATAATTAAAAATGAGTTGTCTTCAGCAAATAAATAAAGTACACCTAATGGAGCATTATGGAATATCCTTTCTGTTCATTACTTCTTTGGTCATAAAACTCAGTCACTTCCAAGGGCTCATTCAGGCTTTTTGGAAAATTGTCATGATACAAGTGTAACACCTCCCTCCTGATTGCAATGGAGTAGTAGCTTTGGAAAATAATAACAAGCTGAATTGCAGTGAGTGCTAACTTTTACTCCATAAAACTGTAACTAATTTAATTTAGGCAGTCAGGAACAGAAATATCCTTGTGGAAGCTGCTGGGTACTTCCATTTCAATTCAGGTTTGGAGTTCAGAGTTCAAATACATCTAATGTGTTTTCATCAGTTCAACAGGAAACTCAGTTGTCATGGTAGAGCCATTTCCATCCAACTTTTACATAATAGCTAAGTGGTTAGAGCAGCCACCTCACCTCACTTACTTCTTAGTTCTTATTTCAGAGAATTGTGCCCTTTCCTTTAGCTTATGAAATTATCTGAGTGCTTATGCTCTCCAGTATGCTCTTGGAAAGTTGTTTTTTTTGCAGATTTAGGAATGCAGAATTCTGAGGTCTAAAGAAGAGTGAGGGGAAGGATGCCTGATCCTGGATTGTAATTGGTAACACATTCATGCAGGGGTGGAAGATGCTTTTCTTGGGTTTTGTACCCAGAATTCCTTCAGTTTTACTGAATTGTAGAGTGATGCAGATGCTAAACAATCTCAAAGCAGATTTCGTTTTTATCTTACTTGTGCTTTTAAAATCTAATTGTGGAAGAAGTAACCACACCCAAATTCTTCTTGCTGTGTGACAGACAGCTCACAGTATGATCAAATTCACTGTAACTATTCAGTGCAAAAATAGCAAAATGCTTTTTATTTTGTCCCCTGGTGTTTGGCTAGAGCTACATCTTTAGGCACAATTATCAGTAACACTGAATACAATGGCTAATGTTTTAATGACATAAACATGGGAACTCTTGTACAATTTGTACAAATGAATTGTTAGGGAAAAATGAGGGTATGAGACATAAAGGGAATAAATATAATTATAGGTAACTTTATGTAGCAGCAAATAAGGTGAAAAGGAATAATGAAAATTACATCCACCCTTGTCTGAATATGACTGTGAGCTATTTTAATGGGAATTTTAAACAGAATTGGAAAAATAAAAGAGAATAAACTCAGTGTCTGAATTATTAAAATAATCAACCCCCAATTTGCTTCAATTAAATACTTAGAGATGCTCCCAATGTTTTGATTAAGAAAAAAATTAGAAAGTTTCTTATTCACCTCAGCAGGCAGCTCTGCAAAATGGAAGGTCCCTGTGCTCCTCTGAAGCCATTTAATGCATATGTGAGCATGGATTCCCAGAACTATCTATAATGCATATAGTGCTTTCTTCTCTCAGTGGCTTTTTTTCCCACTCTCTTTACGTCATTTGCCATTTGTGAGGGTTGCCAGGGTAATGACCAATCATCCCTGGAGAGATGCCTGCTAGTAAGGACAACATAGGCTTTCTCTTTTTTGGTATTCTGCAGTATGTATTTGAGAGCTGTTCTAGCATCGAGATTGCAGAACTTTTGTTTAGTTAGCAGGGAGGGAAAGTTTACAGAGTATGAAATAACAGCTCACAACTACTGAGGTAAGTGAGGAATTTTCTATTTTATTAACTGTCCTGTCTGGATTTATTCAAAGCATTGAGCATCATTATTTTATTTTGTTGTTGCTGTTGTTGTTGTTGTTGTTATACATGTAGCTGACCTTGAAATTAGAGAGGTTTTGCCTAATGTGAACAATGAAATCTTAGTATTGCTGCATATACAGGAGGGCAGGATTTTATTCTCTTTGTAATTATGAACCCCACAGCCTCTCTCAGCACTGCAATCACCATATACATCCACTCATCCCCAAAATATTTTCAGAAGAATTAATTAAAAATAAGAAACCCACAGAGTGTTGTAATGCAGATTTCAGAGCATGAAGTGTGGTTGCCTCTCAGGCAAATGGGAAGTTCTGGATCCTCTTCATTGTGCTGTATGTGTGTATTAGGCCACATCAGCTGGGAACTGAAAATCCAGAAAGGAGTTCTGTCCCATAGGGTGCTGAAGATGTTGAACTCCTGTTTGTTTTTAAATGTTGTCTCTTGAACAGCCCCTTGCAGGCTCGCAGGTGGCTCTTTGCTCAGCTATGGACAATGAGAAAACAGAGCCTTCAGGCTGCAAACCTTTTTGCTGGCACTGGGATCAGTACTGTAAGCTGGTGGTGGTCATTGCCTCACAGAACAGGCCCAGATTTTGTTGTTTTGCATGAGAGGGCACCTAAACAATACATGAGAAAGGAGGCAAAAAAAAAAAAAATCTATTCAGATGTTCCCAGTGACCTCAGAAGTTCCTGTGAAGTGTTCAGTGTAATCTGGTTGTGAGGGATGTGACTGAAGTGGTTGGTTTGGGGAGGTTTCATTTGGTTTTTGTTGTTGCTGTTTTAAATGACCCCCCTTAGAATTCCTCTGGCACAGTTCCTTGTTTGTGTGATGGCTTCCTGGGAGAGAAGGACAATTGATGAGGTGGTTGTATTGTTTTTCTGTAGAATTGCCAATATATCAAAGTTCAAACTAGTAACTGTCTCGTCAGAATTACTGTTTGCTGCTTAATGTATGTGCACCTACACACGTGCTTCACATCCTGGCAATCTCACCTGTCCTGATAAGCATGGTGTATATAAACCAGAATAGCATGTATTTATTTTACTCTATTTTCTGCTTACTGCACATATATAAGGAGTGTCATTTTGCCTCACACTTTTTTCCCAGTAGAAAAATATATTGGGGCACTTAATTTAGCATGGTAAATTCCAGTTGCTAAATCTTAGGTGTTGCTATGTGTTCAGATGTGTTTGTGATAGCTTTGCATTATCAAAACAACTGGAGCGCAGCAGTGAGTCTGCATGTGTAGATGTGAGAGAGAGAAGAGAATTCAGCGTGACAATTTTAAAAGTCTGAGATTAAAATGATCTGTTCATCAGGCTGTTGAGAAAATATGTTTGTTCAGAAAGTTTCCCCTTTGTAAAAATTGTTGCTTTTTTTTGACATCTGTGTGCTGGGTATCACTTTTAAGCAATTTAGGATATGAATAATATTAAATGCTTGCACTGTAGAGGAAAAAATCAGTAAGTTCAAAGAAAATGTATTGTTATCTAATGTTTATCAGCATTCCATATGATTCCATTATTTATAGTAATCTGGGAAGCAGAGCCTCAAAATGATAGTTTTGTATTATTCTAGGTGGTGTCTTTTGACAGAGAAATAACATGATGACATTTAGATAAGACAGGTTATTAGGAAAGTAGGTTTTCAAATGAGAGATTCAGAGGTAAACCTTCCTGGAGAAGATGATGGTAACAAGCCTCAGTCTTTATTTTTCTGTCCACCTTTTCCCTGTCTATCTGCTTCACCACCTCTCTTTCCACCTTGAAAATGCTCCATAGCTGTATTGTGCAGAGAATAACTGCCAGGAATGCAGGCAAGGTATCTGTGGCCTTGAGGAGAGGAATAATTAACAGCACAAACTGATCCACTGACAAAAAGTCAGGCTTCAGACCAGGATGGGAAAAAATGGCACAGGCTGCAAACCAAGGAGATGCTCATGAAAGAAGGGATGTGTCAGGATGGCAAAAGAGAAGCCAGAAGGAGAAATCTCTTCAGGAGAGACTGAGACAGGCTGGATAAGCTCAAGAATGTCTAAAAACATTGAGTAGCCCAAACTCCTTATCCCTTGAGAAACAGAAGGCAAAGAATAAATGAAGGTGAATAGTCATTGAGGAACAATAGTTGCTAAACACGGTGTATGACAAAGCAAATCACTATTGATAACAGGATTGGTGCTATCTCTGCTCTGGACAGCTCAGCCTGAACTGTGGCCCTTGCTGTTGGAGGTCAGTTTGTCTGACCTGATGGATTATTTTATCTGGTAGACATCATCTCTCCATGATCTGGAATAGATTACATTGTTGGTTGGTTTGTAGGTTTTTTTAATGAGCAGTATCTCTCTGGATCTATATCTCACAGGAATACTGTGAGTTTTAATTTGTGACTGTAGTGGTTAATGAGAACATCAGATGAAAAAATTACTAATTCATTTTCATCAAACCAAAGCCCTATGGTTTTGCATTTTATTATCACTGTTTGGAATCCAGGTCCTTATTTCATTACCTGGGCCCAACTGTCCACTGCTATGAGTAAGCACAGCTCTGTTCCTTCTGGGATCTGGTGATGTAACTCCAAAACTCTGGTGTGAAATCATGGTATGTGTGTTTTCAGAGCATTAGAGAATAATTTAATTGCATAAACTTAGCTAAAGTGGCCCCAGAAGGCACAGAATAGTTGCAATGTAAATGTCTTGTTTTAAACTGTCAGTTAGTGGCATTTTTGAAAAAAGAGTGGTGAAAATGTGCTTCATCATCCAAAACTGCAATTCAGGAACACAACAAAGGCATGCAGAAGGAAAGTTACTGCTGCTTGCCCAGCAATATGCATGTGAGGAAAGGCTGAAATTTGGAAAGTGTTACAGCATTTCCAGTGTGTCTTTTAAAGTGTGTGCTAAGGTTCACTTTGAGCAAGTACTGAGAGAAAAAATGTCTTGTGGTTTAAAACAGAAGTGGTTGATAGAAGATGGGCATTTTAGAGCACTTTACTAAAAGCTTCCAATTTATCATTTTAGTCCTATTTTCAAAGCATTTAACTCGAGTTTCATTGCACATCCACAGGCTCTAAGTTTCAGAGAGATGCTTTTGAACATTACATCACTTACTGCTGAATTGTTATGTAGCTGCTGTGTGATTGAAGACAAGTCCATTAAACACTTCAGGGCTTGTTTCCTCCCCTGTGTGAACTGGGATTAGCAGTATTTACCTTATAAGACTATGGGTGTTCCACTTATTCTTTCTGTAGTGTTTTGAGTAGCCATGTTGTTCAAGGCCTAGTTACTCAGACATGCAAAGTGCTGCAGCACACAGCCCTCTGAGACCCCCCAGTTCATCCTGGTTTTCTGTTGCATTTACAAGGTCAAGTTGAAATAATCCCCATGATTATAAGAGCTTGTATGAAAAACTTTCCTGGAGAGCAACATCTGTTATCTGGTGGTAATAGAGATTCAAAGGAGCTCTTTGGGAGGAGAATTCAGTCTGTCTCACATGAAGAGGATGACTCAGTAATTCACATTGGGAAAGAGAAACATTCTGCAGGCCTCCCAAATGAGATTCTGGAGACTCATTACATGCATTATTGTGTGCTTTTGTGAAGCTCCTGACACAGAGCAATGTGAATGGCTTCTGGCAGCCACAGCCCTGTCTCCAGCAGCAGGAGAGATCCTAAACCACCCTCAGTGCCAGGGCTGCACACAAACCCTCCTTCCCTGCTGCTCCTCAAAGCAGCACGTGTAGCTCTCATTTCTCACAGCTGGGATAAAGCAGAGCTAGGGTGTGACAGCAAAGGACAGTATGAACTGTTCTGTCCGTGGCAGGACTCACCACACACCTACCCATTTACTGGCAAGTAATTAACAGCTCTGAATACAGCTTGGGCTCACTTGGTCAGAGAAATTGCATTCCTCCCCTGGGCTCTGGGCACACACATCAAATTCCATGAGGATTTAATTTTATTTACCATTTCACCTAAAACTTGAGCCAAATTCAGCCCCCATCCATACAACTGCCCTTGCTGCTTGGTGCCTTCAGGTGAAAGCAGCCTCATATTCTCAGCTGGATAAATGAACTGGTGACCCCACACCTGGCCTTGTGTGCCTGCCCCAGCCCTGTCTGCTCCACACAGGTTCTGAGCATCACTGCCCTGCACAGATGAAAGCACTCAGAGATTCCATGGAGTAACATTATGTAAAAAGCTCAGGACCTGAAATATTTACAGCTTAATTGACTGCAATTCCTATTGACTTCCATGGGTGTTTTATTCAATTAGGGGCTGCAGAATTTACATCACTGCCTCTGGCTTACATCATTGCAAATATTATTGATGCTTATAAAGCTTTGGGGGATCTTTCAGGCTTTTAGTCCACAAAGTGACTAATGTGAAAGTCTTGCTCAGGGGTTAGAGGAGTATTTATATCCATCTCATCTTTCATTTACTTATTCCTGAGTCTCTCTGTGTTATTCCTTTGGGAATGCTCATATAAAATCTGCAATTTAACAAAGAGGCAGAAAGCAGAATTGTCTCAATGGAGCAAGATTCAAGTTTCACTTTGAAGATTAGAAGTGCGCCTTTCTTATTTTCTTGCCAAAAAGGTAAAAGTGAATCTGATTTATTTTAATCTCATAAAACAATGGAATTAAAGCACAGTAAATTTAGAATTAATCTTGAGGAAAATTAACAGTTTCCCAGGGGTGAGCATGAATACAGGGACTGGAGTTTAAAACTATGCAGCACCAGAAATTCCAACAAAAAGAACTGACTCACACTGGTGAGAAGGGTCAGGGTGGCTTGGAAGAATTTTTACCTTTCCAATCTTCATGTGCTATAAACCAATGTTGGAGTTCTATGTGAGTAGCACTAGCAGGGCTTGTGTAGCTTAATTGTGACCTCCCAGCCTCTTACTGCAGTAGGAATATGGATAATATAGAAATCCTTATGCTGGCTCTGTGTTAGGCCTGGAGAGAAAAGGTATTCAGCTTCTCCTCCTTTTTATTCAGTGCTTTGGGGGAAAGTGATGAGTAAACCATTTCACATGTACTGTGTGCAATTGCATTTCATACCTCTTTTTATCCAGAAACAGCAATGAAACATCTCTAAATATGTATAATTTATATATTTTTATACTCCTATATATATGTGTGTGTGTATATATGTAAGTAAATGAAAACAAAAGGATGTGTGGTAGAAATCTGATGGCATTTCAGACAATATTCTTACTACAGACCTTCCCAGAAAATTCTGCAGGAAGAGCTCGGAAAGGTCACACATATATAACATGCATTGTTTTAGGTCTGTTTTAGCAAAATTGGAGAAATGCATCCGTGGCAAAATGGATACAATTCCCAGGTAGAACACTGACTTTCTTTAATTCTGTCATGGTATGTGAAGTGAAATTGGACATAAAAATAAAGGTAGCCTCCTTATAGAAGGCTTTTTTTTTGCTGCAGAGAACACAATAAATGTTATCTGTCAGGGAAAGAAGCAGGCTATTTAAATTCAGGCAGCACAGCATCTTCAGTTGGAAATCTATTTTTAACTTCAGATGTAGCTTAATTTAGAAACTGAGCAGTCCAAGTTCCTTTTTTTTCTCCCACTTCTCCGACTGGAGATTTTTTATAATGATTGTAGATACCCTTGTGTGATGATGCTGAATAGAATGAGAAATACATTATCCTGAGCTTCAAGGTCATGAAAATGCACATCTAAACAAAGCAGCTTTGTGGCAATATTGGCATACACGTGTAAACACAGAGACCAGATGAGATCAATGCACTGTTTTCTAAGCACAAGGGCCACTTTGGCAATTTGCCATGAGGTTGCATAGAATTTTCATATCCATTTATGCAAGATCTTACCCAGATCTGTATTATTTTGTGTAGGAAGTGCTGTAATTGCATATAGTCCTATACAATGTGTGATAAAGAGAGTGTAAATTCCAGTGGTTTCTAAGGCAGAAATATTTATGAGAAATCTGGCAGTGATTTCCTGCATTGATTTTTCTGAGCCAGCTTCTTGTATTTGGCTTTGTTTGCAAGTTAATCACAAGAATTGAGGAGCTCATTTCGTTATAGAAGATATTCAGAATTAAGAATTGCAGATTTGACTCTATTAAGTGATTACAGGCTTTTTAATGTATTCAGATTCAGAATATGAAAAAATCCTCTCACAAATGGAAGTACTTCCAAGATGGCTTGTTGCAAACACTCCTCTTGCATAATTGCATACTCTATGTCACTCAGCATTCCTCGGGTGAATTGCAGTAGCATTTCAGCATGAAGCTCAATTCAACCTGCATTTTGCAGTTTACCTGTTCAAGCTCAGCCAGGAGAGATTCTGAAAGCTCTTCCAGTTGCATAACAATAACAGGGAGTGGAGAGACATGTGCCATTGCGACAGAAATGATGGGTTATTAATAAGCTGGATGTGACATGGGAAAGTTGGCTCTATTTCTGAGCACAGTGACACCTTCACCATTAACTCCTGAGCACACACAACTTGGTACTGAAATTTTGCTTGAAGGGTTGAGCATTTGTGCACGTACAGAAAAGAGAAATTTTTCTGTAGTCACCTAAAATCCTGCAATTATATGTGAAAGCTTCTGCTGCCATTTATTCTTTAACTTATGACAGCTAAAATTAGAGGTTTTCATTCCATTGTTTTTATACACCGGGTAGTGTGATGTAATGTAGAAAGAACATCATAAAACAAGTTAGAAATGTAGAGTTGTAATCGTGAATGTTCAATGGAGGCTAAAAGGAAATGTCATTTAGAAGCTGGACTACTTCTGAATTGCCTACTTTGGATAGGGATTCTTTCATCTTCCTCTGAAGCATTTGTTTTGAGGAATGCTCCTTTCCCTGGCTGTCTTCTATGTGGAGGGAATCTGGGAGTTAGCACAGAGGCTGTTAAAGCCATTAGACCCTGCTGTGGGGTTTCCTCAATTCTCTGCTGGCCACACAAACCTGAATCAAGGCTGAATTTAGTCTCTGGGAGGCATTTTAGTGGTGCTATCAGACCAGGAAATTCACAGTGTGACGCACAGTTTGGATTAGGAATGTGAATTCATAGCCCTATCTTAAAGAGGCTTTTCTTTATAGTAAAGCAGATATATTGCAGCAGCATTTGCTGACGTGTTTCAGCTTTCAAAAAAAGAATGTGTTTTTCTCATCAGAGACTTGATCTGAGCCTTGTAGCAAAAGAAGAATTCAGCACATGCACTTTCTTGTTTTAGGTATGTTGGTATGCTGTCAAGAGGCAGGATTCAGTTTGCCTGTTAAAGAAATTTTAAAAAGGACTAAAAACCATCCAAAAGAAGCAGGGGGTTGTCAAGAAAAAGCTAAATTGAGGGCAATATTTTTGGTCTTACAGAAGTACAGGGTATACTCAAAATGCATTTCTGAATGGCTTTATAAAATCAAATCAGCTTGACAGTAAAACTGTCCATTTGTGTCTGCTTTGTTTTCATTGAGTATGTAGTACAGAGGAAAATTGGTGTGAGAGCAAATAGTAATTCTATTTTCAGGCATTCAGACTCTTAAATAGCAAGTATCTTTGAAGAAATATGGTAACACAGATGATGAGGTAGGTTTAAAGCAAAACTTGGATTTGTCACAGAGCAGCACTAAAGTACTCAGTGACATAAAGGAGGTTGTAGCAAGGTGGGTGTTGGTCTCTTATCCCAAATAATAAGTGAGAATAAAAGAGGAAATGGCCTCAAGGTGCACCAGGGGAGATTTAAACTGGATATTTGGGAGAGTTTCTTCATGGAAAGGATTGTCACATCCTGGCACAGGTGCCCAGGGCAGTGGATGAGTCACCAGCCCCGGATGTGTTTAAAGGATGTGGAGATGTGGCACCTGGGGACATGGGTTAGTCGTGGACTTGGCAGTGAGAAGTTAAAGGTTGGACTCAATGATTTTAGAGGTTTTTCCAACCTAAAAGATAATAATTAGTTTTAATTTACTAGTTTTCATCCACACATCTCAATGTGTTTTATAATGAAGGTCAATCACATGCATAATGTACTGACTCTTTCCATAAGAATTTTGTTATATTGTTTCTGTTCAAAAAGTTTAATCCACTCTTCTGTGTCACTTGTTACAGAAAAATGTATCAATGTGTTCTATGCCCACAAATCACAGTAGGAAGGACAAGCAGTGGACTGGAGTTTTTATTAATCAGTGTGCTGTCCTCTCAGAAATGGGAAATGATTTTATCAAAGTGTGACAAATTACAAGTAAATAAATTGATATTCAGGTGAAATCCAAGAGACTAACAGTCACTGTGTGTCTACAAAAATGCAGTGTGCTATTCCTGTAAAAGGATTTCCACGAATCAGGATGAAAGGAATCCACAAACCTACGTAGGCATTGTCATCCCATGCTCTTTCATCTTGGAGGAGATGGTCACAGACACAGCACTAAAAATATTCACATTTGAGAGCGCATGCTCGCCAGAGGGGATCAAAGGCTGAGCTGCTGTTTAGGCATGCAAACACCCAGAAGTGTCAGGGCAGGAAGAGTGTGGTTGAACCAGTTACTGCTCTGATACAATCTGCTGCTTCAGCTTCAGCCAAATTGGTGATGGTGACAGAGATGGGGTGCAGGGGCTGGGGGAAGGAGGTGTGAAAGGTGATTCCGATTGCCTGACCTTGCATGCCTGACACAGGTGCCTAAATGGGCAAGGCAATTTTTCCTGGGCTACTGAAAGATTAAATACAGAGGATGATATTTCAGAAATTCAGAGTACTTATGGCTTCTGCTCTGAAGCACCTCTGGAGGAGCCAGACACCCTTCAGTGATTTTGGGGAAATTTGGGTTAAATGCCTGCCCTGAGCCCCTGGGCTGGTGTTAAACACAGCCCCAGCAGCGCCACTGCAAAGGCAGCTTGGTACCCAAACTGACAATGTTCTTTCCTTGGGAAACTTCCTTTTTCCCCTCAGGCTTCTCTTTCTGCTCTTTATATGACACACAGACCTCGTGTGGGGAGGCTGAATCATTTATCTGAAGGACAGAGCTGATCTTAGGTCTGTGCATGGCACTTTGAACCGAGTCAGAGACTCTCCTCTATGTTCCTACCTAGACAGGGAGGTTATTTCTCTAATCAGGGTTAACTTTCATAAAAGCCCCTGGCAAAATCATAACTTGTGTTGTTTAGTTCAGTAACTTCCCTGAAAAACAGAGCAAGGTTCATACCCAAACCAAGAGCAATAGTTTTTGTGCCATATCTGATTTAATAAGAAAGCAGTATTTTCACTTGGAAAGGAAGATATGGAAAATTTGGCTTTTCATTAAAACAGATAGCTTTTTTAAACTTAAAAAAAAATTTATTGTTAAAAATACAGTTTTCAATTTAATTGCTGAAAATTTTGCATCTAGGGCCTAGCTTTGGAAGTTCTTTGCAGCTGACTTGCAGCACTATTAACACTTCTCATGTTTCTCTGTTGCACTTGTCTTGTTTAATACCAGACAAGGATCCGTGTGGGTGACAGCTCTATACCAACAAACCCTAACAGACAGATGCTATGATTTGATCCTGATATTCACTCTGTTTTACTTAGTGCTACAACCAGGAATTTAAAATATAAGCACATGCTTTTGTCCTGTGTGTTTGTCCATAAAAAAGCCTGACCTGGTGTAACATAATAGTAATAGGAAGCTATTTTTAGACCAAATGAAGCAGAGGAACAATGACAATAATATGGTTCATGGTACAAGAAAGCTGACATTGGCTGACATTCATCACCAGATGTTGCATCAGCATCCACCATCCCTAAATAAAGCATTAAGAAGAAACTTCCTCCTCATATTAAGAGGCCCTTTGCAGAGAGGAGATCCAGTCGAGCTGATAATGTCACCAGGAAGTGTGGGCAGTATTTACAATCTGGGTGACAAGGTAAATACTCACTCCTGGAGGCAGCTGGGGCAGCAGGGGCACCTCCCGTGCCTGAGCCCTGGTGAGGTGCCAGGGGGAATCCCAGAGCCAGACAAATCCAAGGAAGAGCAGAGAGCTCTCCTGAGCAATCTTGGGAGTGACCAGGAATGCTTGGGTTTGAATTTGGAAGTGGAGCTGGTGAACACAAGAACTGTGAGCTGGCTAAAGTTCTATTCCAAAGAAAGTGGCAAGGCTGGAGAAATGTTGCTAGTGGTGTTTCCCTGGTCAATTTAACATATTCACCAGTGTGGTGAGGTGAAATTCCTGGGTTAGACACATTGGGAGGCATTGCCAATGTTGAGGAAGACTGAGTTGATGTTCGGAAAGGATTAGGATAGCTTTTTTTACCAGCTTGCTGGTGATATCATATAAATAAGTTTCATACTGTACAAACCAGATCTCTGGGTTCAGTAATAACCTCACCTGTAACCTGGAGCTTTGTGAACTGGAAGTAGCAGAGGTGGGAACAAACCTGAGTGCTGAGTGCCCTTATCTGTGGAAGGATGAATGTGATAAAACATTGGAATATAATGGGGTAGAAAACATAATGCAGTCCTGGAAGGTGAAAAGTTTTTAACAATCTGAAGCAAATATTGGTACCATCTTACAAGGAGTGTTAACTTCTCTGGAGTTCTACAGTTGGGTGTAGCTATTTTCAGAAAAATTAACTTAAATGTGAGAAGTGTAAAGTAGAGCTCTATGATAAGCAAGGGAATGGAGCTTCATCTTTTGAAGGGAAATTAGAAATGCCTCATGTACCAACCAAATGGAGGTTTCTAGGGTGATGAATCATTAAATACACTGGAAGCAAACACTGGTGAGTGGAAAGGTTCAGCGTCCATGATCACTGAGGCCTCTCTGCTGAGATCACTAACAAAGCTGGGCTGCCATTCATTGCCTGTTCTGTAACTTTCCTTGTGATGTGTATAGTGGACTGGTGTTAATTCCAAAAGTGCACAAAACTTTTGCATGTGACACTGACAGGAGGATGGCCAGCCAGGCTGTGCTTTTATTATTAGTGCTGCACAAAGTACTCCACAGCTCCAAAAAAAAAGCCATTTTCAAATCTCGCCTGCAGATTACTTACGAGAAAAAGAGATTTGTTTAAGTGAGATGAGCTTGCTGCAGTGTGGTGTGTCAGAGCTGGGCTGTGGGGTGCCAGCCCTGGCCCTGCCTGGGGAGCCAGCTCGGTGTGCTGAGCTCTGGCTCTGGCTGGGAGCGCTCCGTGGGTGCGGGCGTGCTGACATCACCGCCCCGAGGGTGGCAGCTATTAGCTGCTAGGAATAGTTACAGCAAACACTGAATAGAAAAATCAAATGTCTGCTTCAACCACCAGTGCACGGGGAGGCAAGGAGCTTGAGCTCAGCTGAGGGGCTTTCTGTCCAAGTGCAGGGGCAGCAACGTTGGGCATCGCCCCAGTGCAGGTGATGCTTTAGGATTTGGGAGCTGGGAGAGCCCAAAGAGACAAGTTCATCCCTGGTGTAATTCCAGAACTGTCATGGTAAGTGAGCTGTTTATGTTTATTTCCCACTGTTTAGGTTATCTGATCTGGGTGATCTGTGTTTTGCAGTCCTTACTGTAACTGTGGGCTTCAAGAGAACCATGTCAGTGTTACTGCCAGTATAATCACAGCTCTTTTAAAAGATAAAACACAATAAAGCAATACTAATTTTGCAAAATGAAGTGTTCAAGGTTAAGAAATCATGTACAGTAAAAACTACACGTGGACATAGATGGTGCCTCCAGTCTCCAAGTTCAGGCAAGAATCCTGCTCATCCTGTGGTTTGGGGCTATTTGGCATAAATGTTACAACCTTTAGGTCTTGATTACAGATTTATGAGCTAAGACAGGCTTGAAGACAGAGGTCATATCTTCAGGTTTTACTTACTTCCAGAAGTAATACAAACTTCTCTTTAATGTTTCTGTGGTTTTAATAAGGTGTTTCAGATATTAAACTGTTCCAAATTAAGGCTGATCTAATTAAAAGCACATATAAATACAGAAGCAATATAAGGTGAAAGTTAATATTAACACAGGACTGGGTGTCTCACTCCTTTTGAAAATCTCATCTTGGTTTTTTATACTAATTAGGCCATGCACAGAAATGTTCAACTAGGTCTACCAATGCTCTTAGGAGATCTAACCTGAGCTACTCCTAACAATATTTTTTACACTTCTTAACTTACTGTGTAAAGGCAGGCAGGAGGAGAAATATAAAGCTGTGACTGTCCCAGACAAACACCAGAGATTCTCATTACAAGTTACAAACTGGCCTGAAGCTCCTTGGCCCAAGCACAATCTCTGTACTCACCCCTCGGTACCCACCCACACTGGCTTCACGGTGATTCATCAGAAATCAATTGTACTTATCCCTGGTCCCCTTAGCAGGGAGCACAACCTGTTCTCCCTCCAAATCTGGCACCCTGGCCTCAGCCTCTCTGGTCTGCAGCCAGGGCACAGCAAAACCCCCAGGTCTGCTGATGCTGCAGAGCCTGCATCCCATCTGAGGCAGCCCCAGAGGGATGCGCTGCTGCAGGATGTCACAGGGTGCTAATGAAGCAACAGATCCATTACAGCATTTAGCCATTTTCCAAGATCCAATTACAGCAACTTTGTGAAGTATAAAATAGTTTGATTTTACCCTGTGCTTAGCCTGAAAAAGACAATATCTCTAAAAGATGCTGCCATCCTATCGTTATTTCCGTGTGCTGATTCATCTGTGTTCAGATTTGTTTAGAACTAGGATTTGATTCTGTCCTGTTGCTTATCAGTTTTTTGTAAATCTGTTTGATAATTGTTATGGGTAAAGATGAAGAATCCCTGGGTATTCTGCTTGCAGGGTGTACCATGAAAAGTAGAAGTTTTTCTTGCAGATCAGAAGGCAGGACTGACGTAGGAATTGTTGTCTAAAATTACCTTGTCTCTGTTATGTAGGAATTCAGACAGTGATTGTGATAGTCCCTTTTGTCCTATAAAAATGAGAATTTATGACTCAAAAGGTGCTATGCTGTCAGTCAGAAAATGTTTCCATTATACTGAATCTTATTTTTAATGGTGTAATATCCTGTTATTTTAGGTGCAAGTGTGGTGTTTTGAATGCAAACTGATTTACAGTCATTTTCTTCAGCCTGAGAAACAGGCACCAAAAAAAAAAAGAAAAATAAGATGTAAGAAATACACAGTGTTAGTGTCCAGAGGGGTAAAATATAATATAATAATAATAATAATAATAATAATAATAATAATAATAATAATAATAATACAGGAATATTTCCTCATTCCAAGGGTTTATGAGTTTTATTTTTTTTTTTAGGAAGAGGACTATGTTTAGGTGACTCTTACCTGAAGGAGCAGCACCTTTAAAGAGAATTATAATAAGAAATGGAAAGACAGGGAAGCTTTTATGAAATAAAGTGCATATGGCTCTTAGCATGTGGCCAACTTCTTGTTTAGAAAGATTTCCTGCTGCATTCATTTTTCCTTGCTGTTTCCCCCGAGGGCTGAACGTCGCTGTCTCCTGCAGACAATGCAGCAACGCCCTGGTTTTGTGCTGCTGAATGATTTTTACATTCACAAGCTGTTTCAGTGTTCCAGAGCATTGCATTGTTCTAGCATGGATTTATCTGAATTTCCTCATAAAAGGATGATTCTCTCTGCTCTGGGGGATGCCATCAGGGATAAAGGCTCATGCAGTAGCACAAACAGCTGAGATCTTGTGCCAGACTTTGTGCCTGCTTGATGCTTTCCCTGATGGCCTTGACACTGATTTTAATGGCAGTAGGGGAAAATAGCCTTTGCAAAATGTGATTTTCTCTTGGAATGCTGGCAGAGGGGTGCTGATGTGGCATAAACCTCTGTAGGTGGTGGCACCGTCTCCTATGTTCTGTTTTCAAGGTTGAATACAGAGGTGTGCAAAACACTCCCAGCAAGAGGCAGAGGTGCCTGAGCCTTGTGGCCTCTGCCTTCAGCCCTTTGCTTTTTTGTGCGCAAATGGACCTGCCATGTATGGAAATGATCTCAGCTGAAATTGAAGCAGTTAGAAAACAAAACTGGGTACGTGTCTGTGAATGGATCTACTTGATTTTTGTAGAAATATAAGAATGGTGGATCTAAATAATCAACAGAATTACGGTAAAAGTCTTTGTAAAACACCTGTGGGAGTACATATTAATCAGTTTTACATGTCCCAAACTCTATCCCGTTGAAATGACGAACAATTCAACAAAATATATTTCTGGAATGTGCTTAGATGCAATAGCAGGAAGCTGAGTCCAGATAGAGTCAGGCTGGAAATGAGGCATGTGTCAATTGGAGTGGGCCACTGACATATCTGCAGAAGAAACGTGATGCTTCACATGCACAGCAAGCTGAGGGTTTGTCCACATAAGACTTCACTCATGTAATCCAAATTAATATCTGCAAGTTAAGGGATCTGATGCACAAACTTTTCAGGGAATATATTTGGCTGTTGCTGAAAAATGCCAGACTTAGAGATCAGAATAATTTCTCTGGCTGGAAAATCCACTGATCCGTAGCAATACCTCTGTTCTGTATGTGCACAGCAGACAGAGAGCAAAAAAAGGTTTTCATACCACTGTAGAATAAAATATTAATGGTTCTGTCTCACCACAAAATTTCACAAAATTATATAGTTCGTTCATGTCAAACCTTGGCTCATCACCAGCACTATTTGCCATAAAATTTCTGACATCAGAAGAGGGACACCTGTATTAAAGTGAAATTTGAAGATTCTGTAATATCCAAGTTTGTGAGATGGAGTCCTTATCCACAGCAATCATGTTGTCAGCAGTGCTGTTTGTTGGAATTAAGGCTGCAGATTGGGTCTGGTCGTTGATGCTGATCTCAACTCACACGTAGGGCACAAGGTGGATACATTACATTTCCTAACGGGCCCGGCCAGAATCCTCTGATGCAAACACCAAAGCTGAATTAAATGGGAGCAGGCCGCTCTCAGCCTGAGGTGCCAGGCCATTAGAAATTCCAGGTTCCTAAATGTAAATGTAGTATAGATATCCAAGCTGAAAAGTGTCCCAAAAATACAGCCAAAGATTTATATTACTCTGACAACACACTGGAATCAGCTATTACTGCTGACACTGAGCCAAACCCAGCAAAGGAGGCTTTTGATGTATTTCAAGAAACAAGTTTAGTGTCCTGTAGCTGCATCTGTCACCACCATCCTCTCAGAAAAAAACCCTGAGAAGGCTGGTTTTGTTTTTTAATCATTAACTCCGCAGTGCTGTGCCTTCCTTCCTCTCTAAGCTTCCCTTTTGGGCAGATGAAACCTGGTGATGCAGTGTTTGCCTATAGGCGCCCTTTTTCCTGCAAACACAGAAAACCCTGAAGAACAAATAAACTGTTTAAGTTGCTGATCCTGCATGTTTGCAAATTCACTGGGAGATTTGGCTCACATGTAAGGACACAAGGATCCGGCTCCTAGGGAATAAACGTCAAAGAACATGCAAAGAAAAGCCTTGGTAGGCACTGGGACTGTAAGAACAAAGAGTGCTTCCAAACTGCAGTAGTAAAAACCACCGGGAAATGTGGGATAGTCTGACAGAAGTGGTAAGAATGATGGTTCTGAGTCAGGCACTGAATCAGGAAAAAAAAACATAAGAAAAGAAAAAAGAAAAAGAAAGAGGCTTGATCTAAGTGAATTAAAGCCACTTATATTCCTGGAAATGAATTATTTCCTCTTTATCAGAAAAAGGAAAAAAGACAAAGAGGTTAAGAATGTAATTACATATAGCAGAAAGAATGATACGGCAATTTCTGTCTCCCAGGCTTACATTCAGGGTACAGACCAAAACTCTGATACAGGGCCTGACTTCTGCAGTGTCTCAGCAGCCTTGCCTGCGCTGCCTATTTACTTTTCAGCACTTCCTCTCAGAGGCTTTCTTTTAGCCCATGTCCTCTGCAGGCTCTCAGAGGAAGCTCTGGGTATTATTCTGTGTCCAGAATAAACAGAAAGCACAGCACTGTCTTCTGTGCATAATCCCTCTGCTTCCCCTGTGGATTTACAAATGCAGCATGGTTACAGAAATAGCTGCGCTAGGAGGTCCCTCAGCACTGGGGGCTTGGTTCCCTGCTTTGTCAGGGACTTCAGGTGTCATCATTTACTGCCATCATTGACTGCTCACCTTGGGGCCCCAAGGAGGTGCCAAAGCCTGTGAACCATCCCCCCTCTCTCCCATCCCAGAATATTTTCATTCCATCCACCTCTGCCTGGACACAGAGTGCCTGAACACCGTGGCAGGGGTGTTCTCAAGGCACACTGATGCTTTGCCCAGTCAGAGCCTCCTCCCGCGGGTGTGAGCAGCATTCCCACGAAGGAAGATGAACAGGGACTGCATGATGTCCTTCAGAAGATGGATGGGAGTGAGAGGGAACATGGTTTTGTGAGCTGTGCTTCAGGGCCTTGCTCATCAGTTGCATGACATTGCTGCATTTGTTCCCCAGTGTTTACAAACAGAATTAAATCAAGGTTGTAAACCAGAAAACTGTATTCATGTGCTTTGTAGATTGATGACAGACAGCATAAAATGTTAAAAAAGAGATCAGCTGCAATTAGTCTTTAAAGAACCACATCACCAATGTGAAAATGACAACCAAGATTTCAAATAGTTAACCTCCTTCTGTCCTATATGCTCACTGTCTTTTTGTGTTGTGTAGTTTGTTTTTTTGTTTGCAGTTTTGGGGGTTTTTTTTATGTATGGAAGCTGTTTGGATATAAATATACTAAGATTCCTAAAATTTTATCATTTGATGACAAAAATCCATTTGCTTATGAATGCATTGAGGTTGCTGCACTGACTCTGCCACTCATCAAAGAGGAGCTCAGTTCATTCTTACTTGGCTGAAGGATAGAAAAGGAGTGGGGCAACTTCCTACAGACTTGCTTCTGGCTCTCCTGGTATAAAGCATTGAAGCAGATGATGCTCTTATATCACCAGGTTAAATTAAGATTATAAAAACAACCCCAAAAGTTTTATGGAATTGCAAACATAATTTTCTTATTATCCCAAAGAAAGTTTGTTTCTCGCCAGTTCCCTTGAGAGAAGAGTTAAAAATTGCCCTTTTATGGGAAGACAACTGCCCAAAAAATCCTCAGAAAAAGCAATCTGAGCCTGGGCAGGGCTGGCTGGAGCCCAGGCAGTGGGACTGGGACTGGTGAGCCCCTGAAACAAAACTGTGCAGCAGAATTTGCTACAGAGCTGCCCTGGCAGGTGCTGCTTGGCATGAGGGGCTCCAAGATAAAGCAAAGTGAATAGGAATGAAAGAAAAACAAGGCAGGGGAACAGTGGGAAAGGAAATATTCTTTGCTTTGAATGCTGGAAAGATCAAACCCCTTTACACTGGTGCAGGATTTTGAAGGATGTTTTGCCTTGGGCCCTGACTCTCCCCCAGCCAGTTTAAGTCACCAGTTTGATACACGGTGATGCCAATAACACCAACTCCCTGCTTCCCTCCTCACACTTTTCTGTTTCTCTGTTTTTCACGGAACTTTTTTCACTTTTTTCACACATTTCTGCTGGGTTCTTGCTCCTTAGCACAGGGGTGACCCAACACTGCTAAAACACCATCTGTTTCTGTGCCAAAGGACCAGCTACCACTGCAGCCACCTCACTAAATCACATTACAGCCCTCAGTCTAATGACATTTGTTTAGATCTCCAGCTCCCTACTATTTGCCACTGATCAGGGTGGTCTGAAGATAATCATGCAGGGACATTACCCTATTTCTGCCTCTGCTACTCATTTCTGCAGTGCGCACACGAGCCAGCATGGCCTGACTTCTCCGATTCCTCCTGCTATATTTATTTATCTTTCTTTTAGCGGAAATAATTGAGGGATCAATGAGG
This sequence comes from Ammospiza nelsoni, assembly GCF_027579445.1. Lineage (NCBI taxonomy): Eukaryota > Metazoa > Chordata > Aves > Passeriformes > Passerellidae > Ammospiza > Ammospiza nelsoni. The sequence continues at coordinate 6,912,317 of NC_080642.1, read as the reverse complement.
TTACTGTGCCAGGTCTATTGCTCAACTCTCTACTTCCCTGTTGCAGTGGGATCTTGCAGGAAACTTGAAGATGTCCAAAGAGCAGCCAAACCTCTTCTCACACTTGCTCTGAGAAGCTTACCCTGTCTCTGTAATAGGCACTGTTGAACATGATTGAGCCTTAAAAGATTAAATATCTTTTTGTTACATACCAGTGGAGATAATGATAGTCCATATTAGCATTACTGAGTGCTCATTTGTTCTTTATGTTTTAACATTGCAAAAAAAAAATAGGTAAAGTTTCTTCCCTGTTACAGGTGCTTGAAACTGCAATGAATTTCATTAAATGAATGGAATTATTTAGGATTCTAATCAATGGAACTGCAGAATCTAACCAGCTACCCTAAAACCATAGTATTTATTTCTAAGATTCAAAATCTTTTATTAATAATTTAAACAATTGTAGGGAATATCCTGTTACATTGACCTTGAAAATGCTGTTAAACATAGTAAATACAAAACATTTGCTTCCTGAAATGGAATGATAAAATGCTCAGTCACTCAGAGCTTCACATGGAAATCATCAGGAAAACAGCTCCTGTTCTAAATGGAGCTGTCAAACTGACAGGTTGCAAAAGAAACCTATTCCCAGCTATTCAGTAGTAACAAAAGATCAAGATGATCCAGTTTCATCAGACCATCAAAGAGGGAGACTTGAATTTGTTGAATTCAAATCAGTTTTCTCTGTTTGCTCACTTAGGCTGGTCCTAACTGCAGGATTTAAGAAATTCGTAATAAACTGAGCTGTTACTCATTCCAAGAGCATCAAATAGCTGTCAATTATAAGGTGGCAGAGACTTGAATAAAAATGCAATTGCCTTTTTTGAGAACTACTTTGGGTTGATCACAGCCACTTTGACGTAAGATTCTCTGCATGTGCAATTAGCAACTCATTCTGGCAGTTTCCTTATGGGAATTTTTCCAGGGATATTTGATGCAAATGTCTCTGAGAATCAGCTGTGGATGCATTGTGAGCATAGTTTAGAAATCTTTTCTGGAAAAGACACCTCTGTGTCTGCTATAGCTTCAACAAGAATGTACAGCTTTATCCATTCCTAACCCTTTGTCCCTGTCCAGATTTCAGCTCCACCACTCTACTCCAGCCTTTTCTTCTTTGGATCAGTGAAACCTTGGGGTTTTTCTGCTTGCTTGGTAATGTATTTGCCAACATACTTGGGGCTTCTTTGCAAAGGTGCAATGCTGATTGACATTCAGCATGGGCAGGCAGAGCAGGCCAAGGAATGAAGCACCAAGCCAGGAAGGAACAAAAACCTTTCAATCTTGAGTTCTTATTCCAAGTGTCTTTGAATCAGCAGCTATGGGCCCATCCCAGCTCCTGAAGGAATGCCAGTTCAGAGCCGTGAGTGAATCAGGTGTGTGCGGGGGCGGCTGCTTCCCTGGCATCTGTCAGAAGCCTCATTTTTAAAGTGCCTCTTCTTTTGCTGAGTTACAGGGCCTTGAGTGGCTCAGAGGAGCTGGGAATGGCTCACACAGGATTTTTGTCCTGTTGCCCAGTGCAACCCAGCCCAGGAGTGACCAGGAGCTGTTCCCGTGTCAGCAGAGCCTGATGGATGGTGTGAGCTGTGCCTCGGCCCAGCTCCAGCAGCAGGAGCACCACAAAAGCCAGCACTGCCCTTGTCCCCAAGTGACTCTGTCACAGGCCAGCGCTGTTTTGGGGCAGGGCAGAGCTGAGGCTCTGGGGGAGCAGCTGCCTCCTGCCTCACATCCTCCCCTGTGCTCACAGGGGGAACTCCAGCCTGTGTCAGGGTGATGCCTTCCCCAGCACTGGGATGACACACAGTGAAAACAGGCTGGCAAAGGAACACAAATCAGGAGCATCTTGGGTTAGGAGCACAGATAACTTCTGGTAAAAAATACACACAAGAGCATGAATGGTTTCATTCAGAGTTTTGGACCAAAGCCCTTTGTGCATGAGGAGATTCATTAGCACATCATTAGCTCTCATGCGTTAAAATGGAAATTATTTCTTTATTGTAATCTCTGATTTTATTTTATAATATTTTTACTATTTCTTTTTTGCAGTTTGCTTGTTTAGTTTCTCATACTGGTCATTTTCATTCTGCTTATATTTAATTTCACTCCTTTTTTGCTCGCTTGTTCTTCCATCTGAAAAGCTCACGTGTGGGTAACTTGCTCAGCAGCAAGGATAGAAGGAAACAGGTGGGCAAGCAATCTGAATTCTGATCTTGGCTCTGCCACTGGTTGCTTGACAAGCTGTTTACACCATTCTATGCTTTACTTTCTCAGAGAAAGAGATTCATAGTTGAAGAACAGCTGACAAAAAAAGAACTGTGCAACTACTTATGCTATTTACTGAAGGAAAACACATGTAAAACCAGGTATTTTATTCCATGTGTTCCTTAAAACGTCTATCAGTTGAACCCAGTAAGCCTCTGTTCTTCAATTTCCTTTCTGAATTAGTTCGAAATGTTGAGTCACTGTCATTGATGCACACATCCAAACCACCACAGACATCTTGGCCTTCAACCTGCAGAAAATCCCAAATGCTCTGGATACTTCAGCCCATTTAACAGGTGTGATGTGCAAGTAGCAAATTCTAGTGACTACTGAGACAGCTACAGCACAGACCTGCACTGGCTCTGCAGAGGGTATGAACTGCTCTCTCCTTAAACTTTAATGTTCTCTCTATTCCCTCCCTCCCCAGTTTAATTTGGATGAAGTGCTCACCAGCAGGGCACAGTGGTTTGTTAAGGGCACAGTTATTACATAACTTTATATTACTTACAGCACTATAAAATGTTGCAGACAACACCAGAGACAGTGTCATTGCTCTACCTTATTCCTCCACGGTGCCATTTCCAGCATCATAAATTCACAACTGAATCCCTTTTCCCTCAGGAATGCCTGGGGTCAGAGCAGCACTGTAGATACTGATGGAGGTAAAGAGCCAGCAGCAGCATTTTGCTGAAAAGCTTTCTAAAAATGGTCTCTGTCTCCCTGCTGACCCGGAATCCCAGCCTCTCCTATCAGATTTCCTGATTCATGACCATAAAACTCTTCAGGTACCAAAAGTTTTGTAAGTTAAATGGCAAAACTTCAAAACTACAAGCTTGAGCACCATTGCCAGCAGCTTGGTGTGAGCTCAGCCTTAGAGTCCAGGGGAAGAGGAAATCCATCTGTAATTATTCTGAATGCAACCCTTGACTGCAGTGAGTATTTCTTGCTGCACTGCACCCGAGGGTTAGCTTAGATCCCAAAAGTGAATTTGTGAATTTTACTGTAATTTTACTGCAACCTCCACTCACAGAGTTAAATTCTTGGTTCATTTTACTCATCTTCACCGAAGCATTTGCCAGTGTGGCACCTGGGAGCTGGTGCTCTGCAGCCTGCAGGAAGCTGCCAGGAACTGTGCTCAGGGGGACAGTGCTGAGGTTATGTGCTGCAGGGCTTCGGATGTGAATGTGCTTGTGCGTGGCACTCTGTGGATACACACACTGAAAAATATTACACCTGTGATTTCCTAAGATTGGGTAGCGGTGGAATGCAAGAATCTTTCATTAAAAATGTGAAAAGCAGTTTGGCTTTGTTGTGATTAGAAAGTGGCTCATATTTGTAAGAATTTCTAAAGGTAATGAATATTCTTGATCATGCTTATTCAGTTGGCTTCCTGTCTTGTTCCATGAAAAGGCCAAACAATTTCTGAACAGATTGAACAAAATAATACTTCTTTAATACTCCTTTCTTCCTAATTCCACACTTTTACTACCCATGTCAGTTACTGAATGCTTTGTTAAGCTCCTTTCATGACTACTCATTTTCTCTTTTGTCTGCACTCATTACACTTTAGACCTGGCACACAACTTTAATGTACATAACACTCTTCATTGGTTGAGGAAGTAACTGAAAACTCACAAAAAGTGATCATTTGCTGTTCTCTGGGCAGCACATTAATCCTTGTTTGCTCCCTGCTGCACACCCTGTGAAATGCTGGGGGGTGAGGATTAGGTTTGGTGTATTGTAAAGTAAGTGTAGTTTCCAAAGCAGGATGTGGAAAACGCCATGCTCAGAATAGGTGGGAGAAGACCTACTTGGCTGAAAAGGACTGAGAGATTTTTCAAACTGAGAGTTAAAAAGGGATCTTCGTTGTTTCTGCCCCTCCCATTTGCTGTTCTCTGCAGCTGAAAATGGGGCAGAAAGCCAACATTGTGACATTTGAGCAGACAGCACTTTATGGAAGTGTCTATTTCCATTCCCCACCCATGGTAGAAAGGAGCCTTCTCCCCAGCCAGGGCGAGCAAAGGTGCTGCCAGAGGTACAGCTGATGAGAGGCTTCTTTCCTTGAGGCTGGCGTTTGTAGGCAGACTCTTACATTTCTCTGTGTAGGTTTTAAATAAGATTCCCCTTCCTCTGCTTGCTTACTCCTCTCCCTCTCCAGAAGGGATCAGAGGATTTCTGAAACACACTGTGGAGTTTTCTCAGCCCTCACGTGCCATCCCTGCCAGTGGGCTGGGCTGCAGCAGCCGAGAACTGCAGAAGCACCGTGACTGACAAGAGCTCTGCCTTTGCCTCACCGAGTCATCTCAGACAGCAGTGAAATACCCTGTGAATTACAGCAGTCAATACCCTGTGAATTACAGCAGTCAATACCCTCTGAATTGTATCAGTGAAATACCCTGTGAATTCCAGCAGTGAATACCCTGTAAATTATATCAGTGAAATACCCTGCAAATTATGTCAGTGAAATACCCTGCAAATTCCAGCGAGCACGTGAAACCCACACTGATCTCAGTGTCAAACTGATCTTAGATGGGAGCACTACAGATCAAATGTCTTTTTCAGCCCCTTTGATTTTCTTTTACAATGAGCACTTTCAGTGGTTCCACGAGTATCCTTTATCATTTTATCTGAAAGAAATTCGAATATATTCAGAAATACATGCATATATATAGGCTGCACGTAAAGCATCTCTCCATGTATCCCCACTCCCCTTTCTTCTATTTAAATAGTGTTCAGTGATTGTTCAGTTCTCCTAAAAGGATGAGTCACTGCAGCTGCACAATGATCCAGCTGTGTAGCTTGATAAATTATTTTACTGGACCTCAAAAAGTAAATAGACTGACATCCACTGTCATTATTTTTTGTGCTTACATTATTTTTCCTTAATTTTTAATTTGAATTAAATATTAGAAAATTAGCATGAGGCTATAAAAGGAACTGCTGGATTGGCAGCCCTAGAAATTGAGGTTCCCTGTTCCTTGGTAGCACAGGGACACTCATAAAACACAGCAAGGACATTCTCCTCCATCTGCCCCATTAATCAGTGATCCTGGAGCAGAGTTGGTGGTGAGCAGCCAGTGCAGTGCCTCACACATTCCTTCCAGGAATTCTAGAGACATGGAAACAACATGAACTGTACTGCCACCTCAGATGCTTTCCATGTGGAGCATCACCTGGTGTGCAGGGAGATCACCACTGCCTGGTGCTGTGAAAGGCCACTGTGCATCAGCTGTGGGGTGACAGAAGAGCAGTGGGAGAGAAGAGGATCTGTCCCACCCCAGCTGTGCCCTGAGAAAGCAGAGGTGTCTGCAAGGAAAGAGTGAATGTTAGACTCCAGTGAGAGTAAAACCAGGAGATTGAAGATAAAGCAGGAAAACCTTTGCTGTCATATTTAGAAATGAACTGAGGAAGGGATGTCTGAAGGATATGCTTTCCATCATGTACATAGAATATAAAGATAATATGTGTAATCCTGCTTAACAGAGCCATTAAATCAGTAAATTAAGTGAACTTTTAAGTCTCCTGGTCTCCATAAGGTTTGAATAAAATGAAGTGAGATTGCTCTCTTATTAATAAGGGGTTAAGTGCCATTTTAGTTCCCAGACCTGGGAAGAGAGATGCAAAGTGAGGGAGAAGAGATGTAGGTTAGCACATCTCCCCTGAAGAGCTGCAGACTGCAGTGGCAGAAGAGCTGTCAGACATTAACAAAGAAAGAGGATAAAGCAAAGGCAGTGGTGCAGCTGTGGGGAGAACAGTGACACAAACAACCCTGAAGGAAACCAGCCTTGCCACTGCAGAGGAAGTGGACTGTCCCTTCGATAAATTTATTCTGAAGTCTGAATGAGCAATGTATTTTTTCTTTTGTTTTCCTGAAGTCAGCCAAAGGGGTTGTATGATTCAGTCTCACCAGTGCAGGGGATTCCCTCTGGATCTGTGTCTCTTAGCTATGGGTTGGGTTTTTTTTCCTTTGACTTGTCTCCTGAGCAAACATGACACCTCCAGTGTTTTGGGAAGCAATGAGATAATGGGCTAATGAAATGTGGGGGCTTTCTGGTACAGGCAAAGTACCAGGCTGACAGTGAACCCTACATTTCTCTGGAACCAAGAAAAGACATGCAGAGACTCTGGTTGAATTTTAAGTCGTTTTGATTATACATGTCCCTGTCCATCTTTGTGCCTTTCAGCCTCAGCCCTGCTGAGACTGGGAAGTTTTTTAGAAAATGTCTCATTGCTTCCTCATACTCCCTCACTGATCTAACACAATGTTCCACAAATTTCCATCCAAAGGTGTTTAGGGCGCTGCTGGAGCTGTCCTGGCTGAGGTTTGCAGTTCCAGCTGAATCAGCACAATCTCCAAACAGGTTCCCCTCCTCTGCCTTCCCTTTGGAGGTGTTTCAGACTCACTGGGCAGGAATCCAAGCACCACAGGCCTGCAGTAGCATTTAATCTATCAGAAACCAAAGTTGCTGTGTTGGCTGTAATAGCTCATAATTCAAAGGGAACATGTTAGAGAAACTGATCTGGATATTGATTTTAAAAACTAATCTGGCACTGTGTCCCAAGATTTCTCTTTCACTGCAGAACAAATTGATGCCTTATATAAATTCTAAAATAATACAAAGCATATTGCAGAACTGGCATAAGAGTGGCTCCATTAGGGGTAGCTCTGATTTTGCAGAGTGGGGTTTGGCATGTGAAACCAGTGATCAGAAGCTGAACTGGATAAAAGCTGGTGGCAAAACACTGCCAGCAGGAGAACTGGGGATTTCTATTTCATTAGGAATTTGTAACTTCATCTAATAAATGACTGAACTGACTCACTGTGGGTGACATGAGTTTTATAAGAAGGGACAGTTGCTGTTATTTGTGCTGGCTGGTCCAAGAACAGGATATTGCTGTTTGCCTTGGACCACCACACCACAGCCACATCAGTGCCACCCCTGTGGGTGAGTTCCCCTTGGAGAACCCTGTCCTGTGGGCTTCATTTTCACTGCTTACAACTGAAGAATCTTCCCTGTCTCCCAAATGAGTCATAAGGATAAATTATATAATTTTAAATGTTTCGTTAGCACTGGAAGGACAAAACCTGATAACTGAATAATACGTAACTACCCAAATATCATCTGAATTTTTCTAGGGCTTTCCTTGCTGTTATTTTCCAGAGTTGTCTGAAAACAGAAGTGAAATGGTGTGCTCATTCTGGGATGGTATCTTGTCAGTAACCACTCTTCAGGGTTCTGAAGATTGTATTAGGAAGAATGTAAGGAAACAAGCATATTTTAAGGGAGATCCTTGCACCAGTTTCTCCCCTTTATAAAAATTTAAGTTACTTATGTGGCGATACAGTGACTCTGAGACAAGTGTATTTTCCTCAAATATAGTCCAACAAAATCAAACCCATTCCTTGTTGATTTTTGCTGTGTGATCACTCATTAAATGCAAAGTAAACACATTGCTGAATGGCAGCTGTCCTTTGGATAAATGGAAGACAGATGTATTGCAGCCCAGGGAAGCACTACACAGACTTTGCAACCAGGACAGAGCTATTAAAATCATAGGCTTGAGTCAGTCAGGGAATGTGCATGTTTTTTAAGGCTGATTTAGGGTAAGCAATGAGCTGTTTCATTACAGTATGTACTGTATGTTCCAGCACGTGCTGTCACTAACACTGAGCCATGTATCAGTAACACACTAATATCTCAAAGACTGCTTTACTCACAGAGGTTTTGCTACTCATGGAAAATATTTTGCAAAAATTTGACAGTTTGTGTTGCTGAGGGTGTGGCAGAGCCGTGCTGAGGAGATGGAAGGTGCAAGTGTGCCATGGTTGGTGCCTTAGGGGTGTGCTGAGGCTCTGCTTCTGGACAGGTGTCTCTGTGCCACCAGGGTCAGGGGAGCAGGGAACACTCAGAGGTGTAGTCATCCTCAGTGTCCCCCTGCCCCATGTCCCGTCCCTCACAGTTGTCACCCTAAGTGTCCCCCTGCCCCGTGTCCCTCACGGTTGTCACCCTCAGTGTCTCCCTGCCCCGTGTCCCTCACGGTTGTCACCCTCAGTGTCCCCGTGTCCCGTCCCTCACAGCTGTCACCCTCAGTGTCCCCCTGCCCCGTGTCCCGTCCCTCACGGTTGTCACACGCAGGGTGACAAAAGCTCCGCCCTCGGGGGCGTGGCGCTGTGCGCGCTCTGACGTCACGCAGCGCTGCCATGGCAACGGCCCGTCACGTTGTCCGGTCCATGCGGGCGGGGCGGAGCCGCTCCCGCCCCAGCAGCGCCATGGCGGCGGCTCGGTGACACCGCGCTCCGCGGCCGCCCGGACACCGCAGGTATCTCCGCCCGGGGGATGTCCCCGCTGCCGGGCTCTGCCGCCGGGCGGCTCTGCCCGTCCCCCGCGGCTCCGCGCGGCCGCCCCAGGGCGGTGCCCGGTCCCTCCGCGGCTCCGCTCGCCGCGCCGGAGCCAGGGAGCCTCGGCCGGGCGGGGCCGCGTGGGGCCGCGGGCCGAGCTTCCCGGCGCGGCGGCAGCGCCGGCCGCTCCCGCGGGACTGCGGGCGGGCAGGAGGCTCCAGTGCGCTTCCCGCCTGTGCCGCGGAGCCCGGGGACGGGCTCGGCCCCAGCGGGGCGGGCTCGGGCTCGCCGGTCCCGGGGAAGGTCCCGGGGAGGTCCCGGAGCCGCGTCCGGCGCTGCCCCCGCGGGGCCGCCCGGGAGCGCCGCGCCCGCCCCGCCCCTTGGGCGGCCCCATCCTTGGCGCCGGGGGGGGCATGGGCGGCACCACCGCAGCGCCGGGGGGGCGGGTGGGAGGCAGGCAGGGCTCGGGCGGCGCCGCCGGCAGCGGCCCCAGCGCCGTGAGACCCCGGCAGGTGAAGCCCCGGGCGGGGGGAGCCCCGCGGGAGAGGGGCTGGGGCGGGCGCGGGCGAGGGCGCGGTCCCGGGGTCCGCCGAGAGCGGCGGGACGGGCGGGCGGCATCACCCGGTGCCGTCCCGCCCGCCCCGGAGCGCGGGCACAGCGCCCGGCTCCGCGGGGAAGGGAGGGGCCGGGGCAGGGCCGCGGAGCGTCCCCCGAGGGGGTGCCGGGACGGGGGTGCGGAGGGAAGGAGAGACTCGGTACCCCGGGCTGGAGGTGAGGAGCGGGCGGGGCGGGCAGTGACCCCCGGTGCCGCCGGGCCCGCTCGGTGACACAGCGGGGCGGTGACGGTGTCACACCGGGCTGAGGGCGCCGCGGTCCCTCCGGCCGGGGAGGAGCGCTGCGGGTCGGGGGCAGCCCGGGTGGGCAGGGCCGGCCGGGGCACAGCGCTCCCGGCAGCACCGGCTGGGCCGGCCCCGGGGCCCGTGTGGGTGCGGGCAGCGCCCGGCGGCTCCCGGGCCGGGGGAGCTCCGCTCCCGGGTCTGTGCCTGGCCAGAGCAGCGCAGCTCGGTTCGCGCTCAGCGTTCCGTAAATCGGCTCTGGCTCTGACTTGCATGCCTTGCGTGACTGCTGTGGCAAAGGTGAGTCGGAAGGTGCTCCTCGTCTTTAGGAAAAGTGCAAAGTCATTAGGTGCTTTTTTTGTCATACTTCGTAGGTATTGCTCGTTTCCCCATCCAGATTAATTTTGAATGTGTTTTTTTAATTTTTCACTTGTTGCTGAGACTATCATCTTTGATAATTTTTTGTTTGATTTCTGTTGGAAATTTTGAAAAGCATCCAAATTGCTACCAGATATAAATGTGGTAGACTAGTTTATGCTGTAATATTATCTGAATTAGGGCAAAATAAGCCTCTGATCCGTTCCCTCCTGTTAATTATACAGTTGAGGATGATGTCTTTTATTAGGCTGCTTACTGTAGCTTGGAAAGTACATGATTTTCCAGGATGGTTTTCAGTTCTGAAATAGAAGCAGGGTAAGTCTCAAAGCTAAGTATGAGCTGAGGAAAAAAGTGCTTAATTTAATTAGGTGTAATCAGTTTCTGAAGCAACAGAGTGGATGCTCCTCTGCTGGGTGGAGAGTACTGGGGAAGGAAGGGGAAAGAAGGGCAAAATGGTGCAGGGAGAGGAAACAGGTACCAGCCTGTAAAACCCGGGGAGAGATGAAAACTGTTGTGTAGGAATAGCAGGGACATGAGTTTGCAAAGTCATGGGAGTGCTCAGAGGAAAACCTGGAGCTGCTTCCTGACTTGTGTTAGAAATATGGGAAGTGATGTCAAAGATGGTCACTAACCTGGCAGTGGAGTGTCAGCTGCAGGAGATGCAGGGGCTGGGCTGAGCTGGGGGAAGTCTGGAGCTGTGCTAACAGGAATAATAACTATATCAACAAATTAAGATGAAACAAACCACATGACAAGCACACACAGTCCTGAGAGTCTCTTTAATGGGATGGGAATCTTCAGTGGGTTTTTTGCAGTGTTTGTTTGTGATTTCTAAGCATGATAGCTGTGGTGAAGTTAATTTGTGCTTCCAAAGAACAGACTGATGTTATCTTGCAAGAAGGGGGCTAGGGAAATGAGGGAGATGGTATGAGTATGGAAATGTCTCACTGTGTGTCTGCTCTGGCAAACTATATTTTGAATTATTATTTCTCTAAAATAATCAGTTTTCACAGTGGATAATGTAGATGAGTTGTACAGATTTAATAGGCTGAGAACTAAGGCTGCTATAATAGCATATAGTATATACCTTTCAGCTGTTAATCATGAAAAAAATTGATTTTCAGGTTACAGACGTGTCTTTTTCTCTCTTCTGTATTGTTAAAGTACTACAGCAAATAGCTGTTGCTCTATCTACTTGAGCCCTTTCCTGAGTGCTTGGAAAGTTGGTCTTGATTAACTGCTCAGCTCATTTAAATCCTGAATCAAAAATTGTTGGCTGCAAATGTCGTGTTATAATTATGTTAGATAATGAAAGTTTCAACTGTATTTTCATGTTGCTTAGTTGAGGACTGATGCATCTCGTGTTCTATTTGTCTAAGTATTTTAATTTTCAGGTTTCTAAAGAAAAATGTAGGACTCAAAAACCTACTAGAAGACCTTGAAAAAATATTTTTTGAATACAGAACTGTGTAGTTCTCTCCTGGACCATTAAGAAAAATGGCACAAAATTTATGAATGTAATATTTTGAAGGTGAATAAGAAATAGAAGTAAAAAATCCTGACAGTATCTAGAGAAGTGATCTTCTTGAGTTACTCTTCTTTTCTGCCAGAGTCTTTAATTTATGACTATTGTGTTACTGAAGACAGTAATTCATATTTTTTTATATCTCAGAAGTGACTTTGAAATACCTTATCAAACTAGTAAAAAATTCAGAATCTCTGAGCTTGACGTGCAGTGAAGGTAAATACTTTGGGCCAGAGATAATGCAGTGATTGTGTTTTGTACTTAGCACTGTCTGGAAATATCAATGCTCAGATTAATGCAGATCCCCAGTGCCTGGAACCGGCTGTTTAGAAAGTATGCCTAGTATTGCTAATCAAGAAAACATTTTCTAAGTTCCACCAAATTTTTTCTCTCTTCTAATTGGATGCAAACCTGTCACTTACTTCATCTTCGGAAGTGTGTAATTAAATTTAGTTGTTATTGTTTTGTTCTTGTATGCAACTTCTGTGTTTTGCAACCCAGAGTTTTGTAATAGAATTTACATGAAAGATCTGAAACAGAAGTACAGCAAGTGCTCCTGAGAACAGAGTGTGTGCTGTTCTCTCGAGGCTGTGCTTGGGTGCAGAGGGGTTCATGGAGCTTTCTGGAGAGCAGGAGCAGGGTGCCCTGAGCTGCAGCTTTAACTGAAGGATGGCGCTGCTCAGGGATGGGGTCATGTCTGCAGCAGTGTGTGAACAGCAGAGCTGCTTTGCAGAGAGCCTCAACCAGGAGGGCAGGAGGGGAGCTGGGGGATGCTTTGGGCGAGTGTCAGTGCCACCAGTGACACTGGCTGTGCAGATAAATCACTGAGCTGCTGAGGGGCAGTGCCAGAGAGCTGGGCTGAGGGTTCATCAGAGCCACAATTAACACAACTGCACATGGACACTGGCTGGCAAATACTGATGCAGTTCATTGAAGATGGTTTCATTTCCTTTAAGGTGTCTGGGCTTCCAAAAGTTTCCAAATGCTGACACACACTAAGCCAGGTTTTGATTCAATTACTGCAACTCTTGCAATCTCTTGCCTTCCAAAAGGGCTTAAACTGGAAAGATGGCAGTGCCTGATTGTATTGTAGAGCAAAAGGCACTCTCAAGTGCCACCTATTACATAAAATTAGTTCTTTGGGTCAAAACAGGTTTGACAATTTGCAGGAGCTGTTTTCCCCCTCCTTCTTACTTTAGATCTCAGACAAATATTAATCATATGGATTTTCAGTGTAAGCCAAATGTTTGAGTCATTGTGAATCCCAGTGTTTTGAAACATTAAAAGAGCTGAGTAATGTTAACATTGAAATTATTGTATAAGATTTTAATTATCAGATGGGGTGGGGAGGAGAACAAAATGAAATCATAAAATCAATCCCAGGATTGAATGTGCTTCTTAAATGAGATTGGTCTTGGAGCTGCTTTCAGTGAGTGTCTTGGCAGCTTTACAAGGACAAATCACCTCATTGCAATCAGCAGTGGGAACTCTTGGACCTGCCTGGTTTGTTTTCATCATGCAGGCATTAATTCAGGTGGTCAGCATCTAGCACAGAGCATCCAAGCAGTTTCAGGATAACCTGATGATTTAATTCTTGTTGGATTATTTTTTGTATATGGTTTTCCTGATATATATGTATATGCAGTAAGTATTTATAACATAAATTGCACTTGTGTAATTTTATGTTTATATATTGAAATGCAATTTTTGTGCATTTAAAGTCTTGCATTAAAATTAAAGATGCTCTTTTATGATTTATTGTGGTATTTAAATTGGTCTGTTTAAAAGAAATATTTGATCTGAGTATTTTTCTGGTGACCCTTTGTGTCATAATTGGTTGCTTTAGGTGATTGTTCATTCAAAACAGTTTTATTCCTAGCTTGGAAAAGGAAGATATTTTTCTTCTTTCAGTTCTTGATTTAAGTTGAGCTTAGTTGTTACTGAGCTGAAAAAAGTATTCAGTTTCTCTGTATAGATGTTATGCCTGTCAAAATCTGATTTCACACACTACATTCAGTGTGTACCTAGTGATTTTGGTCAGTGTTGATGATTTGACTTAAAGATTTTGACAATGCAATGTAATGTCACGGTACTAAAACTTAGTAAATTAGAGTACACTAGGTTTTAGGTAGTCAAATTCTATAAAAGTTTTCTCTCCCCCAAAAGGTCTGAATTAGGTTTAGGACCTTGTGTTTATCCTGTGTTGCTGTTGAGGAGGCAGACTGGAGCCCTTCCCTTTGCTTGTGCACGATGCTGATGGGAAGATCAAGGTTTGTTGTAACCTCAACATGAGGCACGATAAAGCAGAGTTGACAAACAGCACAGCAAAGTTTCCATGACAGCATGAAATCCAGATGCCCTAGAATTTCAAGAAATTAATCATGATGTTAGTAGCATTTTCCTTCCATTGAATGGTAGGGAGGGCACAGCAGGGGGGTTGGGTGCTCCCGGCAGTGGTCCACAGGGAGGTGTTACAACTTTTTATAGGACACTGATTGCCTATTTTCAGTCTCACTGACACTTGTTGGACAAGAAACTTCTTCATTGCTTTTTCAAGTAGTTTTAATACAAGGTGTCTAAATACAAAATTAATTGAAAGTATGGAGAGTGAGATGGCCTGGAAATAAAGCTGTGGCTTTGGTGCTACAAACACAACCTTAATTTCTAACATAGGCACCAGAAAAGGGGAAACTCCTCTTTTGTCTTGGAAGCATCCCAAAAGAGGGAGCTGGATTATTTATTTATTTTTATACAGCAAAATAAAAATAAAATTACAGTCCAGAGTAAATGTCCTGTTGATGAGTATTTGATGGTGTGAGTGCTTCACTGCAGTTGCCCACACTTTAGGAAAAAGCAGCTAATTTGGAAGGTCAGGTAGCTGAAGATGGGAAATGATTAATGCTTTTTTCCCCTGCTCATCTGTCAGACATTCTTTCAAATGCAGATAGATGGGCATCAAAAGCCAAACATGCACTTTGGGAAGGGATGGAGTGAAGAAAGTTGACTTTTCCTGGTGGTGCTGCTTCAGAAGCTCAAGGAGGAATTCTCTGTTCTCAGTCTCTACAGAAACCTCATGGCCCTGAATCGTAGGGCTCTGATAACTGTGACAGGATGAGCTGAAAGGCCAACAGCCTCAGCAAACAGCTGAACTGCTGCAGAGTTTCAGAGCTGGGCCTGTGTTTGCCTTTTCTTCGAGTCAGGCATCTCAGTGCTTGGTGTGGAGCTCCTGAGCAGGAGCTCAAGAATCTTCAGCACTTTTGCCAATCCATCAGTCACCATTGCTGAGAAGAACTCCAGAGGTGGAATGGATGTCTCAAACATTAAACCCAAAAGGCTCCCAGGAGCAGTGTCTGCTGTGTGCTGAGGGCTGGAACAGATGGATTTAGCTGAGCTGCTGACCTGGCTGACCAGGACTGAGACATGGACATGGAGGGAGCATTTACAGCAGCAGAAGTTCCAGTGGATTGGAAAGACCCTTGAGCAAAGCAGGTTGTGGAGCCGTGGGCTCTCCTGGCCATGGTGTCTGACTCATTATTCCTCTCTGTAACTTAGGCTTTGTCTCCAGAGAGGAATTCTGCTGTTTATAGCCTAGTAAGCATCATGTGTTCATAAAAAAGTTTTCATATAAAAAATTAAAAAGTTACACTTTGTGGAAGACTACTACATGTGGGAATCAATATTGTCTTTCTTTGAAGCAGCAGTTTGTTTCTCTTTTATCCTCTTCTGTTGGAAACTTAATCTGGGGCCATTTTCTTTCCAGGCAGATAGGTAATTTCTGAATTTGGACCAGTTAAAAATTACTTCTACAAAGACAGCCTTTGTTTTGAGAACCTGCAAGTGTGGAGATAATTAGGAACACAGTACTACTGATTTCCTTAATGTAACTTCTTTCTTCATTTTGAATGTTGTATCTTCTTTAGTGACTGTTTGAAAACACACATTACAGCTTGAGAAACATCAAAAGCAATTCCAAGGAGTGTAGATTAGATATATCAGTCTGATCACAAGTGGTACCAGAAGTGGCAACACAGCCCATGTGCTCTTAATCCTGTATTTGCAGTAAAAGGGTGACAAAACAGTACATGGGGTTTTTACTTCCTAGCACTGGATTTCTGGTCATTCTGTAGTGTGAGGTTTTTGGTAGATTGTTTTGAAGTATATATATATAATATAAATGTGAATCTCAAAAAACATTTTTTAGAAGGTAGCCTGAACTCTAGTCTGGAAGAGAACTTAATTTTCATGGCTTCAAATGACAAGTTATTGACCAGAAATGTATTGTGAGCCAAAAGCAAAATTAAAATGAGACCCAAGGGCAATAGTTTTATCTGCCCTTTGGATAATTGGTATTAAAAAAGCTGAGATGTTGATGTTGCCTCGTTGTGCAGTGAAAGGGTGCAGCTGTAAGCTGTGTTCAGCTGTGGGATGAGCAGCACATAAAGCCTCGCTGTGCCTGTGGTAGCAAGGCAGTGCTGGATGGGGAGGAGGGAAGGGGCTGGGACCATGGATCCATCAAATGCATGGCTTCTGCTGATGGTACATCTGAAAGGATATAGTGTGTGTGTGTGTGTGTAACTGGTACTGCTGGGCTTTCTGCTCCTCAGGAGAGTGAGAATGCTCCACTTGCAAAAACTGTCAGCCAGAAATTATTGCAGGCAAGTGAGCAGTCATCTGAGATGAATGGAGGCACTTTTCCTCTAGACACTATAGTTTCTCTTAATGTGTATCTTCTCCATTGACTTTAAACCTCAGATTTTCTGTGCACTTGGTGCTTTTTATGCATGCTGTGCTGTCTGCTCCCTCTCAGATAACAGGAGGCTGCTTCAGTAATCTTTTGTGCCTGTAGGTGCCAGACCAGATTTGATATGCATAGCAGTGCATGGCCCTACATGATGCCACTTCAGTAAATACCAATGCATTAGCCCTTAAAAAAATCCAAAGTCAAACTTGCTTAGAGATGGATTTAAATGTAAATGAGGGTCTTTCAGAATGACTTTGAATTGTCACTCTGCAGTACACTTTTCCTACTAAAATGTTAAAATGGCTTCTGGGTATGGCTGGGTATTTGAAGAGACAAAAGCCCCCAGCTCACTCCATATGTGTATCCACCTGTCTGTCCCCAAGGAATAAATTGGACTGAAACCATCTCTGTCTTCTTACTTAGGGTTATATCTTTCTGCTTCATTAAGATCTTTGTTGCCATTTCTTACATGTTTTGAATTGCAAAACCAATAATAATTTGTTCAGTGATGGAGTGTCCTGAGGTCAGTGAACCAAGTTTTTACTGCAGAATGATTATTATAGTCACTAAAGACAAGATCATTTGAATTTCACATGTAGTTCTGTTTGCAGGGAGTGTGATAAAAATAAATCTGTGCTTATGTACCAAAACATTTTGACCTGGAAACGAGCATAATGAATATAAGATGCAAGAATGTTAATTTTGGAAAAATCACTGTTGGACTGTGAAATATTCATGACTAAAAAAATTCCTTCCTTCCTGTGCTTTTCTCAGCCTCATGCTTAACACTGAATTTCTTGAGGCTTTTTTCTAGAATTTAGAATGTGTGGGTTAAGAAGAGTAAGGCCTTTCTGTATGTGTTTTATGAATGTACTTGGCTTTGACTTCAGCTGGGTATTAGAAATAAACTCTCATATCTCTGAGCTTAAGAAACCAGTCCCATGAGCTGTCAGCCAAATAAAGGGTAACAGTCTCCAGTCAGCAATTTTTTTTTACTAGTAAACTTTAGAATCACTTCACTTAAATTTCTAAACTGATTTCCTTTGGCTGTTTTGTGACTGCTGTCAGCAAGGTCAGTGTTTGTTGGTCTGTTTGTCCTCCATGGAAACCACCATCAAACCAGCCACCAAAACCAACATGGGCCGTGCCCTGGTGTGCTGGGGCTGGTCCCGTGGAATCATAGAGTGGTTTGGGTTGGAAGGGGACGTTGAGGATGCCCCAGTTCCAGCCTGGCTGTGTGGGTTCTCTCCCTGAGCCAAGCGATGCCTTTGAGAGGCAGCAGCACCACGGGACCTGCTGGAGCTGCTGCTGCTGCCTCTGCTCCCCTCTGGCTGGAAAACTCCAGGGTGATGTTCACAGTGCTCAAGTCTGAAGGCAAATGCAGAGGTTTAAATTCTGTTCATAACTCCAAGTAGTTCTTGTGCTGTATAGAAGTGTTTTGATGTGGCAGGCTTTATTTCAAAGTCCTGTTAGAATCCCTGGCTGAGCGTGTACGTGTGTGTAAAATGGCACCTGTTTGTGCTCGTTATGATGAGCGGGTCGGAGGTGTTTTGGACAAGGGAGGAAGGAGCAGCATTTGTTGCTTTGAACGTGCTGGTGCCACCCGGCTGGTGGGTGGGGTTGTGTTCCTGGTGTGGCTGCTCAGGCCATGTGAGCGCACCAAGAGGAGATTTGAATCCCAGTTTGCTGGAGTCTCTGTTGCGACCTCCCATCCCAGCTGTCCATGCAGTTTCTGAGCACACGCATCCATTGGTCCCTCGGAATTGGGGATGGTCTCTCTTAGAGGAATGGGTGTTTAAGAAAGTTCTGCTCATACCCTTCCTCTCGAGAGGCGTTGGTTGATTATTTCCTGTTTTTGTACCAAAGCTATAATGGAGACATATCACTTTAAAACACTTCCAAAATGTGCAGAAGTGCAACAATAGCACTGACCTCAGCGAGCGAGGTCACACCCAGGCTGCTTCCTGTTTTCTTCTTGGGGAGACCAGAGCCCTGAGCACGGAGAGCTCTCCCTGCATCTGCCTGGGGATCGGAAATCAGAGCAGCAGTTCGTTCCTTCTGACTAAATGAACATAGAGAAATCTTAAGGAAAAGATTCAGTTAGGATTTCCAGGCTTATTTTCTCAATTGTAACCCCTTTTTTTTTTTAGGTAATAACCATTATTTTCTTACTTGACTGGTGTGTGTAAGATGTTCTGCAGTTAGTGCACTTCTCAAAACATACATTAAAGATAAAGAAAGGAGGGGGATGCACTGAAGAAGTTTGAGAGGAGAGATAAAGACCAAGGTACACAATGGGGCAATTATAGCCCTTACATACTGTTATTTCAACTTATCCCAGCATTATTCTCCTGGGATTCGAGTATTAGTTGACCAGTATAAAAGCTCTTTGCTTTGTTGTCTTTGTTTATTGATGCAGTACTGCTACAAGTCAGAACAAAGAAGGCTTGGGAGAATGGATAGCTGGAAAGGTCTTTGAGAAACAAAGGAGAGGCAGCATAGGCCCAAGGTATAGTAAAAAAAGCCATTAAATGTTTCATTTTCCTCAGTGCAGAGCTGAGTGTCTGTGTGATTCTCAGACAGCTCTACCATATAAAATACTTAATGTAAAATTCCACTTGAAATAGTTGCTATATATGAAAGTATGTAACTGCAGCACAGCGGTTACATATTTTCATATGTTTATTATTTAATTAAATTTTATATTAATTTCATAAATTAATGCATTTACTTTACATTACTGTTGTGCAGGCAGAGATTTCACTTGATGTAAGGCTTTGTCCTCTGTGTCCAAGTTTGTAGATTTTGAATATGTCAAATCCATTCTCTTCAGGCTGTAAGAGATAGAACCTCTTTTTGTTCTTCTCTTATTCATGGCTTTGGGGAGACATAAATGACTGGGCAAAGCTGCCAAAGTCTTGTTTAGTGCCACTAAATGAAGCAGTGTTTAATCAAAATCTTCTCTGGCACATCCTGAGTATGTAAAGTGTTGTTCTGTGTGTGCTGGCAGGGCTCAGCTCCAGAGCCAGAACCCACTGTCCACAGCCTGAGTGTCTGAGTTAGCAATGTGTCTCCCTTGAGAGAGCTGGAGTGTTTCTTGGTGTCTTTCCCCTATATTTAGTAGAGTGCTGTAGTTAGCATTCCTTATGTTCAGCCACCTGTGTGATCACATGAAAGCCATGTGGAGCCTCCTTTCTCCTCCTGTCTGTTGATCACTTTGAGATCATTGGTATTACTGAGTGAGATCTTTGAGATCTTGCTGCATAGGAGTTGAGAACCTGAGGTTGATACCTGTAGGTTAGCACTTGTTTCAGTTCTAAAGGACTGATTTTTTGATAGAAAATGAAATTCTTACTGAAATAACTGTCTGATAGCTCTTAAGAATCCAGTTAAACAGACTGTTCTTTTTGCAGTCCCTTTAATCTATATATTTGGCACAGAAATAGCAAACCTTTGTTGTGGGGAGGGGCATATTTACACTTCTCTAACTCTTGCAGAGAAAATTGTGTTTTTTCCAGCCACAAGGTTTTGAGTCCACAGGTTGCAAAGAGAGTACTTTAGAGACAAGACCCTGGGGTAATTTGTCACTGCCTGCCTGTATAATGAAGAATTAAACTCTTAGCAAATGATGCTGCCACTGAATCAGGAGTAGTGTAAGGAGTCATTTATCTGTGGAGAGCTCAAGCCTGGCAGTGGCTTTCCTGGCACTAGATAGACTGTACAATCTGACTTAGTTAATACATTGCCTTGGGAGGCACTTTATTTTGGTATCAGTAAATTCACTTGTACAAGTCTGAGGAGGAAATCGCTCTGAGTGCAGTTCAGCCTGCAAATGGCTGAGGGCAGGGTTGTGCCTCCCTGGTACCCTGAGCTTCCTGAGCTGCTGCTTCTGATGGAGGCACCTCGTGTCCTTGGCTCCATCCCCTGCTGCTTTGGGTGTCCTGCAGTGGCACCCTGGGCTACCAGAGGTGCTGAAAGGTTCTCCCCTGTCCTGTTGCCTCAAGGCCTCAGCAGGTGGAACTGTTCATAGTTCATCGTGCACACGTTTTTGAAGAGATGCCTCTGACCTCTTTCATCAGAGGTGCTGCCACTGAGTGCTGAAAAGCAGATACCATGGGTATTCTGCATCTGGGCAACCTCAGAATATTTTTTCTTTGATTCAACATTTATAAAAACTGTGAATAAGTCAGGGAAGTAGACATCCCATTACCCCCAGTCTCCTGAGATGGCAGGAGGAATCCTCACTCACTCTTTCTACCAGTATAAGAGCTGATGGCTTTGCTGTGTATATGACCAGGCATGGTGCAGTTGGGCTCCTGGGGAAATTTGTATCTGCTGCTCCTCCAGGCTGTGGTATTTTGATCTTGGAGGGGAGAGTGAAGAGGCACCATGTCCTTTGTTAACCCAGTATGGGTTGGTGAGGAATCCACTGAGGTTTTCAGTAATTTGTGTGAGGAAAAGTCTGCAACACAGCCATCACTTCTGTTCTTGGCAATCTTTGTAAACCCTGCCAAAGCACTCCCAGCATTGATTCTGATAAAACCCAAGGTGTTTACCTGATGCCTGGTAGCACACTGGAAGGTTGTGGTGGTGTCTTGTTTCTCTGCAGTGAGGACTGGTTTGTAGGATGCAGCCTCTGCTTTGCTGCCAAGCATCTCATTGTGTGTTCTTCTGTGCTTCACTGGTCACCTCACTGGTAGGCTTAGAAACAGTATTACAGCAAGTGAATCTAGTCTGGGTAATGGTCTTTGCACATAACTACCTCTCTTTAACCATGCTGGAGCATCAGAAGTATTGAAACAGACACAGATGCATCCATGAGTTCCAAGCTTCCAAGCACGTACTGATCTTCCTGTGTTGGAGCTGTGAGTCTGGTGGCATCAGTAAGATGTTCCCACAGGAGTTTGACAGGAGTTCAGAGAAGCTGCTTGCAGAGTTGGTGTGAATCTGGAAATGCATTGTGAGAGCTTCCTCCCTACCCACTCAGTTTCTGTAGCTTCCTGTGGGCACATGAAAATAGTGCTTGAAAAAAAATAAAAATCTCAAGTGGAAGCGTCTTTCTCCCAGTTCTGCTAAATATTTAATGGTGGGGATGATCTGAGCACACAGGCCTTTGCATTGGGAGCTGCTGCCAGGCAGTGCAGCACTGTTGGATACACTTCAATTTAATAGTTGAACTGCACTTAGTTTGTTTACTGTAGTATCTTGGTGTTTATACATAGCTTAATATCTCAGTTGTTCAAATGCTGTGTGCTGGAAAGGAGCTTTAATGCTCAAAGCTACAGTGAACCAGTTCTAGAGTGAGCCTGGATTTAGTGGAAGTGTGTGCTGGTTTGAAGGCAGCTCTCTGCTCACTGGGGTTGACCTTGAACCACTGACACATTTCTGCTGAGCAGTGATGCTTAAGGCTTTGCAGCTTTAGAACATGCTGGTGCTGCTAGGGCTCTGCCACTGCTAAAAGTTTCTTTCAAAAACATGGAGGATCATTGTCCTTTTGTTCACTTCAGAATTATTTTTAAACTAAAGACATGTGGGTGAGTGAGGAGGCTTCTGGAGTTTGTCCATGTAGGAATTTGGAGGTGTGACACAATTTAAAGTTGTGAAGTTTACCAGCTGTGCAGCTGCTGGTGCAGCTTGGTGCAGAAATGGCCTTAGTGGTGAACAGTGCTGATAGGAGTGACATTAATTACCATTAACCTCATGTGCAGAATTGTCTTTGAATATCAGTGCAGTGCTACAGCCCATTCTCAAATCTGCTCACAGCTTTACCTGTGAATGGAAAAATACCCTAACTTTGAGTGCTTGTGACTGGCCATGCGTGCTTCCAGCTGTGAATAATGTCACTTTCTTTCTGATCAGTGATTCTCTGTGAGAATTTGAAGTGACTGTCTGCAGAGCACTGAAGTGTGTGGCACAGCACAGGGCAGAAGCTGACTTCACTTCTCAGAAAATTTGAGATGCATCAACTTCCCTGCTAGGAATCTTCATCTCCTGTTAAAAATAGCACATAAGACTGCTAAGCATTGACAGGCAGCATGGCTGGCTGGCTTTAGACCTTTGAGACCATTGTTCTGTCTGTGTTACCTTTCAGTAGGTTCTGGAATAAAAAGGGAAAATCATACTGAAAAGGTTAATTTGGCACTGTCAGAACTGAAAGTGGGGCTGTGTTTCATAGAGGTATTTTCATTAAAGGCATTAAGGTTGTAGTTAAACTGATGGCCTGTAAAGGTTTGTGATTAATGTGTGTGCTAAAGTCATGTTTTTAATGCTTAATCTTTAAAATTGGATACCAGTGTTGATGGCTTGTGTGTTATGCCTGCTGTGCATTCAGCAGTGTTTCATACTCCAGGCTGCTGAAAAAGGAGCACAGTGGGAAATGGAGAAGTCTCCTGGAGAATTCCCATATGAATTACAGCATCTTTGTAGTTGAACAGAGCACAGGTTTAGGGAAGGGAAATGTGTGAACCTCCCAGTTTGCTTACATGTAGCTGGAAATACCAGTTAGAGCTGAGTCACCATCCCTGTCACTGCTGGGGATGATGGAGATGATCCAAGTCAATGTGTGTTTGTGAGCTGGTTCTGAAATGGACTTGGAGTGAGACCTGTGGGAAGCAGAGATTGGAAGGAAGTAGATGGATAATTAGTGAAGATATTTTTCTTCTTGAGAAGCAATAAACTTTGTAGCTCTCAAACACTTGTATAAACTGTTAGTCCAGGGATGATTTTTTTATTACAAATTGCATTGAACCAAAACTTCTCACTCTTTTAAAGCTTTGAGTGTGGTGTTTTACAGATGGAAAAAACCTTTCCAGAGTCAGTCTTTTAGAGCATATCACTACTGAACTGCAGAGAACCAATAGCCAGATCAAATAAAGGGGTTTCCCCAGAGGTCTACAACTTACCAGACGCACTGTGACCTTTTTTAATCTGGTTTTTGGCCATTTTTCAGTGGACTAAATAGGAAACATAGACTATCATTTTGAATAGGTTTTCCTTCCTTCCTTCCTTCCTTCCTTCCTTCCTTCCTTCCTTCCTTCCTTCCTTCCTTCCTTCCTTCCTTCCTTCCTTCCTTCCTTCCTTCCGACACTTCCTTCCGACACTTCCTTCCGACACTTCCTTCCGACACTTCCTTCCGACACTTCCTTCCGACACTTCCTTCCGACACTTCCTTCCGACACTTCCTTCCGACACTTCCTTCCTTCCTTCCGACACTTCCTTCCGACACTTCCTTCCGACACTTCCTTCCGACACTTCCTTCCTTCCTTCCGACACTTCCTTCCGACACTTCCTTCCGACACTTCCTTCCTTCCGACACTTCCTTCCTTCCGACACTTCCTTCCTTCCTTCCTTCCTTCCTTCCTTCCTTCCTTCCTTCCTTCCTTCCTTCCTTCCTTCCTTCCTTCCTTCCTTCCTTCCTTCCTTCCTTCCTTCCTTCCTTCCGACACTTCCTTCCGACACTTCCTTCCGACACTTCCTTCCGACACTTCCTTCCGACACTTCCTTCCTTCCTTCCTTCCTTCCTTCCTTCCTTCCTTCCTTCCTTCCTTCCTTCCTTCCTTCCGACACTTCCTTCCTTCCTTCCGACACTTCCTTCCGACACTTCCTTCCGACACTTCCTTCCTTCCTTCCTTCCTTCCTTCCTTCCTTCCGACACTTCCTTCCGACACTTCCTTCCGACACTTCCTTCCGACACTTCCTTCCGACACTTCCTTCCGACACTTCCTTCCGACACTTCCTTCCTTCCGACACTTCCTTCCTTCCGACACTTCCTTCCTTCCGACACTTCCTTCCTTCCGACACTTCCTTCCTTCCGACACTTCCTTCCGACACTTCCTTCCGACACTTCCTTCCTTCCTTCCTTCCTTCCTTCCTTCCTTCCTTCCTTCCTTCCTTCCTTCCTTCCTTCCTTCCTTCCTTCCTTCCTTCCTTCCTTCCTTCCTTCCTTCCTTCCTTCCTTCCTTCCTTCCTTCCTTCCTTCCTTCCTTCCTTCCTTCCTTCCTTCCTTCCTTCCTTCCTTCCTTCCTTCCTTCCTTCCTTCCTTCCTTCCTTCCTTCCTTCCTTCCTTCTCATTCTGTGAGCAGAGCTAGAAGTGTTTTGGCTTTTTATATAAAATGTCATGGGACCACTATTGCACCTTTCTGGTGTGCATTTTCCGTCATGAAAAAATTACAAATAAGTGCCTGGCTTGTCTGTGAGCAATTTACTTGCTGTTGTTGCTTTCACTGCAAGGATTTTGAAGTTTCCGTGTGTGAATAGACTTAAGAGGTCTCTAGTGGTGTTTGACTGCACTGCTGTGCTGGGGATAAAAACCTGAGAAAATTGATCTGAGGAAGCTTGTTCAACACTGAAAAAAATCAAATGCAAAAATCTGATTTGAAATAAAATAATCTGAACGTGTGCCTGCATGTGGTCGTACCGTTAATTGATATTTTTATTAAGTTGGCTTGGAGTCCTCATTCAGATGACAACTGCTTTAGGGAGCAGAGAGCTGTATCAGCACAAGGATGCTTTTAGGGAGGATTTGGTTTTTGCTATCCCTTCTCACTCTGTGAGTGCTTTTGAAATTTAAAGATCATTGTGTTTTGCCTGAAAAAAATATGAGAAAAAAGTGGAGATAATCTGTTATTTCAGCTGTAGTCTAGGATTCAGAAATTTCATCTTTAATAAAACCAAGTCTGCCCTGGATGTCCTGTGCCAGGTGGCTGTACCACAGCCCTGCTGAGCCCAGGGGCAAACCCCGGGGGCAGCTGCAGCCTCTGCTCTGTGTTGCCATCCTGGGGCACAGCCTGGCAGAGATCTCTGGGCGGGGGAGCAGGGAGCTGCCACAAAACAGGTTTGTAAAGTACAGTGGGTGGTTCTGTTGACAGTTGCTTTTGTATTTAAAATAGACTTCACAAATTTCTGCTTCTCGTGGTAATTCAGGAATTGAAATCACTTAGGTCTTGCCAAATTCATTAACACGGTGTACTAAAGGGAATGTCTGTTTGGAAGCCTTTCTAAAAGTAGAATAAAAATAAATATATACACAGATTCTTAGGTTTTTTTGTTATGTTTTCTAGTGAGGAGAAAAATAACTTTCAGTATCTCTTTCCCTCCTCTTGGCAGGTTTTCTTCACGAGTGGAGTGTAAGAAATAGAGGCTGAAGATGAGTGAGCTGGAGCAGTTACGGCAGGAGGCAGAGCAGCTGCGAAACCAAATCAGAGTAAGAATTGTCAACTGCTTATTTTCCATGCTAAAACTCCTCCTTTATGGGAACAGACTGTAAAGATCTCCTCCCTTTTGGGAACAAACTGTAAAGATCTAGCAGTTGTTCCAGTTTAACTCGTGCAGAGCTTAAAATATTTTCAGAATATTTGAGTTAAAATCAGAAAAGCCTTTGGTATAACAAAGTAAATTTGTAATATTTCTTGAACAAAATGTTTTATTTCCTGTTGAGGTTTGCTGAGTTTTGGTGCTGGGGGGTGTATGTGTTTTTGCAAGTTCTGTGTTCTGGGTTTTTAGAAACAGAAGGGAGCAGCAAGCTTCTAGAACCTAGGCATGACAAGTTTGGCTTAAGGGTGTTAGAAGAGCTTGGTCCTGGGCTAAAGGTGACACCTGAAGTTAAAGCAGGAGTGTGAGAGAGCCTTCCAGAATGGATGTCATTTCTACAAGCACTGTTTCTTGGCTTCCTGTAAAGTTTATTTTTATTAAATGCTGATGCCCCCATACAGGCTATTTTTTTGTTGTATTTACTCAGTGAAGATAAACCAAGGATGAGGTGTCATGCCCAAAGTTAGTTTTCCAGGAATCTTCTGCAACGTGCATTTATATGTCAGTGATACAGTTTTCAGGGAAGTATAATAAGGATCTTCAAAGTCTGTTTATTTTTCATCAAAATTTTCAAAGCATGAAGCATTCATAAATCTGATTTATATGGGAATGGCTTAAAGAATAGAGTCCAGGTTTCTCAGAATGTGTTGCACGCACAGAGGTTTTTTTTACCTTGGCATGTGCTGGCAGCAGTTGCTGTGTGGTGTCTCCTGAGGGGTGTGAGGCTGCTGGGGGGTGTCAGCCTCGTGCTGAGCACACTTGGTGTGTCAGGGCTGTGCTGGGGCAGCTGCTGCTCATTCAGAGCCATCCAGGGATGCCTCTGTGTCCTGCTCTCCTTCACACACTGGAGACACAGGGTGGGGATCAGGCAGTGCTGTGCCACTGTGCCCCTTCCACCTGCTCTGTAGAGGATACAAGGAAATTTTTAGCTTAAAATACTATTTATTTTTGTTCCAACTGAAGCTTTATTACAGAATTATGCTGCTAAAAGGGGTTCATAATTCTTCAGTTTGTTCAGTCTCACACAATTGGTGAGTCTGGTTTCATGCAAAGCTGTGGGAAGAAAGAGCTACTAGGCAAGTTAGAGGGCTTAGAGTGTGCTGCAGGAATGTTTGCTTACTTTTTAAATTTTGGAGCACAGAAATGTGATGGACTCTTGGGTAATGGTTCCATTTTGTGGCTTTAGGTCGATTGAACATTTCCTTTGTAACTCAACCACCCAAACTGGTAACTGGATCTGTCAGCTGTATCAGCTCAGTAACCCTGGTTCTCTTGCCTTTGGGGTCCCTTGGCTCAGCAATGGCAATTGGTGATTCCCTCTTGTCATCTGAGTGCAGACTTGGATACCTTGTAGTTAATTCTAACTTCAGATCCTTGGGCAATTAAAAATGCTTCTGATGATTTAATGTCCATGAAACTTTCTGGCCAAATCAATTTCATATTTGAAGAGATGGCTACTTATCTTGTTGATTAAATCATTGCACAGTTTTTGTTTGGGATGGGCAAGAGGATAGATACAGGATCTGAAAATAGGGTTTTAAGTGTCAAGAATATCTACTGGGCTGGTTATTTTCAGGAATTATTTTTGATGCACTCCTTAAAAGAGATGAGGTCACTACTGCATTAGATGTTTTATGTACAGCTAGCATTTTTCTGTCTTAGTTGTGGACAGCTCTTGGGTTTTGTCTGGTATTTCCTCTAACAATATAACCACAGAAAATCAGCTTTGTGCCTAGAAGTGAGGTCCAGATAAGATTGTACCTAACAGTGTCCTGAGGTGTAGAAACTGCAGTGCAGAGCTGTTGATTCCCCAATGGACTTCAGTCTGCAGTATTTTAGAAGTGTTTCATGACTATCAATTTTATTTTTGCAGTATCTAGGTGATATCTAGGTGTCTCCCCATGCAGCTGGAGCTCTGGTCTGTGCACAGACAATGCACAGCCTGAGATTGCAGGAATCTGTAGTGCAGGAAGGTGGAACAATGAATTGTCAGATATCTGTCAGATGGCTTGATGGCTAAAATTAATTCTTAGTTCTGTCTGTAATGAAATTCCCATGTCATACATGTGTCCTCACTGTGAGAACTGAAATTGAGGATAATGATTTTTAGATGTGTTGCTTACTTGGCACAGTGTCATTCAAACCAGAAATTTTGGACAAATGACACTATTTAAAAAATACAGTTGTGGTGAAAAAACCCTACAACCTGCAGTGTGTGCTAGGAAAGTCTGGGGGCTGCACACTGATCAAGCAGTTGGATTTTTCTCACAAATTTTGCATTGTCTTGCTGCATGAACTGAAAAAAAATCTGCAATTACATAAAGAAGTTTATGTTTTGACACTAATGATTATGTTATGGTGATGCATATGTAGAAATACAGTTTCAAGGTAAGAATTAAAATAGCCTGTTGAAAGTCTCCTTTTCCTGCAGTTTTGCCAATTGTATGGCAAGTATTAGCCTCAAATACAGGAGTTGCTAATAGCTTGCTCTTAAAGAGCAAAAAAGCTTTGTTTCATTCAGACTGCATTCAGAATTCGTTTTATGTTGAACATTTTCAGCTATTTCAGGACAATCAAACAAGCAGTCATTTAAAATGCAGTGTGTTTCTTCCTGTGGATGAAATAAGTCCTGAGTGCTAAGGGATTTGCTGCTCTGGTATTTTAAACCCCTCCTGATTCCAGACGTCAACATTTTATAAATATTTCTACAGTTCAGACGTTATAAAAATAAGTTGAGATGACTTAATCCACTCTCAGGCTTGCTTTTTGGGAGGAGAGCTACAAAGGGTGGTCAAAATAAACATGCACTTAAGAAATGTTAAAGTTGCAATGTCAAGTAACTCTCAAGCAAGAGCTTGAAAAAACGTGAAGATCCCAGCCTGATCATGTTGAGGCAGATCCAAAATGTGCAAGCAAATGTTTCTGTTCCTGCTCTCAAAGGGACAGACTGAACAATCTGCACAGACTGAACTTGGGAGGGACTCACAAAGTGCTGCTGAGGAGGCACTATTGTTTTTGGGTGGCTGCTTCACTGGTTGCACAAGGTGGAGAAATTTCCAGGAGTTGAGAGGGTTCTGTGGCTGCTCCTGGTGATGTTTTAACTTCAATTTGTGCTGCACAGCTCCTGCCTGACTTCAAGCCCTTTAAGCCATTTTGTCAGAAGGAGGACAGGCCATGCCTGTCTGTGTGTCCTGGGAAGGGCCCTGGGCTGCAGGAGAGCAGAGCAGTCACAGCTGGGACTGAAACCAGCTCTTGCACAATCTGTGTTGCAGGAGAGGCTCAGAGGAGCTCACCTGTGCCAGGGTTCAATGTGGGACTGAATTACACAATGAAAGTCAAGTCTGTTTTCTAGGTCAGGTTGAGTCATGTGCAGGAAACAAGTCCTGTGTCCATAGAGTCTGAGATAAGGAAAAACCCATGGAGTGTCTGTGTGGAGATGTGGGCACCACCCGTTCCATGAAATGGGTGAGGGTGTCACTGGGCCATTTGTTTCCCTTCAGTTTGTGTCAAGTACATCATCACTAAGCCTTGGTAATCCTGCTGTCTGTCCTGCTCCTGGCATCCTGCCTGCTGATTTTCACCCTTCTCTCCCAGCCAGCAGGAGGGTTAATGTGGGCACAGAGCTTGCTAATGCTGTGTAATATGTGGTTGCTTTTCCAGGTGGATCAGTTCTTCCCTTGTGCTCAGCACACCCTGAGCAAGCACAGCCAGCCCAGGGAAGGAGTACAGGGAACAGGGTAGGCACTGGGACTTCAGGATGGCTCCAAATGCCTTTGAATCCCATAGTCTGCAGAAAGGGAGATTCAAAGGCTCCTGGGGCATGGCCTTTCTTAAGTCCCTCTTCCTCCACCACCCCTTGTTGTGTGCCATTGCTTTTTAGATTCCTTGCACAATAAAACAGATTAGGGTGACAGAAGGAATATTGGCATGTCAGTTGGTGGTGCTGTGTGGCTTTGAGTGTGTTGGAATTTAGTTCAGGAGTTACTTTTCCTTTAGACCCTCTCACCTGATGCTCAGTGTTACCTTTCCAATTGAACTTGTTCCGTTTTTTGTTTCAGGATGCCAGGAAAGCCTGTAGTGACACAACTCTTGCTCAGGTATGTTCCTGTTCTTTGTGTAGGCTGTTTCTTGAGAGATGAAAAATAAAAATATCACTTTGTGACTCTAGCATGTATCTGAAAGAATAAAGTGTATCTGAAAGAATAAAATGAAAGAAGCCTTTGGAAATGTGCAGTGTGTTTGTTTAGTTTTAAATAAGTGTATAAAGCCCCACCAAAAAACCCAAATAAACAAAACAGCACAAAACCCAAACCAGTCAACCCCCCTCCACTATCTTTATGGATCTTGCTTCCAGTTTACCTTTTAAGTACAGTATGTTTATTGTGTTAAATATATTTAGAAAGACTTAAATAAATATCTTTTAGCAGTTTTTTGAAAACAGAATTATTTTGCATATAAAGTTCTGCCATGCTTTAAAAAGTAACAGTGCAGTAAATACTGAAGCATTTTCTTTCATTGGTTTAAAATGAAAACTTAGAGATTTAATAATCTGAAATAGCCTTGGAATAACATAGGACTATTTTAAAAGAGCTTCCTGGAGTTTCATTGTGGGCACTGTGAAGTGTGTTATGTCTCTGTAAAATCTGTTTGTGTCGGTGTTTGCTGAGTGTTCACCAGTATCCTATTTTTTAATGTTTTTTGTTGTGTGCCAAGATAGATAATCTATCAAAGTTCAAATGTATTTTTGTTATCTTGTGCATTAAAAATAGTTCCCAGTATCTCAGGGGTTTGTTTGGTTTATTTTTAGATCACAACAAGTCTGGACTCCGTGGGTCGAATCCAAATGCGAACCCGGCGCACACTCAGAGGTCACCTAGCCAAAATCTATGCCATGCACTGGGGATCTGACTCCAGGTGTGTACTGGGAGCTTGAACCTGCCAGGGAAGGGCTGGGATCCCACTGCTGCATTCAGTTTAATGTCAGCTCAGGGGGCACTTAGCCAAAATCTGTGCCATGCACTGGGGATCCGACTCATGGTGTGTACTGGGAGCTTGAACCTGCCAGGGAAGGGCTGGGGATCCTCCTGGCACCTTCACACTAATGTCAGCTCAGAGGGCACTTAGCCAAAATCTGTGCCATGCACTGGGGATCTGACTCCAGGTGTGTACAGTACAGGGAGCTTGGAGCTGCCAGGGACAGCCTGGGGATCCCCCTGGCACCCTCAGATTAGTGTCAGGCCCTTGGAGCCTCATGGAATGGAGCTGCTGCCCCTGCAGGGGATCACAGACCAGCACTGCTGGGGGGTTCAGAGAAGAGATACTTTGCTTGTTCTTGCCATAGGCATTTTGCTTTCTCCTTCTTTCAATTTTAACTTAAGTTTTTGAGTCTGTTTGAGCAAGAGAGAGTATGTGATGAGGCATATTTTTTGGAATGTTGGAAATTGTACATTCCAAACTATTAAATAATTTTGTAACTTCTATGGTAGGGATTTAAAAACTTTACTGACAATTTTTTATTTCATTGAAAAAAGATCCTTTTTTATCTAGTGGGAAAAATAACTTGGAGTTTTGTTTTGCTGCCTTTAGAGCAGCTGATGGTGAGGTGTAAACACTGCCTCTGTATTGTGTCCTCCAGGGAGGAATTAATCTAGAATCTGTTCTCAAGATTTATTTTTGCCTAAATTCCTTATTTGCTTTTGTGTAACTGTGTAGTTATATGAATAATGAAAGCAGTTGTGGGAAGGGTTCATAAAATGTGTTTTTAGTGAGTTGTGCACTTGTGATCATTTTCAATCATGAGTCCCCATGGGATTCCTCAGTCAGGTGATACGGAGATCTAGATCTTTGCAACAAATGCACCCTGTCAATAAAAAGGAAAAAGCAGAAGGTAATAAAGAAATTATGAAACTTCTGAATCACTTGATAATCATGCATGATGTATGTGTATTTTGAGATTTTTTTGTTTGTTTGATATTAACATATTTTATTTTGTGTTCATATTTAGGCTACTAGTCAGTGCTTCTCAAGATGGAAAATTAATTATTTGGGATAGTTACACAACAAATAAGGTAGTTATTTATTCTCCTTATCAATAATTTATGTATAAGTTGTGTGTTTGAATGGGCTTGTGTCTGTCTTTTACCATGGTTGCAAATCAAAAATCAAAAGTAGTCTTTCTCATTCAGACAATCTCTTTTTGCTCCTTTCATGGCTGAGTGAGCACCAGTGATGTGTTGTAGGTTGTGTCTCTGAAGCAATAGTTAAGTACATAATAACATGTAACATTTTCACTCTTACTTGCCTAGTGCAGTAGCTGTAGCTCTCTGCATGTGTGGTGTTGCTTCTAAAACTAACTTGGTTTTGAATTATAGAAATACACAACCTCAGAATTTACAAGAGTGCTTTGGGTTTGAGAGCACAGGAAGGAGAAGGAAGAAAAACAGCTGTTAGGGAAAAGCTTAGGTAGTGTGGAGTGGAGCTGTGCTTCTGTAAACCAGGCAGTCTCCATGGGGACAGCCATCCTGCCTAACAACCTGTAGTTTAAAGATGTAAATAAGTTGGACAGAGAAATCTTAACTAGAATAAACGAGGACTGTAAATGTGTAAGTTTACGATAGCTTTGCTATGAAATCATGTACTGAAGATCTGGTACCTGTCACCAGGAGCTGTGGGTGTGTACAGTGCAGTGGGTTGGGTGTGATGGGCTGTAAACCCAAGTGCTGGTGCTGCCCCGTAGCCCTGGAGTGTGCTCTGAGCCTGCAGTGTCCCTGCAGATGCACGCCATCCCCCTGAGGTCCTCCTGGGTGATGACCTGTGCCTACGCTCCCTCGGGCAACTACGTGGCGTGCGGGGGCCTGGACAACATCTGCTCCATCTACAACCTGAAAACCAGGGAGGGCAACGTGCGCGTGAGCCGCGAGCTGCCGGGCCACACAGGTCAGTGCTGCTGCTCCAGGGGACAGCCCTGCTTCGGGCTGGCACTGCCTGTGCTCTGCTGCTGTGGCACAGCCTGGGGGCTGTTCTTGTATTTTCACCCTCAGTCGTTACTCCTGGGTCAAACCCTTACACAACTGTTTGTTTTTAGGATACTTGTCCTGTTGTCGCTTCCTAGATGACAACCAAATTGTCACTAGCTCAGGAGACACCACTTGGTGAGTTTTTGAGTTCTGTTGGCCTTCTCCCACCCCCTCTTTCTTCCTTTATTTTTTTCTCTCCAATGCCTTAATTTGTATTTAAAATTTGAACTCTGAAGTAATGACAGACGTGTTAACTCCATCTGCAGTGCTTTGTGGGACATAGAGACTGGCCAGCAGACCACCACGTTCACTGGGCACACTGGAGATGTGATGAGCCTCTCCCTGAGCCCAGACATGAGGACTTTTGTTTCGGGCGCCTGTGATGCCTCCTCGAAGCTTTGGGATATCCGCGATGGGATGTGCAGGCAATCCTTCACGGGGCACGTGTCAGACATTAATGCAGTTTGTGTAAGTGAGCCTCCTGCTTCCACGTGGGAAGAAAGGGGGAGGATAAAGGCTACATTTGCATGAATTCAGCTTAGAGTCTACTGAGCTGCTTTGATTTAAAATCAATTAGTTAGGGTAGAGAATGTTAAATTGTATGTAATGGAGAAGGTTGTGTAATAACTTACAATCTACTTTGTAAGTGAATTATTATTGCCATTATCTGTGATGCACTGCGCTGTTCCTGGAATAGTTTCCCCTGTGTTTTTATTCAGTTACTGAGACACCACTTTTTTTAAGAAGTAAAGAATGGACTAGGGAAACTTTTTAAAGCATGGCAACATGTTAAAAACTGAAAATTGTAGATAAATGCAATATACTGAGAGGGTAAAACACAGCCAAGCATCCTCATCTTAAAAGTTTTTTTGTTGAACAAAAAGAGCTTTCAGTGAAGTATTCTGGAAGGCAATTAAAATTAGTATTGATATTGAGTATTCCCTGGAATAATATGGTAATATTTAGAAAGTGGATTATATTTCCCCTCTGTCATAGTAACACTATGTTCAGATCTGCAAGATCCAGGCTCTGGTAAATAGAGAAAGAAATCTAAGTCGAAGCTGCATCTGTTTTTGATAAACATGAAAAATTGTTAAGGCTGAGAAAATACCAAACACATGACCAGTACAAAAATGCAGTTCCTATACTTAGATCTGAACCCTGAGATGTGCTGGGCTCTCTCCATTCCCATTTCAATCAATATTGCTGTTGAGAGAATAACTCGGATTTGGAATAGATTTTTTTAGGAAATTGAATTGTTTGTTTGCAGTCTTCTGTCTTGGCTGAGCCAACCTGGCTGACCAGCTCAGGATGGAACACTGTGTTCCACTTGAGCCAGGATGTGCAGAGCTGGGGTTTGCTTCATTTTGTAGGAGTCAGTGGCATCCCCTGTGACTGCTCTTAGAGCACACCCAGGAGCTGCCTGGCTGTAATTCCAGTCACTCGGGTGTCCCCAGTGCTGTTCCAGAGGTGTTCCCTTGCATAGCTGCATACATGCATCATCCAACACGCAGAAATAAAATAAACCATTCTGCCTTTGCCTGGTGAAACAATGCTGTGCTGTGCCCAGCTCAGCATGACCAGTGTGTGTTCCATGCTGAGCCCCCGTGTCTCACCCCCACGTTTCTGGCAGTTTTTCCCCAACGGCCACGCGTTCGCCACGGGCTCTGACGACGCCACGTGCCGGCTGTTCGACCTGCGCGCGGACCAGGAGCTGATGATGTACTCGCACGACAACATCATCTGCGGCATCACCTCCGTGGCCTTCTCCAAGAGCGGCCGCCTGCTGCTCGCCGGCTACGACGACTTCAACTGCAACGTCTGGGACACCCTCAAAGGGGAGAGGGCAGGTGAGCACACGGCCACAGCTGGTGCGCAGTGCAGAGCCAGGGTGCTGCTGGTGCTGGTGTGGATCTGCTGCATTCCTTTAGTGCTGTGTTCTCCTTTCATTGCATGTGGTTGTGTCTTCCAGAAGTCACACTGCATTTCAGTTCCATCTCTGTGGTGTGAGCAGTAAATGAGGCAGGAGAACTGGCCTGTTCTTGGGCTTTACAGATCTGTGTGCTGGGAGATCCCAGCTCTTGAGGCTGAGGAATGCCCTCCAAAATTGCATCTACAGGAAATGTATTTCACTGAAGTGTATGGGGTTAAGTAGTGCAAAATTACACGTTTGCATTGTGTTTTGCACCCATGAGTGGCAGTAATTCAGATGTAGCTACAGGAGTCTTTTGGCTTTGCATTCCCTGCTGTTGGGAGAAAGGGAAAGTGGAAACTTCTGGTCCTTTTGTCAGCACACAGCATGTTTTATAGCACAGCTATTTCTATTTCACTTCTTACAGTAACTTAAATGCTTGGGCCTGGTTCAGTTCTGAACATCAGTTCTGCTGTCCAGACTGAAAATAAATCCTTTTCCTTAGTTCTGCTACACCTGGGTGGGGAGCCTTGGGAGAGCAGACAAGGGCAAGAAGACTTAGAGAGAAAACAGAACCAAAGCAGGAAAGAGGCAGGCTAGTGCTGCTCTTCCGTTTGCCACAATATGTGGGGGATTTGTAATCCCTAGGGCTTGCAAAACTTGAGAAACTCAAGGTAGTTAATGCATCCAGGACTTTGTCAGGAGACATCACAATGGATTTTGGGAGTGCTTGATGGCTGAAATTGTGGATGGCACTCTAGAAAACGGAAAAACCAGTAGAGAGCCAGATTAGGGAAGACATCTATGGGACAGAAAGGAGAAGTCATAAGGGCAGAGAGAAAAATGGAGGCAATATTGTGTGTAGATATTTTTACATACCTTCTTGTTGGATTTTTTGATAAGGCTGTTACAGTCTATGTGGTTCCTCAGAGTAAAGACAAAAAAGAAGAATTAAGATCTTGCATTGTATCTTTTTTAGTACACTTAAGTCTTACTTGGGAGAGCAGAATGACAACTGAAGTCCTTGGCATCTTGCAGACACTGAACTTCCATTGCTTCTTCTTTTCCAGGTGTCCTGGCTGGCCATGACAACCGTGTCAGCTGTTTAGGTGTTACTGATGACGGCATGGCTGTAGCTACAGGGTCTTGGGACAGTTTTCTCAGAATCTGGAATTAACTGGGAGCCAAACATGTACATTCTCCATTTGAGATCTGGAGAGATCAATGCTGCAGCCTATAGCTGTGAAATAACATTTCTACCTTGTATTTGCAGGTGAAGTTTTTCTATTCACTGATTATTACACAAAAAGGCTTTCTGTAAACTAGAAAAAAAAATCAAGTGAAGAAATAGGGGAGGGGGGAAGAAATCACTGACTTTTTAAAAGGGGCCAGCACACATAATCATGGTGACCGACAAACTAAGAGCCAGTCTTTTTGTTTTTGGTGGTTTGGTTAGATTGTCCTTGAAGGGTTTTTGCTTGTGCTCAGTCTGCTAATCCTGTACTTTTTTTTGTACATAACAGAATATACACATTATAGCAGCCAATTATGTAACATTTGTCTGTATGTAAAGAAATATGTTTGCATTTTTTATGGAACTACATTTATAGCTTTGCTTTTAACCTGAGATGTCACTTCTGAGTTTTGTAGTGGGTGAACTAGATTGCTGTTTTAAATGTTTTTGTGAATTTACTGTAGATAAAGTGAAGCCAATGGTATGTATGTGTTTTTTATAATGGAAGGCATTTGAATTTTTTTTAAAGGCCCTGGAGATTCCCAGTTAATACCTACAGCCTTATTCACTCACTTCCTGACCTGCTTGCCTGTTTTTGATCAGGGGGTTCTTCCTTCAAGCCAGTGGTTCCTGGTTCATCCATTGGCAGTCATGACCTCCAAACACCCAGGAGTTAACGCCAGGTAGACTTGCACCAACAGCAGAAATAATTGGAAAATAAAATAAATCCAGGTGTTTTAGCTTCCTCCCTGCAGGCTTTTGCATCAGTTATTCCATGCAGTCTGTGGGTACAGAAGCCAAGTGGCCGAGTGCTGTGGCCAGCTCAGCTCTGGCCACACGTGTGGGTTTGGCTCCTCACAAGCTGCAGCTGATGTGCACTCCCAGTGACTTGGCTGCTGCTCAGAGCCCAGAGCAGTGTGTGCAGAGATTGCTCATTCCACACCAACTGAGAAATTCAGGACTTTGCTTCAATTCCTAAGGAGGATTTAACTGTGCAGTTAATTGCTTGTAATTCCTCTCCAAATTCAGGGGTTGCCAAAGCACACCACAACCAAAAGTGCTTGTTGTTAGTTCTGTGCAGTGTGAATTACCAAAGGAATTGTGTAACTTAACTGCACCTGTGTGACCCCTGAAAACTTCCCTGAGGATATGTGCTTGTTCTGTGTGCTCTGAGGCCTGTGCCATGGGGGTTTAGTGATGCCAGATATTCTGCAGCTCCAACACTGTAAATGGCCATTTCTGCTCCTTTCCTGATTTGATTCTGATTTTGCTGTCAGTTGTTTAGAAATCTCACCAAGTACAGTTCAGTGCAGAGACAGGAAAATCATGTGACCGATGCCCATTTGAAACTGCCCAGGGAGGATGCTGAACTTTTTGGTGCCTGGCAGCATGTCTGCACTCCCAGTGGATGTTCCCTTGGGAATCTGAACATCTGTGGCTATTTTGGAATGGGGGATTAAGTCTATTGGCTTCTCTTAAGTGACTTATTTTAAAGATAACGTCAATTTTAAATCACCAGGTTGGAAGATGATGTTAGCTGTCATTCATTGGAACTGATGGGGAGTCTGGGTGTCTCTGGGTCAGGCAGGAAAGAGAAGGACCCAGAATCCTGTAGTATATTCAAAGGATTTCTGGCTGAGATGACTTCTGTCAAGTTTCTGGCATTTTTTAATCCTAAACTTCAGTACTTCCAGACTGTGCCTGTAAACTCACCATGTCTATAATGGTGAAGGTGCCAATAAATACACCAGTCAATCACGGTAAATTCACTTTTAAAATGAGAAAAAGGCGCTTCTTATACTGGAGAAGGAACATTTCCTAACAGCAGCCTGTGGTGTAGGACCAAAATCCCACTGTATTGTGTCTCACAGCAATTCCTCAGTGTTTTGCTTTGTGATCTGTCTGCATTTCTAGAACTATTATGGAATTCTTGTAACTCTCTTAAGTGAGCAGCTCTTTGGAATCTTGCAGACTCAGTTTATTTTTTAGTGGTGCACTTGATTATTTTTTTTAACTCACAGCTGCCTTGAGTGAATCATTCGGGAAATTTGTTACTAAGGAATTTTAAGAAAATATTCTTTTTCTAAAAAAATTCTTTTCCATAGAAGTGTGTTTTGAACCAATTTCCTAGTCAACACCTTTGCCGAGACAGGTGCCATTTTTACATTCTGGTATTAAAACTGGTTTCTACTTGTGAAACTCCAAAACCAATTTTACAGCTGTATATAACTTTTCTTACCAGTTCAGGTAGCCTGTAACAGTGGTAATGGCTCTTGTACAGGTATTACTGCAAATAACTTCACTGTCATTGTTGGATGGCTGCTGCCTCTTGGATTCAGCTGCTTTTAAAGTAAATCCCAAGGAATGCCAACTGCTTGCTGAGGTGTCCAACAGCATCACAGAGCTCTGCTGCCTCTGCTCCTCGCTCAGCCAGGTCTGAGGGGCTCTGCTCAGCACACGGGACCTGGGGGAAGCCTGAGCGCAGCAGGGAATCGGCGTCTGGTGCAGCTTTGGGCCTGGAGGAAGCTGTGACAGATCCTGCCCAGGTGATGGTTGCTGTTCATTCCTGCCCTGGCTGTGGGTTGTTTTCCAAGCCTGCAGATTGCAGTACCACAGGTACTGTGTGGTGCCACAGAATGACTCAGGCTGTGGCATTCCCTTCTTTAGGCTGGCAGGGACCTCTGGAGGTCGATGCCCCAGCTAAAGTGAAGGTGGCTTTTATGGTAAAAGCCCAAACTCCTCCTAAAAGAAGGAAGGTAATGAAATGACCCTTGATAGGTTTTACTCAGCGTTGAATTTCAGACACTGGTGTGTGCCTGCAGTTTTCATGGGCCCAGGTGTGCAGCTTGTGTGACTGCACCATGGCAGCAAACTTGCTCACAGCAGGTCTTGCAGCATGAGTGGGCTCATCTTCACTGGCTTTAAAAGTTTGTAGCCAGGCTACAGCCTTAGCTGAATTTCAAATAAGTTGTGTCATTACAGAACTGGAGTAAGCAAGAGCATTGTGCCAAACAGTGGCAGAGTAACTCTTGCCCAGCCTCTCTTCTAAAGGCAGTCTGTTATGGCTTGGGAAGCAGAACCATGTGCTTGATGTAACAAGGTTTAGTTTATTCTGGTAGAGTTTGTCAGCATTTTCTAATGTGATCTAACTTTCCAGTAGAGAGTTCTCCCTTCAGGCAAGTGCCCAGCCTGGGCTTGTTCCCATGTAGCCTTGGATGGCTGTTTATTGGTGGAGAAAGCAGTTTGAGATTCTGGAAACCACAGAAAGCTGCTGTGGCTTCGTGCTGATGTTTGCTCATGCACTTCAGTAGTGTGGCCTGGTTCCATCTGCCTGCAGCCCTCCTCCTTGCACACACTGCTGTGCTCAACTGCAGACCCATGGCAGGGCTGGCAGAGCCAACAGCTCCATGGATTGACAGGATTTGTGCCACTCCAAAGGGACTGTGAATTAGATAAAGAGGCTTTTCCTGCCCAGGACAGGCCTGACCTTGCCTTGGCAAGGCTGAGCTGGAGCAGCAGCAGGTCTCAGTGGGTCCTTACTGTAATGCATGGGCTGGAAGTAGTTGACTCCTTCCTTCAGTTGTGTAACCGCTCATCTCTTGATGAAGTTCACATTAATTACTTTAAGATGGAATGAAAACATTGTGAAAACATTCCCAGAGTTGTAGTCTGTCCTCTCTGGGGACACTGTCACCTCCACTAGGTTTAGTGCTGTGCTTTAAGATGTTGGTGAGAGTTTTGGCTAATTGGACTAGTTGGTATCAATGGTTGTGTAGCAGAATGGCTGGTTTTGAGATAGCATTTCCTGTCCAAGTACTTAGCATGGGTTGATGGTGCACTGTGTATCCAGTACTCTGGCATGCATGCTGGTCACACTCCTCCTACACTTCAGAGGCACCAGAGCCTTTTATCCAATTGCTGGTTATGTAAAATACATGCAGAATGTTAATGCAGTGTTGTTATGGTAAATGTGTGAACAGTGTTACTAATTGATATAACTGATAACAGATTACATGTGCCTGACATCCTTATACCACACAGTATGTTTAGGTTTTAACTAATATGGACTTCGGTGGAATAGTCTTAGGTATTTCAAGCCTTTGTTTTACTTACACAATGGTGCTCTCTTTGTGTTTTTCTTTTATTTTTTTTAAATAAAAGCATCTGAACACTTGTAGTACATATTACATCCAAAGGAGTCCAAAGCAAAGTGCTTCTAAAATTGCTAAATTTTACTTTGCCTTTAGTTCCCAGCATCTCTCATCAGCTTTTTTTGTTTTGTTTTTACTTGTTGCTGACTACTTTGGAAAACTTTGGTAATGTTACCAATTATGAAGTGATTCTGCACTGCCTTTGGATTATGTATGTATTCAGAAACAGTCTTAAGGCTTTTATTTAAGCTATTAAAAAACCAGGGACTTGTGCCATTTGTTCTTTAACAGTGCTGTTGTAAAAAGACTTCCCTGTGACAAAAAAATCACTTGCTATGAACTTTGTTTATAGCTTTTTTTTTCCACGATGGATCTTTTTCTTTGTATTTGTACAGTGGCTCAGTGAAAGATGTTGCCATGAGTTGATATTGTAACCAATAAACAAGTGCTTTTAACCAGCCTGGCTCAGCTCTCACTGTTGTATTAGAGCAGCCCCTGGCCTGAGAGTGTCGCTGGGATGGGGATGGAGCAGCAGCTGGGACCTGTCCTGGATCTGCAGTACCTGTGGGAGTGATGTGCAGCCTCCACCTGGGACAGAGCTGCCAAAGAACTTACTAGAGCACAGGGGTGGGACTTTTTTAATAAATAACTGTAGAACACATGCATTGAAAGTTTTATCTTGATACAATGTCAATACAAATGCTCCACAAACAGAGCATTGATACACAGCTCTGCCCTCACCACACCAAGGTTGGGCTGTTTCTCAGGGGTGGATTCCACACTTTCCTTCAAACCCCCAGGACTCCCCATGCACAGTCAGAACAAACACCTGAACACACTGGTGGAACTGCTGTCTTCCCTCAGTGCCTCTAGCATTACATCTTACATCTATTTCCTGATGAGACGGCCCTTAGTTACTTGGAAATGGCAAACTCCTATACCTTAGAGCTCAATCTTTAACTTAGTCAATATTAACACTGCCATAAAAATATATAAATACTCTGCAAAGGCTTTTCTTTTAAAATAATTTTAAAAAGTCTAGTTAGAAAAAAGTAGATGTTGAATGACTGCAGAAGGTTTTTAAAGAGGCTTTGCTGTAGGTGAGCAGAGGTGCTGGGAAGGGAGAGATGGGGTTTCACCATGTCCTGCTCCCTGAATGCAGCAACAGGAGCTCCAGGTCCCTCCTGGCACCCTGAGCCAACCTGCACCAAGCGTGCCCAGACCATCTCAGCACACCCTGCTGGGCCTGGCTGTGAGCTGGGGGCTGTGCCACACCTGAGCTCACCTGACCATGGTTACAGCCAGTGCTCACAGGCAGAGGACCACAGCACTGCTCAACTGCAAGGAACAGGTTCATTTATGGCATCAGTGCCCTCCTGGCTCAAGGCTGGAGCCAGAGGAGCCCTGAGCCCTCCGCATTTCCTTATTGCAGTTCACCCTCACCTTTGCTGCCTTTCAAGAGGAACTGCTGCCCAGCACACTGGCACCTGCTTTCTGAACATCTCAGGACTTCTTTCCCATGCCACAGTTTGTACTTCCCTTCACTAAACCAAGTCACATCCACATGGAAAACCAGCACCCTCCATCCCTGGACAATTCCTAAGCAGCTGAAAGCAGGAGACTGGGCTAAGCTCTTTCCCTGTCTGAGGTCCTGGATGCCAGGAGGAGAGACTTGCCACTGCTACATACTCATGAAAACCAGTGAGGATTTGGGGTTTTATTGTCAAGTGCCCAAAAAATTTAGTGTTTAAAGGTAATTTTTAACCCAAAATCTGCAAAATGAACATAACACTCAAGAGTACCACAACTCTACCGTTTGGTTCACCATCAGAGTCCAAGTTTTACAACAACTGTCACCAGAGTAACATTAAAAATATAAATCATTTTCATAGAATAGAAGTGTCACATGTAAAATTCCTACTTTGCCCTACAAAGGAGCACCGGGAAGGTTCACAATGATGTTTTATTTACTCTTTTGAAGAAAATGTTTTGTGAAGCGATCTAGTTCGTTCTCGAGGTGAATGGCTTTATTTCTGTAAAACAAACAAAAGCAAGGGATTTACTTCAGTGCCTGAACATCCCAAAGGCAGGATCAATATCAGTGTTTTATTTCTATTCATCTACTCACACCCCCAACACTAAGAAAATGTAAATGCAGGTTTTTAGAAGGGGTGTGTGGGGGCAGATGTTCACCATCAGGGGTGGATGCCCAAGGCCAGCAGGCAGCAGCCTTTCAGGAGGCTGGAAAGAACAGTAAACTACAGCTGAGGCTCCTTCCAAGCCCTGAGCCACCAACTGCTGGAAGCTCCTCTGCAAACACCTACCACTGGCACCATCAGTACTGCACTGATGACTCAAAAGAGCACAGCTGCTCTTCTGCTCTGCTCTGGGGAGGGGCTTTGGGAAGGTGCCACCCTCAAGTTACCAACAGGAGACTCAAATTCTGCTGAAACAAACACCTGTCTCCCCCAGTAAAGAGAGACAAGGGTAAAGATGATCTAAGAAAAAGTATTTTTGGAGGTTAGCTGATTCACTGAGGCAGCAGCACACATTTATTTAACATACCCAGAGCTGTTCAGGGTATCTTTGCATCTCCTTCTGCACCTGAACTAACCTAGTTCAACTCCAGTCTGACACAAGACTGACCACTCTGAAGTCAGCAGGGCTGAGAGATGCTTGTGGTCAGCCACACCAAGACTTACCTCAGCTGCTTGGAGGTGCTTTGTATGCTCTCCAGTTGATCTATTTCTTTGGAAAGCCTAGCTATTTCTTTTTCCAGGTTTTTCTCAGTAATATCCACTTGCTGACACAGCCGAGCAAAAGTAGTGGCCATTTCCCTAAGGCAAGAACAAGTTTATAATCATGATTTACAGAAGTTAATGCTAAAAAAAAAGAAATAAAATCTCATGGCATTGCAGTGTGCAGAACACAGGAATCAAACCTTCTGTATGGGAGTACAGAACAGAAAGCAGGAGAGCAGGGTACTTTTTAAACTAGAAAAAGAAACCCTGAACACACCAAACGCACCTCAGTCCATGCCTGGCCATTTCCACAGAGCATTAACAAGTGCAGGTCTGAGATGGGGCTCTGGCCCTGGCAGGAGGTGCCAGAGCAGCCCCACACTGCCAAGCTCAGTGCCCTGTGCCACAATGAGCCCTGCTCACAGGAATGTGAGCCCTGTGCAGGTGAGGAGTGCTCCAGACCTGCCCACCCAACCTCACACAAAGGGAAAACAAACCCAGTAACCAGCCTGGGCCCAGCACCCAAGCTCTCATGCAGGAGATGAAGCACCCTCTCCTCTCTACTGGAGCACTGGTTTGAGTGCAGCTCTTCCATGTCCTCAGGGCTGCTGGATACAGGGATGGATCTATTTCCTCTACTGAAGCAAAACTTCTTACTATTCCGTAATTTTTCTTTCCAAAACACTTTCCCACCTGTTTCTGCTAAGTAATGTCTGGTTGATTGTCTTCCTTAGCTTCTTTATGAAACTATGTGTTTTGACTGAATTATTATTTCAGAAAATTAAGGCTGCTAAAGCACCCTCTAGCCCCCAGGGTGCAGAACACCTCTCTCTCCTGTGTAGCTCAGGGAATAGTTCAGAAAGGCAAGTGAAATTCATCTCCTGCAGTGCAGAAGAGCCAGGACTGGCTGCTCAGAACCTGCCCATAACAGCCCCTGGGGCAGAAGCTCTGCTCAACCTTCCAGGGACTCCAAAGGCAGAGCAACTCAGCCTCCACTAAAATGATCTCTCATGTCTCTACTGTAAGGTGCTGGACAAAGAGCCAGCATCTTCAGAGCACCACACACAGCCACACACAGATGCAGGTGCCTTTTCAGGTAGGCATTTTAGACTCTTCAAACCCCCTCCCACTAAGTGCCAAGTGACACTAGAGGTGCCATCAGGCAGGGCCAGTGACAATGGCCTGTCACCATGATATTTCCTGAAAAATCCCTTTGCCAGGATTTTTTCTCCTGAGAAGGTGAGAAGCCTCAGGAAAGAAAGGTACACAATAATTATCTGATTGCTCTGGAATGTGGTCTGGAGATTGTTTACCAACAGGAGATTGTTTACCTTTGGGCATTAACTAAAAACAATTCACATGGAACCAATCAATCACCCTCAGCTGTGTTGGACTCTGAGGAATCAGTCACAAGCTTTCATTCTCATTCTTGTTTAGCCTTCTGATGTATCCTTTCTCTTTCTATAGTATAGTTTTAGTATGTAATTTCTTTTAATATAATATAATATCCTAAAATAATAAATCAGCCTTCTGAGAACATGGAGCCAAATTCTCCTCTCTCACCTCGTCCTGGGGACCTCACAAAGCCCACAATGCCTGAAGCAGTGAGGGGCAGCCCGTGTGACACTTACTGCTGCACCTGGTGGCTGCAGTTGGCGCTGGTGAGGCTGACGATCATCTGCAGCTTCTCGGTGGCGTAGCTGACAAACTGCTGCTTGAAGGCTCTCTCCTTGGCCCGCGTGGTCCAGGTCAGCCTCTCATACAGGTACAGCAGCCCGTACATGCTCAGCGACAGCGAGATCAGTTTCCAGCCTACGGTTTTCCAAATCTGAAAAACAAAATCTTCATTAGCTTAAATAAGGTGATCTATGGAATAAAAGCTAACTTCGCCCATATTTTAAAAATCATCTGCACAGCTCTTTCACTGGACTTGTTTAAGAAAATAAGTGTTTTCCATATTATTACTGCAGAGCAATACAGCTACATTCACATGAGCTGGTCCCCAATGGCACAGAGAATGTGCAGGTTACAGAAGATTGCTGCTCTTTCATGAAGGAAGAAGCAAAGCTCCAACTAAATTCAAAGTGAAGGAGGCACCATCATATCACCATTTAATTCAGGCATTGAACACAGACTTCTGGCACAGAGGATACACCCAGCTATCCTCAGAGTGATTAGCCTGGTTTC
Organism: Ammospiza nelsoni; assembly: GCF_027579445.1. Lineage (NCBI taxonomy): Eukaryota > Metazoa > Chordata > Aves > Passeriformes > Passerellidae > Ammospiza > Ammospiza nelsoni. The sequence goes on along the minus strand of NC_080642.1, from coordinate 6,867,649 downwards.
TGACTGTGAACTGACTGTGGGTATCCAGGGCACTGCACATGCTCATCTGGCCCAGTGTCAAGTCCATGGCACGCTCTGTGTTACACCCCAGGCAGGACAGAGCAGCTCAGCCTCTGCCACCCCTTCCAGCAGGAAATGTGCTACTTGCCACTCCACCAACAATGATGATGCTCATGGAGGTCCGGGATGTCAGCGAGGCCAAACTCAACACCAAGGGAACCATGAACTCCTCCTGGGGCACGCTGTCGGGAGTTAAGGCGGGGAGGCTGGTGGCAGACGGGGTGCTGGCTAAAGGACGAGGGATCTAGAATGGGAACAGGGCAGCCTGAGTCAAAAGCATCAGGGAACTACACAGATGGGGTTTATTTTCATATATTCAGGTTTTGATTTACTTGAAGGAAAGCCTTCAGCAGTGAAATCTGCACAAAACTCCTGAGGAGAGAAAAAGGGTCTGTGTTCTGACCTAAAGATCCAAATATTACAAATGGAATAGGCTACTCAAAGGGTTCAAGCCAAGGGAAAACCAACTTGTGTAACAGCTACAGTTTAAAAGAGGTTTTCAGTTCCATTCTAACCCTGAATATAATCCAATAAAAATAACCCACACCAAAAATATTTCACACAATGGATCTAGGGAAAGGTAGCAGGAAGCGTGTAAATAGCATTGGCACAGAGGAAAAATCAATATACTCTCATCAAGGTAAAACAAAGCAGCCCAAGCTCTGAAGGACTCACATGTAGGTTTGGATCTGTTAATCCCTGGAGTACTTTCTGAGCTTGTTTAAGACCCAAGAAACGGTTTACAAGAGAAGTCCATCCCAAAGAAAAGTGGAACATGATATCCTCTTGAAAATCTGCACACAGGCTATGACAGTTTAGATCATAGCTAAGATCAAACTTCCTGCATGGAATTAGCAAGTGGAGCTGATCCTGAACACTAGAAGGCAACAATGGTTTCAGATTTTCTAGAAATAAGAACAAACAGTAAAGATGAGTTACCATTAGAAGAAGAGCATATTCACAAACAGTATCTCTGCACTGCTGACCAGCTTTATCAATTCAGAGAATCTAAACTGGTCAGTTCATTATTTATTTATTTGTAAAATCAGTGGCACTTCAGCAGGATTGACCCTAACAGAGAGGGAATTTACTGCTCCACTACAAGAAAACAGTCATGAAAATCAACTCACTGCTGGGAAAAAAGGCTTAAATAAACTGAAAGACCTCTACCACTGATCAAAAGATAGGGATGGAGTAAGAAAAAAATTTAATTTATCCATCAGTTCCATGGTGCCACAAAGAAAAGGCAATACTAGTACATAAGAGGATGGAAAAGTTCATGTAATTTCATGATCTCTCTCTGAATCTTTCATTACCAGGAACAGACCAATAGAGATGGATGTGCAATAAAGTTACTACTTAAAAAGAAAACAAAAAAAGGGGGGAGTGCACAAATCCTTTGTGAAATAAACTGTTTTGCTTTCTGGGTCTGGAGGAACCTAGGGAGAGCATTATACTGCAGGAACATTTTCTAATAATTAGTGTATTTGGTGTGTCTCTCGTTGAAGCCAAATTTTAAATGAGTTTATAAAAGGATTAGATGAGCTTCCAAAGGACAGGTCCATTACTACTTGCTTAAGCCATTACTCCAGATGCAGTGTACCAGCTCAGAAGTCCATAAAATGGAGAAGGATTGCTATATTTACCCTGGTTCATTATTCTTCTCCCCCAGCATCTGTTACTGGTTAGTATCAGAAACAGGGGACTGAGCTAAACTCTCAGTCCGGGTCTATCATGACTTTTCTTTTACCCTTTATAGCATCAATGTTAAGCATGATCAGCAGGAAAATTCTTTTAAAACTGAATTTTCCTAGATTGTGTTCCTTTAAATGTGAAGTGTTACCATTCCTCCTCCCTCCTCCTACCAATCATCTCCTGCTGGGACTGGTGCATTGACTGGTTGACTTCAGTGGAGCAGCGCTCAGCCAGGTTCTTCCCCAAACCATCTTCTATGTGTTTGTTCAGCTCCTGAAGTGCCACAAAGAACACAAGCCCATCAGTTTGTGTTTAGCCAATCAGTTACATTAGATGGGGCAGGAATATGTTACACACTAAGCACTGTTATTTACAGTGGGAAGAAAAGCATGTTTCCATGAAAATACCATGCTTTCCAACTGCACACTGGGACTGAAAACCTAACTAAAGAGACACAGGAAAGATTTCCCTAGGACTGTAAACATAAAAAGGCACAGAAGTCTGTACTTTTCACTGTGACAGTGAAAAGCAAACCACTACCTACTGCCCTGCAAAGCCCTTACTGTGTCATTTGATGGGAGCCAATTCCACTGCTCTGCACAGGGACAAACCCATCCCACCAACTCCCACGGGGGCCTGCTCAGGATGCTCTGTGAGGTGAACCAGCACAGGTTGTCCTGAAAATGCAGCACTCCAGGTGACCAGCCAGGCTGGAACAGGCTGAGACTGATCAGCCAGGCTGGAACAGCCTGAGATGAGCTCAGCTGGTTGGAGCATGGTGCTGTTACCACCAAAGTTGTGGGTTTGATCCCCATATCAGCCATTTGTGTAAGGGCTGGACTCAGTGATCCTTGTGAGTCCCTTCCACCTCAGAACATTCTGTGACCCCAGGGCAGTCAGCATCACCAGCAAAGTCTGGGCACAAGGGGCAAACATAGGTATATGTCCTTTAACTTAAAGCACTACGTTTGAGAAAGAATTCATAAAATTAAAAACCCCCAAACCAGTTTTTATTAAAAGTGTTGAGTATTTTATTTTTGGATCTATTTGATTTTAGGAGTAAAGAAAATTATTTATGCAAAGTCTTATTTGCTGGAAGTGAAAACTTGAAATTAGGAACTATTCTACTACTAAAAAGATGTTGAAAAAATTAATTTCTTTCCAAAAACAAAGCAGAAAGTATTTTCAACCTTTTCAAGTTTTGGGTAGAGATATGCACATGTCAGCAAGCAAAAATCCTGCAATGCTCAAAGTCACATAAAATCTAAGCAATTTATGAAAATACAGAAGTAGAAATTAAGGGAAAGACAAAGAGTCTGGCTTCAAACCATTCAAAAAAACTTACTGTCTTATAGAGCTTCAATACTTGAGGAGAAGGGTGGAAATCAGAATAAAATTCATCAACTAAAACTGAAAGCCGGCAAATCTCGTCAGTCATGGCAGAGGAGACCTGGAAGAACACAGGAAATGCATAAAATGTTTCTGCTACCTTTTCCAGACAGAGTGAGAACAGACAACTGCATGAACTGTCCCAAGAAATCATTCAATCATCTGACACTCAGGAAAGATTGCCATTTTAAGCTTTCATTTTCTCTTTTCTTTTAATTGAAAAAGGAGTGTTCTGACATTTCAAACATATTTCCTGAGATGGGTGGACTGCAAAAGGAGCTGCCTGAGAGAGGAGGCAACACCTGGATCTGAGGAGTTGTTCCCACTGCCTTGACTTACTTTGTTTTCCACTTCCTCAGTAACGCGTTTGATCTTTTCCTTGGTGTCTTCTGTCAAAATGTTCAGCTGATTTCTCACAAAGTCCAGCCTGTCCTTCTGATCTTCTCTCTCTTCCATGGACTGGACTCTAACCCAGCAGAAAGGAAATCACCATCACCACCATGTATTCCCCCAGGAAAGAAACGAGCCCTTAACCAGGATCAGCCAGCTGATGGTTTCTGAGCAGGCAGGGGGATCCCAATGACACTGGCTGCCCAAAGCAGAGGCACTGCTCCAAGAAGGGCTGGACATGGCAGCTCCCTGTGCATGAGCATTCAAAGGCTGTGCTGAGCAAACACAACTCAAAACCAGCATTTTGAGTCAGAGTTGTCATGCCTGTGTTGTCACATAATTACAACTAAAAAAGGTGTGGGGAATTAGAGGCCTTTAATTACTCATCTGATTTTAAAAAAGGGTCAATCTGATCAAACTTCTGCTCACAACCAGCACTCAACCACTCCTTAACAGTGATGTGGGCCTGATGACCCTGCAAAGCAAAGGGGATGTGGGAGAAACCAACCTTGTCACAAACAAGTCTCTTTAGAATTCCTTGACCTATCACTTAAGCAAAAATCCCTGAAAACCTGGAGCAATTTCCTCTTGAAGGGCCACCAGAAACAACAAATAGCAATTCAAACTAAGAGGCATCACCACAGACATTTTGGTTAAGTCAATTGACAGAAAGAAGCAGAATATCAGAATATTTTCAAACACTTCACAGCGTGTTTTCATGGGATCTGACAACGTGAGACAAGTCAGTATGTAAACAGGCAGTCTGTAAAAATTGACATATTCAGGGAGATGAGTGTGTTTGACAGCACAGTGAAGTCTGTTGAAACACAAAGACACATTATTGACAGGCAGGAAGGAGATTGATGGGAAGCATTAATCGTGACAGCAAGTTCACTGTGTACAAGAGACACAAGGTGGCAACAAAAGTGAGGAAAAACTGCACACATATGCAAACCTCAAAGGATACATGAAGCTACATGAAGCTACCAGACAGAACAGATGAGCTGCTATCATTAGCACTAAAGGATTACATGAGTGAAGAGAGAATAAGGATATTTAAGGATGCAATCTGGAAAGGGCCAGAGGCCAAGCCTCTGTTAGCCTGGGCTCATCTCATTCCTTACAGTATTCTAATCACTTGCAAATTAAAGCATCTATATCCTTCCATTTTTATTCTTCACTGTAACTGTTAAAGAAAGTAAAGTAGGCCCGAACATCATCTCTGAAATGCTGCATATCACTAGAAAAACTTAACATTTTAACTATTTCTGAAAAAAAGGTTTGAAAACACACAGATTGCAAATCAGTAACAAAGAACACCAAAGTAAACCAAGATCCCTGTACAGAAATCACAGACCAAGAACAGAACTGAATGGGCAAGTGAACAATGGTAAGACTGACATATTGACATACCAGGGAAATTGTCTGTTTCTTACCAAGCAGAAAAAGTGGATTTTAAAGTCCATAATGGCCCAAGAAAATCACCAGCCCAGAAATGGCTCCTCAGATGATCTGGACAAACCAAATCCAACCAGTCCTCCACCCCACCTACCTTTTCTCTGCTGCTGCAACGTTTATGGTGTCCATAATGTCTTTCACAGTATCTATTATCTGTTTAGCTCTGATAGTGTGCTGTTCAAACTTGGTTTTCACGGCTGACTGCGAGATACACTCCTGCGAGGGGCCCAAGCCACAACACATTACTGCAATTCCATGCCAACACCATCAGGAATTTCACTGTCAGAAAGCACATGCTGCCAATTTTACCATGAACTTAAACCAGTGGGAAATAAAAAGGGAGAAAGTATAAAGAAATTAAAAGACAACAGAAACTGAAATCTTAAATGAATCTACAGCAGCAAATCTGCCTTCGTGTCCATTCACAGTAATGTGCATAGCTTTTATTCTTTTAAAATAAATTAATAATGTGAAAAAAAAGAAAACTCAGATGAATACATAAGATAAATCTATCTCTTCAAGAAATTTTCAAAACCATCTATTTGGAATTACAAATGTCAAAAATGAGTGCTAGCAATATGGTCTGGCTTTAGTTTTATTTGTTGCACTACACAGTCTTACTTTCAAGAGGTAACTCTGTCAATAGAATTTGACATTGTCATGTCAATATTGATCATCCAGGAACAAAATATACAATTAGGAATAAGAAACAAGGGTTTTCTCATGGGATAAATAAAATTTAAGTAGTCCTTAAAGTATCAGTTTGTTTGTATATTACTGAAGTGTTAAATGAGTAAGCAGAAAATGCTCTAACAATGCAATTTCTAACCAATCTTCAACATTGAATAGCAATTCAGAAATACAGGACAGTGACTGAAGAACTCTTCTGTTTGAGGGGAAGAAAGCAAGCAGCTGACTTCCTTAAACCACATCAATGGGATTTTTAAATTGTTCTCCATCTGTGGATTCACCTTTCATACCACAGGTTTGGATGGCTTTTAGAAAACTTGCCTATTATCTTAGCATATGCTGTAATTACAAATCTCAGCTATCTAAAAATAATAGATGAAAACAAAATAAACAAAGTGGAGAAAACAGTCCCTGTTCCTCGACGAAGCAGATCTAGAAATCAGCAATGAAAGGCCAGAGTTTTTCAAATATCAGCACATTGTAAGAGCTAGACTAGGCACAGAGCAGAGTCTTCTCCCCAACATTAGTATGTGGTAGGTAAAAGGATGACAATCACTCACAACACAATCAGAAAATCCAAGTTAGAGCACTAGGAAAAACACAAAGGTTAGTTAAACAGTGGGGAAAGATAAGTGGGGGACAGCAGCAGTTTGGCTGTTAGTCTGTACAGAAGTATTCACTGAAACCAAGACGAACTGTTTCAACAGTCTAAGCAAAACCAGTTACCTTCCATCACAGGAGAGCTGTCAGTGCCCAGAGTGTTCTGTACCCCATCCCTGGGCAGAGCTGGGGAAGGGCTCTGCAGGGCTGTCTCACCCCAGGAGTTCTGGGGTGTTCTGGAGTTCTGCCAGCCAGGAGTTCTCTTCCACCCTCCTCCCTCCTCCACTGCTTCCCATACCAATTCTGCTGCCAGCACTTCTGAGAAACTTGAGAAGCACCCCAGCCTTAGGCGTGGTGGGGCTGGTTTTATCTAGGATATCCTCTAGGCACTACTGCACACAGGGCAGGGCCCAGGCATTTCTTTGCTGTTTTAATAAGGCATTCTGTGTACCTCGGTGTAAAATTTCAGGAAATACACTGACCACTCTCTATTATTCCCTAACACAAAAATCCAGCACTGATCCAAGATTTCAATACTTTAAGACTGCCTCTCTCCTTTCCTTTGTTGCAATACAGCTGACACAGTAGCATCACTTTTTAAAGCTACTACATGAATCTCTAAAATCTTAATTTTCCCACTGCTTACAATTGTTTCTAGTAATGCCTGCACCAGGTTTTTTTTTTAGCAACTTCAACCGTCCTGTGCTTTGCAGACAAACATGTTTCATCTAGTTTCAGAATGGTTTTTGCCCTCACACTAAAGTCTATATAAACCCTACAAGCTTTCCAAAATTAGTCCAAGTTTTTCCCATATCACAATTAACTAGCACTGGGGGGATGTTTCTAGATTTATTTTTTAAAAGATTCTATCTATACTGAGCTCATTTCAGGCCTGCAATGAACAGGCTTTCCCACCAGGGAACTGATACTAAAATCAGGAATGTGGAAGTACTGCAGAAGTAACAGTTCCTCTTCTCAGCCCATATGGAGAAGAGGGAAAAGCTGTCCAATTTTAGTGATGATAAAAGCAGGGTGAGAGAATCCAGGAGAAGCAAACCCAGCAGGCACAGCCAGGGGGAACAAGGCACATGTGGACAGGTCTGTGAGGTGACAGATTACTGAGAGAAGTTTGGGAAGTCTGAGGAGGGCACCTGCACAGGACAAGGAGCTAAAGGCAAGACAGACTGAGGGAGGGGAGGAGTCAGTGTTTGATGAGGACAGACAGAAGCATCTGTGCTCTCATCCCTTCCTTTTCACACACTGCAATGTAACCCCAGTGCTGGGACTTGCAGCTCCTGTCAGGAGTAAATGCAAAGTGCTTAGGCTGTACTCAGGGCTGCACAGCATCTGAGTTTGCTCTGGCAGTGCACAAGGGAGGGGATCAGTGAGGATTTCACACAGAAAGTTCTCCCTGCAGTCAGAGATTCCTCATTAATACAGAGCCCAGAGCTGGTGGGCAGAACTGATGACAACAGCATGCTGGTGTCAGCTACTTTATCAGCTCAGGTGACAGTAATTTGAGTATTAGGACTGAAAACTTCAGACCTGGTAAACCATTTCAGTCTCAGCCTTGCTTTAAAAGCACATAAACTGCCATTGTAACTTAGAAAACTGCCACAAAAACCGGAATGTGAAAGAGGCTGCAACAGCAAGTGCTCAAAATTTAAACTGCTTTGGCAATCTTAATTCAGCACAGTTGTCATTCTCTAAATTATGGGATCACACCCCTATTCAAAGCCATTAATAATGATTTTACAAAACACAGCTGAGCAAGGAAAGACACTACAGAATCCACTCTCACTGTTGGAGTCAGGTGTGCAGCAAATGTAACACACTGGGAAAAAAGAAAAAAGGTTGATTTAAGGCCATGCAGTGCTGTCACAGAATTGTTCCTTGTGCCACAGAAACTTGTCATGGCTGTGATCCTGTGACAGATACTTCTAATTGTGGTGGCCAACTTGAGTCTGTGACATCTGATTTACAGATGTGCTGAGCACTCACAGCATCACATCATTTAATAAGTCATCATCCATCTTCATATTGAAATATTCTAAATGCTGAGTGCTTAACTGTAATTATAAGAGATTTTGTCAAAAAAGCTTTGGGTACAGCAGATGACAAAATACAACAAAGAACAATAACTGATTTAGAAGCTCAATTTCCACTTTTTTCCTGCTGGCTTAAAGTTTCCTATTATGGTTCTGAGGACAAAAATTGCAAAAAACATGCATGTTTGACTACAGCTAGAGACACAAGAAATGTCATGTCTCATGCAGCCAGGCCCTGCCAGCACCCTGCACCCATCATTTCAACACTTCAGTCACCTATCAGAAGAATGTGGATAAGGATTAAATTTAGTCTGACATTTTCTTGCTTATGCAAGACCAAATCAAGCTATTATTTTAAAGCCTTTCTCATATACACACATCATTACATAATTCAGTTCTGCTAAGGTTAAATGGTTTGTTGTAATGCAAGAACAAAGACTTTTCAGAGGCAGTTTGATTTTTTTTAAATACTCATATACAAAACCATTGATGGGTACCCAAGAGGCTTCCTTAAGATATCCAAGAATGGCTTTAGTTAATTAAAGTTCTTAAATTTAGTAAGTAAAATGGATCCTATAATAAAGAAACCACTCAACTGTCTAGCCAGTCCTATTTCTGTAGAAACTGAACTCCAGCCATGAATATGGCTCAACTGAGGTGGAAGGGTGGATTCTGTACAGCACAAAGGATGCAAGGAGAGTGTTAATGATCAGAACAACAGAGATAAGAGGTACATAATGGTGATAAATTCAAAACTCTGGCTTCAGAAATCAAAGTATATTTTTAGATTTACATTGATGAAACTAAACTTCTTACTGCAAACATTCACCAGCATGTGGCTGTAAGTGATACACACGTTTCAAGACCATAATTTCTTCTTACACAGACTATATTAGTCCTGAGATCTCAGAAGATGAGCTGAGAGTTTTGTTCCCTTTCCTCACTTATATAATTCTCCTTTCCAACAACTACCTGCTACTCAAGGTGAGAAGGTATGAACAGAACCCACAGAAAAGGCAAAGCTGCAGATGGTTTAAATACATTATACTCCTCCACTTGCTAATATGGATAATGCTCAGTATAATTAAGGTAAGCATAAGGAAAAGCTACCTTTACAACAAAAACCAGGCAGTTTAGAAAGCCCATCATAAATACCTCAAATATCTGCTCAAAATGCTGAAATTCTTGGAATCTTGTTTGAAATCCTTCAGCAAGTGCTCCACCTGTGAAACAACACACTATAAGGGAGACAGCAGTACCTCAGAGCAGGGACAGCATCTTAAATGTATTTATTACGTTTTATAGTGTTTTTCTGTATTTGAGGAAAAGCAGGAGCTGCTACACACCACTCTCTGGCATTCCTTGGGCCTTCTGTGTCCTGGCACTCAGAACTTCTTTTGCTGAAACGAAGAAGATGCGATTCCTTGCCTCCACAGGATCAATAACTTTGAGCTCATCGACCAGGAAGGTCAGACAGCGCTCCATGTGCTGCCTCCGCACCTACGGAAAGGAACAAAGCTCATGAACAAAGGCAAAGCCTGAGCTGAGAGTGAGCACATCAAACATCAGAGCAGAAACAGATGCTGAGCCACCCTCTGAGAGCAGATGCCTGCCAACCCTGCAGAAGCAGCAGCTGCTTTTACTCCTTTAAACAGGCCTGGACACAGCAATACCTCCTTGTACAACTGCATTTACGTAAGTCAGAGATCTCAGGCAGTTTCTGGGGTAAACCCTTCATTCCCCATACATGGAGAAATAATTCTCACTGCAAGCTGGCTGCTGTTGGCAAGATCTGAAGATCCAAACTGTTCCCACCTAACACTGCACCTTCCCAGCTACTCTATGCAGGTATAAATGTATAAATTGTGCCCTCAGGCTGCATTATCACTGCAGAAACAAAATGTAATACAAATAAGATTAAAAAACAACCTTAACTGTGGAGGAAAAAGGTTCTAAAGAAGTCTCCCATTTTATTAATTGCCTGCATAACAGTCATTTGAATTGCAAGTTACTTTTAGCTTTGAATGAGGAATAGGTTATTTCCTTTTTCTGACCATATAACTTAGCCTTTTATTAATAAGACAGAGCTAGTGTTTCCATATTAATACATATTAATTAACTGTCAATCCATGTAAGAGCCATCAATTCACTCACATCTTCCATGTACTCTGGCTCTGATGCAGAAGCATCCCATCTGTTATTGAGGATGAAGATGTTTGGCTTGGAAAGTCGTTCGTTCACTTTATGGAAAAAATGTTTCTCCTAAGAATTAAAGCACAAACAGAAAATTTCCCAGACATCCAAACTAGAGTCATGCATTCTTCTGTAACAGACTCTGAAGTTTATCCAGCTTTTTAGAAGTTTATAAAGAATTCATCAGTATACAAGCCCACAGATATTCAGCACATAACAGGCTTAGGGTAGTTCAAAGGTCATCAAATGTCTTAAAACGGATGCCAGTGCTAGTCAAAGACACTGCAACTTTCTCTAAAAATTGGTAAAAATATAAACTAAGAAAACTTCCCAAAAATAGTCCAAAAACTACTGATGCCTGACTAAAACAATGAAGTCTCCCTTACCTGAATTACCAAGATGCTCCTGCTAACCCTGTTAAATCTGGTTCTCTATCCAGATAATACAACATCTAACTATTCCTCAGCTAGGCAACATCAGCTTGAGCTACAGAGAAATAACATTTCCTGCATGAGGACATATGGTTGAGACACAGAAAAAAACCTCATTGAAGAATGTCTTAATTTAACAAAATTAAGTGTACTTAGGTCTCCTGGCTGCACCTACCACCCATTATTGCTGTTAACAGAGCCATAATGGGTAAGTCGTGATGGAGGGAGTCCCCACTCAGCAAAGCTGAAACAGAAGAGATCTCTGTGCTGCCATAAACTTTTCCAGCAGGACACCACAGCATATCCTGGACACAGCACTGGAGACCCATGATTCTCCATCAGCTGGGAATAGGCATGTGCAATCCAGATCACTGCTGCAGAAATCAGAACTTGGTCTGAGGAGAATTTATGAGGGAACAGTAGAAGACATGTTTTCACCAAAAAAATCTCTGGTAGTGTGGCAGAATAATGCCAAGTATTATCAAATTTGTTATGGTAAGAGGCAAAAACAATGCTTAAGGGGGATGAGAACTTTTTAGTTGTCAAAAGCTTTATCTGCAGGATAACTTACGTTATCTATATAGCAGTGAGATGTTCACTGAAATAATTTTTCTTTTTCCTTTAATTAAAAGACCCCAGCAGCTGTGTTATACACAATGTAAACAACTTACAGGTTTTGTCCATACTAAAAACCTAAAAGTGTCACTCATGCACAACAGAGAAGATATGGTCACATTTGTGTCAAATCCTCTTTGTCTGGAATGTTTTAAGGATTTTATTTTTCTTCTAAATTACATCTCTTGTATTTGACTCCTTGTGGACTCAGCTCAGACAATGGAATGCAAAGTTTTTAAACTTGCATTCTTATACTTCTACTAAACTACTCTAATTTGAGGATGCAAAGAAATACTGTAAATGAGAATGCAAAGAAATACTGTCTTTGCACACTCAGTTCTTTATTGTATTAAAAACGGTCTCAACAGTTAGAAAGTTCAGACCTTTCAGGTGAGAACCATCCTCAGAAAAACCAGAGCATATGATTTTGTCTGCAGTGGGCTTAATAAAAATCATCAGGAATTCCCTCAGTAGTATCACTCTGCATTCTGGCAGTCACACTTGCAGTAACTTAGAAACCTTCTATTGTCAGCATCCACAACACTTAGTTTAGTCAAAACTGGAGACCACTACAAAATTACACCAAATTTCTGGTCTTGTATTTTGATTATTGGAACAGTTGCTCTGGCCACCTTAAATATTCCCCTCCTCTTACAAGTCCTACAATATTTAGGCTGCAAGGTTCAGAGAACCCTTCTCTCTCCTGAAACAAGGCTTTAGAGAACAAAGACATTAAAATATCTTCAGCTCTCCACACTGCACAGAACCCTTGTTGCTCACACCTTCTTCAGAAGAAACACAGCCCACTGAGGGTTCCCTGCAGCACTCATCCTCAACACGAGGTGTGCCAGGGGAATTCACCCTCTCCTGAGAGAGGAACGAGACAGGAACTCAACTCCTTTCACCCAGTTTGTGTATTTTACTGAATTTATGGAGCATTTCTGGATATTAAACACTCCTTAATTTCATTGATAATACAAGTGTCTTCAGTCCACAAGTGTCTTCTTTTGTTGGTAACAAATACCAACAAACTGCAAGACAAGACAAGCATTCCACCATCCATCTATCAAAAACACAACTGAACTGGAAAAGACAATCATGACACTCAAGGCAGAGAAGGCCAAGCCAGTCAGAAATTTAAATTTTGTTCTCTGTTCCCGAGTGAGGGATACACATTATTTCTTGCCTCCCACCCCCAAGTCCTATTCACAAGTCCTATGTGCAGTGATTCACCTTCTGTAAAGCTCTCAGCTATTCTGCTTTTGGAACTGCTGAATATTTAAATGAAGAAGGAGCAGAAAATCATTGCACATCATACCGTGTTCATGAGAGTTGATTCAGAATTGGCAACCAAGACAAACACATCAGCATCCAAGCAGAACTTATCAATCCAGCTGTCCAGTTCTGTAGTGACATCTGTGCCAGGGCTGTTGAGAACAAGAAACACAAACTCTTATTCACACAACAAAGAAGTCGTTTATTTTTATAAACTGATACAAATAGAGTGGAAATGCCTAAGGGCCTCACAAGAAATCACAGAGGTTTGTATCTCAAGGCTGATGCCTACCTCAAACTTAAGATAAGCACTGCACAAGCCAATTACCATCTAGAATTTATCAGACACTTGATCATTACACTACCTATTCATTCCAAAATGCAATTTCTGATTAGTAAGTATGCACACATAATTAACTGCCAAGTGAAGTGAAAGGCAGTCCATCAGAAACCCAGAGAGCCTCACACAATGGTTCCCCTCCTCAGATCCTAATTTTAATCAGAAGATACCATAGTTCATAAAATAATAGTGGTTGAAATTTTCTCAATTTAACAGTGAAAGGATGATTTGCTCTTTTCAAGTACCTGCTCTCTCAAAATATATTCTTTTCTTTCCCCTTTAGCAGAAGAGGCTGTACAGATCCAAGATCATGAAACCAAGGAAATAATAACAGACTCCCAGTGATTCCAATGTACAAGACAGAGATGGAACAAAAACCACTGCAATTTATTAGAATACATTCTGAGTTTTGTTTTCTTGAAGAAATCATACTTAAAAAGTCACAGACACCTGTGTGAATTACTCTCAAATTCACTATTTATTGATTTACACATCAGGTACAGATGACCTGAAGGTTTGAAAAGCTACTGTAGATTATAATGCAGTGGCCAGAAATAAGGGCATTTAGCATGGACAAAACAACCACTTCCAGAATTCCTTAAACACATCAACACAGAGGAAATGCCAGCCTAACACAGGGCACACACAGCTGACATAGCCAAAATCACATTTTGAGGTCACCCATTACTTTGGTATGTAGGCACTGCAACTCCTATCAGAAGCTTTTAAAGATGAAGTCCACATTGTTTATACTTCACATGATCAGTCTGAAGCATTTCAAGAAAGGAAATGGGCAAAAGGTTGTTGCTGCAACAACCCTATTCATGCTTCCATAGTGCTTGTTTTAAAGGTAGAGTATCCTCAGCCAAACCTTTTTCAGCTCAGTCACAAGATACTTGTCTGTTCCAACTTCTACAAGGGCACAATCAGGAGGGCGATGACAAGCAGTACATACAAAAGAACAAACTCTGTCCTTTCAAACAAAAAAGCCTTTCAAGATTTTGAATCTAAACCAATCTCTTTTCTAAACATTGTAATGGCTAATACCCTTAAGAAAATATTTACTAAAACACAAGAGATACCTGTCCACTATAACCAAATCATCTCTCAGCAGGGCACACTTGGACTTGGGCCAGAAGACATGGACGAGACAGCCAGCCTTCAAATCCTTATCCATGTGGAGTGCGTGAGCCAGCTGATTGACGGTCTGGAGAGAGCATTACAGAGAACACCAACGTGAATGTGCACCTCAAACAAGTCTGCAAAGCAACCAAACTCAGTTCTCAAGCAAACTTGGACAGGATCTACCTTGAAGAGGGTAGCAGAGTTCATACTTTGTTCTGGTGAATAGCTGTGATTTTTTTCTTCAAGCTCTTCAACTCACCAGCATCTAAAGAAGAAGCTGTGCCTTGAAACTCAGACCAGAGTTTCTGTTGAGCCACAGATGTTCCCTACAGGGCTGGACTGTGTGCTACTGAGCATCATCGTGAATTTGCCTCAGAGGTTTAACAAATCAGAGTATGCAGTTCACTAAGGTGAGCACCACCAGTCCAAATGAAGGGCACATTCCAAATCCTTAATCAGTAACAGGACTTACTGAGTCCTATAAAAATAAATCACTCAACACATGCTATGTTACAGTGAAACAACACACTTTAGCTGTTTCTCTAGAACAGCCAAGAAAATTGTGCAGCAGAGCACCTTCATTAGTTTGCTCTTCCCTCCTAAATAAGAACTTTAAAATGCGGAATGAGAGAGCCTTATACTTCCGTTGGACTTCAAACTGTTAACAAAAAGACCCAGTGAGAGTCAGTTCCTGTGAAAATTGGCACAAAATCATCCAAGAAATGTACCTTGACACTCTTCTTTTCATCTGATCCTTCTGTCATCAGATAAGCCTTATCTCCATCAGTCCCTTCCACACTGAGGAAGCAGTTTGTTGTATGGCCAATCCCACTGGGAAGTACCTTGTCCCACAGCATTGCATTAATGACTGAACTTTTCCCACTGCTTGTTCTAGAGGGATAGAAAACAAAAGTACTTTGAGCAGAGCACAGCAGCACTGAACACACCTTTGTGCTGAACTGAATTCACAGGCTGGTTTGGGTACAGAGCTCCAGCCAGGAGAGTGGGGAGTGCTCGTTCAGGGGAACTGGTCACCAACTCCCCCTTCTGCAACAACTTTCAGTCCTCAGCAGTGTCCTACTCTGCACTGAGCCTCTACCCCTCACCCAGAAATATCTGAGGTTTAACCATTACACAACAGCATGAACTGTTACTCATTTTTGAACTACTTCCAGAAAAAGTTCAGTGCTCACTGAACAACAGTTCACAAATTTATTCAAAATGCCAGAGGGAGAGTTGAGCTCTCTTCTGTCCTGCTCAGAAATTTTTCCCCTTTGCAGAAGGGAAACTTTCATCACACATCACAGCTTGCACTGAACTTCTAACTTTTTGAAATATCAAGCCTGAGATATAACTAATTTCTTTATTCCAAAACTTTTTATAGTGTTTTTTTTTTTAATAACTAAACTACTTTTAGCAAAAATGAAGGCAAGACCACAGTTGTACAAGTTTTTCCCAATACTATCACAGAATTTTTAGAACCATGAAGATTCACACTCCAAAAATATGTTTAAATGTAAGGACAGAAAAATCAATTCTCTGAAGCAAAGTGGACTAGCAGACCATATTGTTACTGCTATCCTTAAAATCATCACACAGATCTATCAGATTGATGTCACAACCAACCAGAAAACTATCTCTGTTTCTTTTCAGCTGCTTATAGATAGAAGCATGAACAGCTCCAAGTTTAGTTCTTCAGCACTTCTGATCAAATACAAAAAAAAATCCTAAGTAGGAACAGTCCAGAATAACCACAACAACAAAAAATTAAACAAAACCACCACCTTAAAAAACCCAAAGCTATTCTGGAGAACAGGACAACCTCTGACCTTCCTAAGTCAAAAAAAAAAAAAGAAATTAAGTACTGGCAATTTCGTTCATTACCTGCCAAAAAATGCCACTTTCATGTGTCTCCTTGAGAGCACCTCTCCAATGACTGCCAGCTTGTTTTTATATGCTTGTATTTTTGCTAGTTCATCTTCTGTTGCTATATGGTCAAGCTCTGGGTTCTTGTATGTGGCTACACACAGAAAGGAAAAACAAAAGCAATCACATACAGAGCACAAGGTGTAAGTAATCAGTACTTAACATGTCAACTGCAAATTTTAATTACAGTGATAAAACAAGAAAAACCTCACTACAGCCATTGATACCTGCCCTTATCATTTGACAGCTCTGCCACAAGCAAGGTGAAATCACCACATAAATCACTTCATATCAATTGCCAACCCAACCTCTGATCGACTAACCCTGTGAACACAGCCTGATGGGCTCATGTGCCCAGTTCCTTGGGACTCCTGCTTCCTTCAGAAAGGAAAGCCAGGACCTCCCATGGATACACCAGCTAAGCTGGGCTGTCTTGCCCCCACAGGGCTCACTGGGGATGATGAGCAACCAGCTCTGTGTGGCCACACACATTCCACACTGCTAAACCCTCTGAGGGTGTGACCAGTGGTTCCCTGCTTTGCATCACTGATGCACCTTCCTGCTGGAAAATGGGAGAACCTGTTTGTCCCTCCTTATGTGCAAAAGAAACCGCCACAGAACTGTCAGGCCAGAGTGGTTAAGCTTTCACCCTCATGGAAAAGAGACCAAGCTGCCAATGCAAGGGAGTTAATCAGCTTTTCAGGTATGTAGCAATGCCAGGCATTCCTTCCAGCACAAGATGAAAAAATCCCCAGTGTCAAATGAAAAATGTGACTATTTCTGAAAGTGCGCATTTATACAAACAGCATAGTAACAGCTAGCATAAGGTACATTACACTGCAATAAAATATACTCAGAACAAAGGACAAGGCCCTCGTGTTGACGGGGAAAGCTCACCTTCCACAAACGCTGCTCCCTCAGTGACATACTCCAGCAGCCGGTCGAAGATGGCAGTGATGGTCTTTTTGGCCAGCACAAAGTGCTTCAGTGGAGAGACAGAGGCTTCTGCCATGCTGCAGCTGCAAGGAAAGGTGCATCAAGTGACCAAACACTCCGTACACCTAGCTCATTAAAACTCATACACTGCTCACACAGCCATTAGGAAACAAAACAAAACAAAACAAAAACGCCTGAAGCCCCAAATCAAAGCTCTAAACTCCAAAGGGCAGTAAGCTCAGTTTGAGCTGTTTGCTCTGCACTCCTCTCCTCACCACAAGCGCCAAGAGCAGCTGACGAAACTCGGGGGCAGGTTCGAACAGATCCGGTGCTATCTGTCCCGGAAACACGAGGCTTTCCCCTCGTCAAACACGGCTGAACCGCCCGCGGCTCAGCGCTGTCCCGCTAGCCATGGAGGACGGGCCCCGCTCCCTCCCGGGGCCCCGCTCCCTCCCGGAGCCTCGCTCGGTGCGGTCAGGCCGAGGGGCAGCGGCGGCCTCAGCCCCTCATGGTGCCTCACTCAGCCGTGCTCTCTCACGGAGCTCTGGCTCGGCCCTGGTCCCTCATGGAACCCCAGCTCAGCCCCGGTCCTTCACGGAGCTCTGGCTCGGCCCCGCTCCCACATGGAACCCCGCTCAGCTCCGGTCCCGCACGGAGCCCCGGCTCAGCCCCTGTCCCTCACGAAAGCCCCGCTCGCCCCAGTCTCTCACGGAGACCTGGCACAGCCCCAGTCACTCACTGAGCTCCCGGTCCCGGCCTCTGTCCCTCACGGAGCCCCGCTGGCCCCGGCCGTGCCCGTCACCGCCGCCGCCGGGACGGGGGGCGTCACTTCCCTTTCCTCCGCCTATGACCCCGCTCCGCGCCCGCACCGCCATGTTCAGTGCGGGCTGAGGGCGGCCGGCGCCATCTTGAGCGCGGGCAGTTCGCGAAATGGAGCCGGGCAGGGCCGGGGGCAGAGCCCGGGCGGCACCGGGATCATCCCCGGGGATCCCCCCCAGCACCGCGCTCGGTCAGAGCCCGCACGGTGACAGCGCCGCGGGCTGGCAGGAGTTAAACAGCACCGGTACCCTCATGCATTTGGTACGGGACGAGAACCAACATGAAAATCGGCAACAACAGCATTCTAGAGGACACGTTATTTGAGGATTATTAATCCGCTGTATTTTAAGATCTTGCAATAATTTGTGGGATGTAAACTTTGTTTTGAAGTCAACAGTATTTCACATAAAAAAGGTCTTTTGCTCAATAAGAAATATGGTCCAGGAACCTGATACACAGATATTTGTTAAGGTTGGAAAATACTCCTCAAAACTAAGGGTTCACACATCGTAACGAAGCGTTCAAAAGTCTGAAAAGCAAAGAATCAAATACAGATCTCTCACAAATATAAAACACTACTAAAACCAATCTCTTTGCATAGTTTCTGCTTGGAATGCAGTTCCTGAAACAGCTGAACCTTGCAGGTACCAGTGAACAACCAGAATTTGATACTTACTGCCTTGGAGAGAAATAATAAATATTGGCACAGTGCTGGTCCCTAGAGTGTATTTCTGCCTCTTGGACTGAGATGAGCTGCTCGGGCTCCAGGGTGACGGATCTGTGGCCAGGTCAGAGCACTCACCTGCACTTCACCCAAATAACCCAAATGTCATCCCTGCCCTTGGCACGCTCAGCCGTGCCTTTCAGCATTCCACATTCCACGCAGACTCACTACCTATTTTTTTATTCATTACCTATTGTTCCTACTACTTAGTCACTTTCTTGCTTTAACATGCAGATCATGTGGAAGCCAGCAGTGTACTTGTGTTCCCTTTTAAAATGAGACATGCTATTCCTGTATACTTTCATTTACTACCTGATAGTAAAAAGAAAATACTAACATTAGTCCCTCATTTATAAAATCCAACCTAAAATGACCTTGGATACATTTCCTGTTTAGACACTGCATTTTAGTTTGGAATGATCTGGCTTCACAGCATTCCTGTGGGGGATTGTTTTGATTCCCGTTTTAGAGGTCAGAAATAACCCAACTCAAAGACAGCCATGAAGTTATTCATGTCAACAAGCAAGTGTCACAGGGCTCTCTGCTGGCACAGGACACCACCTTTGCTGCTGGAGACACAATGCTGGTCTACACAAACAGACACACTCCTTAAGCCCCTTCATTTATTTTGGGGGATTTTTAAATGCCTTTTTTCCACTTCTTGCCTCTCCCAGAGCAGCTTTTCCCCTAGAGCTCAGCTGTGCCATTCCACCTCTGTGCCATCAGCAGGAGCAGAGTTTTCAGAGAACCAGCATTCCCCCTTTCAGATATATGAGGAAAATTAACTTTGCATATAGAAAATAATTCATCTTAGTGTTTTGATAACTATATTATTGCTACTATTTTAAGCCAGTCAGGGAAGATTGTGTTCAAAATAGGAAATGAGCAATTCTACCACAGATACTGTCATTCTCTATACAAGGGACTAATAAAGTACAGCAAGACACTCTCAGGTTGCCCTTTCAATGACAAAACACAAGATCTAGTAGTATATCAGCATTTCAATGTGACAGAAATGGTCTTGCCTCTCACAACAAAATAACCACTAAGTGGTTCATAGATTTTCCAGAAATACTTCTCTGGAAATCAGAACTTCCATTAATCAATAACGTTCAGCCAAGTTTTACCCTTAGCTTTAAAAATCAAATCCAAAGACCCTTGCATGCCTTGAAGCTGATAACACCACACCTCACTGATCAAGAAATGTTTGATACATTATCTCTATACAAAGCTTGCATTAGACAATCTTACATTACAAATTTACAATCAATGAAGAAAGAAATGTAAACTCCACTAGTAATTATTATAGGTATTTTCACCATGGTGTCTAGCATGATCTAAGTGACCCCACTCTTCTTTTTTTATCTGTCCAAGTATCCATTCAGATACAGAGCTACAGAATGAACTGTAAAAACTCACTTCCAATGATTACAAAGGTAGGATAGTGCTTTGTATAATATAAACAAGTGTGTGAAATAATTTGAGAGTGATTAGTAAAAACTGTGTAATGTACCAGTCTTTTAAGCCCGTATATAAAAATTTTAAATTTACAGAGTTAAAATAACATTCCTCAAGTTACTAGTGGTGGAAAGATAATTATAAATATACAGACTTACTACAATAATATAGACTACTAGAAGGTTTCTCTAGTCAGAGGTTGGTGACATCCATAATTTCAGCGAGAGCTATATTAGGATTTTATGTAAGAAATTAATTTTGTACATTCTCAGCAGATCATTGCAAATTCCTTTTGCAATTACTCTATAGAACATGATCCAATCAAAACCCAAGCAATGTGTGTCTCAGTGCATTAAAAGACAGGAAGAAGGTAAATAAAGGGAATATCATGTGGGAGTCATGCAGTACGTATGTGCAAGAGTGTGTTGGACAGTCCCACAGATGGGACTTAAACACAGAACAAAGTGAACAGTGAGGTCAGAAAGGTATCCCAGGAGAAAAACAGGACAATTGAAAAAGCTTATCAGGAGCATGAGGTGGGAAATGAAGGCTGGTATGTGAATCTGGAGATGTCCATGCCTGGGAACTTTTGGAGCACCCTTATCTTTGGCAGGCCAGTGTTACTGCTAAACACCAGTGCAGTGACCTGCTGCCACCCAAGGTAACATGAGCTGGATGTGGAACTGAGACCACATCCAGCATAGAATTAGATATTTGTTTTGTTTTTGTGCCTTTTTAAACTCAAGAGAGCTGGTCCTGTACACTAGACATGAAAGAGCAGGATGACCACCAGAACTGGTATCACAACATGCAATTACTCCCCCTGTCCCTCCCCCCAAAATCTGATCCACCACAGTGTAAATGTGATTACTCCTACTGAAACCCCTAGACAAGGAAATTCACAACACCAAGTGCTAGACATGCTTTGCTGATATAAAGATGAAAACATTAGAAATGTACAGTTGCTGTTAAAATTGTATTTAATATCACATTCCAGTGACTGGAAATTAATTCAAATTCTAAACAAACTGATTACAGGGAAAGAAAGCAATCACACCGTCTCATGTATCTGAAGATGACTTAAAAGATCTTTTTCATTCCCAAACCTCATTAAACAATCAGTACATTTATGAGGCAAATCTGCTGAATGCCTGAAATCCAAATGAGTTTTAAGGTCCTCAATTTGTCCTGTTGAATATTCACAGTATTGACACAAATAAATCCCTTCAGATAAATGAGAGCTTAGGTGCTTGCAATATTCCAACATACCTGAAAACCCCTTCCCACAGTCATCACAAACATGAGGGAATATTTTGGTGTGCTCAATAGCTACGTGCCTGTTGACATTGGTGTGCAGCCTGCTCCTAAAGCCACACACCTGGCACACAAAGAAGTTTTTGCATTTGTCAAAAGTGATTTTGTTGATGAGGCTGTACTGGCCCCGCTCCTTGCTGTGGTAGCTGTCGCTCAGCTCGATGAGCCGGCACGCGTGCTCGTTCACCACGTGGCTGTGCAGGTCCTCGGGGTCGTTGGTCTCGTGCTCGCAGAACTGGCACAGGTACTGCTCGTCACAGCTGTGCTCCTGGAAGTGCAGGTACAGCTCGCTGCTGGAGGAGAACTGCACATCACACTGCTCACACCAGTACAGGTGGTCGTTGAAGTGAGTGTCTGCTATGTGCTGACTCAGGTTCTCAAAAATCACCGTTTTGTAATCGCAGTATTTACAGATGTACGGATCCTCCTCGTGGAGTTTTACGTGCTCAATGAGCTGCACTTTGCTGGAGAAACTTTCCTTACAAACTTTACAGACGTGAGTGTCTGTACATGTCTTATGCTTCAGGATCATGTGCTGCTTCAGGTCAGAGAAGTACTTGCTGTTGAACTCACAGAGCTCACACTTGTACAGGCCGCTGCTGTTCGCTCTCAGCAAGGGCCATTTCTGTTGAGCTGTGATATTCAAAGCCTGGTTCTTCTCAAAGATTTTACAGGTCTCCAGAGGGATTTCCTCAAGGTCCTCAGCTTCCAGCTTCTCAGGTGACACAGTCTGTGTTTCTATATCGTGAACTTCTACAGCATTCACTTCTGTTGTAGAAATTTCTACAGTTTGGATATCTAGAGGTTTCTCTTCTTCTGTGGGGCTGTCACTGAATATAGGTGAGTCACATAAGTCCCTGCACATTCCATTGTTAGTACCTTTATCTGCAGGAGGAAATACGTAATAGAAGGTTGAAGTAAACCCACTACAAAACACCTGGGCCCATCTTTAACTTTTCAGTCAGCTGCAGCAGCTTTCAAATGCAAAGACCAGTTATTTCTCCCCTGCCAGCCTATGATGTATTATCAGCTAACAAAGCAATACCAGAAACTATAAATCTCTCACCATTTCTTTCAAAGCAAGGAAGTTACACAAATAGCCAGGAGCAGCTGGGCTCTCCAACCTCCCAGCCCCTCATCTGCAAACACACTGACCTTTACCTTTATCCTTCTTTTTAGGGTCTGTGCAGTGCATGCCAGCATTTGAGTGTGCCCCGCTCCAGTGAGAGCTCCCAGCGTGCACCGGGCTGCCGTCATCATCCGTGTCCAGGCTCTGCACAGGA
Organism: Ammospiza nelsoni; assembly: GCF_027579445.1. NCBI lineage: Eukaryota > Metazoa > Chordata > Aves > Passeriformes > Passerellidae > Ammospiza > Ammospiza nelsoni. The sequence goes on along the minus strand of NC_080642.1, from coordinate 6,844,880 downwards.
CTGTGGAATCTACCTGCAACAGCAAGGCAAGCATTTCCTTGTCATTTCTCCACACCAGCATCATCCCGATTCCTGCATTTAGTCACAGATCTTACTTATTATTTATTTATTCTACTTGCATAAATTTATCTTTATATACTAAATTTATCTTTATATACTAAATTTATCTCCATATATCTATATATGCTCAGCACATCATAGCCTACATTTTAAAAAAAGTAACAGCAAATACCTTGAAAATTATTTCCATACGTGCAGAGAAAAACAAAAGAATTCAAAAAGTAACAAATCTGTCTAGAAGATTTCAGCAGAAAATACTGAATTTACTACTGAATATACTCAGCTGATTATACAGAAAAAAAACTTAAAATCCTTAACTGAAACATTTCATTTAAAAGACTCAAAAAATATTCTTCAATATTTCTGGACATTGCATTTTAAAATATGATACTTTCTAGAACTTCTGCAGACTTTATGGATAATTATTAAAGTGAAAATAAAAATAAATAGACTAAAAATCCACCATCACATTTAGTCTGCTAAGTTTCTACCCACTATTGGATGTTTTATAAAAAGGCATTTTGTTTTGCCAGGTACAAGTACAATTCAATGCAACTGTGGTTAATCTCCATCTGAACTCATCAACTTTATAATTTAGGTAGTGAGTATTGGAAGTAGTTTAATCACCATTATAAATGTAAAATTGAAGGGTCTTTTGTTGTCATTGTTTCTATTTTGAAAACTGTATTTCAGCTGTAACAATTGAACAACCTCCCACCAGTCTAAAGCCCATCAGATCACAAGGACACTCAGAAATCACCTGCTATATACTGTGTATTCTATTTGCTTCTGTGAATAGGAACATGATACATTAAAGAACTGCAGAACAAGACCCCAAAACATAATCTTACCTCTGTTTATATCTGGCTGTCTCATGGAACAGACACTATAGCAGTGGTCAGAAAAAATCCCACTGTTGTCTATGTATCTGCTTGCACCTGAAGAATCTAAACCAAAACATCAACAAAAAAGTTTAAGTACTCATGTCTTATTTCAGCTGCAGATGTATTTCTTATTCATCAAAATTCTTTTCACATTTTTACTTGTTGTTTTGGAAGAATTTCTGTTGTGATTTACACCTTCCAGCTGCTGCCCTGATGTTTGGAGTTTCTGCTCCAGCTGAGGACATTGACAAGTGTGTGGTCTGTTCCGTGCTGAACATTCCTCTCTACCCATCCCACCCCAACTTTTACAGAATTCCTGCCCTCTGTGGAAGCAGGAACTTGCAGCTTCATTTGCAACTAAAGCCAGTTCTCCCATGTGCAGGAGTACAGAACAAACCACTCAGGTGCATTGGCTCAAGATGGCCCAACAAAGCAGCCTGCAGAGTGGGTGCTGCCCATTCAAGCCAAGATTTCTCATCCCACCCTTTGTGTAACTGCTTTTCCACGTGTCAGCAAAAGTGGTCACTTCTTGTAAAGTTATTATTCTGAGAAAAAATATTAGCTTACTGAAGTGTACCTAACTCAAGCTCCAGACTGACCTGAGTAACGAGAAGGATGCAGAGTCTTCCTTTTCCTCTTTTTAGGATGTTCATTCATTTTGAACAGTCTACATGAACTGTACAGTAAAAACATTAAAGAATTAGACTTGTTTTCTACCTAGGTTATCTTTCAGAACCTTATGGAACAATACAAGCATTTTGAAATCCTGCATACCAAATACAAAAGTTTTTTCTAACTCCCCCTTCTTGCCCCCCAGCCCATTTTAATACAGTTAAGAGCCCACTAAATACACACAGCTGCTGAAGTCCAGTTTCACATTCCTGCCCTGGAGCAAAAGGTTCACCAAAAGACAGACGAGTCAGAACTCCAGGTACTCCAGCAATCAGGGTCATCTACAAGCCTTCTCTCCAGCATCCTTTTTGTCAGAGACAAGACACTGAGGCACAGCCCTTCACAAACGAGTTTTAGTGTTTAAAATACCAACACAGTCATGCTCTTACCAAAAATCCCAGACTCTTCAGTATCAGGAAGCAGAGCAGCTAAGAAAGTAATGACTGTACAGCTTCCAAATGTAGTGAAAACATCAGCTCAAGACTTTCACCTATGGAGTGACAGCATTTTAAACCACTTAAAACTTTAGCACCAAATAGAAAAAACACAGAATCAGATACAAGTGATACAAATACTACAAAGAATGAATCTATGTAAATTGAAGCTAGACAGCAACATAAGAAGTTGATATTAATTTCAGTTTAGAGCATCAAAATTAGTAAGGTGGATGCACTGGTGTATTTGCTTTTCTTCTGTCTCAGGCTAGCTGGCTTTCGCTGCACTTGGCAGCTCCTGAGAGTAGAAAAACATCTGGAAACGAAACACAAATAGTTGACCTATATACGGGACAAACAGTCTTGAAGAAGAAAAGGCTGCAAACAAGGAATGTGATGCGGGTTGCCATGACTGAAGAGCGCTTGGGGGCCCAGGATCTTCCTTAATCAGTGCCATGCACCGGAGGGGAAAGGAGGGAAAAAAGGGTCCTGATCAACTCAACGGTTCTTCTGACATTAAATATTTTCTGAACTATTTTTTTTTGGTCAAAATATGGAAAAATAATTTATTTTAACGTTATATCATGATCTAGAAGTACCAGTACCCTCACCGTTTTCTGTGATTGCAAGGGTAGAACCGACAGCGCCGTGGCACCGCAAGTCTCACCCCAGGTAACGCGCGTGAAAAGCTCAACCTTTCCTGCAGCGACCGCACCGCGGGGCAGCAAGGCGGGCTGTTCTATTCCAGCGGCTTTCCCGGCCCGGAAAAGCGGGATCCAGGCCCCGAGCACCGGGATCCCGATCGGCCCCGCGGCCTGCGCGGAGGCCGCACGGGGAGCCCTGGCGGGAGCGCGGCAAAGGCGCCGCTCCGCCCCGGCAGCAGCCGCGGAGCCGCGGGCACGGCGAGGCCGCGACCCCGCAGGGGCGGCGGGAGAGGGCCCGGCCCGGGGCCGCAGCGGGAGAGCCGCGGGCCAGGCCGTGAATCACAGCTCACCTCCCCGGCGGGGCCAGGGCACGGGCGGCTCCCGCCCAGCAGCTCCCCGGGCGCTGCCGCCGGGACTCACCTGCCGGCCGCCAGAGCCGCTCCGCTCCGCTTCTCCGGGGCCCGGCGTGGCCGCTCCGCCCGCACCGCACCGCTCCGCTCCGCGCGGGCCCGGCCCGGCCCGGCCGCTCCGCGGGCAAGGGGCGGGAAAGGGGCGAGCGGCCGCCACCCGCAGCGCCCCCTGCCGGCCACGGCGGTACCCGCCCGTCGCCATAGCGACAGCGAGGGGCCTAAATAAACCTTTAGTTGGCATTTGTACCCCTAAAGCGGCAGCGAGGGGCCTAAATAAACCTTTAGTTGGCATTTGTACCCGTATGGCGACAGCGAGAGGCCTAAATAAACCTTTAGCTGGTGTTTGTACCCGACACCGTCTGCACGGCCGCCTTTCCATCCACAGGCCTCAGCCAGGGCTGGCAGAGTGTAAGCCTGCTTCAGAACAGTGTCTGCACTCTGATTTTACACAAATGAGAGGGTGATGTCAAAGCCAGAACCTTGTAAAGCTCAACTTTACTTTTTGTATCAATGTAAAAGCTGTCCATTAGAGCTACTGTATAGGAAAATCAATATAAAGTGTATCATAAATATATACAGTACAAGAAAGAAATGTATACATACAGAAAGATAAGGAGTTACTGGAGAGGGTCCAGTGGAGGCACAAAGTGAGGAGGGGTCTGGAGCATCTCTTGTGAGGACAGACTGCAGGACTGGGGCTGGTTAGTCTGGAGAAGAGACCTGTGACAGGGGATCTCATCAATGCACAGAAATATTTCGAAGGCAGGGGCCAGAAGATGGTGCCAGACTCTTCTTGGTGGTTGCAAGCAACAGGATGAGGAGCAATGGCCATAAACTAAAACACAAGGAGTTTCCCCTCAACATGAGGAAAAACTTCTTCACACTGAGGATGGCAGAGCACTGGAACAGCTGCCCAGGGAGGTTGTGGATTCTCCCTCTCTGGACACATTCCAAACTCACCTGGATGTGTTCCTGTGTTACCTGCTCCAGGTGACCGTGCCTTGGACTGGATGATCTCCAGAGGTCCCTTCAAAAACTAACAATTCCACGATTCTGTGAAATATGTATAAATAAGGATTTGAAAATTAAAATAATCAACTCTCCCTTTTCCAAATTTATAATCACGGCCCTTTTTGCCAATTTAATCTTCACTTTAAATCATGCCACAGGAAAAAGCACCAAATTGTATTGGTTCACAAAGCAGAACACTTCAAACAGCATCTTACCTTTTTTAAAAATACTTCATTAATTTTGAAGACATGAGGGAGGCTGCTACAGTCCCTTATTTCCATGACTTAAAAATAATGCATGGAATTTTGCCCAAGTGTTTCATTTAGAATGAATTCATATGAATGAATTCAATATGAATGAAACACTTGTTTTGCTCTGACTTAGCCTGAATTTATTTAGTTCTACAAAAAAGTTTTGAATTAGCAGATAATCCACAATAACCCTAATGGTGTTGCTCCACTGATTGGTAAAAAAAGAAACTATACCCTGTTTCTGGCATTAGTTTTATTCATTATCTGGCAGATGAAACTGGAGTTACTCTGTCTATAAAATCCTACCTTTAGCCTTTGTCCTGAGGCTGGGAACATCCCTTTAGGGTAATGTGACTTGCTTAGAGCCAGATTGAAAGAGCTTTATGCTATGATCACACAGGAGTTTTGGTGGTGAGCAGCAAAACAGAACTAAAGGTGTCCTGCTGCTGGCACACTGCTGAGCCCTCAGACACAAAATAAATGTTGTATGCCTACAATCTCCTGCACTGAGTTGCCAATCCAACAAGATCCTGGTCTCCCAGTTCCGTTTGTTCTCTGCTTTTTATTCCAGCCGTGGTTGCTGAGGTTTCTCCAGGACAGCTTGTGTTAAAGGTCTCATAAATCAGCTATAGCCTCCCAAATGGGCGGATGCTCACTTAGCTCTCCCTCTATTCACCAAAATGTTTTCCCTACAAGCGTTCCAGGAAAGCACTTTCCCCAGATCCCAGCGGAGGGCAGTGATGAGAACCTAAAATCCACATATGGCAAAGAGAGAGTTAAAAAAAAACCGACCTAAACGCGAGCCTTTGCTTTGAATTCAGTCCTGCTTGTGAGGGAAACGCCGGCGGACCAAAGCATCCTCTGTACTTTCTGACTGATTTATTCTCCACCCGAAGCAGCACAGCCCAACACCACTTATGTCAGATAAAAAGACAAGGCTGTAAGTGAAAGAAGAACATCTGAGGAGGATCCCTTTTGAAGCTGCAGATCCAGTTCAAAGTCACACGCATCAAACAGAGCTATCAATGCTTTGGACAGAACAGCCTAAATGAGTTTTGTTCTTTAAACCACCACGTGCTTGGGATGTTGAGAGAGCTCTGGGTGAGGTTTTAATCAGTCAGAGCTGAAAATACAGAAAAGCCTGTGTGACACTGACATTCTTGTTTAAATATAGGACAATATAGATGATGCTCATTTCAATTGGTGGGGATATATCCTGACCAGAACAAGCATGGAGTAAACTCTTTCTTTAATGAAAGCAGTTAGCATAGCCCATGAGGATAACCTTCACTGGAGGTAGGTTTGTTAGTATTTAAAAGGACAAGTAGGAGGTTACTTGACATATCTTGTCTAGCATCAGGTTCTTTGCTCTTTTGTTACATGGGTTCAGACTTTAGATTGAGTCTTTCCAAGGCAGGTTGGCAAACAGACTGATTTCTGGGCATAAAATCAGGAGGCGTTACTGAGATACCCACACTAAAGCAAACTGATCCCATTGCAAATCTTTCTTGTTTTACCAGCATTATTTTGGAAATTTTCTGTGATTTTTTTTCATGTTTAGACTTAGACCTACCACAAAAATCACACCCCGGCCCTAAATGGCAGTAAAACCTAAAATCTGTATTTGAACAAGAGCTGATGATCCTCTTATCCTGAACCATCCTGTGCAACTAACACAGAGTTGTAGCCACTCACAACCATTTCATAGTTATTAGGCAAAGGTAAAACTCACCTTATGTATAATAAACACAAGTATAACCTGTTGGTTCAGGTTATTGAAGTAGCTTGTTCCAAAGTCCCAGCCATACTTTTCAAACCAGAGCTCTTCTGAAGCTTCAAAATAAATGTAAGGATGATGATGTCCATCTTTTATTACAGGGTTGGTCCTGCACAGACTGAGCAGCTGCTGGAGCACAGCCCTTCTCAAAGCTGGGCAGTGTGACCTGAAACAGAACTGACCACTGTACAAAGTTTAGAGCTGACTGGGGACAAAAATGTTTTGAAGGGGCCTGATTAAGAACCCTGACACTTGCCTCATCCCTCCAAAAAGAAAAAAGTGAAATCCCCACAAGAGAACTCAAATCCTTCCCAGTTTGTTAGCAACTGGAGTCCAAAGTAGGCCAACATGGCCACAGGAGTTCCTTTGCAGCCTCATGCTATTATACTGCCAGTGAGGAATTTCCCCAAATGTTTGTCACTCTTTCAAAATTAGTATTGGATACAAAAATATAACCTTGTTTGTTTGGTTTTTTAAATTATAATTTTGGTAATGAAAGCATGAAGCATATTTTTCAAAACCAGATTGATTTAGCAGGGACTGTAAACCATGAAGCTGAAACACTTCAATAACATCATCTTTCTTGTCACAGCTTTTTACAGCCCACGTCTAAAACTAAAATAAAATTACTTATTTTGAGGATCAGCATTTACAAGAACAAATGCCACACACATATTGGACTTTTCACCCCTAAATAATGTAAATTCTATTTCTGTTCCTGCAGATTAACTGAGGTATGCAATTTCCATTTCCTTTCTTCTAGCCTTTTTCAAAGGTAGAGCAACACCAAATCACACACCAACACTGAATATTCCTTAAATTCTCGTTTCAGAATTCACAGGTGTACCAACCATATCATTTTAATTTAATTGTTAGTATATACATTAACACTCAAAAGTGTGATAAAAACCAAACAAAAGTAGTTTTTTTTAATAAACAGCATGATACAGACCGCGAAGATAAATAAAAAGCAGACTTTTTACAGTTTCCCATGAACATGAACTACAACAAGTATCATAGGCCAAACTTTTGTTACTTGAGTAGCACAGCAGAAGGGTTAAAAAAGGGGTTGTGTTTTTTTATTTAAAGTACTGCAAGACTATTCTCAGTATGACAACACATGCATCTTGCTGCATCTTAAATACTTTTTGGCCCATTATTACTAAAAATGTCTTGCTTTCTACCTACTTTACCACAGACCTTTATCACAGAATGACACACACATGGCAACGTCCCCCCCTGCCCCAGTAGTGGTTATTTCAAAGGTAATATTCTCATTTTTAAAAGGTAATTGAAGCACTGGTGGGGGTTTTTACTTTGCCTTTGATGCAGACAGGTAACTGCTCCCAGCTTCAATGAAGTTACACAGAAGCACGGAGAGCTGGCACCCTCCTGGGCTCTGTTTTTACCCAAAATTCCATCAGGATGCTGGGCAGGCTCAGGAGGAGCAGCTCAGGGGAGGGGAGCCTTCCCCCCGGCCCTGCTCAGCACTGGAGCACTGGGGCTCCCAGTACAAACCTGGCTGGGTGTGCTGGAACGGCTCCATGGAGGGCAGGGACAGGAGAGGAGGCTGAGAAGGGTCCTGGTCAAAGAGAAAGCCCAGGGGGCACCTGGTCAATGTGCATAAAGACTTGATAGGGAGGAATAAAGACAGGCAAGGCTTTTCTCAGTGCCCACTGAAAGGACAACAGGCAATGAAATAGAAGATATTTCATATAAATATTATGGAAAAAACAAAGACTGTGGGTTCCTCTTTCTCAGACAGACTCTAAACCCAGCTAGGCAATGTCCTGGGCATCCTGTTCTATTGCAGACCCTGCTTTGAACAGGGTGTCTGGGCTAAATGAACTCCAACCTCAATGGTTCTGAGAAAATTCTGCAGTTGTATTGCCATTTACAATGAGAACAATACTTACAAAATTTCAAACCCAAGAATCCAGGACTTCAGACTGCAGCCATATATATTTAAAGCCCTTTTCTCTACCAGGGAAATAGATTTTAATAGTGTAGTGGATATTCACAGTTAAAACTTTTAAGAGGTGCAAAGAGAAAGGATGACACTCCCAGATAATGAATTGCACGTTTATCTTCACATGAGAAATGAAGAATTTGGACCATAGCTGCTATAAGACAAGAAGATTAATCTATTCCTTTTCTTTCCCCAGCCCCTAGTGAAACAGTAAGACAATACTGGACAGCCTGGAGCAGTTGATAAATCAGGATATAGAACATTACTAATAAAGCCTGAAAATAGATTAAAAATAGTTAAAGAAACAAGGCAGAATGAGATTCCAACTATGAATATCCATATTTTGGCTCACAAGAATTAACTAAACTACAACAGACATAAAGATTCTTGAAAAAAACAGCTTCTGCCTGAATTAGGCTTTCAGTAACTTCAGCAATACAATTAAGTCAGGTTTAGTTGTGATTAATTTTATGACTGGAACAGGAGCCCAACAAAATTAATGCAGTTACACTGAACTGAATGGCCTCTGAAACAGTATAATAACTGCTGGGAATCAGGCACCAGAATTTCAAGAAGATCAGGACAGAAGAGTGTATTTTTTGCCTTCCTTCTGCTGCAGGAATATTGCATCACACACAGAAGTGACAGTAAGGACACTTATAACACATGAACACAAACTAGTGGGACACTAACTTCAAAGGACAGGCAGAACATTGCTTCAATTGATCTTCTCTTACAAATATTTTATGATGTTCTTGTGCTCTGGGCATGTCCCAGAGGGGTGTTGGAGAGAGAAGAGAAGGGACAGAGGGATTCACCTCTGGCTTTGAGTCAGGAGCACCAACACAGCAAGACCTCAGACTCTGAGAGTCTGGCCCATAAAGCTCAGATGTCCAGAACACTGTATGGCAAATGAAGAACAGAGCTTTTTCCTGAGTGTGGGTTCAACAAGTCTGTATGCTACAAAAGAGCAGGAAGAGGAAACATTTAAGCCAGCAAGGGACAAAAATACTGAAGTGTCAAGAATGAAACAAACTGTAGACAAGATCACTGTACTTTAGGAGAGCTGAAAAGGCTATTTTGTTAACAAAGACTATTTCAAAGTAAAATTATTAAGTGTTTAACTGGGCTGCTACTAAACATTCCTCTCCTTATGAGAACCTTTCATACTGAATCCTAGGAATAAATAATCTGCAACTCTGATACACATACAGCCTAATTCTGATTTCATGTGCTGTTGTGAATCCAGAGCAATTCTGATGAAATGAGTGTTGTATCAGCATAAAGTGAAATCAGAATTCCTCAAAGAGAAGAGCACCTATGGGTTTGGTTAGAGCATGCAAATAGAGAACTCCTATAGCCAGTTTCCAGTTGGCTTCCCTTCATTAACACAGATGTAAAAAAGAGTAAAGCTAAACAAAGAAGAACCCCAAACCAATATCAGCTGCAGGGGTGGTGAGCTACACATTATTTTGGACAGACAGAGCCTTACCTAAACTGAGACAACTTCTAGCACAAAATAAAAAGATGCAAATTCATTATTTGTATGAAACATGTATTGCAAAATTAAATTGGGATTCAACAATCTGCAACAACATCCACAGCTATATAGTGTTTTTAAAAAAACAAGTGTGGTTCTTCCATTCAAGTAAAACTAGAACAAGTGAAAGAAGTTAAAAAAAATCCTAGAAGCAGCAAGTTACAATTCTTTCTGTAATACCACACCATTTTCATTAACTTGAAGTATTTTCAAGATGTCAAAGACATCAACAAAAATAGTAATTTCAAGTGGCTTTTCTGATATTTTTTTTTGAGTGGGTCCAGCCCAGGTCTGCAACCTGTACAGACATGCAAAACAGGAGGAATTCATAATTACTATTAAGAACAGACATTTGAACATGCCGTTATATAATGACAAAGCAAAGACAATACCTTCAAAGTGTCAACAAACATGGGCTACTGACCACTAAAGGGCATTTAATACTTTACAGAAAAAGGAAAGTTGGCATAAAAACCCACAAACAACTCGCCAAACCACCGATAGCAGGGTCATCACATACAAAGTTCTTATAAACCTGGTAATTTCTGTATTGTCCTCAATATGCAGGCTCATATCTTTTCCACAAGATTCCAAATCACCTACAATTTTGGTTTTATTTAAAAGCCTTTTTTAAAAAAAATCAAATTATACTGGAAGTCTGTTTCAACTATGAAAAAACTACTAATGCACCCTTTCAGACAAAGAAGTATGCATATATAAAATCAATACAGTTACTTCTGCTATGTTTAGGAAAGCAATTAATGTAATGCTAAATAAAACTATTATGCAGCACCCTGTTCTGTCATTACATCAAACAGTTTCACAGCTGAGAAGGTGGCTGGTTTAAATTTTATTCCACTAAAACACCATTTGCTAATGCTTTGTGATAAAACACATGGCCCAGTCCTGGGCTCCTTGCTCTGGCAGTCTTACAAGAAGTGCTGCAGGAGCAAGGTGCTCAGATTCATTTCAAGCCCAAAATAAACTACTTTAGTATTCTGAGTCCCAGAACAAAGGGAGCATTTTCAAATCTCCATGAAGTGGGAATAGTTAAAAATAAGCCAAATTCCAAGCCATTTCTGTAAAAATCTAGGACTCAGTTACAAGTGCTTTCACGGTGTGTAAGCAGGTCTTCTTCCTGATACTGGGAGCAGATGACATCCTCTCATTTCCTCCAGGGTAAGCAAACAGAGCCTCCTCTATCCTCAGTGAAGTTACATCAACAGGAACTGCTGTGGCAGGATACAGCAATTAGGATTCAACACTTTGAAGCTGAGAAAAGGATTGTTGTTTTCTATGAAACACTGGCAGAATGCTTTTCAAATGTCCATCCTGGTGATGCAAAGAAACGGGTAAAGCTCAGGAGCTTCTCCTACTTTTTAAAGTTTGTTGAAAGGATACAATTACCCCCCAACTGTATTATGTCTGTACCACTCTGAGGTTTCCTTTCTTCTACTATTTGATTCTCATAATAAATTCCACAGCTTATGCACAACACTTAATTGCAGTAAATTCTGGAGACAGAGCCTGACTCCTCATACCTCTGTCTGGGCAAAAAGGGTGCAGAATACAGTGCTTGAACTGAAAGACATTTATACTCATATTTACAGAAGGGCTAGGAAGGGGCAAAGTACAAACAAATTTGGCCTCATAACATCCAATAAATTGGAGTTGATCTTTTCACCCAGGCTGGAAAAGGCTGACCATTTCTTGCATAAACGAGGTAAAGCATTGTTTCAACACCAGATAAATACAGATAATATAGCACCTAATGTGATGTCTGTGCAACAGTTTTACTCTGTTAAATTAAGAATTATAGCCAACAGGGTTTCAGATTTTGTGAACTAAACTTAAACTGAAACTAACCCATTTTAAGAGCTAAACCATTATTGTGTGTGGACTGCAAAGTAATAGATACAAGGGTAACTTTGCTCTAGGAAAGTACAACCAAGCTTAGCAGGAGTTAAAATATTCATATGAACAAAAAGTAATATGTAACAGTCAATAAAAAGAGCAATGGGAATTCTATTGGACTACTCCGAAATATTTCGTAGAACTAAGGAAATAAAACTTCACATTTCCCCTACTATTCTCAGAGCTTCTGCAGTTTTCACAAAACCAGGTTTTCCCCCACAACATCAAGTATCTATGCATGCAGTAATCAGCTGCAGGATGCTGACTTTGAAAGTGTCTTGCAACACCAAAGCCTTGGCTTTACAATCCTTAAAGTCTTTCATATCGTAATTGATTGCACATTTTTAATATATTACAATTTGCTAAATGAAGCCAGCCACTCATTACCTCATCAGTACAGCCTGCACAGTTTATTTATATGCTTATATTCTAGTCTAACACCAACTGCCAGCATATTTTATATGACACGTGGTATTGCACTTTCTGAGTGGCACCTCGGTGCGTGTTTGCAGTGAACAAGCTGAACCCCCAAAAGCCCCAAACCTTTGGAATTCAAGTGCTGCCAATCTTGCAAGTTTAAAATGTCAGGGTGAACATCACCCACAGAACTATCATGGGCTTTGCTAACTTTAAAAAAACCTGTTTAGCAATTAGAAAAACAGTCCTACCTGAAGTTGTGCATAAGGGCAATCTGAAATCCTTGGTACTCTGAACAGTTTCAAAACATGGTGCCAATTTCATTGATTGCACACATTGTAATTGTGTTAAAGGACAACAACTAGATTTACAAATATATATTACACACACGCACAAAACAGACAAAGCTATAAAATGTTTGGTAACTCCACATGCTTTGAGCTAGCCAACATACCTGTCTGCTGAACTGCTAATTATTGATCATATTGAAAATCTAAATTGCTATTTCTGATGTATCTTACTGGATTCAACAACCACTTCCAAAGGAGGAAGAAAGAGGAGAAATGGTAGACCCAAATTTTGAGGGTTTAAATGAGCGTTCTTGAAATAGCCAGCATATCACTTCAGTAATGTGAAGAGTGATTCCCAAAATATTTTTAGAGACTTAGGCCAAGTTCCCCTTTGGCTTTAGTGGGTATATTCCCACTACTTCACTGGTACTTGTGTCCTCTTTCACTAGGGCTGAATTTGGTCCTAGGAGTACATCTGGTCACCTTCAGTGACGTTAATGAAAACGGAAGTCTTGGACAGATAGAACTGGGTTGCAAAATTAAGAGAGTTAATATTGGACAAATCATGTAAATAAAGAATATATATTAATAATAGTTCCTATTATATAAATAGCCTTTATAAAAAAATAATCTTTCAATAATTTTAATAACTCACCTTTCTTTAGGTTCTGGAAAACATGTATGAAAAAAATCTATTCAGTTCAAGTTAGATTAAAGCAAACCTAAGATGAACACTACAGCTCTCTGTTGCACTAAACCCAATTCTGACCATTCAATTTCCAGGTTAGTCAGTTTTTGGGGATGATAGGGAGTTTCTTTGTGAAAATATGAATTGCACCCCTAGAAATACTGAGCAGAAGAAACACCATACTGAGTGGGCCTATTTCCTACTGCCTTCAGAAACTGTGCAGATGACAGACCCAGAAATCCAACGGCCACCCAAACCTCACAAATGTTAATGCCTCTGAGCACATTTAAAAGGCACTGTCCTCTCACTAACGTTTTTAGATCTTTCCTTTAAACTATGCTGCATTTAAGTATTTGCTATCACTTGAATTCTCTTTCTATTCTTCACAATCCAGCATAGTCTCCACCTGCTGTACCAGATCTAAGGTAAGATGTGATGGACTCTTACACTAGCACTATTTTCTTTTTCCTTCTAAATTATCCTATCAAATGAGAAAAGGAAACATTCTTCCAAGTTTACCTTTTTGAGCTTAAGGCATAACATGAATCATCAAATCATAGAATATGCTGGGACCCACATGGATCACAGAGTCCAGCTCCTGGCCCTGCACAGACACCCAGGAATCACACCCTGTGCCTGAGAGCTTTGTCCAAGCACTCCTTGAACTCTGTCAGGCTTGGGGCTGTGACCACTTCCCTGGGAGCCTGCCCAACCACCCTCTGGGTGAAAAACCTTCTTGTAATATCCAACTTAAACTTCCCCTGACTCAACTCCATGCCATTTCCTCAATTCCTGTCACTGGTCACCAGAGAGAGGAGATTGGTACCTGCCCCTCCACTTCCCCTCGTGAGGAAGGTGCAGAGCCTGATGAGATCTGAGCTCAGTCTCCTCTTCTCTAGGCTGAACAGACCAAGTGACCTCAGCTGCTCCCCATACAGCCCATTCCCCTCCAGACCCCTCACAATCCTTGTGGCCCTCCTTTGGACACTCTCTAATAGCTTAATTTTATTTAGACTGTGGCACCCAAAACTGCCCACAATATTCAAGGTGAGGCTGCCCCAGTGCAGAGCAGAGTGGGCCAATGCCCTCCCTTGCCCAGTGGCCACACTGTGCCTGATGTCCCCAGGACACAGGTGGCTCTCCTGGCTGCAGGGCACTGCTGGCTCATGTTCAACTTGCCATTGACCAGGACCCCCAGGTCCCTCTCAGCAGCTGCTGTCCAGCCTCATTCCCCAGTCCATACACACAACCAGGCTTGCCCCATTGCAGGTGCAGAATCTGGCACTTGCCCTTGTTAAACTTCACACACTTGGTGATTGCCCATCTCTCTAATTTGTCAAGGTCCCTGCACACATCGTACTAAAGCTTAATTTTTGAAGTTTATAATTTTAGTGCTATCTGAAACCCTGTTTTACATTATTTTCCAACAGTTGTCTGAACAATTCATCTCTTTTCTCGCCATAAGTTCTAATGTTGTTCATGGTTTGTGCAATTCCTATGCAACCAGTCTTTGCTGCTAACGGGTATTAACAGTGCAGTACCCACAAAGCTGGGTATCAGTTCTTGTTTTCTTTGCTGTCAGTTCAGTTCAAAGCGTGTTGCTTTATTGTGTGGAAGATCCAGTCCATTTTTGTTGTCCAGCCACCATGGTGAGCATCATTCATCTGCTTCATGAAGTACTCGAGAGCCTCCTGCTCAGTTTTGTCCAATGCAAGGGTCTTTCTAATGTATGCAATATCATCAAAGGACTGCAGTTCTGGCATTCCTGAGCCAAGCATCATGGAGAAAAGATTGATGAAGAGATTGGCATGCTGCCGAATTGCCAGGTAAGCCTTATAGCACATCTCCTGAAACCTGGAAGAGACCAGGGGAAAAAGCTCAGTGCATTTCTCCACTGCATGTGTATCACTGCTTCAACTCCAAAACAGTTTTACAAGTAACCAGACACTAAAAAAGCAGACAGTCTTAGTCTAGTAAGAACATCCTAATGTAGCTGAGAAGATGCACTCATTCTCCTTAGTTTATTTGTGTAAGGATTAATAGTGGTCAGACTAACACAACATCCATAGACAGGCTTTCTAGCCTTAAACCCCATCTGCAATTCACACAACTGTCAACATGAATTTATGTGAGTTCACAGGGCCATTTTTTTCACTGCTACTGACATTTCAAATTTCAAAAGGTATTTCCTGACACACTGCTAAAATCAGTGCTTTCCTGGCTATCTTCAGAGTTGCATTTCTCCTGTAGTTTTATATTGCTCTTTAGGTACTCTGAAGAATGCACTGAAAACAGGGACATTTGCTCTATCTGGATAAGCAATACCCAGGTTAGGGGAAAAAATGCAGAAGAACCTCACTGCAGTGTTCAGACAGACACTATAATTCAAAATCTGTCTTCTGTTGCCATCAACATAATGAAATTAAGATTAAAATTGAAACCTCTTAAAGACTGGGTTGCTGGAAAGAGATATTAAGAATGACTACAGCAACAGATTTATTTACTGCTATTATTTTAAAGTTCTTGCTCAGCAGGTTCTCAGCCATTGTCACAAACTACACAGGCCAGCTGCAGAGCTGCTATCAGAGCAGCTATAGGAGACAGAAGTATGGCTGAATGACCAGCAAGGCTCTGATGCACACAATACCCAACATTTAAGAATTCTCAGTAGCTGCAGTTCTGCCATCTCAAGAGGATTTTAAGTGTAAAATCAAAGAAATATCAGATGTTTGAAAAATTACCATCTTTATTCACATGTATGCTGACCCTGCAAATCTCAAGTGAGATTTCATGGACCAAAGGTCATGTAAGTGCTAAGATTACCCACTGACTTACAAGTGCATGGCTGATCTTCAACTGAAGAACTACAATATTCCCACTGCAAACCAATTAAAATATTACTGTTCAGTTAAAAGGTCTAATTATGAAAGGTCACCAGTACTAAAGTGCATTTTAGGTAAAAAACACTCTGGAGGTTAAATGCATAAAAGAAAGCTCACCTTTCAAACTCCCTCGTTTTGGTGCATTCTTGGGCTCCTTTACTAATCACTATTAAGAAGTCTTGTGTTAAGACAAATGGCACACGCTCTCTTTTGTAACCAAATTTTTTCTTCTTGTGATCGAGGAAGTGCCCAAAGTCAATGTGAAACAGCTTAGAAAGAGAGAAAGGTATTTTAAGATTAATAATTCCTTGTTTAAATGAAGTCACAGTAAAACTGATCATTTACTTATAGTTCCAATAGAAAATTTTTTTCCAAAACAAACTCATACCAAAGTGAGGATGACCCTAGGGTATGATTTTAGAAATCAACTGTTACCTGTCCATCATCTTTGACCATGATGTTACTGTTGTGGCGATCACCAATGCCCAGGATAAAGGTGGCAACACAGTAGCCAGCACAGGAACGTGTAAACAGGTCAATAGCTGCATCATACCTATCCCAAAAAAAAAGGAGACACTTTCCTCAGATATTCCAATAACACAGAAGTGCATTTCTTTTGCAAAAGAGCAAACAGGGACAGGTAAAAAAGAAAACAAAACTAGATGGACATAATTATGGACATAATCTCCCACTTGATGAACTTTAGTTATCTTGAAGTTTACATCAAAAAGAAGCACATGGCCAAGAAAAACAAGTGACAGGGAATCTCACATGTCTCCTTTGTTCTTGTCCTTGAGCCACTGGTGCAATGTATGGCTGTTGAACTGCAGGGCTCCTTTTAAGCCTCCTTTACATTGGATCTGCATGATGGTGTGAGAGCTCCTGACCACCTCGATGAGTCCCACACAGTCACCAATTGACAAACAACCATAGGGCAACATCCTGGAAGACAAAGGTTCATTGTTTTGTTGGTTTTTTTCCTTCCTTTATAGAGAATGGTGGCAAGAGGTGGGAGAGGATGTATTTCTGCAGATTCCTCTATCTGGCTACTCTTTAAGTCATGGGGAACTGTAACCATTCTGCAAACCATTCTTGGACAAAGGCTTAATTCTGCCACTTGTTACGCTACTGGAGACAAAACTGTGACCCATGAGAGATAACATAAACCAACAGGTCCTTCTGCCTAGAGAAGAAAAGGAAAACTGGGGGTTCCTAGACAGTGCACAGGCAGCCCCTTTGTACCCATCTAAAAAATGTACCACACAGCAAACACAAATTTGAAGGTGTAACCTGACTAGGAACAGTTTTCCAGAAGCAGAACAGTTTATCCTGAGTGCCCTGCAGAAGCATCACAGTCTGGAGGTGGAGAAGCTCACACAGACTGGGCAATGTCTCTGTGTGGACTGAAGTGAAGATACCAACTACAAAGAGTCATTGCCCAGCAGGGCTGATGATTTGGCACCTTGTCACCTTGTTCAAAGCCAAACCTACAGACACAACCACTTGGCCACAGTGTGGCTACTGTGCCTTGGCTCTTGTATCCATTCCTTATATGTAGCTCACTCAGATCCACTTGAATGAAAATTAATTATTTTTCAAATATGATCTTCTGTTTATAAAATCCAGTAGTTTAGTTAAACAAACAAAAAGTTGCTCTAACGTGCACAAAAATGTCTATTTCTAGCATTTCATTTATTACCCTTGGGAAAACAGAAGCAATCTCTGGGAACAGACCAATGCCAGAACCATTAAGATCAGCATTACTTGGGAATGACTCTGATGCTTACCGAAGATCAAGACCCTGATTTTGCCAGATGTTTTCCATAATTCGAATGATCTGAAGTGTCAGCATGTCCTGACGCAAGTCTGAAATAGTCAAATACATTCAATTTGCACATTTTGTAACACCAGAATCTTTGGTTAGACCCTACTTTCCTTTTCCCCCCAAAACTATGTCTAAATACATCTAAAGGTAATGAGGTTTGCATAGTTTAGTACAGATTTTGTTCCCTCAGTAGAGAAAATCAGGTTTTAAATAGTAAAAAATTAATATAAACTTTTGGTGGTGGTTTTAAAAACATACACTAAAACCAGGACAATGGAATCACAGTTTACACATTTGTAACATCTTGAAGACATTTACAATTAAAAAGAACAAACATTTAACAGTATTGTGTTCCACCTTGACAGACTGAGCATCTTGGAATATATAAAATTTGTACTTGACTGAGATAAAATCTCATCTGTCTATGCTTAATTTTTCTGGAAAAAAAATAGCTTTGCTTAGCTGATTTTTTTAAAATACATGTACTTTATAAGAGTATAAAAAACACCAAGTAAAAGGTTAGGAAAATAAACAGGTATGTAGCTTTTGAATTACACTTATCTTTCCTTACCATCTCCATTTTTAAATATTATCTCATTGTTCTGAAATAACAACTCAGACATAATATCTGGGTTTTCCCAGTTCAACCACAGCGGCCTTTTTGCAGATGACATTATCCTGCACTCCTCAAGCCTAAAAGAGATAAGATTTCTATGAAATAGGCATAATTTGATTCTTATACCATATTTCTCTAATATTGCTAAGGTCTCCCTGTTTTGGTCAAACTCTGAACCAGCACCAAATTAAAGATGCAAAGATAACTGACAATGCATCATTTTCACTTTCAGACTCAAACTTAAATTAGTGAGTGCTACATTAACCATTTGCTAAGACCAACAGAAGAGTTGTGTTATAAGGGAATATTGTAAATATTCCTGTGGCAATATGAGCTCTGAGAACTGGAAAAAGGACTGAAGTTCCTGGCACCTTAAAGGAACAACTGAAGGTCATGTTGTTCCTTGGTTTGTTACACCATTAGATTGAAATTACTCTACTCCTTATGGGTTACTTTGCTACAAATTCTATTCAGTGCACTTTGAAAATACTGACATTTACTAAATAAACAGTCAACCTCAACACTGTTATTGTTACCATTACTAAACATTTACTGAAGCGTCTAGACAAACTTCAAAAGTGGATACAATACCGGAGGTTTCCCAGTTGATGGGCAGGATTAAGAGGAGAGATAAAACCTTGCAAGGCATCCATGAAATCTGGTCGTCTCATTTGTTCAACAAGAAACTTCATCTGTACCTGATCAATAAGCACATTCAGGTCTTGAGAACACTATTTACATGTAAATGAAGGTATCAGATTTTAGCTTTGGATTTCAAGCATGGTTTTGCACAGTTCTAATGTAAGTACAGCTCAGCTACATATTACACAAATTGAAATTTTTAACTTTAGTTCTATTGCCTTGAGAGCTAGACAATGGCATTGCACAGAAACACTGCAGCTGCCCAGGAAACATAGCACCTACTGAAATTAGCATTAACACTTTCCTCACTGATCAAATAGACCAGTTCCAAGTAATTCCTGTGACTCAACAGCAGCAGTTTGGAGATAAGGACAGCTTCTGATACCTTCTGGGTCTCATCCTTTTTTTCCTGCTTGAGAATATCTGTGAGGTTAATCAGCTTCTCCATGGCCTCCACCTGCCTGCTCAGGTGCTTCAGGTACATTCCACAAGCTCGACAGTAGGACTCCAGAAGTAAACCAAACCTCTGACTGACAGTCTTGTTGTGCATTTCAGACCTACACAGGGAGGAAGAACAGTTACAGCCTAGAGACAAGACCACTTAGAGGTGCCAAAAATGAAGCTGTACTTGTGACACCTTCATAGAGTCCTAAAATACATCCCCTCAAACAATCCCCTCCCTTATCCTTGATGACACCGAGGCAAGTAGAAAAGTGAGAGTACAGCAAAGATG
This sequence comes from Ammospiza nelsoni, assembly GCF_027579445.1. Lineage (NCBI taxonomy): Eukaryota > Metazoa > Chordata > Aves > Passeriformes > Passerellidae > Ammospiza > Ammospiza nelsoni. The sequence goes on along the minus strand of NC_080642.1, from coordinate 6,825,221 downwards.
CCTTGCTTCTATTCCTGGTCTGATTACACCAGCTTAGAACAGAACTTTTAGGTGACCTCCAATACAACCCAATATGTTGCAGATTGAGCTATCAAGCTCTATAAGAAGCCTTTAATAAGGAAGGAAAAATAAAGATTTACTTGTCTTTTTAAAAGTTTTACCTTGTTGAATTGGGTGGCTTTCTTTAAGTCTCATATATTTGTAAAGTTTTCTGGAAAAATCGATGGGGCATCAGACAGCTAACAATATGGGAGGCTTTCAGCAGTCTCAGACTACTTTGTTTTCAGAATAAACATGATTAAATAAAAAGAAGTACAATCTAAGTACTATTAAGTACCTTTGAAACTGCAAGGCATGATTTCTGTCACTGAACTACATATTCAAACTCTTAACCAATATAACCCAATCTTTAAATAAAGTGGTAACATTTTTCTAAGAAAGGACATTTAGTATGTCAAACCTTTAGAACAACTAATTGTTTACAGCTAATAGGAAGCCCACCACCCCTAAACAGGACAATAAGCTTACTTTAAATGCCAAAAGAAGAAGTGTCCTATCCTTTGATTGGTCAGTGCCTTCTTCAGCAAAAATCTCACAAGCTGATTATCTAAATACTGCTCATATTTCAGAACCTAGTTAAGGATAAAGAAAAAATATTTAAAAATCATATGTAGTTATTATTTCTATGAACAATATACAGATTAAAGGCAGTTAAATAAAAAGCCATATATGTTTTACATTTTTTTTTCAGGAATGACTGATCTTGGTATTAATATTTGCATGTGTTAGGCTTTGAACAATATATGCCAACTGTTCACTGGCTGCCTCTATTTCAGGAACTTACCATCTGATGCTTGCTTTACTGTTACCAAATATTTTAGCCTCAACTTGCTCAAAATTTTGAGAAGATGCTTCTGCTCATCCTTTCCCATATGTTAGGACAGCTGAAATAGCTGCCTGTTCCAGTTGGTGGAACAGTTTTGCATCTCTGCAGAATGCTGGCATTTAGTACCAACAAGCAAAACCACAGCACTGCAGAAAAACTAACCTTCCATCTCCTCCTAAATAATCTGCAAAGCAAACACGATGACCTCTTTTTCACAACAACTTAACTTCTGCTGTGTTTTAAGCCTCTGTGATCACTGGACATACACAAGACAACAAATATGCCAAAATAACAGTTGCTCAGTACCTGTACCAGCTGGATGAGGTACTGAGACAGTTTGTCATCAGTCAGGGACTTCTCCAGACAGCGAACTGCGAACGCTCGCACCATGGGGTCTGGGTAGTTGCAGTCCAGCAGCTCCATGGCCTGCTCTGGCTTGATTGAGGGCCAGTCCTTCACCAAGCAGTACATCTGGGGGCAAGGAGAACAAGCAGTTTACACCTTTGCACTGCTCAGGAGAAGCTGGAACACACAGCCATTAGAAGGCATTGTCAGACACAAACTACATCTGAGTAGAAGCTGTTTAATTGCTGGTCCTCTCAATCAACAGTCTGGTCAACAGCCAGTTGACTTTGTTGTTTTACCCAATATAAAAAGAGTGAAAACAAAACCTCACATTTAACTGTAATTGACAAGTTGGCAACATCAGAGGGATTTGAGTAATGCCAGCAAGAGAAAATCTTAAGACCAGACTGAGCTAAAGAACAAAAACTATGGACCAGAGACACCTGTCAATCACAGTGGCAACTCCAACTATTCCTTCAATGTATCATACGCACAAAATATGCTTTTAACTTCCAGAAGCCTTTTTTAAAATAGCATTTTAAAGCTTCTTCAAAATCTAACAGTTCTTCAGTGCCTTATGTTACCTGCGCCACTTCATCTCTAGAATTCCACTTGACAGACAAAAGTAATTTGGGTAGAATTTCTGGAGTATTCACACAATAGTGTCTGCAAAAGAGGAAAAAGAAAAGTTGCATGTACTAAACAACACTTCTGCTTTCATAACCATCAACCATGTCCCCACAGCCTTGCACATTTTTCTTCCTTTGTCAGCAAGGTGCTCTCAGGATCCATCATGCAGTTAAAACTGCAGTAATTAGGAAACTGGGAACTCATTCAACAACTTACTTTTCTCCACAGGATTATAACCAAACCACACAATGCAGAATGCTTTACAAGCCTTGTCTAAAACACCAGCTCCTCAGCACAGAAGAAAAGGGAGCAAAACCCATGACAAATTTGGAATGAATGGGGTGAAGTTTGATTATGCCAAGAAGTTATTTTCTTTGGTTTGGTTTTTGATTTGCAATACCTGTGTCTCCAGAGGAAGTCCTTCTCTTGCTCAGTGATTTCAGACAAGGGGTCTCGGGTACAAATGGCTCGCAGTTGCTCCTTGTCACTCTCTGTTAATTCACTATCCCGAGCTAGTCTGTTACTCTGCAGAGACAGTGGCACTTTAGCCTTCCACACAACTCCTTTTATTGCCAAAGCACACATGAAATACAGTATTTGAACACACAGCAACCACTCCAGCCTGTGTCATGCAATACTATCTTGCTGTATCCACTTGTTATAACTGAGAGCTCAAAATGTAGAAAGAAGATGAAAGACTAGGCCTTTGATCTCTACAACTGCTTTTAGTCACTGCTGGCACAAGGAGAGGCACATTTCAACTAAATCAGCTGTGTGGAGAAATAGCAGCAGTTGACATCTGATGAATGACACAATGCAGCACAAAGTGAGACTGGTCATTTCTGACCCCAGCCTGAGATTGCTGAGGGCTGCTGAAAGGAATGAAAAGGATTTGGAACTGAAAAAGGAGAACACAGGGGATGAAAACAGGTAAATCAGGGGCAGAATGCTGTAGGAATGCCTGAGTAACAGGAATATGGAAAACAGTAAATCACAATTAGTGTAAGACACTCCCCAAAGAGCACAGAAAACAGAACTGCTACAAGCAGAAATTAGCTATGTTGTCAGTGAAGTGGCCTTATCCTCCTCACCATTTTTTTTTGGTGCCAGATGGAACAAAACAATGAGCTGGAGTACAGAAGCCCAAGTAAGAGGCTGGGGAATGTTATTTACCAAGAAGAAAACTGTCCTTAAGCATTCATTAAGACCCTGCTCAGTCACAGCATAAACAGCAGAGATGCTGCTCTATGATGGACATCCTGCTGAGCATCAAGAGAAATCCAATGCCCACAGCCTGTTCAGGATAAATGGGACAGGACTGCTGCAAACACCCCCAGAACTCCCACTCTGTGAGCTGCTGCCACCTCTGTGCTCTCTGGCACAGCCAAACTCCCACCACAGAGCTCTCCACACAGAGCACAGAGCTCCTTGGGCAAACCCAGGCCTTTGAACCAGCCTCCAGAAGAAAATGTAAAACACACCAACTAATTTCACAGCCTTGGCTTTAAATAAAGAGCATTTTTAGCTTGACTGCTTTTCTGTTTTTACTTCTTTTCATCATCCAAAAAAGTGCTTTGAAGAAAGCTCCAAACCTCACCAAAAAGCCAATTGTAATGCACAAGTTCTGTTTGTGGAAAAAGTGAGATAAAGGACTACACCCATGTGTATGTCCATCAATTCCCTTAAAATTCCCTTTGCTTGTGGTCATAACCACCCCATAAAACAGACAGGAAAGAGTTCTAAGCACCTTTGGGTTACACAGGAAAGCCTAACTATACACATGAAACGGCAACAAAGAAAAACAGTGTCATTGAAAGAGAACTGCAACTTTTAAGAAGTTAAACTAAGTAGTTTGACACCCAAATTAGTGATACAAAAATGTCAAAAACACAGTAAACCAGTTTCTCTTTGGAGTGTTTTGGTTGGTCAGTGAAGCATTAGGTCACTTTACTGTAATATAAAGAAAGGAGAATATATTGCCCATTTTACCAAACACACAACAAAAATTTGATTTTATGATTTTACAATAAATGAGGATGTAAAAAAAGGACATTTTGTCATTCATACACTGAGTAAAATAAAGTAGCAAATAATCCTTTCCTATTTGAATAACTAATCCTGGAGGGGGAGTTTGCCTTACCTGCCCTGCATAGCTGTAGTTGAATCCCAGTTCCCGTGAAATTGTCCAGTTTGCATGTTCTTCAATCACTGTCATATCTGGGAACTTTACAGGGTTGCTAAACCAATCAAATTCCAGCTCTAAGCATGGAGTTTCCTAGGTCAAGGGAATTCAAATTACTTTTTCTGCTGAATGATAGCAACCAGAATAAAGCATATTTTGAAAATGCATTCTTAAGGGGGAAGCTGGCATGCAAATACCTTATTTGGATTTGATCCAGTAACACCAATAGGATTCAACAAATCCTCCAGCCCATGAGGTACTGCCCAAAGATTCAAAGCCATTTTCCCAGATACCAGAGTGTCTGTGTAATCGAACATGTTTATATTTCCCCAAGCCAATGGACAGTGCTCCTTGAAGAGATTAAAATATGATTTTTTTTCAGTGTCATCTATGGATTACTGCAGAGCGAGTCAGAAGAAATAACATTTTCACCCCAGATCAAGTTGTTACATTCCCAGATTAGCAGAAAGCAAGTTGTGGAAGCTTTACCATGTTTTTCTAGGAATGGCTGTCATAGCAGTCCTTTAATAAAATGGTACTAAAAGAACTGTAAACACATGCACATATCTTCCTCACACCAGACTAAGTCAGAATGATCAAAAAAGTTTTTCTGACAAAGAGATTTTTTACCAAGTGCTGTAGTGACAGAACAAGGGGCAGCAGTTTCAAACTGAGGTAAATATTTTTAGATTGGACAAAAGAAATATGGTTTTCTATGATAAGGGTAGCAAGACACTGGCACAGGTTCCCCAGAGAAGCTGTGGCTTCCCCATTCCTGGAAGTGTTCAAGGCCAGGCTGGATGGGGCTTGGAGCAACCTGGGCTAGTGGAAAGGGGGTGGAACTGGATGATCTTTAAGGATCCCTTCTAACCCAAATCATTCAGTAAAAGGTTCACAGACCTGCTTGTAGACAAACACCCTACATATTACCTGTGACACACACTCAAACCCACAATGTAATGATGCTGCTGGTTAAAAATTAAACGTTGCATGTAGATTATTAAAAATCAGTATTTGAGATCTAGCATTAAATGCTAAAGGAATACAAAATTACTTTACTTGAAAACTCAACTCTAAAGGTACAAATATTGTCCTTTAAAAATAAATAGGTTAGTAACAAGGGTTTTGAAAATTAATTTTAAAAGCACTTCCACCTCAAAACACCAACACTGGTCTTTGTGTCTGGCAATGCAATATAGGCATGATTTACAGCGCTGAACTGATAAGCTTAAAAAAAAAAATTTTAAAAAAATCCCTATTTTAATCATATTCAAATCAAACATAGCACTCATTGCCAGGGCAGCATTTAGCAGCTATCCTCCCCAGCTGTGGCTCAGTAGCACAATAAAGGCAGGGGGTGTTTTACCTCCTTGGCACCCTTGCGGCCCTTGACAGAGCAGATGGACAGGCAGAGCCGCGCGGCGCGGGGCAGGTCGGGGATGTACATGTCGTACAGCAGCCACTCGTTCCACCTGCAGGTCCAAAGGCAGACTTAAACCAGGTTAAAGGAGGCATCATCACCCCACCAAAAGGCATTTGCTATATTCCTAAATTGTGTATTTGCAGACAGAGCACACTTTCTGGTCCCCACATATGCATTTGACCACATTCACTGCTTTTGGGGATAGAAACTTCTCCAACAGCCTTCTAGCCCCAACACTGTTTAAAAAGCCATGTTAGGTTCAATTCCTGCAACCTAAAGATAATGGATTTGCATAAATGCTACACTGATGTAAGGTTTAGCTTGTCAAACAGCTTTCCCTTCAGGGGAAAAAGAGCTTTCAAAACCAAACTAAACTTCAACTGTTGGAACATAAAAAGGTATCTACAAGATGGGGATAGAACATGGAAATCCAAAGCAATATTCCCAAGTCAAATATTTTTCTATTTACTATAGTAATAATAGCACAGATTGATTTTACAGGAATAGTTTGATTTTGTTTTCATGAACTTTTCTAAGCAGAATTCATCTCTCAGTTGGTAGAGCTGTGCTTTTGAAGAGGAACTTCTGATCCAGTTTCTTCCCCTAAGCAGATTGTCATAAAGAATTTTCTCAGTTGAAAGAGAAAGCAGCTTCCAAGGAGAGGATTAATTTCTCAATCTATCTGTAGCTACTGAAAGCAATTTTACAAAGAAATAACTGTGAAAGCCCTTCTCTAAGAATAAAGAAAGTGGCAGACAAACTTTAATTCACTTTTCTTATGTGTTCATTTCACATAATACTGATCTATGTGACACATCCATGATTTTAAGGCATAACCATCACCACCTTTCCAAGACTTTATCTCTAAAATAGTTGAAATTATCAGCTCAAGTACAGCAGTATTTGGGGCAACTCAGGAGGAGAGACTATTTTTCACCAACTATATATAATATTAGTCCTTTAATTATAAAACCTAATCATATTAATAAATAATGTACAGATAAAAATAAAAGTTTCAAAAATTATTATTAAAGACATGTAGTCAGAAAATGCAAGGAAAGAACTACTTCTGCACAGATACTTTGCATCTAAGCTTAGCAGATGCTGAAATTTCATACCTCTTCATTAGTTACAGTTATGAGAACAGGTGGCTAAAAGATGTCCCTAATGTTTATACATGCTCATATAAAACTTCTTTTTGCACTTCTAAGTTCAGGTGATTCATTTTTTCCAGGTAATATTCATGGTTTGTCAAACATCCTGAAAATATATTCTATACTGCACTATTATGTGCAAGACAAAATGCTTGTGTTTGAATTAAATTAATTCTATTTATACATATATAGGGTTATGTAATATATTTTTATAAAACCTTAGGTAAAGCATTCCCAGTAAGGAGCTCTACCTGAGTAATGGTTAAGTGGAGCCTTTACTCCTTCAATGCTATCATTTATGATGCCCTGAAAGTCAGGTATTCATCTTACCTGGGATTAGAACAAGGTACCCTCTGAGTATTCACATTGTCACACAAAGGTTCCCCTCCATGGTAGATACCTGTCCTAACATAGATCTGAAAACAACATCCATATTAGTCTTTGAAATGTTACTGTAAACAAATGAAAACAAATGTTTTCATTGCAGTCAACACATACCATGATTACAACACATTATCCTTTCTTTTTCAGTAACAAAACAAAAACAAAACCAAAATTGAAAACCAAACTGCTCCACCAGTCCCCAAATTAATTCATGCTCTGTTGGGTGTACAGCACAATTTATAAGCATATCCTTCTAGAAAAAGTGTTTGGTCTTTCTCCTCATTAATTGCAAAACTAGGTCCTAAAAAATACAGTAACAAAGTTGAAATCAACACTAAAAAAACACCCCTTGAATTTACTCTCCATTCTTCCTGTGCCAAGGTGTCGTGAAAGGAATTCCGAGGAAAGAGAGTCAGGGTAGTAGATGTCTTCAGTGGAATTGAACACTACACCTTCTTTTTGTCATCTTTAACTCCACACCTTTATTTCCATAAACAAAGACAGCATGCCCTCATCAAAAGCACTCTCAGTTACTGTAATACATTTTTAAACAATTACTTAGAAGACAGATTTCTTTTTCTATCCATTACCATCTCTGCTGGAGTGCTACACAAACTGACTCCTGCTCCTACCAGGCAGAATATTTAGTTAGTTATCACATCTCACATTTTTTAAGCAGTATAGAAAAGTTCCAGATGCTAAAACATGGGTGTGTTCTTTAGAATTAAATAATTCAATTTGAGTAAAAGAGTGGTGTAATTTTCTAACATGTTATATAAGAATTTTTTCCAATGCCAAAACAAAACACTCAGGAGGGACTCAGGAGGGAAACCACAGCTGCTGCAAAGGCATGAGTGATGCCATACCTTGTCTATGTCTCTGATGTTCACATTTACATAGGTAGCACAGAGGATCCTTATTCTGAGGGCGCTGTTGATGGTCCAGAGGGATTTGGTGGTGGCCTCGCCGTTCATGTAGGGCGTGGCGGTGGAGATGCGGCGCGAGTAGGAGGGCATGGTGAAGGTGTCCAGGGGCAGCTGCGTGTACAGGCTCTCCTTGGCCATCAGCATCAGGTTGGGCATGCGGCCAAGCATGATGCAGCTCCTTATGTACTGCAAGGAAACAACCAAAGGGTGCCACCACGTTTTCTGAAAAATCCTCTTTGCCCAGGGTTTTCTCTTGGGAAGCTGAGAAGCCTCAGAGAGGAACGAAAACAATAACTGTCTGATTGTGCTCCTGTGTTTGCTGCTTTGGAATGTGGCTTGGGCATTGTTTACCAACAGGTGAATGTTTGATTGGCTCCATGTGAATTGCTTTTAATTAATGACCAATCCCAGCCAGCTGTATTGGACTCTCTGAGTCAGTCATAGGTTTTTATTATCATTCTTGCTAAGCCTTCTGGTGTATCCCTTCTCTTTCTTTAGTATAGTTTTAGTACAGCATCATATCATATCATATCATATCATATCATATCATATCATATCATATCAGCCTTCTGATGGAGTCAAATTCTCATCTCTCACCTCATCCTGGGGACCCTCACGAACACCACAAAAATGCGGTGTCTTTTCAAAGCCTACACTCTTGGTAACGGAAACCTACAAAAAAATACTTGGGGAGGCAGGAAAGTGAAAGAGCTTATGGTGTCCTGCATGTATACCCTGTACAGTGACAGCAGATACAGCATCCAGAAGTTTGGACACTTTGTTGGGTAGGGTCACACTGCCACACCTCATGGCTCTGAGATTGAACATCTATAGCAATGGAAGGCTGAACTGGAGAGAGAGATGGGGGCTGAAAAAAACACCAGCCAGGTTTCTTGTAGAGCTCCCCAGCACAGCACAGCACAGATGGATCTGAGCTGCTCCTGGAAGCAACTGAGCTGTTCAGGAACAGCAGGGGCTGTACCAGCCTGCAGTGCAGCACAGGTGCCTGACAGTGCCAGTCCCAGGCAGGGAGCACAAGGTAAGCAGCAGACAGGCTCATTTTTGGCTCAGGTGTGCTCATTACCTTAGGCTCAGCACTGATCCTGACACACTTCACCTCTCCATTCAGGTCTGAATGCTGAGAGCACTTAGTCTGGCAACAGCACCACAAAACACAGTGTGTTAGGACAGGTCCAGCCTGGAGTTAATGAGCAGGCTCTGCTGGGGCACAGCAAAGGCAGAGCAGATGCTTCTGAAGAAACCACGCTAGATCAAATAGGTCTGGTGTTTGATCTTCAGATGACTCTGCAAAATTATTCATGTAGCCTGCACTTGTTCCCCAGCTCCCAGAGTACAGAGATGCTTTTCCCATTATTCAGGATACCCCACCCCTCCTTCTCTCCCCCACTGCTCTGAAGATCAGATTGTCAACCTTTTAGCTGAAGGAATGGGAGCAGTTTATTACAATACATTCCTCCAAGAGGAAGCAGCAGCAGCTGCTCAGATGCTCCTCTGCCCCATGTTCTCTCACACTCCCTGCCCTAACAAACCCAGGCAGTGAAGGACAGACAGAAGGAAGACTCAGCAATGATTTTTGTAGTGCTGGATGTCTACATTTTTTATCTTATTAAAGTAATGATAAAGCTGTAGCAGGAAAAGAGTTTGCTCTTTTACCACCCCTTTAGGACAGGATTTAAAGTAGTAATGGTTGTTTCATAACTTACAATCTGATCAAATTTCCTGTTTTATTACATCAGCACCATTCAAATACAGCTAATCTCTTGCCATTAAAAATCTAGGATATTTCTGAAAGTACCTACCTTTGATTTAACACTAACATTAGAGGAAAACATTCAAAGAAGAAAAATTATATGAGTGATACAAATTCTAATTAAAACTACCTTTTCTCCCCCCTCCCCCTTCTGAAACACATGGATTAGCCAATTTGTGACACACTGTCACTTCCTATGTTTTGGATTAATTTAATGAAAAAGCCAGACCTAATACTGATCATTTTTTTCCCCACAAATTTGGATTATTTTGGTGTAGTTCAAAAGAAATCCTTTATGTTACTCACCTTATACTGGCTCAGTGGACATTTTTCTAGCAAGTATTCATCACAGCCACAGACTTTTAAAATATATTTGCCCTGGTACTCCAAGACACAAAGTTTCAGTTGTTCAGATGACAGCAACATACTTCGAGTTTTCTTCCTAATGGCTTCAGCAATAACTTGCTCAGGCACACAGTCATGATTGATTTTTAAGGTGTATTTCTGCTTATCATTGTTTGGTGAGACTATTACCCAAATCACCACTATAATTTGCCCTGGAATAAATATAAAATAATGTCAGGCCTACAATTTTCAATGCAGTTTCCAAAGAAAAAGCACAAACCCAAAATAACCCCCAAACCAAACAACTCCCATGCCTCCCCAAAACAAAGATTTGCTTTTAGTATTAAAAGAAGATGTAAACAAGATTCATTGCCCAAACTTAGAGAGGGTTTATAATTTCTGCAAGGAACTAGATGCATTAAGTTTATTTTTGACTCTAGTGGAAATTCAAACTTTTAGCCAGCCCTGAGGTTAAGAATATTTTTATTAACTACTGACTATTTAGCCTTCAAGAAAACAGCAGTAACTCTTTCATATTGGAGGACTGCAAAATAACTCAGTGATTCAGCATCATTTAATTCCAGATAGTTGAATGCCATAGACAACTGCAAAGCCAACAAGCTGTTCCCACCCACTAAAAAAAGTCACCTCTATTTACTGAGTTTTATGTCAAGATTCAGTTGGAATAGCACAATTTTAAATATCCTTTTGAATGTAGAGTCCACCAAGAAGATTATTCTGAACAGCTGAAGGTGTAAGATATTGCTGGAGTGTACTAAATACAGCACATAAAACAGTGATCAAGTCAACAGCTGTACTCTTTTGATTTCAAACACTGAAAATACATCATGTTTCTGCTGTAAACATTGCCCTTACCTTTGTCTAGCTTGTTGTAGATGTGTTTGGGGAGCTCAGCTGAGGACTCTACGTTGGGAGGGTAGACATAGAGTGCTCTGCTGTGCGGGGCGTTGGCGTCGCGCAGGTCCACGGCCTCCTTGCACACGTTCAGAATGTTCCTTCTGAAGTCTTGTACTTCTGGATCCTTGACCATGTCAAACTCACAGACAGGCATGCCAATAGCAAAACCTACAGCATTGGAGCACCATGGGGATATCAGTGTAACTGACAGGCAGAGCTAAAAATGTCTTCAATCAGTCACAAAAAAGCCAACATAAAGCAAAACACAGCCTAAACTATGTGCCAGTTTCTACATGCATAGGTAATTGTTTTATATCATTCAAGAACTACACAGTTCTAAAGTTCAGTGCACTCAGCAGACACAGAAAAGGTTAGAAAACAGGTGTACATTCCCTGAAGATCCTGGAAGCCTTAAATCACTGCTCTCACAACCAACATTCCTCCTGGAGGAAAAGGACCAGGACTCAACTTCCTTTGAAGTCAGCACAGAGTTTCCTAAGGGGACCAGAGGGGCTGTGAAATTTGATTTTTTCTCAAACCCTGGCAGGATTATTGGTAGCTATTAGGACCATAATCAACTTTGCTTACAATGGAATGACAGCTATTAATTTTTTTTTTTAATGACCTACATTATTCAAGAACTGCAATGAACACTCCAAGAGACACTGAACTTAAGCTCTTTGACACAGATCCATATAATAACAGTGCATTTCTTTCAGGTCCTTCAGATGTAATTCCATTTACTTTAATGGGATTACTTGGATAAATCATCACTTATGCATGAGTGTTCAAATGGAAACTTTCAATTGCTGTGTTGCATGGTTACCTAACCACTGCTCTCCCCAAGTCCTGAACACATTGAGCTTTACAAAACAGAAGCAATTTACTTATTATGCATTCGTCACAATTAAATCATTTAACAATTAGCAGTACCTCAGAACAAGTATTTCCAGTTGACAAGCCTCTGCCACTGCAGTACCCATTTGTTAGCAATGAAACAGGAGTGGGTATGTTTGTACTGCCTCAATTTAATTCTTAACCAAGATGTTGGAATAAATGCCAGATTCCCTGTGCTTCCACAATGGACCATGGAAAATCATAAGCTACTCTAGAGATGACTCAAAATATCAATTTGTCTCACCTTCACATCTCCAACCTCAGGTGGTTTTTACCTCCTCTCCCTATGGCCTTTTGTCAGAAGGGGGAAGAAGAAATGTGAAAAAACCTAATTTCTGAAATTTGACTTTCTAAGCAAGCTAGAGCAGTATTAGAGTCTGTGTCCACAAATCTAGAATGTTAAATCTAGAATGTACAATTCTGTAAACTCCAAACTAGATTATAACTGAATTCCCAAATAACAGGACAGGCATTGCTCTGTAATAATATGAAATCCTGCAAATAGAAGATGAGATAAAAGATACCCTCTAACCTACAGGCAACTACAAATATGCTTTACAAAGCCAAGGTGAATGAAACAGATCAGAAAACAGGAGTTTACCTCACTGATTATAAATATTGGCTTTACTATGATCAGCATCTTTGGACATTTGATGCAACAACTGGCAGGTATGAAATGTGACAGATATGACCCATTTTGAAGAGGACAATCAGTTAAACAATGTTTTAAAAAAAAAGATAATCTCACCTATTTCTCTATTAAGAATCTTTTCTTCTCTGTTACCCACTGGTTCAATAACTTTCAGGAAAGGCTGAAACAGTCGCAGGTCACAAAGTCTCCGCGTTTCATCGAAAAACTCTTCTCTCTCTGCTTCCTGTGTAACACTTACAAAAATGTAAGAAGATTCATCTTGAAGGAGCTGATAGAGAGGGTACTTCCTTGCTTCTTTAAAGAGTTCATGTTTAATAGTCAGTAAGGTGGCCTCACGGAGGCATTCTAGAGTCACTATCATTCCGTTTGGGAGGAGACATTCCACCAGGATCCTGGGGGGCATCAAGTGGATGCCCCATAGTTCACCGGATGAGGGCCGTGGAGGCATTTTTAAATCTTGGGGTAACTTTGTACTTCAAGCTCTTCAAGCAGTGATTTGTACGTGTAGACCTGAGTGAAAATCGGAAATTCAAATGTCAACATTTAAAATACAAACATCACCCAGAATCTCAGATAAAACGTCACTTAATAATTATTGATGAATATTCAGGGCTGTATTTTACATTCATAAAAAAGACTTGATAAAAATAAGCCTAAGAACTTTTATCTGAATCTAAATACATACTTGAACAAAACAGCTAACAGAATCAAGCTAGTTTGGAAAAATGCCAATATACATATAATCTTAAGAATAGAGTTTTTTTAAAATCTGAACTTTTAATTCATTAATAAAACATTTCAATAGCGGAGGGATGAAAATACCTAATACTCAAATTATTACAGAAATTTTTAACCAGATCTCAAGCCAAGTTTTAATTTGCAAAGTGAAGCATTAATTATAATTTGGATGATACAAACCATCAGCTCTTTTAAGTTTAGCTAAACCAAGGCTTCCACATTTAAAAATGTTTTTTTCTCATCTCCAACCTCTAAATATTCAAAGAACACTTATATTATAGTTATAAATATTTATTAAAAGCTCTAAACTTGATTTTAAGAATTCATGTATACACAAGTTTTGGCCATAGCTGTTTCAGATCAGTATAAGCTACTTACACCAACAACAAACCCTTTTTTCCATTAGTGAGACAGAAGAATTGAGCCCCACTAACACTTTGTAGTTGGGCTTGTTTTATTTAGTGCCAATGCCCCGTTCCAGTTCCCTCTGGCAGCTGCATGAATGTCCCTGCCAAGCCAAAGGAAAGGAGGGGAACACGTGTGTGACCCTCTATCTGTGCTGCTCTGGCCATCACAGAGCAGAGGAAATGAGTATGAGAAAGAGAGAAAATGAGAATGGGGCAGAGCATGACAAAACCAGAGTCTGGACAGAGCAGAGATGTTTTATAGCCCAGTGGGTGAGGGGAGATGCCAAAAAGAGAGCAGAACTACCCAGCAGGCACACAGTGACACTTCACCAATAAACACTCCTAATCCCTACCTATTTTTAATTTCCTTAACCAGAGGCATATTTGTGTATTTGCAAAAGAAATCCAGTTTGTTCAGAATGTTTTCACATACAAATTGTTGGCATCCAGTGACAAGACTGAAGAACACTTCATGTTAAAAAATATCTGGTCTTCTTTACTGGAATCCTGATATTTTCACACAGTATTCTAGACTTTTCTGAAATGAAACAGAGGTGCTTATCTGTGCATTCACTGCTCTTAATTTTGGATAGATCCATCACAGAATCACAGAATGTTAAGGGTTGGAAGGGCATCTCATTCCAACTCCCCTGCCATGGGCAGGGACATTTCCACTGTTCCAGGTTGCTCCAAGCCCTGTCCAAGCTGACCTTGGACAATTCCAGGGATGGGGCAGCCACAGCTGCTCTGGGCACCCTGTGCCAGGGTCTCACCACCCTCACAGTCAACACTAACATTTACCCAGCCTAAATTCACCCTCATTCAGTTTGTACCCATTACTCCTTGTCTTATCACCACAGTCACAAACCCTCTTAGGACTGCCCCTGTATCTCAGTTTTCTTAAGAACAGAAAGGAAGAGAAACCCACAAGCCAACAGCTTCACATGTCTTCTGGTGGATCAGCTTCCTGAAAGCTCTCACTGTGGAGAAGCAATGGTTGCAATACTTGCCCTTTGCTCAGCAAATTTTAAAAATATGTATTTATATAAAAATATATTTATGTATATATTAATTAAATTATGTACATATAAAATTCACATATAACATTTTATATATAAAGAAAAAGTGATCCTCCCTGCTGCATTAACATTTCTTTTCTAAAAAGTTTTCTTCCAAGTACATCCAGTACCTGCTTTTGCAGTTCTTACAAAGAAACATCAGAATGAAAATGATGTTTTCCCAATTCCACTGCTTCCTAAGCAACTCTGAGTAGCAATAGGGCTGTCTTTTTTAATCCTTCCTTTGTAGATGCAGTTTGGGCTTTTAAAAATATCCACCAAAGTATTGAAGTGCCACTGCAGATTTAGAAAAATGCTTTTCCAGTACCACCCCATGCATATTTAGAAACGCTTTGCAACTGACTTCTTTTTAAGAAAGAGCTTAAAGAAGCTTCTTTATTTCCCCCATCACTGTGGCAGCCTCAGCGAGCGGATGCTGAAATGGAAAGCTCCCAGCACACACAGTGTATTTACAGAGCCACAATTGGGAAGCTTACCAATTCCAAAACACTACCAGTGAACCCAAATAACACCATTCAGAGTAACTCAGAGGGTTCCAAACCACTGATAGCTATCCTCAGCTCCCAGATAAAATGAAATACACAAGTTAAATGGCATCTTTTTGATCAGGCAAAGCATGAACAAGGTTCCCTTTCCATATCACTGAATCACATGCCTATTTACATTTCTTAAGTGCAAACACAGGCAGAAGCACATCGCTGTTATGGCACAAAGCAGCACAAAGCCCCCAAACAAACCAGAACATGCAGTCATATGAGCTTTCCTGTCCACACACACACAATGATAGTACAGATGGACGCAATCAAATTAAATATTCACAACACAGACTCAGCTTGCACCAGCAGCCTTTTAATTTCAGTCCCACCATCCTGCTGAGGCTCTTCTGAACCATGAGAGGCCATTTTCACCCAGCCCAAGGTGTGTGTTCTCACCCCTCACCCTGCTGGCACTGGGGCTCCCTGAGCCAACTGGTTACGGGTCAGATGGATGGCAGAGGCAGAGAACAACTCACTTTCCCTTTCTTGTGCTGCCTTCTGTTGCTTTAGCTCCCTCCTGAGATCCCTGTGGAGTCAGCCTAATGCAGGTCTGCACTGTGGGGCTGCCTGACTGCAGCAGGGCTGGGCAAGAGCAGCTGCAAGGATGGTGCCTCCTGCCACTGCAAGTTTTCCTCCCTCCCTCCCTCCCTCCCAGCAACAAAGAAACAGAGGCAGGAGTGGGGGACACACAAACATCAAAAATGTAAATCCTTTTAGCCAAGCATCTCTTCAAAATAAACATCAGCATTGGCTTCCTTAAAGAATTCAAACCTTAAATGACAACTCAATACCTTTTCTTTAAAAACTTGCAAATGGTCCAAATGTGACATCCCAAAATCTACAATTTTTACAGCAACTGCACCAAGACAGCAGCTTTTGTTTCAAGCTGGGATACAGGCATGTGCTGGAATGGTGCATGCAGGCACTGTGTGCACATTCATTCCACTTGCACATGTAAGCACGCCTCCAGGGTTTGGATTTGGAAAGCAAGAATGTAAACAGAAACAGTTTTCAAGTACAGCTGGCAGCTTGTGTTTCTGTGTACACTTTAAAATCTGGAAGGCTGCCTGGAATAAATAGAATCAATTATGTTCTTCGACAGTAAAAGGACTGTAATTTTAAGGGAATTCTAGAGAGATGGTATTTAAATCAAACTTCAAGTGAACACTGCATCACACCTGCAATCCCTGACCTTCCTAAAGCATCTTAAACATTTTTCTCCTGCCAAAAGCTTTGGGACATCTGGACCAGCACAAAACAATCTCTAGTGAGATTACATTCAAAAGGAATAAACATACATGAGGGAAGACAGCAGGGAGATAAACATGCCTTCCATAATACTTGCTTCCAGATACACTTAGCATATGAATGCTAATTTATATAGCCTATGAATGCTATTTATATGAATGCTAATTTGTATAGCCTATTTTCCTATAGGTTACACAAATAATATAATCTGATATAGATGGTATAGTTCCTTATTAAGAATATGATATTCCAAGATTAGAAAATTTGCTTTCAGTAAACTGTGACAGTTTTATCGCCTCACAGACACGCTCTGGGTGACAGGGGGGCAATCTAGGGGAAAAATATTATTGTTCAGTTTAGCAGACATAGCCTGTCATCAGTACAAGTACCTACAGTTACTTTTGAGGCTCTGCAAGTTCTTCCTTCTCTAAAGTACCAACAAGCAAGAACTGTACCAAGCACACAAGGGAGCATGAAGTGCACTGTGCAGTAATATTGTACTGAAGCATAAAGGATGGGATGCTCATGCAAAGAGGTGCACACATCCCAGGGACTGAGCACTGAACACTCTGCACTGCTCTACACACCAGGCAGTGTTTCAAAACCCATTCGAAGGACAGACTGAACACTCGATACAATTTTATCAGCCCACGGTAGAAATTGAATGAGTCATTCAGCAAACTGTTACACTTTAATTGAAGTCCATTAGTTTCCCCAGTCACAAGACAAATCCCATTACGCTGTTTGTACAGACAGGATGTAGCAATGTTTTAGAATATTTTGTGGCATCTTTGGTCTCAGGGAGCTGCTCTTTAGGATCTGAGTCTGGATTTGATTTCTTTTCCAGGCAGAAGTTTCCTTTAGACTCCTAGCATTGCCTTCTATTCATTTAACAGTCCAACAATTTATGATCCTGATTTACTGTGCCCTCATCTGTAGGTTAAATGATTTTCCTGATTCTGTCTCACACTGACAGAAGTATCAATTACAGATATGACCCCAAATAAGCTTTTATAAAGAATTGTGGAATCCCCAAAACAGAAGCTGTGAATTTTTACAAATAAAAGAGTTCCTGGAACAAGAACAACACTTTTCAAAATGCAAGGGACATTTCAACCTTTCTAAATGCTAAAATGTTTCATTCTCACCATCAGACAGGTCAGGCACTCTAGAACATGAAGAGAACTGGAGAGAGCTGTCTGTGTAATTTTGCTGCTGTCCAAACCTGCTGTGTGGTGACAGTAAGACTGCCCCAGACTAGGTATTTTCAGTACTGTCCTTTTGTTCTTGCTGGTTGCCAAGCTGGCACTTTTCCAGAACCCAGGAAGATGAGTACAAAGATGTCTGAAAGTGTCCCCCATGAAAACATGATTATCCCCAGATTTAACTGGTGAAACCACTGCTTTGTTGAGGACAGAAAGCAGCAGGCTGTGGCATTGCAGGCGTGGCTGATTCATACGTACTGCTGTCATCCCTGCTTCCCAGAAAACGTGCAGATACCAGGAACTCCTTATCTGATCACAAACAGCAGCCCAGGGGAAGCAAACAGGAGGATTTAACACTGTCAAAAACACCTCAGCATTCAGTTTCCCTCTGAAACAGACAAGTATTTCCAAACACTACCAATTTTATTTGTAGTTACTTCAAAACCAGTGCTGAGTATATGTGCCTTATTCTAGACTGAGCTAAAGACCCCTAAAATTATTGGCAACATCTATAGAATAATAGTACTGCTGAAATATTGGGTCTTTTTTCCTGTGAATGCAAAAGCTCACTAGAAATTAGTGAAAAGCAATTTCAGTTTAGTTAGATATGAGAATATGGGGTGGCTACATTTCAGAACTGTTCTCTATAAAGTTATCTTCCATCCAGATTTTTTTTCAGAATGCAATATTTTCCTAGTGACTCCCAGATACTATGAATAAAATTAATGGTGAGGTCATCCTGAAAAAAAGAAGAACCCACTACAAAGTATTTCCCAAGAGGAACTATGTGTGCTATGTTGCTGCAGGATCAAACAGCTGAAACAAATCCAAGATGATCAGTTTGAAAAGATTTACTATTGCTGGAGTATTTTTTTCCTCTCCAAGTGAACCAAAAGACCTTTGTGAATTCTTATTCTGAAATCCTTGCTTGCCCTCCCCCCTGCATGCAGGCACAGTGTTTATAGCTTCCCTCACTGTCTGGGAGCCATGAAAACAGGATCACGAGAAAGAAGCATTTGCAAGTTGCTGGTGACCTCCAGAACTCCCACTAGGACTGTGCCTTCTCCCTAGGGATCCCATGACATACCAAAGGCAGAATATCTGTCCTAGAACATTTTCTTCCAGCTAAAGGCAGAACTTTTTCTCTTTTTTAAACAAAGAAAAGCCTGGAATTAAATTTTCCTTTTTAGTCCAAAATCATTCAGTAATTCCACCCCTAGCTCCACCTCAAAAGACAAGATTTTGTTATTTATAGGAGTCATAAAGCATAACAAAGAATTAGAAAAGCAACATATCATCTATTTGCACTTCACATATCTGCTTACTCATTATTTCAGCAATTAGCTTGGCTTGCTGTGGAGCAGGATGAGAATTATCTTTCCACCTGGCTCTGTGCTGCTCCTCCACATCAGGCTGTGAGTGCTGAAGGTCAGTGAGCAGCACCCAAATTCTTTCAAGCTGTTTAAATCAAAAGCTTTTAAGTTTGCCAACAAAATCAGAGCAAGATGCCATTTTATACCCATAGAAATAAGGTTTTCCTTTCATTACATATTTTTGTTTAATACTGCATTTCATATGGCTGAAAAACATTGTTTCATGTGAACATCAGGAAGAACACAAAGCCAAAGCACACCACAAAAGCTTACTCTGCTTCTTGCTGCAAATATTAATGGTTTCAATGTCAGCCTTCATGTGTAGTTCTGCTTTTGGAAATTAGTGCCAGACGATGTAAACAAAAGCTTAATGAAACCAGGTTTGAAAAGTAACAAATGCTGGTTATCCAACTAAAAAAAATTCCACCTTAAATAATGCTGTTTACTTTTCTTTCCGTGTTTCTTCCCATCCTCCCGCCTTCCTGGGATATTTGGAATGCAGACAGTAAACAGGATCTTTAAAAACAGGAAGTGCTGGCACACAGACAAGGAACCAGAGCAGAGTTAATCCAGGTGTTCTGTGCTCCAGTCTGGTCTGAACCCCCACCCAGCACCAGCAGCTGTGTACCAGACCTGTAACTCCCATCCAGGGCCTTTCCCAGTGTTGTTCTCCCCAGATTTGTCACCTTGGCTTTAAGAAGTCACTGCTGCAGCACCATGAACTTCCACTTGCACTGAGGAAGAGGAAAGATTTCCTCTCCCTACTGTCCCTACCCAGAAAGGCAGGGGAAGAACTGCAGTAAAACCCCAGAGGTACTGCAGACCTCACACAGTTACACTTACCTCTCTAACACAAGCAACGGTGTCAGGAGTGTTCAATTATTAATCTACATTCATCTTTACACAGAACAGTCACCCTGTGAGCCCTTTCTTTGCTAAGAAGCAGCTGAAAAAGACATCAGGCTCAGACTGACAGTATCTTGTTTACTTCCCATGTAACATTTCTTAGGATGCAGTCTGGCAGCAACTGTAAATTGAGATAAAGTGTTTCTGCTGTACTAAGTTACTCCAGACCCTGAATGTGTAAAACCAGAAAAGCTTTTGCAGTAGCAGTGGATAGCACCATTCTTGCATCTTCACAGATTTTTAATAGCAAGCCTAGAACACTGAACTGGAAACAGAAGTTTCAGTTCTGTAATCCAAATATAAATTAGCCCTCCATTTATTCTATCTTTACAGACTTCTGCAGCCAAATAGTACTTAACAGGAGCATGGGTTTAGTCTGCACGGACTCACTGAATTCAGTTAGCAGAAATCATTATCTTTTATTTACTGGCAAACAGAGGATAGCATGCAACTTCATTTTTGTCAGAGGATTTGTAAGAAACCACATGCCTCAGCAAGAGCTATGGAAGTAGGTTGTTTTATTTTTCTCTTTGTTTGAACTCCTCAAGTGAAAAACGAAAACAATGCTTTCTCCACTGAGCTACTCCTTAGCTCCCTTTTCAAAACCATTTGTTGAGTGAAGGAAGTTTGTAGCAGAGCTAACACAAAGGCACAGCCCCTGTAATGAAAAACTCAATTCTGCAGCTAAAGACACTTGTCCTATAAACAGCTGAAACTCACACAGTTCTTAGCAGGTTATCCTCTAAAAGACACACGGAATAAGACAGCAGCAGACAAATCCCGTTCTGTGCAAACCCTGCCCTGTGGAAGCTGTTGTCTACTTCCACACAAGCTACAATCACAAGAGGAAAATACCACAGCTTTTCACACCAGGGTCAGTCACAAATGAAGTCCTGCTCCCTGTCACTTGTTTGTGATACAGTCAATGGTGATTAACGAAATATTTATTTGGCAGTAGATGATAACCCTGCTGAGAAGTAAACAGCAACAGTTTTCCATAAAATATTTTAGACGGATCACGATTGTCCTGCTTACTCCCCACACTGAGGGGATAATATTCATCTGTAAAGAATCTGGCAACATTAATTGCCCTCATCAGGCTTCACCTCCCAAAAGGTCACAGATCACATTGGTGTATTGCACCTAAGCACATAGGAAAACTGGGCCTTCTATGAGAAACAACGCTGCAAGACTAAATTCCCGATTTTGTAAACTTACCTGACTGCTTCGTGTAAGTTACAAAGAAACAAAGATCCTCTGAAACCTCAAGGAGTGTTTATTCTCATTGTAGCTGTTGACCCTGGTTGAACAGCACTTTTCTCTGCATTTACAGGTTGGACACCACAGCTGTGATGCTCAAGACATCAATACATTTGCATTTGTGTTCAACGGGTGCAAACAAACAGGATCCACTGTGACTGTGTCTCACTAGGCCCTGCATGCTCCAGCCTGAAGCACAAAAGCAGCTCTGGCAAAGTGGGACATGGTTCTTTACCACCCTTAACCAAATGGGTATCACTCCTGTATGTGACTGTGAGAAGCATCTGTTATGATTTGATGGTAAAGTTCCGTGCACCAGTTAGGCTGCAAATAAGATCAAATGCTTGTTCAACAATCAACATTATTCTGCCACATGAAGTGTATAAGGAAAAGAGGAGAGAAGGAGTGCAAGCAGGAGAGAGGGAGTCACCACCATGGATCCTGTGGTCTCCCCTTGGTCCTCCAGTGCCCTGGGCTTCTTCACAGAGGGGGCAGAATCCCACCTGGTTCACTCCCAGTCAGTTTTAAACCATCCCTCACTAGCATGAGAAGCTTGAGTGGTTTTTGGCTCCTCATTAGCATGAGAGGTGAGAATAGGCGTGGTTTTCCAGATACTCATTAGCATGAGGCAGAGTGGGAGTGGCTTTTGGCTCCTCATTAGCATAAGAAGTGCGAGTGGGTGTGGTCTCACCATTGGACATATCCAGGTGTTATTTTGGTGGTCATTTAGGGTCTGTTCTGTTGGTCATACAAGGCACACACCCCCCCAAAACCAAGTGTCCTCTTTGAGACCCCACTGCTTGGCTTGTGCAGTTACACACTTGTTCTATAACACACCCCAACAGAGCACTGCTGTGAAAGGCATTGCCTTTGGTCAGAAATGAAACTTCATTTTTGTGGCTCTGGTGTTCCTGCAACAAGTTTCACCACTGAGCAAGCGTTTAAGGCAGATGCTGGAAATGTTATTGCCCCTTTCCTTGCAGCATCTGCTTTGCAAACAAGCACAGTTGTGCAACACAAGCACAGTAAGCATGGGGCTACTGAGATGTGAAGCTGTGTGCTCTTCATCCCTTTTCCCTCTACTTCCAGCTGGAACCCAAATTGTTTCTCTAACAAGGTCAGCACAGCAGCAATTTGTGGTTGATGCATCAGAAAGAAATGGCTACTGTTTGTCTAAATAGATAATGTTTGTAGTGAACATGAACTTCCAAAGAAGTGACACAAGCTCATAGGTATTTAAGCAGTGACTATCAGCCACTGCTGAAGTGGCAGAAGTTTAAGGATTTCCCAGCTTCCCAGTTTAGAAAGTCACTTTCATACCCAGATTAAATGGTTTGAGACTAAGGCACATGCAGCCTACTACTACAATCAGATCTGTGTAAGAAGCATATATTAAATGGAAAGGCCTTCAATCTAAAAAAGCCAAATAGATACTGGTAGTAATCAGTCACTGCTATTGAGAGAGTTTGACACATTTACACACAAAAGGAAATATTTTTTAAATACATGGATGGTTCTTTGGAAACATTTCATTAATGTTTTGGTAGGTGTGTATATGCCAAAAGACTGAAATCAGTTTTCAGCTTGGCGAAGTTTAACCATGCAATAGAACAGAAGACCACAAAAGCTCAAGTGTTTTGGATTTAATTTCCACCCCTTAAAAAAACAGCAATTAGGGAAGTGTATCTATCTTACAAAGCATCTTTTTTGTTGTTTAAATAAATGCCTGCTCACATACCAGGACATCAAGAGACTGGAATCCATAATCATGGTTACACTTCTCATATCACCCTGAAGCTGTTTGTGATACTGCACTATCTGCTGAGGTACAATGAAAAGCCTGGAAAAGAGGTGATGAAAGAGGGAGGACCTGAAGAGCTGGATTACAAAGCACTTTGACAACATATTTAAGAAGAGTTTCCATAGTCAGGAATAGGTTTTGCTATCCTTTTCTTCATGTATAAACTGCCATTTTATTGCTTGTTGGTCTCTGTTTTCATCTTTATCTCTTGGTGGCAGTTTTTGCCATCGCTCCCAAACTGTCAAAACATTCCAAGGTGGAGCTATCTGAGATCAAGGCAGTGCTGCTGAGCAGTGATAACAGCATCAGTGCTTTATCCTCCATTTCACAGCTAGCTGAAGAGGAAGGCAAGTTATTGGAATTTTAGATGTTCAACCTTGGTTGAACATGAGCAAAAGAGTTAATCTCTACCTTCTCAAGTAAAATGTTAAAATCAATTCAAGCTCTTTCTTTTAACTAGCAATCTCTTACCCAAAACTTCATGTAACTGTATAAGTTTATCCTCTCCAATTACAGCATCACAATTTCATTTACTACCATCTTACACTAAAATACAAATGCAATTTATCACAAATCAATATTTGCAAATAACTTGCTAGACTGGCAGTGGAACTCACAGGCACATCCTCAATTGTACATAACAATCAAGACTATTCCAGATGTCTGGAAGAGTCAGATGTTATTACTTAAAAATAGCTCTTAAACACCAGAGGCTTTCTTGGGACAAGTGCTCTTTTACAATACTTAACACTTTAAAATTGAAGATTTCAGAGGTGACAGCATGAAACTACATGAAGATAAAACACAATATATTTATCACTTCCCTCCCACCAGTGGAGACTGCCTTGATAAACTGGTGAGTAGAACTGGTTGTTCAACATCCACAAAGGCAGAAGAGCAATTTTCAGTGTTATTAGTATCACTTCCACTTTTATTATTAGTCACAGCATTTCCTGATTATTCTGTAAAGAGCTGGGAATATAAATAAAAAAATGAAGACTAAGTGTTATGTTTTAGAGTCTAAGCAGTTTAATGACACCACAGGCATATTTTGGAGGATTTGGAATGCTAGTTTTGACTTCTCTTTTCCCAGAGGAAGTCAGATCTATCTAGAAACTTCTTATGTTAGCACTATTCACTTCCATCTTTCAAACCGTGCCTGTAGTCAAGAGCCAAGTTAGGAGTTTTCCAGATTTAATGAAAAGTATCTTAATGGCACAAGCACTGAAGCTGGCTCATAATTAACATTCCTCCCCACAGAAAGTATATTTATTGAATTTTGTCAGAACTGAAACTGAATAGTTTGAGAAAGAAACAATTCCTCCCCACTCTGCCTGCCTGGTAAAGAAGCCTTTACCCCTCTGCTCACTCTCCCTCCTTTGCACTTGCATTTTCAAGCATTCTGTATTTAGTTTGATCTCTGCAAAGACATTGGCAATCTCCTCACTTTTCCAGCAAGTCAAACGTCGAAGCCCCAAGGTACTGGAAATTTTGTTCTATTAGATTCAGATCACAGAACAGGCATGTATTTCTATTTATGGCTGATTAGTCTTAGATGAAATGCTGAATCTTTAATATTTTCCTTTCAGTAATGTTCAAAGTTTCTTGCATTGTGAGGATGTTCAAGAATTTTTTTCTTTGTTGACTGGTGATAGCTAAGAGAAGGAATAAGGTTGCAACAAGGAATAATTTCATTATTCAACAATTTAGTGTCCTCTACAAGGATCCACAGCTAAAGAGATGAAAGATAAGGACACTTTTCCTAAACAACAGTTGTAATTTCACCAGAAAAGCCATGTTTTTGAAAGGAGTGGGACCTAATTTAACAGCAAGAGTTAAAAATCAGGAACAGGGTTGGAACATATTGGGCAAGAGTCATTCATCACCATTAACTGCTAGATTAAGTATTGGCAAAAGACTGACTAAGGAGTATGAGAAAAAAGAAAAGCAGTGAAGTCTTAATGACAGATAAGATTTTTGACATGTTGTACAATCTAGGAGGCAACCATCCAGCTTTCTCTTTTCTGTTGGACAGAAAATAACCCAAGGGATGTTTCTCTGTATTTCTTTCTCCTAGAAAAGGGTCAGAATACACAGATTTACCACAATAAATGTGACTCAGCTGACTCAAAATTTCAGGGAACTTACAGTCAGCCTTAGTCAATTCAATAAATCTTCTGTGTTCAACAAATGTGCTTTGTGGTTCACAACCCTCAAAAACTGCATTTGCAGATGTTTCTTTAACCAGAAGGTGTAGGCAAAACTGCCAAGGTTTTTCTGCATAAAAATCCACAAAGGTTAAGTTAATTACAGCAAATGTGTTAATGAGTAGACAAAACCCCCAAACAACAAACCCCAGTCTCTTTGGGATTTATCTAACCCTCCACTGGTGAGCAATAGGACATGAAACCAGAGAGCACTGAACCTAGAGCTGGGTGTTTGACACAACTGTTTGTTCTTAACTCGACTGAAGCAGCCACTTCTACTGCTGCAAGTCAAGCAAAAGCTGCACCAGAGCTCCATCATTTCTCCTGCTCAACTTGGCAGAGGTAAGCTGCCCTCTTAGAACTTCATCTTCACATTTCTGGAGCTCAGGTCTGTGAGCAGTGTTTTCCAAAGACACACCACAACCATTCCCAGGGAGTTTCCTTAGCAGCCACAATTGACCAAGTGCTTTTATCCCCTGCTTTGCTGGCTTTAAGAACTCTGGACATAGAGAACAGGTGATGATGTCTACTGTCCCTCACATTCCTTTTTTGAAATACACAGGCCTCTTAGCCTGCCTTGCACAAAATCTGTGCCCAGAATTAACTAGAAAAGTACTTTTCCAGAATTCAAGTGTAGACACACCCCATATAAAACAATATATATGCTAAGTACTGCTTAGACTGAGAAGTCAGATCCAGAATTACATAAACTGTACTCAGTCTGCTGCCTTTCTATATGACTACAAGTTAATGTACAGGATTTATAAAAATGCCTCTTTTCCTTTTCTAAACCAGTTAAATTCCCCCTACCCCCCAGCTGGGCTTGGTTTTGTGCTGGATTTTTTGTTTGTTTGTTTGATTGATTGATTGTTTGGATTTTGTTAAAGTTAATACTATACCAGTGCTGCCAGAGCAAAAAAACAACCCAGCAGTTAATACTCAGAGTATTATTTCTGGTTCATTTAGCACTTCATTAACCATTCAAAAATAGATCTGTAGAACAAATTCAGCTGGGAGGAACCTCTGGAGGTTATCTTGACCAACTCCATAATCAAAACAAATCACATACATTTGTTGTCCAATTAAATATAGAGAGAAACAAATCCATTCTCTCCACAGCTCCCATTTGGATTAGGATACTACAAAGAGAAAATTGTAACAGAATTCTTTGCCATGACACATTCAACTTCAAGAGCAAAAGAAAATTCCCATCCAGTTTTAGCATAAATATTTTTGTGGCCTCTTCTAGTCATAGCTACAGACAGGCATCATCCCCTTGGAGCAGCTGGATGTCTGGCTTTGAAAAGGATGAGACAAAACTCCCACAAGCATGGAATGCAAAGCACAAAAGCTGCAAAACCCCCAAACCTTTGCTTACGCTAGAAGTCACATCTGTTGTCCAGTTAGTCAAAGTGCAAACTCTTATCCTTTCCCTCAAAGTTCTCCCCCTCCAACTCCATCACACACACAAAAATGCAGATATGGCCCACTTTTTTCTCAGCGGGGAGGATTTACTAGATCTCACATATTTTTTCAGTAATTACAAACCAGTAAGTAGTAAGACAAAACTTAGTTTTAGAATGGTATTTGAAGACTATCTAGAAAGACAAGGATTATTTTTGTCCAGTTCTAAATAACAAAATCAGTTTCTGCATCAGTATTGAAGTTAAAGTATCTTAGCTCCCCCTCACCCAAACACAACACTCCTTAAATATTCTATTAACTACAGTCTTCGTTAGCATTCATTAATGCACTCAGGTAGGCAAAGCAAAGCTACATGATGCCAGTCTGGAGCTGCTATTATTTCTTGTGTGATTTGGAACTAAAGCATCATCATCCCAATCCCCTCTCTCCCCTAACAATGGCAACAATCTTCCATTTGGAAATGAGTGATACTTGCAAGGGGTTTTTAGGTTATTCCTAACACCCAGAGAATCTGCACCAGAAATCCCAAAGATTGCATAAAGAGCTGATGTTTTAAGTACAAAATATAAAAAAGTTTTTGCAGGGTGCATGTCAGCCTTAGGCTTCTTGTCTAGTCATTTATAGAGAGTTTTAACTCAGAAAGAAATTAAAGTTATGATGATCAAGGCTGTTCCAAGTTGTATCACACATGAGCAAGCCATTAAAAAGCACACCACACACACAAAAACTGAAGATCTGTGGATCAGGAAGCCCATTCCTTATTCCACAACACCTTTTAAAGGTGTGCTTTTCTTCAAATAACTGGAAACCTCTTGTGGGGTTACTCAGTTTGTTTTGTGAGATAGCATGAACTCCTTGCTGGTTGCAGAAATTCATATTCTAAAGCTTTGAACAGCTTTTAAAATAAAAAGTTATGCAGGGAAAAGTGTCCCCCATTTGCTCAGAGAAAGCAGGAATAGCCTGATTATCAGAGAAACAGTTAACTAAGTATTGAACCACTTTATGACTTCCAATAAAGCACAATTGCTTTGTAAACAAATCAGCTACACCCCCTTTCCCAAAGAATACTCCAGAAAGAAAAAAAAAAAAAAAAAAGAAACAAAACTCCCAAAAAAAACCTCTCAGAGCCATCATTCATGCAGTAAATGCAACAACAAACAGAATAAACTTGTCATTGATACAGAATGACAAATTGGAGCAGCCAATTACAACCCTTTGGCATGGATTTGCAGGCTGGGATTCTCCTGTCCTGAAAAAACACTGAGCACTGTCTCCAGGTTGCTAAGAATGGCACCACGTTAACACCCAGGAAATGCAGGGCATCTCACCAGTCAGATTCCAACTGCAGCTCTGGACCCGCTGCATTTACTGTCCTAATGAAAAAGTGGAATATTCCATGGATCCCATAGGAATTGTGTGGTTTCATAAATTCCTCTGTGAACACTATGAGATTGGTTGATGTGTGCTTTCTCTACATTGGCTAAAATGTGCTTCTAAATAAGTAACAACTCTGAAAGTTTTCCAATGCTATTCTTTGAGAATAAAGTTATTTGCGGTGAAGCTTTAAGTTCACATGGGGCTTTATTTTAGAGCAGCTTATCCAGTCAGTTCCTCATAGCAGACACATTATTAAATCCCATCATCCTGCATACTGGAATATTCCCAGGAGCTAACAAAGTTTACACACAAGAAGTGGACTTTGATTATTACATTGCATTATAGAATTGCAGCATGGAAGCAACAAGTATAAGTACACCTCCATAAACTCACTGTGAGATGGAAGAAACTAAAGAATGAGTCAGATCACGATGGGAAAGCTTCTAACTTTATCCAGTGTGATAAATTTGAACACCTGGTATAGCTCAAAGCAGGGATGTGAAGGTACAAATAACTAACAAAACAACATAGATTTTCTTCTATTAAGACTAGACTCAGAACCCAATTTGCCACGCCTTTATAAGTTTGCTGCAGAGTTAAATAAAGAAAAGCATCATGCTCTCTACTGTCTACTTTTAAAGTATATATACTTGCCTTCTGTTTGTTCTGAATAGGTACTGCTTACAAAGTGACCTTAGTTCAATTAGATCTTTAGTAAAAAAAAAAAAAAAAAAAAAATAGACATAAAAATTATAAAAATTGGAACCATATCCATAACAGCTACAGAAGTAATTGGCCTGATATCTTAATAATTTAAGGAATACTGAAAACAGCTACAAAACCCCCAAAGAAACAGAAACGGGCACTTTGTGTTAGTTTGGCCAAAGTTTTGCTAATATAGAGTGTACCAAAAACCACAGAAATACAGGCAAGAAACAGCAGCTTCATATTTACCATCATTACAAACCGATCTCTGGGCAGTACAAGGTAGGAAAGAAGGTTTTACAGGTAGCAGGGACGGGCCAGGGCTCCTGTCAGCCGAGCGCATCTGGCAGCAGGAGCTCGTGTGCCAGGATCCCCTCACACACACACAGACACACACACACCCATGGGGAGAGCTCTGCTCCCAGCGGCATCACCCACCTCGTGTGCCAGGATCCCCATCCCCACACACAGACACACACACACCCATGGGGAGAGCTCTGCTCCCAGCGGCATCACCCACCTCGTGTGCCAGGATCCCCTCACACACACACAGCCATCGGGAGAAGCTCTGCTCCCAGCGGCATCACCCAGCCCATCCCCGGCACTGTGAGCACACTCACAGCACTCAGCTCCACTCCAGGGGTGGAGACATCCACACTGCAAAACAACAAGCCGCTATTCTTCCTCTCCCGGCTCGCGTCCCTGCCAGCACACCCCGAGCGCGGGCTGCGGCGGGGGAGCCCTGCCGGCCGAGCGCGGCCCCGCGGCCCCTCAGCCCCGCGCTGCCCCCGAGCCCCCTCAGCGAGCGGCGCCCCGGGAGCGGCCCCTCACGACCCCCGCCTCACTCAGTCACTCACCCGCCCGCCTGCCGCGGCCTCCCCGGGCCGGCCGCGCCCGCCGCGCCCCGGGCCGCGCCCGCCGCCTCCCGCCGCTGCGGCCGCCCCGCTCGCCTCGGCCGGTGCCTGTGCCCCGGGCGCGGGCGGCAGCGGCGCCGGCAGCCGCTCCCCGACAGCCGCCGCCTCCCGCACGGGAATAACAGGAAGGGAGCGGGGCTGACCCCGGATGGGGAAGGCACCGCCCGCCGGAACGGGAACCGCGGCGGGGGGAGGCGGGAGCGGGCCGGGGGAGCGGGGTGTGCTGGGCAAACGCGGGCTCGTCCTGCCCCGCTTGTTGCCCTGATGTCGCTGACACCCCCGTGCCCTGCACATCGCAGCGCGTCTGGCCCAGTCTTGACCCTTTTCCCACTTGGACCGCCAGGTTTCTTTACAATCAGCTGCCACTGGCATCGAGTCGCTGTACGTGAGTCCGGTGTTTTGTTGAAAGAGCGGCCCGCCAAGCGAATGCCCGTACAAATTAGAAGTCGAAGAGAAATAACATTGTAAATGCGCACTCCCAAGTGGGTGCGGATTTTCAGGGTGTGAAATGAGAGCGCTAGGCTGGGGTACCTCGGTAAGAGCCAACAAGATGCAACAAGTGAGGGTGGCACTGAGGTGATGATAGCGAGCAGGGACACGGTTAACCCGCGTTATTAATTGTTAGGGCGTTTTGGCAAATCACCCTATTGTCAAGGGGTATTTATCCTTTCAACAACGGAGATGGCATAAGCAAGTTTTAGAGCCAGGTGTGAACATGGTGAGGGCGTTGGTGAATTCTCTAACTTGGAACAGTTCTCCAAGCCCCAGGGTCTAGCATGGGGCCATACTCACAGCCGTGGGCAGGCTGAGATGCTGCAGGCAGCGCTGCAGTGGGTGGGAGCACCGGAGCAGCCGTGCAGGGCATGGCAGAGCACACCCTGCAAACCCAGGGCACAGCAGGCTCCGGGAGCATTCCTGCTGCCAGACTGCCCCTTTGCTGCTTTGGCTCCACATCACCACGGCTCCTGATTCCCACCTGCAGCATCCTTCCCAAAGGGAGCCTGCAAGAGAGCCAGAGAGGGAATTTCGATAAGGGCATGTAGTGATAGGACAAGGGGGGGGACGGCTTTAAATTGACAGAGGGCAGATTTAAATCAGATATTAGGAAGAAATTCTTGGCTGTGAGGGTGATGAGACCCTAGCAACAAGACTGCCCCGAGAAGCTGTGGCTGCCCCATCCCTGGAATTGCTCAAGGCCAGGTTGGACAGGGCTTGGAGCAACCTGGGCTAATGGAGGCTGTCCCTGCCCATGGCAAGGAGGTTGGAATGAGATGGTCTTTAAGGAGACCTTCCAAGCCAAACTCTTCTATGATTCTGTGAATCTGGCAAACGGATTTTTTTTTTAAAGATGTAACAAAAATTAGTAACAATCAGTGTGTCTAACCGTTGGATTGCCAAGTGGGTTGGCTGATGGCTACTGAAAAATCTGGGTGATGGTTTCAGCCTGTAGCGACTTCTCAGCACTTTCCTACTCCAACAAAAAGGGAGAAAAATCAACAGAAACTCCATATGCTTTGAAACAGGGTGGTCCAACCACACGGGTGAGGCCTTGGTGGCTCGAGGGGAAATCATTACTCATTTTGGCTGCGAGCAGCATGAATAAGAAGATGTTGTTTATATATGCAAATCAGGTTCATTGTAACATCTGCTAAAAAAAAAAAGATAATTATATTAGAAAAAGGGAAAAAAAGAGAAAAAATATAAATGCTGTTGTGCAGCAGCACGGGTCAGGAGCGAGGACCATGGGAAGCAGCTCCTGGGAGTTGTTTTTGTGCCCACGGTGCCCGGCAGCGCTGGCGCGGGGCGGTTCGCAGCGGCGGCGGTCCCGCCCCAGCCCGGCCCGGGCTCAGCCCCGTCCCGCCCCCGCCGCCGTCACTTCCCGCAGCTGAGAGCGAGCCCGAGCCGGGCCCGGCCCTGCGAGCCCCGGGGCCGCGGTAGGTGCGGGGTGTGCGCGGGGCTGGCGGGGCTGCGCTCGGGGGTGTCCCGCGGGTCCCGGCCCGGTGCCGCCGCGTTCCGTTCCGGGCCGTTCCGGGCCGTTCCGGGCCGTTCCGGGGATGCGGATGGCTGTCCCTGCCCCTCGGCTGGGCTCTGTGCCTGCCCGGAATGGTGCGGCGCTGCCGAGAGCTTGCGGCGGTTCCCAGGCTGTAAGGTAGCAGGGATTGTGGTTTTTAATTGCTGTCCAGCCCCCGGAGTGCGAGGCAAGCGGCTTTGCAGGAATGCCTGCGGGGAGTCGGATTTACACCCTGCTTCCTGATACCCCTTTTGACGCAAGGGATGGTTCTGGGTTGCTGAATGTGTGTCCCCATCAGCGGAGGGTCAGCGCACCTTAAGGTAGAGCTGTGCATGCTGTGTGTGTGTTTGGTGCTGCCTTCCGTCCCTGCAGCGTTATAAAACAAGCTGCCTTTCAGGGGAAATGTGTAGGCCCAGCCCGTGGCCAAGGGAAACTTTCTGGCACAATTACATTAAGAGATGTCCATGTATTGATAGATGAGTGAACTTGAGAAGAAATGCTTCCTGTAGCAGTGAAAACTCACCGCTTGTTCACCATTTCTGCTTCTTTCATCTCTGTTGTTAGTTGCCTCAGCTGCATTTAAAAAACAATTCTGGTGGGAACACGTAGATTTCTCACTGTGCTTTATTCTTTTCTCCAAGCAAAGTCAAGCCATGCCTTCCCCATCCTCAGACATGAGGCCAGAGCAGCTCCTTTCCCAGCCCTGGGAGGTTTCTCCCCTTTAGGTGGGCATCACCAGGCTGTGGCACTGGGTCTCCTTCTCCAGTGCTGCCCTTGGGATGCCCCAAGGAAAGGAGGGAGCACCTGTGCCCCTCTCATCCTCTCAAGGACAAGTGGCATGGCGTGGAAGTGTGTCCTGGCATGGCTGAGCTCTGGGAGGTGCTGTCCTCAGGCAGAACGGCTCCTCAGCCCACCCTGCAGAGCTGCAGGTCCTTACCCTGCCTTGGGCTGTGCTGGTTGGGGTCCCTGGTGATGGAGGTGCCTTGGTCCTTTGCTGTGTCCTAGGGAAAAGATTCTACAGCTTCTCATGTGAAGGGAAAGGAGGAG
The DNA here is from genome assembly GCF_027579445.1 of Ammospiza nelsoni. Lineage (NCBI taxonomy): Eukaryota > Metazoa > Chordata > Aves > Passeriformes > Passerellidae > Ammospiza > Ammospiza nelsoni. The sequence continues at coordinate 6,792,469 of NC_080642.1, read as the reverse complement.
TTAAAAATGTTCCTTTTCCTTCTCCTGTAACAACCAGCAGTGTTTAAAGGGACCTGTAAATACACTGATTTTTATTTTCTTGTTTATAATACCAGTAAGAGAGAAACGAACATAACTTGAGCAATTTCAGTGGTTAAAGATCACCATCAGAGGAAAACCAGAATTGCATACATTGCATAAGCCAAATCAAGAAGTCTTACTGTGGAAATTGCTCATGCAGCCTTAATTTTATTTTCAGACAACTGCTTACTTTAGGAAACAGTAAATGACCTTACAGTTAAAGATTTTCTAAGAGTATTACATTATACCTTTCCCCCTGTAGATATAGATCCTGTAAGCACTGTTTCCTCTTGTATATGACAAATCCCATTTGTGACAGTTGCAGGAAAATGCAATGCAACAAATGCTCATGCAAAATTAAGCAGATGAATCTCAATTGCCATTTACTGTGCATCTCTTTATGTTGTTCTAGGAGTACTTGGCTATAATTTACTCTCATTTTAAGGTAAGAGGCCCATTATACTCATGTAATAAAACTCTGAAATTAGCTGGCATGCTTACCTGCTTGCATAGTTGATTTAAACTGCCTTGATAGGCCTGTGTTATGATGTATTTAACCAACATGAATATGAACTTGTTCCATCTGTAGTCCCACAGAAATTAATTAGATTGTCTACAGAGTGCTAGTTGAGGAAAATAAAGATAAAAAACTTGTCTTCTGTTCTGTTTAACCAGGGTCATGTGTGCTGAAAATAGGAAAGGGGTTAGGTAACACTACAGAATTTACACTGCTGATGGATGATTTGCAGCACTATTCCTGTGTGTCCTCTTCCTCCTTTGTGGTAGATTCCAGCTCTGAAATTTTGCAGAGCCTTGGTGGTGGAGTAATAATATAAACATGAAAACTCATGATGGCTCTGTTACTGCCCTAAAACATTGTCCCCAAGCCAGTGCATACTGGCTTTAAAAGAAATAATTTAAATCTTTTTCCTTACCTTTAATATTAGTAATAAGTGAACTGCCTCCAGTCTTGTATTAGAGTAAGTTTGGATTTGAGATAAACATTTCAGAAATGATTTTGTCACTTGAATGCTTTAGTCCCATTCATTCATTCATTCATTTAAATTATGTTTTATTTTTCCTAACAGAACAGATCTCTCTGGGAAGAGAGATCCAAAGATAACACAGTACCTAAAATTGCAGGCTTCAACTGGGATTTTCCATAGCTTGAGTGTGGAAGGTATTTATCTTCAGCTAATTTTAGCAGATTGAAAATCCCGGAAGTTACCCCAGATAAATGCTCTCTGCTTCTGCAGGTTCCTAAATGCCTTTGAAGTCCCTATTTTCTAAAGCAACTCAGGAACAAAATTCCTTGGTGGCATTTCATTTACTTTTCCCTAATTTTACACAAGTGTTGCTTTAAAATGCAGATGTGTCTCTTTATTTGCTTAAACAAATGAACAAAGCCCAGAGCATAAACATGATTGGTGCCAGTGCAGTCCTAGCTGGGAGTGATCTGCAAAGGCCAAGATAATGCTTCTCTTGATCCCAGTGTGCCACTGAACAGGATTTGTTATGATAAGAAGCTAATAAGACATGAACAAAAGTAGCTATGCCTTAATTCATAATGTAACTGCTCTGTATTATTCTAGGGATGTTCATCTGGGCTGTAAATGTGATTTATAAACTTTAATTAAATAAATCTCTCAGAACCTCTTGTTGGAAATGTGGAGCTAGTTCTAATAACTTGAATTAACTGAGAAATAATTGAATAAAGGTTTATATGAGATAAGTTCTCCATTTTACAGAACAAGATGTAGCTTTAAATGTTGCATTGCTTGTAGTTAGTAATGGAAATGTGAAAAATAGCTCAAGGTCGTTCAAGAAGACCATGGGAGAGAGCCCTTGGGAGCTGACTGTGTACAACAAGGTGTGCTCCAGCTCATTCCCACTCTGTCTCTTTTGTTGTCTTACCAGAGAAAAGCTTTTCCTCAGTAAAGTCTGTGTGAGTATTTGAGGGATAGCTGTGTTTATGTATTTTGCATCTACCTATATACAATAAATCTGCTTTGAAGTATTTCGGTTCTTTGTAAATGTCCATTGCAGTAGTCTGCTGTAGTATTTGTTTAGGTCTTGGAGAGTGAGCTTGTCCTTGGGCTCCCAAAGGAGCATGTGGGCAGTGCTTGTGTCCCCCCAGTGACACAGCTCTGTGTGCTGTGCATGGTCCCCACTTCTCGTGGGCATGGGGCAGTGGGGGGAGTGTGCTGTTGTCAGGTGCTGTGGGTGTCAGGAATCTTCACCTGCCAGGGGACCCACTTCTTATATAAGTGTCTTGTAATCTGGCCCTGCTTGTCTGGGATGCTGCTGTTCCCGTGGGCGGTAAAGTGTTGCAAACTGACTTTATCCTGCTTGGCATTTTGAAAAGGCATGAAGTAGAGGCAGTGGAGTTACAGGAATTGCCCCTGGATCCTTGATGTTCCTGTTCTTGTTGCTTATTTCAGCATTTGTGTCTTTCTGGTCTAGATCTGAAGAAGACGCCTCCTCCTTCAGCAGTAGCATGCCCATAGTCTTCCTGGCCAATGATTCTTCTACAGCAAGCAGGACTTCTTCCTCATCCTGAGAAGCCTTCATCCCTTCCTATGTCAGTGGCTACAAGGCCAAGAGCCAGCTCACCACTGTCCCCACCAAAGTCTCTCGGACTGGGGCCTTCCTTTCATCACACACAAGAGGAGGAACTTGCCAAGGTGGTGGAGCAGGACCCTATGCTGGAGGAACTATGTAAGCCCCTGTGCTGTAAGCTTTGCAATGTCACTCTGAACTCGGCCCAGCAAGCCCAGGCTCATTACCAGGTAAGGAGAGCAGCAGGAGGCTCAGCTTTTGGGGCTGCTGCATCTGCAGCTTGTGGAGACATTCCTGTGCCAGCACGAGCACTGCCAGCAGCGTTGCTGTGGCAGCACAGAGGGAAGTGTGGGCTAATGCAGGAGGACTAACTCAGCTTCTCAAGGGGGTTTTGAGTGCTGCACATGAACAGCAGCATTCAAGTTGCTCATCTGGAGCTTCCTCTGCACCACCTCATGGACTGAAACTGCTCTGTAGACATATCTTCACCCTGCTTGGATTTGCTGGTTGTCCAGACATGCTGCAGTGCTTTCTTTTAAGGTGTTGTTACTGGAGCTTTTTGCAAAAATGCTGTCTGTGGGGACAGAGAAGTGGTGCCAAGATGGCATGGGTGAAAAAGCAGACACTTGTGATTTTTCCTTTGTTTTATGCAACCTGTATTTGACATCTGCACTAGTTTAGTAAAATTGACCTTCTGATTCCAGACATGATTTTGTGAGGCCTGGACAGGTGTTTTCTGCTGGATCCAGCTGTGCCATTAGGAAAGGGGCTGCTGCCATGTGTTTATCAGGGTCTCCTTTCTGAGGCTATGCACAGCACTGATCTGGTGGGGCCTTTTATGCAAACACTCTCATCAGCTGGGTTGGCTCAGATCAGATTTATTTTGTTTAAGCTGATCTTGTTGACTTGCCTGGTATAGGGTAAGGACTCTTTGCATATGATTCTTGCTGAAAGATAGAGCATGTCAGCCTTGCATTACCCCATTTTCCTACACCCTCTCTGCCTGGTGCTATGTTTGCATGAGTATTGGAAATAGTGACTTTCTCCACCAGTGAATGCAAAAGGGTGATTGTCCATAATCTCAGGACACCAGACCCAAATTTCAGATTTGCTGTTGGCCCTGAAAAAGTGGTATGCTGCTAGTGAAAGGGTAGGTTGGATTGGTGTTACACTTCTAACATCTTATTTTTGCAGAATTTCTGCCATGACAGGACAGAAGTGATTTTTTACATATTGCATTTGCCTTTCTGTGCATCACAATATGCATATACATAATCTCATGTTATTCTACCAGGCTTTCAGAACACCAAAAACACTTACATGTTTTTAAAGAGAAAATAAAATACGATGTGGGTTTTAAGTTCACTCTCATGTTTTAACTCAAGTTTGTGGTGTCATGAAATGTGTGTTATGTGTTCAGGTTTATCAAAAAAAGGTGTAAAGCATTTGATAGTCTCAAAAATACTGGTTTTAAGTGAAATGGAAACAGACTTAGGAACTAATTGTAAACTTATTGAGAAAATCAGTTGAAGTTGAGGCCCAGTTATTCTAGGTGTTGAGCATTTTGGAGACAGGGAGGAATGCCTGCATTTCTTAAATTCAGAGCTGGGTGACAGCTCCTTTACCTTAGCTGCCACCTTCATGGGCACTTTCTCATTTCAGTCTCTGGATCCTTTGTCTTTCAGAGTAAGACACTATTATTAGGACAGTGATTAATCTGGGTTATCTTTGCAGGGTAAGAACCACAGTAAGAAGCTGAGGAATTACTATGCTGCCAACAGCTGTCCGGCACCTGCCAGGATGAGTAATTCTGTTGAGCCTGCCCCACCTCAGGTTGTCACCCTTCCAACTCAGGTAAGGCATGGCAAGGGGACTGAGATCATGCTTGCTTGTCACCTAACCCCCATAAGGATAACCAGATCTCAGGCTTGAGGATTACTGCAGGAGTTGGGAAAGAATTTTCCTTGTGATGGCACAAGATGGTGGAAATGGCCCGTTGTGAGCTGTTTGCTTTCCTTTGAAGATGCAGATATTGATCTGCCCTTGCAGCACAATGTTGGACTTCAAGTGTTCTATTTCTGCCTGGCAAATACTTTGATTGCTAGGTAAGTCTGATGTGCTGCTGATTATAGCTGTGTAAGGGCAGGTATAGAACAGAATTGCTGGAATTGGATTTGGATGTGAGGGTGTGGCATCTGCTCTGCACAATCATCCCTCTGTTGTGTGGGGGAAGCCTACATGGAAAAAGTGCTTTGGTGCTCCTACACCCATTGCCCAGGGCTGTTAGCTAATTCCTCTTTTGTTACTCCTTTTGAAGTGCTCATTCCTGTGTGCAGAGTGAATGGATTGTTCCCTCAGTGATCCAGATTAATTCTGGTTTGGGCACATTAGAGGAAAAAAGAGCTGTTTTTTGCTATCTCCTTCTAGAATTCATCCCTTGGGTTTATCATGAGATGTGACAGCTAACCTGGCTTTTGCCTGTGACTGTGCAGGGATTGAAGCTGCAACATAAGCCTGTGCTACCTGTAGGGAAGCAGAGGTCATTTGCAGAGTTACAGGCTGTTCTTGGCCAGAGGGAGATTTGGCCCCGTGTAAATTGGCATTGCAGCTCATGGCTGTGAACTGGGATGGCGTGGGGTCCTGCCCAGGGCATGGAGATGTGGCTGCTGTACCTGCCAGGGTATCTGGTGGTGTGTTTTTTAATGGAGGAAATGGCCCATGGCAATAAAAATACCTCTAGGGCCATATGAGGGTTCACATTGTAAGCTAGAAATCAGAACTGTGTGTCTCTAAGTTTGAGCAGTGTCAAAGGAGATGTGACAGAATGTTGGTTTGTCAAGTGCTGCAGTGACATGGCTGCATGAATCACTGCTGCTGCACTGTTTACAAAACACTTTTGCCTGGATGTGACGTGCTGAGGAGGCATGGCTCCTGCCTGGATCACTGTATGTGGTCTGACTCCACAGACACGTGAAGGTGTCCTTCATATAGAAGCAGCTACTCATGTGAGACTTCCTTTGAAGTCTGGATCCAGGTGTCCTCCCACCTGAAGGTTAAGGACCAGAGGTTTGGCAGCTTTGCTACTGGTTTTTTTTTCCTCTTGCTGTGGTCAGGGAGCTGTAAAGACAGGGTGCTGTGGAGAGATTAGATGGACTGTAAATAGGAGAGAGAAGCACCTCTACCTTTCAGTGAGTGTTCTTAAGAGTGAAAGTCACTGCTCATCAGCTCCCAGCAGTTAGGAGTTAAATCATTGCTGTGATGTAAACAAACCTCTGTGGCTGTTGGAGAGCTGTTTGTTCAGATTGCTTTTCTCTCCACCTCAGGCCAGGCATTTGCAGGCTCTCCTGGAGGCAAGGCAAGAACAATGCATTTTGTGTAAGAACACTTTGGGGACAACTTGAGAATGTCCTAATCCTTGGGTTTTAATTCCAGCTCTCCTGCTGTCTGATGAGAACGGCAGTGGTCTCAGTCCCTGTGATTGAAACATTTCAGCTTATATTTAACCTTCTTGTGTTTCACATGCTGTGTCTCCCTTTGCTGCTAGATGGGATCCAGCAAGCCAGGTGGCCGAGTGATCTTGGCTACAGAGAATGATTACTGCAAGCTTTGTGATGCCTCATTTAGCTCCCCGGCTGTGGCTCAGGCTCACTACCAAGGGAAGAATCACGCCAAGCGGCTGCGCCTTGCAGAGGCACAGAATAACTCGTTCTCGTAGGTATTGTTCAACCTCATGCTCAGGCTGAAAGCGTGTGCCAGTGTCTCTGGCAGCCCTTTTGTCAGAATACCCTGAATTGCAGCTGTTCATATTTGTGTAATCTGCAGGGATGCCTCAGAACTAGGCAAACGAAGGGCAAGGAAAGAAGGGAATGAATATAAGATGATGCAGAACAGGAGAAACACGTATGCGGTTCAGAACAACACAGGTAACTTGGATCTTGCATCTATTCTGTAGCTGGAATAGCAATTAATAATAAATAGACTTGGTTTTCTTCTGTTTCTGAGATCTGTTTTAGCAGAGTCAGGTTGTGAAAGGAGCTGGTCCAAGCTCTGCTGATCCTTCATGTCTGCATGGTTTTTTTTCCCCAGCTGCTAAAGTTGCTTTGTTTTGTCAGCCTGCTTGTTAGTTCTTTTTCTCAGTTTGTAACTTAATTTACCATCTGCCTGTCTCTAAGGCTGCTCTAAATGGTGACAGTTTTCCTGCTTTATTTTCTTGGCAGGTGGCCAGGTGCTTTGACTCCTACTGTGGCACATCAACCTGTACTTGCACTCCCATGACCAGAATGAGAGAGCATGTTAGCCTCCCTCTAAGACCATCTGTTCCTAGCATAGAGTCCTTCCTCAGGTGTTAGATACTAACTTTGCCTCTTTACTATGATTTAAAGAGTGTATTACAGCCTCCAGCCAGGCATCTATTTCTCTTTTTCACTTTAAGTTGTTTTACAAGCACACTTTAGCTGTAACCCTGATTCCTGGTGAAGCTCGGTTTAATCACATCATTCTAATCACTGTCATTTGGAAAAGATAAATCTTTTAAAGTTTTACTAAATATAATTTTGAGTTTTAAACTGAGGCAGCTTGTTATAATCAAAAGACTGTTCCAGTTGTGGAATTAGATGGTTAAGAAAAAAAAGTATTGCTTAATTATTAAATTATTAAATTAAGTTGTTAAAATTATTAAGTTCTTAAAAATTAATAAATTATTAACCAATAAATTATTGGCTTCCTGATTTTCAATAAGACTCAGGCATTAAGCCCACTCTACTACTTTATAAAATTCCATGTGCTGTCCTATGTGCTGCACCTCCGTAAATCTGGAAACCAGCAGAGGAGTTGTGGGGAAAATACGGATTGATTCTAATCCGCTAAAGAATCAAATCTTTAATTGAAAAGCACACATCCGTTGGACTTAGGCATTGTCACTGAGCTGCCTCAAGCTTTGATTCCTCACAGGTAAACCAGGCTTTTCTTTTGTGTCGTGTCCCCAGGTCCCTACTTCAACCCGCGCTCGCGGCAGAGGATCCCCCGTGACCTGGCCATGTGCGTGACGCCCAGCGGGCAGTTCTACTGCTCCATGTGCAACGCTGGGGCCAGCGAGGAGCTGGAGTTCAGGCAGCACCTGGAGAGCAAGCAGCACAAGAGCAAAGTGTCCGAGCAGCGCTACAGGAACGAGATGGAGAACCTGGGCTACGTCCAGTGAAGCGCCGCCCTCGGTAGTAGTTTGCAACTAGAGCAGCTTGTCTCTCGCCTGCTGTTTGCCACGTGCCCTGCTTTGTGCTCCATTGGGTAGGAGTATGCTCTGAGCTGTACATGTAACACCTGCAAACTTACTGGTATGGTTAGGTTTTTTTTCTATCATAGTCGGCAGGATGACGCTGTGCAGGACTTGAAGTGTTTTTGGTGTTTGTTTGCTAATTATCTAAGGCTCTTCATTGTGTTGAGTGGCAGGGAGGAACTGTGTCTTCTCCCTGGCCTTCTGCATGAATATGCGAAGCCCAAGAAGTGCTGGAAACTTCTGTGGTCCTACCACATGGGTGGACCGTGTGTAAAGCCCACTCCCCTCTTGGCACACCACAGAGCAGTGCTCCAGAATGCTTCCCTATGGCAGACTGACTCTCTGGGCAGCTTGTAAAAGAGGGGAAGGAGTAGGGCCTGTGAATGTGTGAATTAGGTGGTGTATTTGTCCACACTTTGCTGCTTCTGGCCCCCATTACAGTCCAGAGTAGGTTCTTTCCACATCCTTGTAGAAAGGCTGTGCATACCTCTTCTCCTTGGAGGATCTTTCCTCTTACTGCTTCCTCTGCGATGCAGATTCCATTCTGAACATCTGACATGGATTTCAGCTGATTAGCCCCATTCAGAAATACTCTTCTACTCTTGATATTGTTGCCTGGACACCTTAATATACCATGGGTGTAGCTCATCTCCCTGATCTCTGGGGATCTCAGTGGCTTAATGAAGTGAACTGGAAAGCAAACCTGCTCAGGTGAGATGTGCTGTGCTCTGATTCTGCCTTAGAATGAGTCAGGTTGAGAATAGATAGAAGGAGCTGTCAGCTGTGATTTCTTTGCATGTTGATGTAGAAGAGAGCAAGAGTTGGTCTCTGGCCTGCAGTCCTTGCTCTGGAAGAGCAGAGCTGCCTGGAGTCTGGGTAGCAGATACTGGTGTGTCCCACTTCCATGCCATTCCCTGGGCTAAGCCTAATGGGTGTTTATAGAGCAAAGATGAAACTTCTAGCTTTGAACTAGAGCTACCAATATTGGTTGACTTTCCCCCCCTCTTTCTTTTTCCATCTCAGGATGGTTTTTAATTCCATTCCTTGGTGTATACTTGACTGTTCCAGGGACCATGAAAAATCCAAAGTTATGTAGGATTTAAATGTCAGGGTGATGATTGACTGTTTGAGTAACAGCTTTTTGGCCTCATGGAAGTATTCAAGAAACTTGTTAAGCAACTTTTGAATTGTAGACAAACTCAGAAGGTGTGTGTGTGTTTGTTTTGATATTCCTTAGCAAAAGTAGGAAGGGGAAAAAGAGCAGAAGTAGGGTTGTTAATTATTCTTCTGCTTGTTTGGGTAGATGTGAGGAGCTGTGATTGGAGTCCAGTTCAGTGTCATTAAACATGGTCTCCAGTGGCAGGTGCAGCACGTAGGTGGCTTTTGTTGGACCTGATCCCCCACTGTGCTGCTGGGACTGTGCACTGGTGCAGCTTCACTGACTTCAGTGGCAGGTGCAGAGAGAGGGTCCAGGAAGCACCATGGCTCATCTCTTACCCCTCTTCAGGCAGCTGGAATTGGATGCAGCTCCATTAGTTTCAGTAGGATTTTAGCAGGGATGAATTGTTCCTAGTGCATAGTGTTGAAGGTAGCCTCCCCCTCCTTTTATTGCCATTCTGATCCTGCCTCTTGCATTCCAGAAGGACTTTCTGCTTGCCTTAAAAAATGAAGAATGAGTAACAAAAAAAAAAATCCAGATAGTCTTCATTCATCTTCCTAGTCCACCTTCAAAAGGTCTGTTGCACTTGGCTGCTCCTCAGAAATTAAATATTGTTTTCTTCAGCTCCCTGAGTGAGCATCAGGGAGCCATACAACCTGAATGCAGCCTTCCTGAATCCAGGCGAGGTGAGTGCTTGCAAAGTAGTTGAACACAACCCCCTAGATCATTCTTGCCCTGCAGATAGAGGCAGAGGAATGGGTGTCCTCATGAATGGGATTCCTTCCCCTGCTTTGTGCAAAACCCAGTTGAATGGGGTTTGTGCCCTGCAGCAGGTGAGAAGGTAGAACAGGTGCCCAGGTTGTAGAGCACTCACTGAACAGTTCTGACAGCTTTGTAAGTCTGTTTCCTCTGTGCTTTCCTGCCCCTGCCTCACCCTCTGTGTAGCCTTGAATAACATTTGCCTTTCCAGAATCTCTCATCAGCCTTTCCCCCTCATCATTTGTATTGACAGAAGGGCTCTGGTTTTCTCTTTGTGTCCTGTCCTTAGGTTTGCCAGTCTGACACCACTGTCCAGAGGGGCAGAGGGAGTTAGATGAGCCTTACCACAATGTGCTTCATCACAGTGATCCCTGCATTATGGTTAAACATCCCTCTGGCTGTAAATTAAAGCATGGCATTTCCTACAGGCTGCAATTAGTAGCAGAAAAACAACCCTTTGTGAAATATGAGCTGGAGGAGCTGTAGGTACTGCTGCTGTCTGGCTTATTGCTAGGGATGAGGAGGCATTTTTGCTTGCTTTCACATGTCCCAAAAATCAGCTGTTCTCCACTTAGCTTTGGTTACTGCTCCTACTCCCAGCCCAGCCATCTGCTCCTCATTTGGCATTTCCAGTGGCTGCTGGAGGTGTCAAAACCTGGTTTGCTCCAGCTGTGCAGAAGTGCCACAGCCCAGTGCTGGTGCTTTTGGGAGGGTGTATGAGGGATGTGCAGGGAGCTGTTCTTGCAGGCTCCTCTCTGCTTGGGGCTGAGTCTGGCTTGGAGTGGTGGCTCCAGTCTGCCCTGAACAGAGAAGCCTGAATCTGCTGTGTTCTGTTCAAGGGAGTGCAAGTGAATGTGATCATCCTGGAGATTTCAGAGTGGTGGCTTGTAGAGCAGGGGTACAGCAGGCAGTGGGACTCAGGTAGGACAGATTTCCTCCATGGAAGGAAAGATGTCTTGCTGGGAGAAGCAGCTGAGACTGGCTTTGCCCCAGTGCTATGATGTGGCCCTTCCTGCAAGCTGCCAAAGCTTTCCTCTCCCCCTTCAGCATTGCTTAGTGGCTTGTGATCTTCCCACTCCCCTTTCAGCATAGGAAGTTGCTGACTGCAAAGAGAAAACACCCAACCTCCCCATTGTCCTTAGGGTTCAAGACAATCCAAACTCATACTTGTCAACATTAGATACTGAGTAGCTCCTGATTTTATTTCTTTTTGTGAAAGGTGTTCTCCAAACCCCTGTTCAAAAAATACTGAAAACACATTCTGGGCAAACCCTTTTGACAAAGGTGGGCTGGGGAGAACACTGTACAGCTGAAGTGCCATTTTCCAGACCCAGATAATCTTTTTCTCATGTTAAACCAAGTACCAAACCCAAGAAACAGGACTTCTGTGAAGCTGTCACATTGGCCAGTAGGTTAATGACCTTTGCTGCTAGAAACAAAATGTAAATCAATATGTTCATATTTATTTTACTGTGCTGACCACTAATTGATTTGTTAATATTTAAGGCATTATGCTGTAGGTTGTTTTTAAATGGAGAAATTCTACATCGCACTTTGCTTTTGGATCAGAACAATTATTTATTGTATTTGTGAAAATGTTTTTCCTCCCACATAGCTGTTTTTGTTTTTCCCTTGATGCAAAAAACCCAGCCAGACCCAAACAGCAAAACCCACCCCAAATCCCCCCAACCAAATCTGACCTCTGGATCTTTGTTTCTTTTCATGCTAAACAAAATGGGGATTTCCTTGCAACTTGTTATTAAATGTCAATTTCCAATTCCTTTTTCCTCAAATGATTCCTTTGCTAACTTGGGATGTTATTTTTAGAGCCACAGAGTTCATGCCTCATTTAAACATTCATTTCTTTTAAGGCAAGGAAGTAAACCATGCGGAATCCATGAATTTGTGAGGAGTATGAAAGTGATAATATTTTCTTTGTATTAGGCATTAGCTTTTGTTTTACATTCTGCACTAACGAGTAAATCTGTTACAATCTTGCCTAACATTGGTCTATTTTTGACTTTTTGCTTTCTTCATGCACATTGAAAGGAGCCCTGAAAACTTCTGTGGAGTTGCTTAGGATGGTCATCAGTGTAACAAAAGGCAGATTTTTTTTTCTGTAAAGCTGCTTATTTCCTTTCCTAGATGCCCATTATAGGGCATTAGAAGGGAAAGCTGTTGCCATAAGCATGGATTCATATTTTAGCTTACTAATGCTTGATGTCCCTTTGCTACATTACTTAAGCGATGCTCTCACTGTAACCAATGGGAATTTTGCCTGGGTCAAGAGTAAATTAAATACCCAAGGCAGAGATATTTTGTTGGCTGGGGCCAGGCAAGGTACATTGCTGACTTTGTCTTTTCCTCCTCCATTTGGATTACAACACTCTTATGGTTTTGCTTTTTGAGGACCATTGATCTGGTTCTGTAAGGATTTGGTCTTGCTCCAGCTAAAATAGTTTGAAGTACCTTGACTTTAGTTGAGTTAGGAGCAAGGCTTGAAAACCTTCAGGAATTTCTCACTGCTGATGTTTTATATGTGTTTTTTGGTTTGTGATTTTTTTTTTTTTATTTTACAACCACATATACAAGGATGCTCTGGATGAGATGGAGATGTGTTGCTGATTATGGAAAAACAAATGCCATGGTTGCCAAAGGATAACAGAAAGTGGAGAAATAGGGGCCTGGTTTCTTTGAAGTTAGTGGCTGAGCTTCTTTTATTTTGAGCTGGGCTTACCACCTGCATAAAGTTAGAAGGGAAAATAAAATCCACTTTGAAATGAATGTGGGCAAACAGTAGTTCTGGGAATCTCTTCTTTAAAAAATGTATCACAGCTAAAATTGTGTTGGCTTACCTGAAATATCTGCAGGTAGAGACAGAACTGGATTTTTGAAAATAAAGTCAGCTTTTCAGTTGTATTTTGCAGGGGAAAAATGACTTGATTTAATTTCCTTCTGCATCTGTCCAGCAACACCATTTACAAGTGCTTTGAACATGTTTCATCTAGAGCCTTCTTGTGAGGTTGTTTTGTACATTTTTCCTTATTTCCTTTATATTGTACTGACCCCCGTGAGGGAATACTTGATGAAAATGATTTTTTTTTTTCTTCTTCATTATATAATAAACCATATTGCTCTTACCATTGCACTGCCCTGATGTTTGGTATTGCTGCTGCTCATGGCTGGACTGGGAATGACTGGGTTAGCCCAGCACTGAGTGCAACTACACGAACATGTTTTCACACACTGATAAAGGAGTATAATTCAAGTAGAATGTGTTACTCTGGAGGAGGGTCAGTGTACTTTCAGCTCTTACTGAAAGCCAGCTCAGAGCTGTCTTGGCTTTGGGAGGGTTTGGAAGTGCTCAGCATCTGCAGGATGGGAGCCAGGAGGACACAAAAGGCTCTGTGTGTCCGTGCTTTCCCCTTGAGTGGACATCACAAGCTCTGCTACAGCCCCAGGCAGAACCATGGACTGACTTTCAACTCTGGCTGTGAAAAGGTGGGGACAAGCTGAGCCTGACACTTACATTTGCACATTTTTTTACCAGAGTGCTGTTTCCCCTTTCATTACTTGAGGGCTCCAGAAGAGCATATGCTTGTGCAGCATAAATGACTTTCCAAACTGAAAGGACATTCTGAGTGGAGCCTTGGAAGGAGGGAAAATCTGGGTTTTTTGAGTTCAGCTCAGGTAAGAGCAAAGCACAGCCCTTGTGTGCTGCTGCAGCTGCGCTGTTGGTGCAGTGAGGTGTTGGCCTCAGGGGCAGTGCCCTGGGGACACACCAGAGGCATTTGGGGTGTGACTGCTGTGTAAAGGCAGCTGTGAACAGGGATGTGTCCCTGCACTCCCCTGTCCTCTCTTATTGCAGGCATTGGGCCCTTACAGAGAACACTGACACTGGTGGGATTATCCTGATTTACCTTTTGGGATGAGAGCTGCCTCTGTGCTTAGGTGACTTCTTCTGTGCTAACAGTGAAATGCTGGATGTTTTATGTGTTCTCTCTCATTAAATAGAGTCATAAAAACTTGTAAGTGCAGTTTAATGTTAAATCTCACTCCAGCCCTTCACTGTTTATGTTTATCTGGGCTGTGTTTGGTCATCCTGGAAACCAAACCCCTACAAAGCAGCACATCCCCATGATCAGGTTGCTCTCTTAAAGCACTGCCTTTTTAATACTTCCATGTGGTAATTGTATTTTATACCAATTCTGTAGCAATTTGGTACAGCCAAAAGCCATGGTGATACCTGGGCAACCTAACTGAGAGTCACAGGCATTTGCTGAATAACTCAGCATATAAAATACTACGAAATAAAGATGAAAATCATAGACTGTGTAATTTGGAAGCATAAATAGCTCTTCTTCTGCTTCTACAATTACCCTGTTGTCTAAGGATTTCACATCGTTGTCCTGTAACATTTTACAATTGAGGAAGTAAAATTTGGGAGAAAAAATTATTTGTCCAGAAAGTCTGTGGCTAAAAAGGAAAGTTGAACTCAATGCTTTTGAATACCAAGCTGCTGTCCCTGCCTTCTCTCCATCTAGCCTCCCTGCTCCCAGGATGATGAAAGTGACTGGATTTTAAAACCAATTTGATTAATAATAGTTGGATTTTCATTGTTCATGTAGTGGCTTTATAAAGCATTAGGACTTTGGCATGTGGTTTAAAAATAATGAATCCTGACAGAGAGATCTTCCAGTATTGCTTCTGCCATTAGACCTTAGTGGAGATGTGGAAAAACAACATCTTTTAGGAGGATTATAAAGGATGCAGGTTTGCAAAGTGCAGGTTTGGAGGCTCTTCTGTATTCATTTATGTCCTCTTCACATAAATTCCCTTTATTCCTACTTCTAGTTCTCCTAAAGCATTTGGAGTGAAGGATGCTTCTCTCTTTTTGAATAGTAAAAAGCTGCTGTAACAGATAATATTGAGGATTTATTGGCCTATCCTTCAGGGAATGATGTGCTTTTGACTGGCCTTATTCCACTGGGCTTCCTTCACCTCTCCACCTGAGTGAAACAGGAGCAGAGCTGTGTAAAGTCACTGGAATTACATGAGGGTAAAGAGAGATAGGAAGATTATCCACAGTGTATTATCTGAGACTAGGGAATGTGGCAGGTGTTTGCAGTACATATAAAGATGTTAAAAAAGTAATAATCTAAGGCTTGTTTTACAGTATCAAGGTACCAAGACACTGTGAGTGAAAGAACAAGGTGTGGGGTTCTAAGAAGAAATTAACACAGTTGCATGAGAAATAAAATAGGCTGCATTTGGTGTGTCTGTGGAATTTTGTGCAGGAATTCAGTATTCACCTGTACCCAGCCTGCTGCCTTTGTGGGAACAGTGCAGGGGCAGGAGCAGCCTGCCTGGCTCTGCAGAGCAATCCTGAGCCACCTGCAGCCTGCCTCTTGTCTGCAACTGCACATCAGCCTCGAGGAAAGGGTAATGCAAGTGGGCAGAAGTGCAGCTTGGATTTATCAGACTTTATTTTAAAGGTATAATTGCAAGGACAGCAGCTGAACCCTCAGAGTGTCTTGGGGGACTGCGGGATTGGCAAAAGACAGATTGGAACTATCCACAGCTGCCTCCCATTCCCCACTTTTGTGTGCCTATGGTCACCTCAACCTTGAAAACCTCTCTTATTTATATTCTTTTTCTGTTACCTCTTTTCTTTGTACTTTTCAGCACTACTCACTAGAAATTGGGGTTTGCATAATAAAAACCTCTGCTTCATGCAAGTAAATGTTAAATAGAGGTGGTGTCCTGCTAACTGTACCCGTGTCCCTGGGGAGGGCTGTTGTTAGCCTGGTGTCAGCACAGAAGGCATGACAACCATTGTTAAAATGTGAGATTTAGCCACATCCCTGGAGCTGTGGGTGAGCAGGACACAGAGAGAGGCACGGGGAGGTCAGGGTGGCTGCATGGAGCAGCATCTCCCCTCTTATCAGGGCTCTTGATGGGCAGTGCCACCAGCCTGGACTGCTGCCATGCACTGCCCGGTGTCTGGCACGTGGGACAGGTTTCTGCAGACACCTTGTTCACACAGATCAGCACTGATCCTCACACAGCTGCTGAGAAAAGCAAAGGTGGGGCAGAGCACAGCTATAGGTATAGACATTCTGGAGATATATTAGGGCATAATAAGCTTTCAAGAGAGTTCTTTTAAATTTGGGTACAGACTGTGTATGCTAATTATATGGCAGCAGTCTTGGCAATTAGCATACAGGCTTTCAACTTGAATTTCTGATTGCTGTAACAAAGCCAGTGCTGCCTTCTCCACTCACTGACTTCAAAGGCTTTGTCTTGATTTAAGAAATGCTGTCTAAAGCTGTTAGGAGAAAATGAAGCTGTGGTACTGCCACTGTCAGGCTGCCCACTTAACAAACTGCATGGTAAATGGATGAGCAGCCAAGCTCCCTGCAATGGTTCATGAGAGCTCTGAGGCTGGAAAATGCCAGCCAGCATTTATTGTCATTGGCACACAACATAATATTCCCACAGTGAATACTGCACAGGTCTTCCAAATCAGAGCATGCATCCCTAAAATATGAGCACCCAAAGATACACCTTGGGTCCAGATCACAGGCTGTCATTCTTTAAAGAGAATATTATGTACACATCCCAGAAGGGGAAGTAATAATCAGCGGAAGAAACAAGAATAGAAATAATGAGAAAATTTGAAGTTTCCTTGGATGATCCTGCCAACCCTGGGACCCAAGACCAGCATAGGTCACATTTCAAAATGTTTGATACCTGTATCTGCTTGGGCATTTTCATCAACCCCAGCAGACATTTTAAATTGCTGTAGCATTTCTGGAAATCTGGTTGCACGTTACCTTTGAAAACAAGGTTTAAACCCCAAGTGAGTTAGTTTTTTACAGAATTTAACCCTAGAAGGAAAGTCATCAGCATGTGGTTGTGCAACTGCAGTGGGTGAAGCCTTTGAGGCTGGCTCGAGCTCTCCAGGGCAATTCCCTGCAGAGAGCAGGAGTTGTCTGAACTGCCTACACCAAAATGAAGGATTGCAGTCCCCTCTTGCTGCCAGGGTACATTTCTGGTTCAATCTCAAGTTACATGTTCCATGTAGGAGCTCTTCTCAATGCTGCAGTGCCACAGTCAAACTGCAAATATTTGAGTGTCTTTCTGGAGACAGGTTGAGGTGACCCTGTGCTCAGCAGGTGCCACTGAAGTTGATCTAGATTTCCTCCAGAAGGAAGTGAAGCTGTGTCACATCATGCAGGAGGATCACTTAATGCTTGGCATTCGGAATAAAACTCAATATTACACAATTATAGCATTGAATGCCTGGTGGCAATTTTGCCAGACAAATATCACATATCTTTCCCAGAAGGATTCAATCTTTAATATTGTTTGGTGCTGGAGGCTTTTCCAATTTCTGTTTATTAGAAATTACTTATCTCTGTTGGAAGTGCTGCCTTTAACCCAATACAGCTTGTTCTACCTACAGCACTGTGAAAAAATCCTATCTGCAGCATTTTGCTTCCACAGACTTGCTGTATGACCAAAGCAAATTGTCACCTTGCAGAAATTAGACCTTTGAAGGCCTAAAAGAGTGTTAGCTCTTCATCTGCTTTATGTGCTTTGAGGCTCTTTCCAAAGAGTTTAGCTTTTACACCCTCAAAGCATGGAAATGTATTGCTGAGAGGGAAATGTGGAAAGTTAAGTGATGGGGATGGAGAGCCCATAGAAGGAAGAACAAAACAGGGGCTCTGGGATGCCAGGGCTGTGCCAGTCCAGGCCTGGCTTTTCTCCCTTTCTTTCTATCTTTCTGTTATTACCTTTCTAAACTCTAATCACCAGCTGCAGTGGAGGTTCTTGCTATGTAGCTGAACTGGTGCTGAAATGCAGCATTTTGGGCAGCACTCTTGTTCATTTGGAGCACATGTACAGATGCCGAAAGTCCAGGCAGGCTCTATCACATGGAAGATTTCCACTTTCACAAGAAGAGGTCAGTTTTAATCAGCATCCTCATGCCCAGCTTTCCTATAGGGCACAAACCAGGGAACAGCTGCTTGCTCCACCTTCACCTATTTGAGCCTTTTTTTTTTACATTTTAATTTTTTTTTTAATGGGACCTCAGTGAAGTCATTATGTTTTTCTGTCTCAGTGGAATCTTTCCTGCCTCTCTGGGGAAAGAACAGGTGTGGCATGACTGGATTCATTCCCATTTCAAGGAAAGAAATAGAATTCAAGGTGTAATATGTAAGTGGCAAATCTGACTGTCCTGAACATTCATGTAAATGCAGTTATACACTTGAACCTTCTTTGCTAGGCAGTAAAAAAGGCGTTTTTATGATGCATTTTATGGGGCTGAGGAGATGAGTGAACAATGGTTGTGTGAGGGGACGAGTCACCCTCCTGAAATTCTCTAACAAGCATTTAATCTTTATTCCCTGGAGGGATGCCTTTGGTAACTGGGAAAGTGAGAACAATTGAGAACTGAGGTCAGCTTTGGTGGAAATGGGTCACAGCAATTCCTAACACAAAAATAACTCATATTAGTTGTTATCCAGCTTCCCAGGCTCCAATTTTGCCACCTCCCTGCAGGTCCAGCAGCTTTGCTGAGGGCTGTCGTGTCCTGCTTGGGCAAGGTCTCTTACCTACTGCAGATTTAGGCTGTGGTTTTCTAATTGGCTTCCAGAAAATTAAGAGGAAAAAAGTACCAAAATTTTGTAGCCCCTTAGAAGGCTGCATGTTTCCATGTGTTTGAGCCTCCTGGATGCAGAATTCCCATCCTCAGTGGGGTCTGAAGCGCTGGCTGCAGCCAGAGAGGTGCAGCAGAGGTGGCAACACCTCGTGGGGACTCTCACAGGTGCCTGCAGCTCTCAGGATGCTGTTATCCCTGGAAAGGGCGCGTCCATGCTCCGGTGTCCGTCTGTCCTGGTGGCTGTAGTGCCTCACCCTGCTCGGCCTCAGCCCAGCCCTCCTATGCTGTGATCACACCTCCTGATGGCACTGCAGACATACTTTTAGAAATCCCCAGCAGCTCCCTCCTTAGACCCCTATTTCAAGCTCTTATTTAATGTTGCCCCTTTTTCAGAGGTTTTAAGGAAGGTGGCAGTGCTTTATTGAGATTGGGTTGTTGTTTTGAGGCAGGCAGAGTGATGGCATTTTATTTTGATTTCAACAGCACACCCATTAGGATTTTGGAAGGTAGTAATATTCCCTGGAAACAGAAGAGGGCAGCTGCTTTTTGGGAAATGAAGAGTGCATTGACTATTTTTGAGAATGAAATAGGAGTCACTCAGATCTAGATGAGAGAGCTTTTTTTTTTTTTTTTATGAATGAATAAAAATAGCACAGTATTTCAGGGCTTGTGCTGGTGTAATTAGTGTGTGAAATAGCTGGACCACCATCACCTTCCACTGAGTCCCTGGGTTTTGTCTGGCAAAATTAGATTCCTTGCAATTTTATTGCAATGTAATTAAAAAGTAACCAGGGGAATACAGAACTCGGTCTTCAGAGATGTTCAACTTCAGACAGAGTAAAAAGCATCTGCAGCTCACTGGATTGAGTCAGTTTCTTTATTTACTGCCCATGGAGAAAAAAAATTGCTGTCAGCTGTCTGTATGCATGGAAAAATCAGGTTTAGTAAATGTTTTTCAACCCCCTCCAAATGCATGTGGATTTTTTAATTGAAAGAGTTTGTATTAAACAACAAATGCATAAATTCCAAACCAAAACATCCTCCTGGAGTGAAACCTTCATTTGTAATTTCTCAAATAAGGCATCTTGATTTTTCAAACTTCCATTTCCAGTGTTAACAATTACACACGTTTGACAGGAGATTGCAATGAGCTTAAGTTCATCCAAATCTTTATTTATGACAAATATTTGGCTGAAGACCATGCAGCTGCTCTGGTGTGCAGCCCTGAGCCCTGCTTTCAGGCCCAGAGCAGCCCTGCTCTGGCACCAGCCCCAGCCTGCCTTGCCTTCAGCCTGTACACCTATTTTTCAGTGTGTGCAAACAGCACATAGGCAGTGCAGCCTTGTGGCACAGGGTGGCCAGGTTTTCCATAAGAAATCTCCCATACCTGATTGTCCACATGATGCCTGTTCCCCACCCAAAACCCACAAACCCCCCTCCCAGGTCCCCATGGCTGTGCTGGGGGCACGGCTGGATCCAGAGTCAGGGAGTTGGGTCTGCTTTTAAAGCCAAAATAATTGTACTGAATCCCATGGAAACACATGTCCTGGATGTGTTTGCCCCCAGCCTATTGTGTGTTTCCTGGATGTGGCTCTTAATGAGAGGGGCAGTCAATCCCCATTCATGTGGGACTTGTACTTGCCAGTGCCTTCCTTGGTCCAGGTAGGTAATTTGGAAAATGAAAAGTGACTTCTCCCAGCACCTTCCCATTGCCACTGTGTCCTTCCAGCTCTGAAAGCAAATGGGGATTTTTGTATTGCACCAAGAAACATGTGAAAAACAAATTGTCTTTTTTTTTTTTTTTTTTGGCTCCAAGGCAGAAATAAGAGATCCTCCGTAACGAAACAGGACTGACTGAAAGGGTAGCCCAAAACTGCTCTTCTGATGCAGGAAATTATGAGGGCTGCCCTAAACTTTTAATCAGAGGCTCAAATTTTATTTGGAGCTCCAGACAAGGATAGCATCCCTTAATAATGCTCCTGACAGTTCCAAACTCCTGAAATTAATATGAGAGCAACGAGGATTTAATGGAAGTGCTAATTACAGATGCTGGAATTATTCTGCTGCAATTCAGAACCTCTGATGTGGAGAAACTCTTAGCACAGTTGGGCTGCCATCTAATTTCTGTGAAGTTTTGCTGTGAAAGGTGACCCTGGCTTTACATACCTTCCTTCTGTGAGATGTGGGCATCTTTCCTCCACACTGACTTCCACAGCTTGCAAAGAACTGGGATGCAAGCAATTAATTCCTCCTGCTCTGGAGATGCTACTACTCACAGCCCTTTTGAGTGCTCTTCCCTCTATTTCCCCTCTCATGATTAGTCATAATGTCCTCGTGGACTCACATCAGTTTTTTGGCTTTTTCCAAAAATGCTGGCTGGTTGTGCAGGTGGATAACCACAGATGGCTGAGGCAGTTTGTCCCTGGAGTGCCCCCTCTGCAGCAGGAGCAGCTGAAGCTCACGTGGAGCAGCTCCTGCTTCTCTGTGCTCCATGGGCTTGTTTATTAAATAAAAAAATTGGTGTCACTTCACCTGGTTATTCAGGGACTGTGGGGCATGGATGGAATGGAAGCCAGGCAGCCTCTAGATGAGAGAGATTGATCCATGCACTCAGTCTCTAACCCTGAGTGCACCTCCTAAAAAGCACAAATCTTTAGAAACAACCTGGCATTATCAGTAGACCTATTTATACCTTGCTTCAAAGCCACTTTTTACCCCAGACATTCTCCAAATCTCCCAGAGGTGTGAGGAGACCCTGCCAGGTCCCTAGTAGCGAGTTCTAGGCAAGCTGGGCAGGTGGGCTCCACCCTCAGCAACCACCTTTGGCTTTTTGAAGCTTTCATTTCATGGTGATGCCAGGAGATTGCTGCTGGCCTGACAAGCTGCTCTGGACGCCCTGAAGGATCCTGTCATCATCCTCCTAAAGGTTTTGTGGGGTTTTGGAGACTGGCTATATGGCAGCAAGCCCAAACTGCCCTCCTTGCATGTCCTGAAAATGCTCTCTCTGGATGTTTAGCATTCAGGAGAACAAGAATTAAATTGGAAGGCTTTAAAGTGAGAGCTTCAATTTCCAAGATCAGAGGAAGTCACAGACTGAGGGACTGGAGAGGGACCTTCCCCAAAACATGAACATCTTTTGATCTGTGCAACTTTTTCTAGTCTCTCTTACAGCCAGCTGTGAAACCTGGATCTTGATATTAGTTCCAACTGTTGAATGGCATTAGATGATTCATCTCTGCTATTAACACAAAAATGTAATACCATTTTCTGCTTTGCACATAATGCCTTTTGAGAAATAGATGAAGACATAAGGGACACCGAAGAAATATTTAATCTAAGCTTTTTTTCCTTCAGCCCTGCATTTTGTCACTCTATTGAATGATTACACTCCAGTTCCTGCCCTTCCCCAGTTACTCTGGAGACAGCGACAAAGGCAGGAGCCATCTCATCCTGCTTCAGTGCCCCTCTCCCGAGGGAGGCGTGTGCATCTTTTATCAAAAAGTAATAAATGTTCTTTGGTACAACAGAGTGAAAAGAAGGAGGGGAAAATCACCAAGCTGGTTTCAATATGCTCTGTTAATAAGCCAGAGCCACTGCCATAAAAATGCCAGCACCAGCATTGAAAATCGAAATATAATCTCAATGATTCAGCTGTGAAATCTAATTTGGCCAAAGAGGGGGCTTGGAGATTTTTCCACCCTCTCTGGTCAACATGGGGTCATGTGCATAAATACAAATACTCCTGGGAAGCTTTGCAATGAATCATATGCTCTGTGGCAATAAAGATGGAGAAGTTTTTATTGTTGTGGTAATTCTTGGCATGGGACATGGATTTTGTGGCTGAAAGACAATGGCAAATTTTATGGATTTTTGAGCTCTTATTTATTGTGAGGACCTTGATGGAGTGGAATTTGAACATCCCATTCCTCGCCCCCACTGCTATTAAAAAGGGAGCTTAAATAAATTAAAGATGAACTGGTAGAAGTAAAAATGACAGGAAAAATCTTATGGTGTTGAATTTTGGAGAAGGATATTTGTAAACCAAATACTTAATTCCAAATGTCACTGTAAAATAATGTTCTCCCTAAATTTCCCTGAAATCATGCACAATGTTGCTGACCTCAGCTCACACAAAACCTACTAACAGTAAGAATTTTGAAATCAAAATTTTCTACTAAAAATTGAGAATTTTGAATGCTGTCAGTGGGGACAGAATGACATTTTACACAAGAAGCTTAAAAGCTCCAGTTGTCTGTATATCTTAGTAGTGGGTGGCCTCATAACATCCATATTTGTGTTTACTGGGATTTGTTAGTGCTGTTATAGCTATGGTAGAATATACAGAAATAAATGAGTTAACTTCCCAGGGCTGGGAGCAGAAAATCCTTCTTTAGTGCCATTCTTGCTGCTGTTAAAGGTTTATAAAGAGGAAGCTGCATTTTTCTCAGCACATTATTATTGTGCTTGTTTCCCCAGCACTGACAGCAACCCCAGCACTTTCTCATGGTAGATGGGCAAAAGCCTGCTCTGCCTCCCATTAAAATCAATAACTATCTTCCTTAATTAGCACTCAAATGACAATCAGTCTTTTAACATTACTATCAATTAGGCCCAGCCCAGCCATAGCCTGTTGTTGGTTTGAATTCTCCCAAGTGAGCCAGGTTCACAGGGGCTGGGTGGGATTGTGAGCCAGAGCCCAGGGATTTGGGATGCATCCACCGATGGCCACAGGCTCCCTGAAATATTGCAGGAGGAGGCTCTCCTGAAACAACACAGCACAGCTGGGCTGATTGTCTTGTTCCAATCAAAGGAATAACTTGGATGTGTCAGAAATGTGGTTACATCCACAGAAAAGTGAGAAAGTGAGCCTTTCCTCCTTTTTTCCTCCCTGCTGAGGGCTGGAGTGACCTTGGCATGCAGTGAACTTTCCCCAGGAGCTGGGCTGGGGCCCAGGAATTAACACAAGGCTAATTACAGCACATAGGAGCAAAGGATAGCTGGCTGTGAAGCTTCAGGTTGGAAAGCCAGGGCATAATAATGCTGGGTTTATTCTTCTCCAAGCTCTGCATATCAAGGAACTGATGTAGATGTTGAGGAGGCACCATGGGAGCTGGAAATGATTGATGTGTCGTCGTGATTCCTCCAAAAACACCTTCCAAGGGGGACCTGGGACAGGGCAAGGCAGCTCCCAGGGACTGGAGCTTGTGTTTGCTGTGCAAGACTGTTCCTTCAGATTGGGATCAGAGTGTTTGCAGTGCTTCAGTAAAAAAAAAATTAAAAAAAAAAAAGAAAGAATGAAAGTGTTTTGATGAAGTTAAAAGCAAAGAACAAACCTGGTTCCCTGATGGCTCTACCAAGGTTTGCTGAAAATTAGCTACTCAGCACATGGTGATATTTGCTAGCAAAACAGACTAAATGATCTAAACCAAAGCACATGGGGCTGCTATAAACCTCCTATGCCTTAGATCAGAAAATTGCTTAGCACTGGCAATTTACTCTGACATCCCTCCTCAATCTAATAGAGATTATCCTCTGGAAAGGTCTGTTTTCTACTCTGAAAACTCAGACTGCTACATATTTTCCTCTGTCCCCAAAGCTTATATTACATTTGCACTATTTAAACTGCTGACTGTTTTTTATACTATTGTGCTTTACAACCACGTGGTACATTTGAATTAATTCTGCACATGGGAAAGAGAGGCAGACAGAAACCTGCTCCTTGGAAGTGAGGAGTATTTCCCCTTGGAGCCCTACACTTCACCTCCTCTCTCTGTTTTCCTCATCTGAGTTGATAGGAGACCCCCTTGGCAAGGACAGCAGTTGTCCATGTGGAAAAGCGACCTTTTAATTTATATTTTTCGCTTCCTCGGATCCAGTGAGCATCTGGAAGGAGGAGTGCAGCTCGTGCTGCTCTGCCAGAGGGTT
Source organism: Ammospiza nelsoni (assembly GCF_027579445.1). NCBI lineage: Eukaryota > Metazoa > Chordata > Aves > Passeriformes > Passerellidae > Ammospiza > Ammospiza nelsoni. Next base: position 6,768,067 of record NC_080642.1, on the reverse strand, counting down.
TTCAAGCAGCTGCTCCATGCAGGTGAGGGACGCTGCTCCAGACCAGAACTCACCTAAGAGCATTAATTAAAACACAGAAGTATCTAAGTGTGATGGAGCCTGTGCTGATCAGGAGAGGCATCTCAATCTTATTTATTTTTGCTTTGGACATTCCAGCACAGTCTGGTGTAAGCACAGCAGTAAATATGGACAGAACCAGGGCTTTCCCTGCAGGATGGAGGCTGTGAGCTGCCACAAAACACAAGCATGGCACCCTGATGTCACCCTGGTTTTTTAAGATTTTCTAAGCGTTCTGATGTTGACATTCTTGTAGTGAACTTTCTCACACACTTTCTGTAAATAACTCATTGTTTTGCATTCCTTTATGGAGGAGGAGAAAGTCGATAGACTGTTAGTTTGACCAGTGTCATTGGAGAGGTGGCACTGTCACCCTCCAATCCGCTGTCACTTTTAGAAAGCTATAAATGTTGGAGTCAGAAAATAAAGTTCCTTTTATCTTCACCTTGAGAACAGCGGTGTGTGCTTGTGTTTTTTCGTGTCCTATAGTGACACCCCAGTGTTCAGGGCCAGGTGAACAGGGCCCTGAGGAACCTGATTTAGTGGGAGCCATGGTTGAGGGATTGTAACTAAATGATCTTTAAGGTCCCTTCTAACCCACACCATTCTGTGCTTCTTGTGGCCATTTAGCCTGGACTGCCTGTCAAAGCAGGAGATGGGGATTCAGGGGCAGGAAGCAGAGAAACAACTTCCCCACTTTCATCTTTGCTGTCTTCTTTATTCATTTACATTTCACAACCAGATTTAATTTATCTAGATGTGCCAGCTCAATGAAACTTCTGTTTCTTCTTAACTGCTGTGATAATCTCACCTCTGCTGCCTCCTGAAAATAGAAAAAGCCATGCAGATAAAATGGCCCATTTTGATGAGTATCCTTGAGATTTTTCAGCTTGCTTTTCTTCACATCACAGAAAACTTCAAATTTCACCTCAGCACCTGAGGCTCTGATTTCAATTTACATTAATTTCAGACAGCACAAAGTGATTCCCTAATAGCTGAGAGCATTGTTAATCCCTCTCTTTTTTAAGGTAAAGAAAGAAGAAAACGGTCTAAAAGAAATTCATATATTGTTCATAATAACAATTTGCAATGAAGCAAAACCCTTAATGTCCCTATGAAAGTCCTTGCAATAAAATACATACAGTTCCTTGTTTGGCTCCTAATTCTTATTTCACACTTTTTATTTGCTGGGCTTTTTTGATTTTCTAAGCAAGATGGGGAAAATGAACTTTTGGTGCTCAGTTCACAGGAGCACTCAGATCAAAGAGAAGTGAGAGTCCTCCCTAACCCTGAGTAACTCCCCTTGCTAAAGGTAAGGAGGGGGATGAGGGGAAATCCACACCCTGTGTAGGGTTTTCCAGTTACATCACAAGGTCTGATGGGGAGTCTCCAGAGGAGAACTTCAAAGCCTGGTCACTTAAAAACCCCAAATCGTGATCCATATTCTGACAGAAAGGTCGTAGCTCTTGCTTCAGCTTGGGAAAGTGAGAAATGGCTTTATTTAACAGCAGAGCACTTATCCCCCTTGAAATGCGAATGAAGATTAATCCTTGGTCACACAGGGAGAGACTTTGCTTTGAAATGGCTGTTACAGTGATTTTAAATTAACATACACAGCACACACAGTGAATTCTTTTCCTCTGAGTGTGTCCACTCTGGGCACTTTTTACCACAATTTAATTGGCTGCCAATTAATGTAAAGTAGTCAGACATTTTTAAGGCCAGGGTAGACATTTTCCCACATTACTCTGCAAGCTGGTTGATAATTAATCTGAGACATCTCTCCTCCCCAACCCCAGAGATAGGTAAAACTATCAGATAGCAGACACTCGTTACTAAAAACCACAATTATATCTTCATTTACAACAGCAGAGGAACAATGTTTAATTAGTTATATGATATTATTTGTGGACAACTGACTTCCATATAGACAATGTCTAGAGTGCCTCAAGTCATATATTTGGGTTTGAAAATTATCTCAGGAAATCATTTGCTCCTTTGTGCTTCTCTTCTGGCCTCCTATTTAACACCAGCAAAAGAGAATGAAGAAGTCTTTTATCCAAGGTAAGGTGTATTCTTTTCAATAATGAGTTCGTGGATTTCTTTTCTAGTCAACGAAATGTCAAGAAATTAAGCAAGATATTTTTTTCCAAAAATTTATTCAGCCTGCAGTTATTTGTGACTTTCTTTGGGAAAAATGGAAGGATTTTTAGAAGAGACAGGCTTCTACAAAGCATGTTGCATGTGTAGGCACTACTTCATCTGCCATCCCTGGAAATTGGATGGAGTGAAGGCGGAGGCGCCTTTGCATTTGCCTGACATTTCCCATTCCCTCTGTACACAGGATAACCTCAGGCTCACCACAAGCACAGAATCTGTTTGGGACTCTCACTCTTGCCTTCCCTTGTCTTGCAGAGATGCCCCAGCACCCCAGACAGAGCACTGCCCCTCTGTACAAGGGGCTGTGCTGTTCCTGCTGGAAGGCACAGGGAATGAGCAGCTCACAGGAACACAAACCCACTCACCCCATGTCTGATCTCATTTCCCAGTGAGCACAAACACCTCCCTACAGCTGCCAGGTGATGAAAGCCCTCCACTCTGCCAGCTAATGATGGTGTTTGAGCCAAGCTGGTCCTTGAGAGAGAGGAAAAGGAGCTGGCAGAGCCTCCTGCTTTCTGCTGGTCCCCACCCTCCTCCAGAGTGCCAGTGACTCACGCTCACATCTCCAACAGCAGATGCTGCCCAGTGCTGATGTGAAAGATGCTGCCAAAACCTCTGGGGCCTCTTTCCTTTGCCAAACGAAGGCAAAATATTTCAGTAAGTGGGACCAAGTGGACTGTTCTGCTCCCAGGACCCTTGTTGAACTCAGGACTTGCACCAACACCTCAAGTATGAGTTCTGCTGGGCCCTCAAAGCCCCCAAGCCTCAGACAATGTCTCAAATATGATTCATTGCAGGCAAGCTCAGGGGGATCTGGTGACCACAGGCTGGACTGGGCTGGTCCACCTTCCTCAGTCTGTCATCCCAAAGGTGCACTGGTCATAATGGGACTGATGGAGCCTCTGGAGCTGGTGCTGCACTGCAGACAGCAGCATGGACACCCCCAGCCCCAGTTAACAACAATAAAACAACTCTCACCTTCACTTGCAGAGAGGGGTTTCAGCTTCGTGATTTCTCCCCACACCCCATCAAAGCCTCTCCAATTCTGCTGACACCCCTGTGGCTTAAGGACTTGAAACTTCTTCCAGGGAGGTTGGAGGAAAGCCCCTGCACAAACATTGAAAGGTTCTTAATCAAAGTCAGTAAGTGCCAGAGCAAAATGAATTGAACTTTGGGGTGAAAAATGGCTTTTCTTTTAAAGAAAGGTGGATACTTTCTATTGATTTTTTTTCTTTACTTAGGGTTTTGCAGCAAATCCATAAAGAAACTTTCACTGCAATGTTCTTGGAAATAAATGGTCCACATATTATACACATTCATTTACACCCAGCAGATCTATCTAAAAAGAATAGGAACTGATTGAGTTAGCTTTCTGTAAATGAAAAGGGGCTTGGCTGTACCAGTCTTTTTGCAAAGTAATTTATCTGCTTGAAAGTTGGATCATCAGCTGTAGTTAAACCTCATTTTGCTTTCAAGATGCTTGTTTTGTACTTCCAGTCTAGGCTTTTTCTAAACCATCACGAGCTCAATTTTTAGCTTAAGTTTGCACAAATTTCAATGAATTAGGTCACGACTAGGCATGAGCTTTGTTGCTAGCTCAGTCTAACCACCGTGTGACCTGGGGCAGCAGATGGTGGGACAACCAAGGCAGCTCCTGGGAAATAGCCCTTGGTAAACAGGTAACACCAACATGGCTGTAAGGAATATAACCTGTGAAGAATTCTGCTTTTTTTAGTGGGGGTGCTTATTAGATATTCAATCATGCTTCTTAAACCAATAGCTTTCACATCCTGTTGCCTTCTTGGTTTCCTGTCTGGACAGCTACACGAACTCTGCAAAGAGGCAGGGTGGCTTTTGGGTTTTGAGAACTTCTCTCTCATTTTCCCATTGCATTCTTTCTAGAGGAGCAGCAATCCCAAATCTTTCACCACCAGTAGTCATCTGTGCCTCCTTGCTGAGTTTATTCCACCACCAGCACAGGTCTTGGATATTAGCTACCCTACTGCCCACAGGCTTCACTTTGATACCAGCCTGCTCAGACACAGGTTAATCCTGAGGAAAGCCTCCCACAGGATGCTCTTTCCTTCCCTCCTCCTCACATGGATCAGTGAGCTCCTGAGTGGGGTGGGCAGGGAGCAGGGCAGTGCCCAGGGCACATCCCCAGAGCCCTGCATGGGGGAGCTGAGAGCTCAGAGTTCCAGAGATGCTTTGATGTCCAGAGAGCAGCAGCTCTTTAGCTTGGGCTTGCTCCCAGGGATGCCCATCCCTGGTTTTGGGTAGATCTGCCTCTGCTCCCAGGGATGTCCATCTCTGGCTTTAGGCAGATCTGCCCCTTGGTGAGGGCACAGCCCAGCAAGGCTCCTGTTCTGTAACACCACAGGAAGATTGGGGCACCCCAAGGTCCTCAAAGGTTGCAGCAGTTCACAGGCACAACTCAGGCCACAACCACACCAGCAGACAGTGCTGGGGACATCACTGTCACCCACTCCAGCACCTGAGGTGCTGCTGCTTAAGCTTTGAGGACACACACTTCATTTTGTGGGTGAGGAATCAGGAAAAAGCAGCTGGAAGGACATGCTGAGCCCCAGCAGCTGACAGCAGTCCTTTGAGTGGAGTGGATCCAGTCCATGGCAGCCATGGGTCAGGATGGACAGAACCAAACAAGCAGCTGCTTTGTCCATGTCCCCTTACCTGCAGGAATGTCTGACAGCCTGGCTGGAAGGTGCAGGAGAGCTCCCAGCCCACATCAGCCATCCTGGGTGCAGGGGCTCTCCCCAGGGCTGGTGGGTTCAGGCTGAGGTCTAAAAGAGAAGCTGACCACGGGCAGGGCTGCGCTGCCTGGCCCTGACAGTGTTTTACCTGACTTGCAGCCCTGGGGGAGGAAAAGCCTTCAGAAATCAATATTAGCGGATTTTAAATTAAGTGCTAAATTATCTCACTTTCAGTCACAGTGGATTTACTCCAGAATGGTTCCTACAAAAATTTACTGTTTTTCCTTGCAAAAAAAAATAAGTGTAAAGTACAGCACACCATGTATTCCCCCTAAAAGGAAAGAGTAAAAATTCCTTCTTCTTCCCTAAATCTATGTAGAGACATAGGTTTACCAGATTTACCAGATTTATCTCACAGCAAGTCACTGGTGAAAATATCATGATGTAACATTATTTGGGGAATAAACCCCTCTTACTGTTTGTATGAGGTATACATACAACAATGATATCATACATAACTCTTGTGAGCTTATAAAAATATGGATAGAAAATGACCTACAAGTTGTTTTTCCCCTTGGCTGTGAGATCAGGTGCCAGTAGCTCTGACCAGTGTACACTTCCACATTACTGCAGTGCAAGGGAATCTTTTTTTATGCCAGGAAACACCTGTGATGGAAAAACAGCAATATAAATACTTCATCATTTCAGCCACAGCTGCTCGGTGGCTCTTGTGCTGAATTCTAAGAGATAGCAAAACCCGTAATCATTTCCCTCTTCTGCAGTTTGTAGCCAAAACATCATTACAGTCAAACACCAAAGCTTTGCAAAATGCAGGAGGTGAAATCATGACCCCCACATTTAGATGTTTGCAGGCATGTGTGCCTGGTTTCCTGCTCCCAGGGATGCTCCTCAGGTACCCACCACGTGTCTGACAGGGGGAGGTGAGTTTGGAGTTCTGCGTGAGCTTCACCTGGAGCTCTTTGTGCTGTGCTGTGATGGTGCTCACAGGGGTTCTTGGATGAGGGAAGAGATGAGGATCTGACTCCATGCTTCAGAAGGCTTGATTTATTATTTTATATTACTTTGAAACTATACTAAAAGAATAGAAGAAAAGGTTTCATCAGAAGGCTAGCTAAGCTAAGAATAGAAAGGAATGATAACAAAGGCTTGTGTCTCAGACAGAGAGCCTGAGCCAGTTGGACTGTGATTGGCCATTAATTAGAAACAACTCTATGAGATCAGTCAAAGATCCACCTGTTGCATTCCACAGCAGCAGATAATCATTGTTTACATTTTGTTCCTGAGGTCTCTCAGCTTCTCAGGAGGAAAAATCCTAAGGAAAGGATTTTTCATAAAAGATCTCTGTGACGCTGTGCTGTGGCTGCTGGAGAGAAAGATCTTCTGACAACACATCAGGGCAGATGAATTTCTCAATAAATTTAAAAATAAATTCTTAATAAAAATAAAAATAAAAATAAATTTATAATATATTAGCTATATGCTCTTGATTTGTGTCAATCAGCACTGCTGAAGGCTCTAGATGAGGATGTCCCAACCAGCCTGGAGGGTGCTCAGGCACTCCAGGGTTCTTGTGATGCCAAATCTGCCTGTTAATTGATGGGTCACAACCTGTCTGTCAATGCCCTTTTTTTTTTGGTGGTTTTGGCTGTATCCAGGTGCTGTGGGGAGGTTGTAGTCCTGGGGGAGCTGGGTGGCAGCTCTGGGAATAGGGAGGAGCTGTGTCCCTGTGTGACACCCAAGGTTTTTGTGAAGAATGGAGCTGCAGGTGCATGGAAATGCAAACGGATTGTCCTAGAGAAAGAGTCTGTGACACTGGGGGTATGCCCCAGGGCTGGCCTCATTCACTCCATCTGCACCTGGGTCAGGATGGTGTGAACAGACTCACATTTGCAGATTGAGGAGAATGATAAACTCCTCCTGAATTCTGAGAACTGGGCTCTCAGATCAGTACTGGGAGGCTCTGCCATCAGCAAATATGCTGTGATGAGTACTGGATATTTTATGGGAACTCACTGGCCCCATCCCAGCTTGGGCTGGGTCAGATGCTCATCCCTTACACTCTCTTTTTTGCACTCTCTTTGCTTTTTATGTGGCAAATAACTCCCACCAGTGAATGCCAGGGTTTTTTGCTCATGAGCATTTACAGACATGGTAAATCTTCCTTAAAGAGACTTAAAGAGAGTCAAACTCCATAGCCTGGTGCACACATTGTACGTAGTAATTAAAAGCTCTTATCACAACAAGTTTTGGTTTAAATATAGTTCGTAATTCCCTCTGGACTACAGAAGGAAAAAGTTATTCCAAAGCAGTGTATGACAGAGCAGCCTGTGAAATTCATATCCCTTCTGAAAGCTGGGTGGAGAGACCTTTCCCAAGGAGAGCTGGAGGGGGAAACTGAAGAGACAAAGAGAGAGAAAGAAAAGAGAGCAAGAAGACTCAAAGCAATGAAATACTCACCCCTTTCTAAATAAATACCTAAACTCACTTAACATCCCAGCTGGATGGGTGTGCAAAGATATCCTGAGGGAGGAGAAGTGCTGAAGGGCAAAAGGAGCAATGAAGTTCGACTCTGACTCAAACCAGCCCACTGTGAAGGGTGCAGGAGGGCTGGCAGTGCCACCAGGGTCTGACCCTCTGGGCTTTGTGCTGTTTCTGCTATAGGGAGCTCTTTGCTATAGGGACCATTAACATCCCTGACTTCTATCTTCAGCTCAAAAAACGAAAATTTGGTGTGCTGAATGTGAAGATGAGGGTGTGTTTTACTGCAATAGAAACCTGCCTCATGCCTTGCTCTCCACAGCCCAGGGCATCCTCTGAGGATTCTCTGAGTGCTCTCTTGCCCAATGACTGAAAAATATCAGCATTTTTTTGGTGTCCGTAATGCTCTGTGGAGAAGCCCAATGCAAGATAATCAAAGAGTGGAAATGGGCGTTTATTTCTTCACTTTTCTATACATTCAGCTTGACAATGCACCAAGGGGAAGGTCAGAGCCCCTGCTGGTGCTGTCAGGGTTGCATGGCTGGGCAAGGAGCACAGGTCCCTGGAGCCCCCTCCTCCTGCTGCAGCATCCCCAAATTACACACACATCTGTTCCAGCACCAATTAGTCATGTGATGTTTGAAACATCAAATATTCTCTCCCTGCTTATCAACACTGCAATTATGGCCTGTCAGGGTTTTATGCTCTACTCAAAATAAACACCCAAATGTTCACATTAACCCTTCAGCTCCTGGGGCTGTGGGGTTGCACAGCAGTTTGGGGGCTGAGCAGGGACCACAGGGCTCCTGCTGTGGGGTAAAATGGGGGAGAGGGGCACTGACTTGTACAGGGTGTGTGGTGCCAAAGCCAGGCTTTGAATTGAAGCTCTAGACTATTTGCTCAAAGGCTTTCATAATATTTCACTTTTTTTCCTTGTGATGCTATGAATACAGTGCAGCTACCTTGGCTGGGGCAAAGTTTTAAATCTTCCTTGGAAGAATTGATAATAATTTTTTTAAACCCCTATTTCTCCTGAATCACAGGGTATTTTTCAGTGTAACTGAAAATTTACAGGAAAGAAACATATCTTAAGGGAGTTTTAATTTTCTTTATTAAAGGATGGTTTACTTTTGATCTGCCAACCCTGGCTCTGCTCTTCCCTCCTCCATGACCTTCCTCTCTCCACTTTTCACACTTCTCTTGGCTTTTCTGTGCAGCATTTTGTTTGGAAACTTGGAGCTACACAGCAGACAGCAGTTAACAGTAATGATGTGCTTTTTATTTTTTAAAATTTTACTCTCTATTGCTGCTTAATGACCTAAACATCTTGAATGCTTTTGATAAGTTGACTGAGGTGTATATATTAAATTCCTGGTGTTTCTGCTGTGAAGGGCTCCTAGCAATGAGCAATGTCAGAGCTAATGTGCAGCTCTCAGGGCCTGGGACACACTGCAGCAATGTCAGGAACCAGCCCATGTAGAAATCCTGCTTCAAGGATGCTGCTGCAACACCTCCCCTGCAGAAAATGTCAATGTCAAACAGAGAAGAAAAGCAATGGGATTGACTTGTACTAAGGAAGCTCAGCTGTGTCCCAGCCTGCTCTTTATCAGTGTCACAGGGGACATTCATTATCCAAGTTTATCTCTGCCCTGGGATTACTTATTTCTTTAAGGGAGAGCTTGCTGCTGATTTTCATCTTGAATGGCAGTACTGATCCAGTGCAACATTCCAGCTGGTTAGGTAAAGTTACCCAACTTCTACTTTTGCCTCCATCTTTCAAACAAACAAACAAACAAAAAAGAGACTATGGTTATAAAAATGTTATTTATAAGAATACTTTAAGAATTGATATTTTCAAGCAGCCCTTTTCCTACTATTTATTATTTTGCCTTTGGAAGATAATGTTTGGACAATTTTCTTTTCCTCCAGGAGCTGTATTGGATGCTGCCTTGCACTGGCTGTTGATGAGATCTGGAGGATGAGCTCTTGCACAGTCTCTGTGCTGTGCTGGACAGGTGAGCTGGGTGGAAATCTCCCTCAGAGGTCTCTCCCAGCCCTTTTGCTTTGCTCAGGGGCTCTGTGGCAGCAGTGTGGCAGATGGAAGCACAGCTGGGATGCAGAGCTGAGGGGATGCTGCTGATGAGGGGAGCCAGCCCAGCCCAGCTCTGCTGCTCACCAATGGCTCTGAGCTCTGGAAGGGCTCTCAGGCCTCAGTGAAGAATGGCTTTAGTGCAGCCTCTAAAAATGCTGCTGTGACACAGCCCTGCTCTTCTGGGCCTTCAAAGGTCGGAGTTTTGCATGCATCTGCTATTTCTAAGGCAATTCAGAGCAGACCACAGATGTCCCATTGCCCAAGTCCTCACTGCAGCACGAGCTGGGCAGGGCAGCCCATGTTTTGAAATACTCACAGAAGTTTTATTTCCAGACAGATGTGGACAAATTGTGCCTCCAAGGGTGCAAGCTGAGCACCTGGGTTTGATCCTGTGCCTCTGTAAGATAAACAAAGCCATTTCCCATGCCCGAGCACAGCAAGGCCCAGTTTCCCCTGTCCCTCAGGCCAGCCTGGCTCCTGGGCAGGCCCAGGGATGTGCTGCTCTGCCCATCACACCCCTGCAGCACCCAGCTCTAGCCCTGGCTTGCTCAAGGGACAACCAGGAAGACAAAATAACCCAATTCAGCTTCCAAGCCCAAGCCCTTGCACAGAATCTGGGCAAGCTTTCCCTGCTGAGCTCTTACTGCTGCAGGTTCTGTTCCACACCAAAACCACTGCCCTTGACAATATTGCGGGGGAAGGGTAGATAGAGGTCTAATTGTGTCAGGAACTCACGTTTTAGAAAAGGAACTTACTTGCTGCGGCAGTTACGTCTAAATATGGACAACACTGGACAAATTAGACTAGTGAAGAGCTTTTTTTTATTGTTGGCACATCAGTCTCAGAACATTATTACAATGGAGATAGGATGTTAACAGTTCGCTGATCTACACAGAATGTCAGAGAAGGTGGGGTGATACAAAATGACATAAAACTGTCTCAGTTTAGATTTCAGCTAATCATACATAGAACAACACATTGACAAGCATTCTATTCAATCTTATAAAACACACGTAATGGTAGTTAAAACAAAGACTGGTTCATAAGAGACAAAGAACAGAGCTCTATTCATGCTAACTTTCTAAAGATATACATTAATAACTTTGTTGCCATCTTAAAGGTAATTCTACATAGGCTTATTGTTATTTGTCACGTATGCTCTACTGCTTGGGAAACTTTTCTGCTTGCTTGGAAAACTTTTTCTGCTGTATCTGCAATGCTAACAAAACTTCAGTCTGAGGCTTATATACTTTTTTAACCATTTTAACCATTTCTCAAAAACCCTCTAATTTTATGGATTCCAACAGACAAAGCCAAGTCCTTCAGGTCTCCCAGGCCAAATACAGCACTCAATCCCTGCTCTTTGTCTCCACTGTGCTTTTGCCCTGTAATTTGAAAAAATTCCAAATTTTTCCCTTGTGCCCAACAACAGATCTGTGTGTTCTGGGGTGTTCAGAGCATGAAATACTGGCTCTGGGTGCTGTAGCTGGAGCCTGGAATGTGTTTCTCTACACCACAGCCTGGTTTGTGGTTTCTCTCCATGTGATGACTCAGTTTAGTGCAAATACCACAGTTGGGTGATATCTCATTTCGATACCAAAATGACATTTGATTTGTTTACAATGGAGAGTAAATGGAAGTAAGAAATATGTTACTTTGAATTTCAAAGAGAAAATCTTCATCTGAAGAGATCAAACGCCTTCTTTGTATCTTTTAAGATAAAAAGCTTTTGATACTATCACAATCCACCTTTGGAAATATTGGGATAAGAAATATCATTATCCGACAGAAAAATATTTTGCTGAAAAATTGTTTTTTCTGCTTCTGAGAGAAATACCTGATACCTGTAGAAAGATGTGTCACAGGAGAAGACTTTCAGTGGTTTTACAGGAAGCCACATCTGGTTCTGGCTTGCCTGGGTCAAATTCCCAGTGCAGGCTGGCAGGGCTGGAGCTTGGAGCTGCTGGTGTGTGCTCAGGCACTCAAGGACAGCAAGGATGCTGCTCCTGCCCCTTGCAGCCCACGCTGGCTGCTGCTGGCAGGTACACAATTAACCTTGCTAATCAGCAGCTCTCTGAGGAAGGAAGTGCACTGCTCCTGCAGGGAATTCATTTTTTTGCTTCAGGTTGATTGATATTCATGTACTTCAATATTTCAGCGTTGCTCTGCTAAGAGTGTCAGGTCTGGCTGGAGCAGGAGGGATTTTTTTTCTCTGCTAGAGCAAGGCAGAATTGCTCTGCAGGAGCTGGTGCTGCCCTGCAAACCTGATCTGGGCTGCTGGAATGCTTAATAGCACTTGAGGAAATACAGGGCAAGGAAGACAAGGGATCAAAATCTACAGGGGTAAACATCAAGTGAACTGAAGTACCAGAGGGAAAATAAGGATTTGAGGAGGGATTTGGTGGATCCCAGGAGGCTGGCTGCCTTGTGCCTGTGAGCCTGGGTCTAATGTGGGTCTTGCCCTCATGGTTATTTAAAACTCAGACTGAGTTGGAGAGTGTTGGTGTGTCTGTCCCAAGTGAACAGAGCAAGTTTGGCTGCCAGAACAGGCTGGAAAAGCTGAATTTCAGCAATTCACTGCCAAAGAGAGTGTCTGAAGGAGTGGGTAATGCCTGTGAACCCCTCAGCAGGACCTGGCCCTGGGGTGCACTCACTGGTAGCAGGCAGATGCTGTAGTAGGTTTCAAAAGCAAAATTTGTTCCCAACCATGATGTTCTAAGCTTGGATTTGCTCATTACTAATTTTTCCAGGTAACAGCCTGTGGAATGAACCTTTATTGGCTGTAAACCCTTTCTGAAAGACAGAGCAGCATTTTTCTACTTGAGTCATCCTCCAGCAATGAAAGTGAGTCTCCAAATTTGGGGAAAGATTTGTCACCCACTAGCACAATCATATATATTTACAGGCTGTATTTATGCATGAATGTAATATAATTTTTAAAGGCTGTTCTTTTGCCAGGCTATCTTATAAAAGACCATCTGAACATGCAGATGTGGTGCTCCATCTCTCAGGGTGCTGATCCAAGGCATTGCTGGTGCCTCCATTACCTTTCCTCACCATCTTTAGCCATGCAGAAATGCAGCTGGAGAGGAGAGTGCTTCAGTGTCCCAGCATTTGCTCCCCTGCATTGGCTGTGGCCTGAGAGATGCTCACGCTCCCTCTTTATTTAATAAAATCATCACTCCTTCTCAGATAGCTTTCCCCAGCTGAATTTATCAGTTTAAACAACTCAATTAAAAGGCCAGAAAAAAGCCCTTAAGGGCTCTGCCTTTCATCACTGGCGAGAAGATGAATGCTGTACAAAGAGATTGCAGAGATGTGACAAACAGCATTGCAAGTAAACCCTGAAAATAAAAAGAGAAGGAAAAATTTCCCAAGCAAATATCTACATTTTCTCTCTGTGTTACCCCAGCCAGGCCTGGCAAGACAACACAGCCCCTTCCCCTGGGTGTGCCATTGGCTGGTGGGTTGAACTTTCTCCCTTGTGCCTTGTGGGTCACACAGGAGCATTTTGGTTTCACCCTCTGCAGTTCCCATCCTGCAGGGATTCAGCCCAGGGGAAAATTGTTCAGACACCCCACCAGTCTCATGCTCCAGGCTGAAGAGAGGCTTAAACAATATATATATTGTTTTTATGGAAAACCAGCCATTAAGTTGCCACTGGGGCTGGTGCTTACTCTGGTAACCAAGGCAGTTTCAGCTGTGTGTGTCAAGGCTCAGCTGTGTCAGCTCTGTAAAGCCAGAGCAGATGTCTTTGTGTCCAAAGAGCTCATAGGCCATGATGGGACATCCAGGTGGACACCGCTGGGCATGGGGAGCAAGCACTGGTACTGCCCAGATGGGAGAGACACAAATTTTGCTGTGGGACAGTTTTCTGCGTCACTGTTCTATGAAAGCAAGGTCCTGGAAGCCCATAGCATTTTGCTGGATTTATTCTTTCTGGGCTTCTGCCTCCCTTTTTACATCAGTGGCACAAAGTCAGCAACAGGGCTTGTGTTTCTGGGACACCCCAAGGCCAGTGGAGTCAGGAATGGAAGGCCCAGACTGAATCCCACAGTTATGGAGAGACACAGGAAAGTCTTGAGCTGCTACAAAGCCCACATCTAGACTGTCTCATCCTCCACAGAACTGTGAAATATTGAGAAGGTAGATGTAATTAGTTTCCTTTTTTTTCCAGTTCAAATAGCTCAAGTATTTACACCTTGCATACACTTATGGGTTTCCCAAGAAACTGGAGATGCTACACAGTGCAAATGTGTTATGCTTTGAGTTTACATTAATTCTTAATATTTCCTGTGCTGGAGATATTCTGGAATCACTGAGCAGGAGCTTTTCCAGATTCAAAACAAATGTTGAAAAAACCCAAACATGAAGTCACAGAGAACAAGAACCATTGAGAAAGTCTGTTCCACAGTCATGCTGTAGTCACCATGGCAAAAAAATTTTGAAACAACCCAGGTAAGACAATTAGTTTTGCTTCATTTCTTCTTGTTGCATTGCCTTACTGTGCTTCTCCACATTTTCACAGAACATGGTGATGTGCACCAGGGCTGCTGCTGGCTGGAAACTGGTGGTAAATCCAGGTGGACCCTCATGGCTTGGGGTCTTTGTGGCTTGGGGTCATTGTGGGTATTGTCTGGGAAGGATCCATTGTGAGAGGTGTAGGATTTGGTCTGTCTTTGGGGCTGATGGCTGGCTTTGCCCAGTTTCAACTTTATTGAGTGCACAGACACCCTGACCTTTGGCCTGGCATATGGGGGCACCAGCATGCAATGGAGGAACCTGGGGTTTGGTGGCTACAGAGTCTCTTTGTCAATAGATTTTCCGGAGTTTTGACACGAAGGAGTTCAAAAACCAATAGTAAACTGGCCCTGCTTCCAATGGGTCAAAAATGTCTGAAGATTATCAGCTTGGAGTTGTCAGAACATTTCCTTCAAGTTGTTTTCAGCAGGAAGATGATCTGCTTGAGCTGAGCCCTGCTCAGGACAGAGCCCAGAGTTTGCTCTGCTCCAGCAGGAAAGGGATCCACAGTAGACTGGTGAGGCCTCACTTGGAGTATTGTATCCAGTTCTGGGCCCCTCACTTTAGGAGGGACGTTGAGATGCTTGAGCGTGTCCAGAGGAGGGCAACGAGGCTGGTGAGGGGCTTGGAGCACAAGCCATATGAAGAATGACTGAGGGAGCTGGGGTTGTTTAGCCTGGAGAAAAGGAGACTCAGGGGCGACCTCATCACTCTCTACAACTTCCTGAAGGGTGGCTGTGGTGAGCTGGGGGTCGGCCTCTTTCTCTGGGGGACAACAGATAGAACAAGAGGACACAGTCTCAAGCTGCGTCAAGGGAGATGCAAGTTAGAATTAAGAAGGAAATATTTCACAGAAAGAGTGGTCAGATACTGGAATCATCTACCCAGTGAGGTGGTGGAGTCATCATCCCTCGAAGAGTTCAAAAAAAGACTGGATGTGGCACTTGCTGCCATGATCTAGTTGAATTGTTAGAACATGGGTTGGACTTGATGATCTTATAGGTCTCTTCTAGCCTTGAATTTCTGTGATTCTGTGATTTTGGGGAAAAGAAGGCTCTCCATCAGCCTCCCTTAACCTAATCCTCTCCACCCTCACTGACATCTCAGCAGTGCTCTCCTCTGAAGGACATATCTCCCTGTTCCACTCTGGTTCTGCCCATATGGTACCACTGCTGTGACCCTGCCTGAAGGTCACTCACCAGGGCGGGGTCAGGGCTCCTGTGGAGAATGGTACATCCCTGTGGAGTTAGAGCCTGTGCCACCATGCATATGTACAAGTGGTGCAGCAAGGAAGCTGTTCAGGCAGCTCTATTTCTGGCATTGTGTAACTTTGGAGTGCCTGCTTTTGCAACCTGAATAATGTGCTTTTAAGTATAGAGTTTGGGAGTTTTTTTTTTTTTTTTTTTTTTTTTAGGATGTAATTATAATCTTGTTCTACATAATTTAACAGCATCAGGGCAGGAGATTTTTATCCAAGGCTGGAAGTAATTGTCAGGCTGGTATTGAGCAGCCAAGCGGCTCGAGGGAAGGACAGAGCTGCTCGTTTCCCAGTCACAAAGTGGAGGAGAGGAGAAGCCCACCCCTGGGTCTGCACACAGAGCCTCTGCAGTGGGCAGGGTGCCTTGTGAACCTTGAAGGGTAAAGATCATCACCAAAATATCTGCACCACAGATGTAGAAGATAGGAGTGACATTTGGGTATGGTGGCACGGCCAGAGGTGACTGCCACCTCCTGTCCTGCTCTTGGAGCGAAGTGTGGAAGGTTTGAGTTTATCTCAGGCATGGAGCAGCAGGGTTTGGGAGCTGGGGTGTGAGTCAGCTCAGCAGAAGTGCAACTGCATGAGAGGGCCCTGGATGCTCGTTCCTCACTGTTCTCTTTGGGTCATTTGTGGTGATGGGTCCATAAAAAGCTGCTGGTGTGGTGGCCAGCTCCAAAGTCAAAGGGCTGCTGCCACCAAAGTCCCCAAGCCCAAGCATCTGAACATGAGTTAGTGCTATTTACATGGCTCTGATGGTGGGAAGTAGATGGAATTTCATCTTTGCTTCTGCTTTCCTGCATGTGTTGATCTGCATGGCCAAGATCTCACCTGGAGAGAGGCCAGGAGGGGTGGGAGAGGACTCTGAAAGGGTACGAGGGAACAGCCCATTTCCTAGATCATTAATTTGCTATCTGCAGCCAGAGTGTTATTGGCTCAGGAGGAAGGACTGCCAGGGACAGCAGTGCAAATCTGGGACTGCAGAATGATTTCTCTTCTTAAGGTCACTACTGAGTGGCACAGCCCTGGAGAAACAGTGAGTGCCTCCCAAATTCCTGTGCACAGACCATGTCCTCAGAGCCCTGGATGCTGAGGACAAGGCATGATGTGCTGGTGGGACAGGGACTCTTGGAGCTGCCTGGTCTCCCCTGTGCCCTTCTCTGATTTGGGTTGCAGTCCTTCTCTCCTGGCTGCTGCCTCAGGATTAACTTTCTGGTTGAAGTTATCAGGTTATCTCCTGGTTCTGACAGCAGAGGGTCTGGATTCCCTCCAATGCCAGCTCTAATTTTCGTGCTCTTTAACAGGGGAAAGCCTCCTGGAGAGCTCTGCCAGCTCTGCTCCTGTGTCTTTCACTGGCTTCTTCGAGTTAAAAGAGTGAAAAATGGAGAGTGATGGAGTATTAGCAGAAAATCAGGTTTTTAAATGAGGTTAGCCAATTTCTCCACTCACAGCCAAGTCCATCACAGCTTCTGACTCGACTCCTGCTCCTATGAAAAGACCTGTACTCCAGGCACTTTCCTACCAGGGGCTGGGATGTCCAACCCCTGCTGCAGCAGGCTCCCATAGGCTCACTCAGGATTGTGTCCAGAGGGTGTTTAAATAATTCTGTTTTGACACTCAATACTCAAAACTTTTAGCATCTGGTTCAGTGGGCCTAGTAAGCTGCTACTCCTTGGGAAGGGCCATGTGTTGTGCCCATGAAATGAAAACCTGGATCTTATATGCAAACATGATGTGTCTGCCAACAGAGAATGATGCCCCTGAACATCCCCTGCCCTGGGAAACCCCTGTGTGTGAGCAGATAATCCTCATTTCTCCTGAGCAAAGCAGAGCATCTCATTTCCTCATGTTTGCTGTTTGTCTTTCCCTCTCCTCCCTGGTGTCTGTTTAATAGAAACCTTGGATTAGTGGCACTTCACAAGCTGTGGAAAAACCTGCTCTGGGACAGATTTCTTGGCCTCTGTTGTGCTTTCAGGTGGGAGATCTTGTCTCGTTCTTGGAGGCTGAGGCCCAGAAACTCCTGGGAGTGTGGGGCTGGGAGCCAGCATGTGCTGGGGAGCAAAGGGAGCTGCCAGAGATGGAAAATGTGCTGCTGCTGGTACAAACCTGCCCTCCCCCTGTCTCTGAGCACATGGGGAAGTGGTGCCGAGCAAGAGGCAAGCACTGACAGCCAGACTCCCTCTGCGTGGGGCTCTGCAGCATCTCCCTGCATTGTTCAGCTGTCTTGCTGTATTAATGGCTTTGAACTCCTGCTTCTGAGGGGAGTGATTGAGGTGTTGCTGCTTAGTCATCAGACTGTGCTTCCTCTTTAATTTTTGATGAATATAACAGAGACCTAAAGTGTGCCATGATTGAAATCACAAGTGGGGAAGGGTTTCAAGGTGCTCTTCCTTTCTGCCCCCTGGATTTTGGGGATTGAGCTGCTCAGCAGCCCCAGCAGAGCCTTTGCTTGTGATCAGGAGTGTACTGTGCGGGTGGCTGGGTGTTAAAAAGGGCTTGGTAACTGAATGCACAACAGCACCTGCAGTTATGCCAAAGAATTGCCAAGGTGGGGAATTTAGGAAGAGCAGATGAAACCTCCCACCTTCCTCATACACATTTTTACATGGGGAATCGTAGAATAGTTTAGCTAAGGGACCTTACCCATCATCTAATTCCACCCCCTGTCACAAAAAGAACACCTTCCCTATGATATATTAGAATACCTATCCCAGGAAGTGTGGGATCTCAGCACCTCAGGATGGAGGTGCAGAGAGGCCGAGACCACCCTTGGGGGGCTCGGGAATCCTGGAATGTTGCCAGAAGTGTCTGGTGGCAGGATTTTGATCCTACACAGGAGATGAGACCTGTATGAGGGCTGGGAGGAATTCACTGGGTGAATGGTGAAGGGATAAGTTAGTTAAAGTGTAGAACACAGGGTTTAGGATTTTGGTACAGGGGGGTCTAAAGAAGTAAGATGGAGGAATTGGGGCGTGTCCTGTCCTTCTTCTTCTTCTTCTTGGCCTCCATCTTCTGTGGTGGTGGTGGCACTTTGGGATTGGTCATTATTAAAAGTGCACCGGTTAATAAGAGTAGAAGGTATTGGGGAGAAATAGTAAATATTGTATACGCAACTTTGAGTATAAAGATAAGTGACCGCCCAGGGGGCTCGCAGTGTGCCCATGGCTGACTTGCTGTGCAGACCTCTGTCGGGCTGAAAGAAAATCTTTTAGATAAACAATTAATAAACACCGAGACCGAGACAAGATCAGAAGTCTCTCCTCGTTCTTTGAAGCGTCGGCTCTCCAAGGCCATCCCTGGGCCTTTCCAGGCCACCTAAACAGCAACAGCCTGAAAACCTTACAAGCGGCGTCCCTGAAATAGCTCCGGTAATAAATCAGCCCAGCAAAGAGAAAAGAAGAACGCAGGAAATTTACAAGTGGCGTTCGCTGCGTGGGCACCCCCCACCAACCCTTTCGGGGGGGGATCAGCCCTGAAGAGCTGAAGAGCTGAAGAGCCGAGAGAGCAGTTCCTGACGAGAGAAGCTTGAGAAAAAAAAAAAAAAGGAAAAGAAGAAAGAAGAAAAGAAAAGAAAAAAAAAAAAAAACAGCCAGAAGAGTCTGCAAAAAAACAGCAGTCACTGAGAATTCCATCTCTCAGCTTCTGCCGAAGACAAGTTCGTAGCAGAGCAGCCCGGATCGGAACCAGAAGGCGCCTCTGGATCCTTCTCCTGTGACCTGCTGGACAGAGACAGGAGCCTCCGGACAGCTCTGACGACAGAGTCGGTGAGAAGGCCAAAAAATAAGAATATGGGGGGTACACTGTCCCAGGAGCAAAAACAAATTTTGTCCGCCTTACAAGGCGTGGCTCAAGCATATACAGAAGGGATCCCAAGAAAAGAATTAAAACAGCTGTTGTTGTGGGCAAGGCTTAATTACCCACTGGCCGAAACATGCCTGCTATTCGAAGTGGGGTTTTGGCAGGAAATTAATAGGCACTTATATTTTTTAGCAACAAAGAAGGACGAGACAGCGTTAAAGCTGCTCTCGTCGGCAAGATTGATGCCAGAAAGGCATCATCTCGGCACAGTCGAAAAGACTGGGAGAGCAACGAAAAGTTGCCGGCACCCTCAGAAGGAGGGTGGGGAGCAAAGCTCCAGGAAAAAAAAAAAAAAAAAAAAGAAAAAATTTTAATTAGTTCTGGCCTCAAGAAGCCAGGGGAAAGGGCTCTCGAGAAAAGAGAGCAGGAAATAATATTAAAGCCCCCGGTCCCAAAACCCAGAAACCCCAAGAAGCTCCTAAAGCGTCCTAAAACTCCGGAGAATACAAGGGAGTCAGGATCGGAGGGGGGGGTGCAGGGGGAAGAGAAGGGATCGGGGGGGGAGGCGCTTCCTCGCGGGGGGCACGGCGCGGCAGCGACGGAGCTGGCGGGGAGCGCGGGTGAAGAGACAGAAAAGGGAGACATGAGTGCAGACGCGGCTTTTATCAGCGCGGCGCCGGGGGGTGGCGGCCGCTCCGGCCGGCCGGCAGAGTAGCGGAGACGCGCGCGGCGGGCAAAACTCGCAAAAACCCGGGAGCGAAGTCGGGTCGAATTGCGGGGCGGGCCCGGGTGCCGGCGGGGGGCGGGCTGTACACACCGGCGGGAGGAGCCAGGGACACAACGTCAGAGGGAGAGGAGACAGAGTCGGGACAGACCGAGGGGAGGAGATTCGGAGGTGGAACGAGGGGGAGAGAGTGACGTCTCGGGTGAGGAGGGGCCGTGCTCGGGATCCTATGTCCCAGCGGCTCCACACCCTCCTCAGACTTGATGCCTCTGGTATAACCCTCGGAGTCCCAGTCCCTTCCCTTCAAGGGAGACGTTCTGGTGTTCAAGCTCCATTTTCAGCTGAATTAAAAGCCAAGCAGACACGGTCTCAAATGAGATCACGAACACGGCAGTCGACAGGACAGGGGCGGTAGAGCTCATGCTGTCATCCGAGCTGGGGAGGCCGGTGACAGCGCCACCTAGTGGGGGGCAAGGCTTTCGCTTGTATCTCCACAGATCGAGACGTGGGTGTCGGCACGACACGTGAAACCATTTCGAGTGCGAGAACATGAAAATACGGATCCCAGAAACAAAGATCCAAGAAAAACAAAGAGACGAGTACTCAGACAAGGGTCGAGACTCAGATTGCCAAGACGACTCGGGAGAGAAATAAGAAGAAACTAAGGACTTTGGGGGGATTCTCTGTTAAGGTCCTGAATGAAAAGCAAAGCAATGATGTCACACAGAAGTGAAGCCATGAGTTTCATGATGCTTATACGCATCATTCTTTCATTCATTGAAATAAGCAATGGGGGTAATTTACCTATCTGTCAGCCAAAGCAAAATGTATGGTAGAATTCTTTGACATCTCTCCCATTTGGAGAGGAATTTTAAGGGTAGACTTCTTTGACATCTCTCCCATATGGAGATGAATTTTAAGAGTAGGATTCTATGTTTTAATAATTCTCCTATTCCTCATACTTGTCATCCCATGCATATTTGCATCGGATAGTAAAAGAGATCTTCCTGGTGCAAACAGAAGGGGGAGATGTGGGATCTCAGCACCTCAGGATGGAGGTGCAGAGAGGCCGAGACCACCCTTGGGGGGCTCGGGAATCCTGGAATGTTGCCAGAAGTGTCTGGTGGCAGGATTTTGATCCTACACAGGAGATGAGACCTGTATGAGGGCTGGGAGGAATTCACTGGGTGAATGGTGAAGGGATAAGTTAGTTAAAGTGTAGAACACAGGGTTTAGGATTTTGGTACAGGGGGGTCTAAAGAAGTAAGATGGAGGAATTGGGGCGTGTCCTGTCCTTCTTCTTCTTCTTCTTGGCCTCCATCTTCTGTGGTGGTGGTGGCACTTTGGGATTGGTCATTATTAAAAGTGCACCGGTTAATAAGAGTAGAAGGTATTGGGGAGAAATAGTAAATATTGTATACGCAACTTTGAGTATAAAGATAAGTGACCGCCCAGGGGGCTCGCAGTGTGCCCATGGCTGACTTGCTGTGCAGACCTCTGTCGGGCTGAAAGAAAATCTTTTAGATAAACAATTAATAAACACCGAGACCGAGACAAGATCAGAAGTCTCTCCTCGTTCTTTGAAGCGTCGGCTCTCCAAGGCCATCCCTGGGCCTTTCCAGGCCACCTAAACAGCAACAGCCTGAAAACCCGACAAGGAAGGGCAGAGATTTTACCTCGAGCTGAGTGGGAAGTGCCTTTTCAATTCCACAATATTTTTTTTCGCTGTGAATGGGGAGGAAAAACTTCAAAATATTCTGCAGACTGGAAAACTAAAAAAAAAAGTCAAGCTGAGTCAATACAAAGAGTTAGGTGAGATCACTCCGGGTTCAGATTTTGCTTTTGAATTTTTTCCAAGTTTCAAAAAAAAAAAAAGGAAAAAAAGACATGGTAGAAACAGTATCATTATAAAGGAAGCTAGTTTTTGTGAGCACTGAATGTCACAGTGTTTCAGCAATTTTTTCCTGAAACATATTGAAAATTGAGCGCACTCCTGGACAAAAGAGCTGTGCTTTTTAATTTTTTTTTTAATATTTTTTTCCAACCTATAACAGTGATCCTTCTGTGCTATATTGAAGGGTATGAACAGAAATTCATATGGTTCCCTAAATCTGACTTGTCTGACCTCTGGAGATGCTCCTAACTCTCACCTGATTTTCCTGAACTTTCAAACAAAACAAACCTTTTCTGTGTTCAGTGAGCTGGTCCTCCATCTCTGCCCATGTTTTCTGAGTCATTTGCTGAGCTTTTGCCTGGAAATAGCCATGTTTCAATAGAGCTTGAAAAGCATTTTAGAATGAGCATCTCTATTACAATAAAATCACTAAGCAATGAAATACACTGAATTCTTACCTAAATAAATGTAGTTCTGTTAAAAATAAATACTCTCCTACCAGCTCCTTCTACGAAAATGGAGAACTAGAAAAAGCAGACAGGCTGTATGGAGGGCTCTGCTAAAATTAACACTTTTTTTTCGGTGCTTGGAGAAATTTGATTTATTTAAAAAATCTTGGTGTGAATTCACCAGGCAGTATTGCTGATTTTTTTTTTTTTTTTAATAATATCTGAAGGATGAAGAGCTTTTTGTGCCAAATGAAGTTTGTTTTACATTTAGCAGCTGCAGGTCAGGGACAAACAGTGGCTTGAGGGGGAGCAGCAGATTGCCACAGGCAGCATCAACCCCTCCTGGTTCACTGGGATTTAACTTTAAACACAGAGTGCATCCACACAAACATCCCCATTCAGCAGCTGTTACACTCTCTGAGGTGGGTGCTGTGCTTTGCTTTACCATCCTGGTGATCCCTGGGATGAGCCTGGCTGGACCCTGGCTGGGGCTGCTGCTTAATCCTTGTGATGGATCCTGCATTTCACTGGTGGGAGATAAACATGAAAGAACCTTGCTGGTCAACCTCACCAAAAAAAAAAAAAAAAAAAATCCACCTCAAAATATTCAGTGAACTGATCAATTGCTGTTTTTAAAATTTTTTTTTTCTTTTACATCAGAGGAGCTTTTATGTTTCTAACTATAATTTTTTAAGTTTTCCTACATAAAAAGTTCCCCTCATCCCTAGATTTTAAAGTGTTTATTCAGTTCAAACTGAAAAATGGAACATTTTGTTTTCAAAATACTGAAACCAAATAATTGAAGTTTACTCCTACCTTTCAATCTACAAAAAGCAATTTGGCAAAGTTTCTATTCAGTTGCGAAATGTTTAGGAACTCCAAAAACTGTGTGTGGTTTTCCTCTGAGTGCTGGGCGGTGACAAGTGCTCAGTGGAGCAGAAAAGTGAGGGATTTTCCCAAGTCTTTGATGGATGATGAGCAGTACAGGGGCTAATGGAGAGAAGATGCTCAGAGCCTATGGAAGGATTGTGTTGCTGCAGAGATACTGGATAACACCCCTGAAAGCCTGGAGCTAATTTAATACCAGCATTTCTGTATGAGAAGGGAAATTAGCTGAAAAATTATAAAGGTGGTATTAAATGGACAACACCACTCATGACAGAGTTTGTACTGCTGTAAGGTCAAAGTATGACAGTCAAATAAGAGTAGGAATCCTCATGGAACTAACACCAGCCAGCTCTTTCTCAGCAACTTCTTCCATTGAACTGACATTAACCCTCACCCAAACCCTAGCCCTAACTCAAACCCAAACCCTTATCCCAACCCTATTTTTCAAACAGAATGAAAATTTTAATTACCCAAGTTCACTCCTATCCTCTATATAAAATTAAAAAAAAAAAAAGTCACAAGGTGGGACTTTATTCCCTATTTGTCCTTCAGGTGAGAAATCACTGCCTTCGTGTTTCCTCTTCTTGTGTTTCCTGAACTCTCTCCTTGCTGCCCTCACCCAGGCTCACCCTGGAGATAGGCATCCTTCCACTGGGTATATTCTGTGAGATAAATTGACATCTCCTCAATGAAGAAATCTAAATCAAAATAAACTCCCTGTTGTCCTAGCTGGTGACATTTATAAATCTGCTGCAAGGTGCCAGATTTCAAAGTATTACAGCAAGGATGTTCACACTTCAGCTTCAGATTTAGATCTTCCAGAATAGGAATGAGGCTTGACATATACAATCTAATTAAGAAAATGACAACTACTAAAAGGCCATGGGAATTTGGTATCTGAAATACTTATGAATGCTTTAAATCATTTTAAATCACACAAGGGTGCTTGTCATAGGTTTCTGATGCCTGCAAATACTGCACAACCTTTTTCATATTGCACCTCTCCCTTCCAGGGTTTTGCAGGACAGGTTTGACCCTGCTGTCCCAAATGCCCAGCTGGGACATCAAGAGTGGAACTGTTTGTGCTGGGAA
This sequence comes from Ammospiza nelsoni, assembly GCF_027579445.1. Lineage (NCBI taxonomy): Eukaryota > Metazoa > Chordata > Aves > Passeriformes > Passerellidae > Ammospiza > Ammospiza nelsoni. The sequence goes on along the minus strand of NC_080642.1, from coordinate 6,743,927 downwards.
GAGACAGAACCAGTGTTAGAGGCAAGGGTTGGTTTGCCTGGCTGCTGAATTGCATGACATGTATTTCTCATGCATTTGAGCTGCTTACAGGAACATCAACGCCTTTTGCAGGGGAAAACATGATATTAAAATAGAGGAGGGAAAGAAATAGGACAGACTAACATCCCTGCTGAAACACCACCTCTCTTTGGGGCAGCAGGAGTTGTCAAAAAATCCCATTTCCAGTGCAAACACTGCAGTAGGGGGTTAACAGTGCCAGGGATCAGATGGATAATTCCCTTCAAAATTATTGTTTTACCTCACTCCATCCAATTACTCAAGTTGTTTTGCTATCCCACAGATCTCTCCCTTAATGTCAACAAAATGATTATAGCCCACAACAGCAGCAAGATGTTTCACCCACAGGAGCTCTGGTGAAATGTTTTATGGCATGAGAAGTTGAAAGCAGTGTTTGATGTGTAAATGTCAGGAACAATCAGCTTCCCTGCCACCCAGGGAAAATACACAAACACAGGCACCCAAAATGTCACAGGGCACCTAAACCATTGTGCAAATGGCCAGCACAAGGGCTGCTGGTGGTGTGGAAAAGCTGTGCAGCATTCCTGATTTGGGAATTGTGCTTGGCAGCACAGTCCAGCCCCACTGGTGCTGAGGTTCCCAGATCTCCCAGCGCCAGCTCCTGCAATTCCAACATATTGATCAAAACACAGTTTTTGGAAATGAACATTTCTGAATTCCCTGGTGCACCAGCAATCCTCTTTTCTTGGTAATGGAAGCTATAGAAAGCAGTTTGATGAAACAAGCCTGATCCGAAGGCAGCAGATACTGAAATCTGGAAGATTTAATTGAATATTTTTATTACATATTTTTGGAACCTTCATTATCCCCCCACCCTCCAGGAATTTAATTACCTAAGGAAAATTATACTACTGATTACAAGATTGCAGGTTTATTTTCACTGCTGAGAACTTTTTTTTTTTTTACAGCTCACATTACACTTGCATGACTTGTTTTGTAACATCTTGAAATTTTTAATGCTATGATGAGGAAAGGTACTTTATATATATATATATAGATGAACTAGGCAGAATACTTGATTTGCAGTCTTTTTGAAGGGAAAAATGTTATTTTCTTGGTTTGAGTAGGCCTGTATATAGTTTATTTGAGCTATTGGATAATGAGTTCACAGGATTCCTCCCAGGATGTGCCTTGTGTTTGTCCTTCAGGCTGGGTACAACATGAGGAACTGAGAGAGGTGTCTTTAAAACATAGGAAGGAATGTTTTCTATAGGGGAATAAAAATAAATTATGCAGAAATTGTGACTCCAGTGTGTATGAAATTAAACTGGCAAGTATACTGTGGTAAATGTTTGACAGATAGGGCAACAACTTAGCCAGATTCTTGGTTTTTCCAATAAATCATTGCACCTGGGTCTTGTAAATCATAATTCATGTCAGCCAGCACTGCATGGTGAGTTAAGGTCAGGAGAGATTTCCAAATGTGTTATGATGATTATCTAACGATTCAGTTAATAGAGCCATAGAATTGGATAAGATTTTTGTCATTTCCCATGTCACAGCAACAGAGACCTTTGACTGAAACAACATCATGAATATTGGATTAGATCCTGCAGTGCTGCTTCTCTGTGTTATGATATTATCCAAGGATGAAGGTTACAAATACATGAATTGTACTGTTCATTTTCCAGTGGGTAAAAACAAAGGAAAATACCCCCCTAAACAAGTTTCAATACACAACTAGATATAATATAGCTTTTTCTTTATATATATATATATATATATCTGTATATATATCAAGTAAAAAAATCTAAAATAGTTGGAAGTAAAAAATGAAAAAATAGCTGATAGTGTTATTTTTTTTTTTTACAGTGATATGGTAGCAAATACAAGACAAATGAATAATAAACCTTTACAGAAGGAGTTCTGGTCCCACCTCCAATAGGGCTCAGACTAGAATACAAAATGGAACAAGGTGTTTTTTGCTTTTTTGGCTACAGCTTCTGCAAGTGACAAAACTTATGTTGATATGACAGAAGAAAATTATAGCACTACACAAAATAAAACTCCAAAGTGTTTTCCAAAAGACCTTACCAACACCATAGGGTACAATTGACTTCTGAACTGAGGGAGCAAACACAAAGCATCACCAATTCCTACTGAGGCTGAAAATACTGTATGCTTATCCCAACCCGACCTCAAAATACACTGTTTTTGTGCCATCTTACCATTAAAAAAACCCTTATCAATGCTTTTTCACTCTGCAGTCAGTATTAAAAAAGCCAAAGCCACAAATCCATCCAATGGGCTGAGCCAGGTGTGAGACCTCAATGATGCACAGGTGGTCGGCTGCCCTTTGTCCAGCAGTGAATGTGCCCAGAATCTTTTACACCAAAAACATCAACTGACTAAAGCTTGGCCAATGGTCACACTGAGCCCTATCTTGGCTGTAGAAAAGAAAGTACTAATCCCAGCAAAAAAACCAAGATCATAGAGACGGTCAACACAAAACAGGAACTTCTTCAGTCGTCTGCATAATAATAACATCATGTTTGCATATAGAACAGCTTTTGCATTATTGCTCTACTTAGAAGAATATAGTAAGGAACTTATACCAGACTTGCACATTACAAACTTAAGGTTCTTTGGTGAAGAATGAGAAAAAACAGTATTAAATTTCAGAGGAGTCTCCTTTCCTATCTGCTGATCCTCTGGATTCTCTCGCAGAGCAGGGAAAGGTACTGAGTCAGCTTTACCATGGCCACGATGGCCACCCCGCCGATCATCATGCAGGTGGGCCACACCAGGGAGTGGAAGAGCACGTTGGAGCTGTACAGTTTGGTGAGGATCACGTTCTTCTGCACGCCCTCGGGGTCGTAGAAGCAGGAGAAGCGCTGGTACTTCCTGAAGTTTTCCATCACCACATTCACCAGCGACATGGACTCCTCGTAGTTCTTCCCACACTTGGGGATGTATGAGCACTGGGGAGAAAGCAGAGGGAGAAAAATGTCTCCAGACCTGTTGCAGTGTCTGTTTGCAGGTGGCAAGTGGGGAAATCTCCAGATGATTATGCTTTTCACAACAAGAGTGGAATACTATTACGCTAATAATGAATTTATTGCAGCAAAACTCAATATTTTGCACATCTACAGAATTTCCCATTGGAGAACCTCCAAGTGCTGTTCAAACATTAATGCTTTAATCTGCACGGTGCCTTGTGAGATAGGTGAATATATTATTATTGCTAATTTACACATGCAAAAATAGAACTGATGAAGTGCCTCTTCATCTTAAGTGGCACACATATGCTCGCAGTTAGATGGGTAATTGACTTTCTGTAAATACAAATCTGGTAGTTTAGCTCTCACTTGGCTTGGATCAAAGTGATCACAGTGGGCACAGGAGTTCACTCAGAGTGGGGAGGGATGAGGAGAGACCTCCACACAAATGTTCTCATGGGAGTAATACCTCAGCTAGAGACAAACAAGTGGTCTAGGTTTTCCTGCTGACAGCCCATAGGATTTTCATTCAGCCTCTAGCTGAAGATCAATCTGGTTGCCAGGGTGGCTCTTAGTGAGGCTTTTGCTTTTGACCCCAGCATAAGCTCCTTTTTCTCTGGAGATGATCTTGGATTTTCAGTTTTAGTCCTAAAGGAAATAAGATTTGGGGGTGGCTCTATCTAGCAGAGTTGCAACCTAGATCTCCAGAGAACACTAAAGGCAAATTATTTTAAAAACAGCTTTATGGAGTCCATGCACTGAAGATATTCCATGGGAAGGGTAGGACAGTGGCCTTAGGCTCTGCTGAGCACTCCCTGCCAAGAGCTGGTGTGGGCTGGTGAGGTGGTTGGCAGACACAAGGACTGAGGCCGCATCTGGACAATTTTGGACCTAGAGCAGAAACCCCTCAACTTTCTGTTGCTCCTGCTGGTCTGGGCGTTGATTGATGGGAGCAGCCCAGGGCCTTTCACTTCCTTCTCTCTTCTATGCACTTACAACCCACCAAATCTGAAAGTTTTCTACACCTGCATAGGATTTTGAATAATTGTGGAAATCTGCTGCTTGACTTCTCCTTGGACATGCAGGGGGGGGACCCAGCAGGCTGCTTGTCCTGGTGAGAACCTAAAGTAGCCCCAGATAATTTAATGAGAAAGTGAGTTTTGCAAAGGAAAGAAGATGGTTTTGATTAAAATAATGTGACCCATGGGTTTTGATTATTACTCTTTTAATGTACATCCTTTATAAACGTCCCTCCGTTCTTTTTCGTGACGTGCTGTGAATTCTTTTTTTAACATACTGCAACAAATCTCTAGTCCTAATTATGATCAAAGGATTAACCTCATAATAGGATTTGATTGATTCATTGGCAAGTTATTAACACAGAATATGATTTGAAGCATGGCAGAGAGATTGCCTGGCGTTAGCAGACTGGAGCGTTAATGGTGGAGTGTGGCCACAGTGCCGTTATGAATATTTCATAGAGCTCCAGAAATTAGAGATGAAAAATATCAGAGCATTAATATCTCATCCATCTTGCTGCTGGTGCGTGTCTGCTCCCTATAGGATATTCTCTTGTACTCTGACCAAATTTGTCTTAAATGTCCAAAGTCACGAGCCCTCTTCCAGTGCCCATGAGTCTTTAATAGATCATAATCTACTAAGAAGGGGAAATTTCTCAGTGAAGCATTCCTCATTTTCCCTTAGTAAATTATTACTGTCATAACAGCAGTATTTCCAGTTCAAATGGATTTGTGTTATGTTTTTTTAGGGGGAATTTGGGTTTTTTTTCTTGTCATATTTTTGCTATTCATTTCTGTTTCTGGAATTCCCATGAAGTATCCTGAATGAGGTGATTAAATGAGAACTTGGCCACTTTTGCAAAATACAACTTCCCATTGACAGAGAACAGAAGATATGTAGAAGCCTAAAGGATGAAAGATTCATGGGCTCTACGTTTGCAGAAATATCCCAAGACTGCAGTGAGTCCAAGTGTTTTCAGAGGGGACCTGAAGCAGAACTTGGGCTGTTCCCTACACCACCAGCTGCGTTGGGCTGTCCATGGTGGAGGGCCTGGGAGCATGAGACTGTGGAGTGCAGCTGTGCCAGGGAAGTTGGTTTATTGTGCCTCTCATCCAGACTCCTTGTGCTGAAGCCGTGTCACTCTCCAGGCTTTGGTCTCCCAGGTGCTCTCCAAGGTGTGTGTGCCCTTTGTGAGGTCCCTGCCTCACTCTGGTTCTCCTGAGACCCTGGAAACATCTTGATCTTAGCTTTGATCCTCAGCACAAGGACATTAAACTTTGGTTGTGGGGTGCTCCTGGCCTCCTTCAACACCTCAACTTTCCCAGTGAGATCCCAGGGCTGTGTTTCATAGGTGTTTGGCAAACAACAAGAAGACTCAATAACAGGATGTAGAGATATTTTCTTTGTTTTCCATAGTTTAAATTTTCAATCGTTTTCTGCAATGCTTGGAAAGGAATTTTATATCCACAATTGTTATGCTCTACCTGTGCATGTAGACAATTATATCTATGCTGGTTTTTAGCACTTCTGCATTATCAAACACTGGAAATCTGTGAGTTAACAATGTCTGGTGCTCTACCTCAGGTGAAGATTCTGTGATACAGCATGAGAAAGGTGGTTCTTGTGTCCCTTGCAATCTGAGCACAAGAAGGATCTATCAGACAGTTACAAATAGAAGTTGTGATTAATGTTTTCATCTCTACTTTCCTAATATAAAGCATTGGGTAGGTATCCTGCCTGAACTCCTCTGGATACATCCATTCCAGTGCCCTGCTCAGTGCAGAGCTGCTCAGGGACTTGTCCAGTCAGGTTATGAATATCTCCAGGGATGGAGGTCACACAACTTCTCCAGGCGAGCTGGAGGCAGTTTCCCTTAAATCAATGAAGAAACACTAAAAAGGCTATTGCCAGAAAATCCCCAGTTCAGGCTGGGCAGTGAAATACACAACTCTCATCATACTGAAATACACAACTCTCATCATATTGAAATACACAACTCTTATCACATGTCTGTGGCTGGGATTGCTGTCCAAGCTGAGCCTGGAAACTTAAACAGGATGTGCTGTGGCAATCTTTTTGAGAAAGGGGTCAGGATGTCAATTTACACCTCTTTTGGAAAGTGCAACAAGTTTGGAGAAGGATTGAAAGAGGAGTTCTGTACCTGAGCTGGCCTGAATTGATTCTTCCAGATGGAATTTTTCCGTTCCCTACTGGAATCCACAGCTGAACACCTCTGCTTTCCCTCCCTGCACCAGACAAAATCCTTCCTGGCTTGTAAACACCTGAGTGTTCAGTGAGAAACCCTGAGAATCCACAGAACCATTTCTGAGTCCCAGGCAGTTACAGCTGATTTTGGTGATTAAATCCTTCTTGTTATCTCACTAATGGAGAGCCGATACAAATCAGCAGCAGCTCCAATGACATGAAAAGAGTCAAAATTACATAATATGAGATCAAAATGGGGCTTCTCTAATTGCTTTAACTACCACAGCCCTTTCTCATGGTGACAGCCTGGCTCTGTGGCTGATTCACCTCTTGCAGAGGATGTTAGAGCCTTTGGCAGCTGAGGAAGCAAAGTGTGGCCATGGAGGCATTTAAACTGTTTTGCCTGTGGTATTGACAAGGGGCTGGGCTTGTCCTAAAGGCTGGAGATAAAGTAGGCACAGCAAGAGCAATGAAAAGGCAGAAAAAATCCTTATGTGCTTTCCTTGGAAAGACTTGAGCAGCTTGACAGATATCCACTGACTCCCCACTGATTCCCACCAGAGACTGGCAGCAGCATGCTGTAGATCTCAGTATAAATTGTTCCTGCTCCTTTACTCCACCTCCTGAGATGACAGCCAGGTTAGACAGCAATTCTCCTGGATAAAGCATTATTTAAACTCAAAGTGGATTTTGCTCTGTCTGTGCTGGCTGGTGGGGAACAGAGAGAGGCAGCTCCAGGTGCTGCTCTGTCCCTGTGTGTGGGTGCTCAGCAAAGCAGAAAGGTTGCTGGAGGGGTGGCACCTTTTGAAAGTCACTGGTGTTGGTCTTGGAGTGTCAGGACTGTGCTCTGTGTTGTCCCCAGTAATGTCACAGCTCAGTGAGCCAGGCACGGGGTTATTTTTGTTAATTTAGCAAAGACAGGGAACACAAATGTGAGTAAATGGATGGAGAGGGACAGCTTAGCACCCAGCTGGAGCATCACCCAGCCCATTCAGGACTGCTTTCCTGCTGCATGGGGATGCTCCCTGGCCAGGGAAGAGGGGAATCGCATCTGGAATGCTGAGGCTGGTTGTGCTGATTTGAGCTTGGAAACTCTGCTGATCCGAGCCATGAGCAAGAAGACAGGTATTTTACAGACATTGCAAACTTCCACTCAGAACTGCTTTTGTATTCAGGTCACATAGCCAGCAGCATGTCAGGAAAACCTAGGAATCCTTCTGAGAGCAGAGCTTAACCTGTAAAACAACCTTGGGCTGGAGAAGTATTAACTGTGCCTACACTAAATTAAGAGGAGGTGGCATCTGGGAGAATTTCAAAGTCCATTTCAGCAAGCAAAAATGATCAATAAAAGAATGTGGAGATTTATGCTGAATCTCTCAATTTATTTGAATCAGTGGAGCACAGAGATTTATCTGATCTCTTTTAATCAAATTGAGGCATGAACATCACGGTTTTGCTTTTACCCCTGCAGGAAGTGAGGTCTGTCTGTCCTGCCTCAGGCTTCACAGACAGTGAGTGCCTCTTGCTGCACTGATGCCAGAGTGGAGGGGAAAAAGGGGGAACTCTTCACCATCTCACACCTCAGAGCCAGAGGACTCCATCTCTCAGCCATGAGAGTTAATTATCCGCCAGAATAAGCAGCCTAGTGCAACCATGCCGTACTTTGATTGATTTTAATATCACTTCATCTTAATATGCAGGATTAATTTGTTCTACTGAACAGCTGCCATAAATAGAAAACACAATAGGTTACTTTGTCAGCAGCCTGATCTGGGGCTCTGCTTTGCCAAGTTTGGGGTTCAGTGACCTTGGATAACCAAGCAGTTAAAGGAAATCTGGCACTTATGAGTCTAATGATCCCACTGTGTCCCACCTCCCTCCAGTTTGTGCTCTCAGGGACACAGGAGTTGTTAATATGACGAAAGGAAGGTGGGGACAGGGAGATTTCCCTGTTCCCATCTCTCCTTTCCCTGTGGAAGGTGGGGAGTGATGCTCAGCCCATATCAGGTGCACAGCTGTGCTGCTGCTGCATTCCCTGCATCTGCTGCTCCCTTCAGCCTCCAGACAGGAGCTCTCTCTATCCCACATGCATGGGGTTACACTGGAACCTGTACTTGCAGAAGCAGAGACAGTAATTCTTCAGGCTTGCTCAAAATAATTCCACTATTCCAACATCTGGAATCAGAGCAGTTGTGCTGTAAAGATGGGGCAACTCTTTATTTTATTCACACCCCAAAGCCAGGCACTTTATGTTCATGCTGCTGCTTTTACCTTGGCACTCCCCACTCAGCAAACTCTCAGGATCTTTGCAGGGGGAGTGCAGTGATGGAGCCCAGCCCAGCTGAGCTCAGGGGGCTGCTCAGGCTCAGGGTTTGTCACCAGGGATGGAGATGGGCTCTCCTCCCTCCCCATTTCTGCCTGCCCTGCAGAAATGGTGCCATTTCCACTCTCACTGCCACATGGATGCTCCCTGCACATTTCTAGGGCTGTTCACTGTCATGGGGAGCCATTCCTGGGTGGGAAGTGACTTGTCCACAGCTCCATGAGAATATCAAGGTGTCAAGTGCTCAGTGATCCACTGATTGTGTAAAGCTCTTGAAAATGATGAGGGAGGCTCCAGCCCTCAGGGCACAGCACCCCTGGAATGGATGGAGGCAGAAAATTGCCCCTCTCCAGACATGTTTGTGCACTGATTTCTGCTTTCTCTGCTCTGTGAAACAACCTTATATTGCTTTAAAGTGAGGAATGGATGTAATGAGATGAGAAGCCCTCCAGAAACCCATTTAGGAACAAATTTTATTCTGTGCTCCTACCTCAGAATTAATTTTCATTGTTTCCTCGGTGTGGTAGAGTAGAAGCTTCTGGCCAGAAGAGGTGAGATTAACATACACCTGCAGGCAGGGGTACTGAGAGATTTTCCAGCACTCTGGGCCGCAGTTAAATGAGCAGTTAAAGGTTTCTGTGATGGATGCATTGAGGAGTGAGCACTGAGTCTCTTCTGTCCAGACACTAAGCAGGAAAAAAAAAAGAGACATTAGAGCATGGCAAGAATAGGCAAATAAGCACTAAAGCCATCTCAGGATTCCCATCAGAGATGTACTGGGGGCATCTTGCAGGAGAGGCCACGTGTTGCAGCAAAGCCTGGGCTGTCTCATGCCACACCACACAGACAGTTTTATTCTGAGTACTCAAAGTTTAGCCTTTGGGCACAGAATTACCCAAAATCAATTACAAAATTACCCTATTCACTTATGCCTGTGTATAAATGGAAACTGAACTGGAACTTTGATGCTGGAGAAGGTGAATTTGAAAGGGTGTCAGCAGAGAGAGAGGAAAATGAGCAGCCTGTGCTGGGGAGAGCACAACACACACTGTGCTGCATGACACCCTGAGCTGGGACTTGAGAGTTAACTCAAATATCACTCAAAGTGATAAAACTCAAAGTCCAGGTCAGTTTAAAGTGAGGACAATTTTGATTTGAGGGTTAACTCAAAGTCCAGGCCAATTTAAAGGTTGAGAGGACAATTTTGAATTAGCAGGGTATGATTCTCAAACATGAAGACATAGGAACTCTCAAGTGGGACCTACCTGTGGGAAAGCTTTTCCTAGGGGCAGCTTGCTCAGTTTTCTCTAAGTCAGTGGCTGTAACTTTTCTGGAGGATTTCATCTCATCTCCAATTCACCAGAGGCTAAAACTGGAACGATGGAGCCTGGCTGTGCACTAGCAATGTTCACTGGCATGTATTTAAAAATCTGCAGCTGTGTTTTCCTTGGGGAAAGGGCACACTGAGGGCTCTGCAGAAAGCCCTTTGTGGGCTGGGGGAAGGTTTCACCCAGGGCTCCCTTTAATGGTGCTCAGCCCCTCAGCTCACCCCCAAGGTCTTGCCCTACCACGAAGGGCAAGATCCCTGCTTGCCCCTCAAAAAACCTGTGAGGGGCTTTTCATAGAAAGTGATATCAAAGATTTCTGCCTAACTCTATTGCTGCTTTACTTAAGCAGTAATTCTGCTTGTATATTCAGTTTTACATTTATATTAAATTATGCTATGTTTTCTGGGGGGAAATGGAATGAAAGGGTTTTTCTCACCCTCCCAGGCAGTATTTGTTGGAGGGGTACTGCTGTAAAGGAGAATAACCCCTGAGGAAATCTGCCTGTGTGGAAAAAAGTGACAGCAAAGGCTCCTGGGTTGTCTTCTCCTCACTTTCACCTTTCTGGCTGCTGTTTTATTCATGCAGGGGGTAATAAAGTGACACCTACCTACCACAGACTTGTGAAGATGGAACAGTTGATACTTTGGAGGTGTTTTGATATCATCTGGCAATTTTTTTTCACATATCTTATAATATAAATCAACTCTTTGCACGTGAGCAATTTTGACCTTAGCAGCCTCTGCAATTGACCCTGATATTGCTGAAAGATATGGGAGAGCAATTTGGAATAGCAAATGCTCTTGGATACTTAACAGGCCTTGATCTCAGCTTTCAAAATTGAATTGTTGCCTTGATTTAAAAAGGGACAAATAACTTTATCACATGAATAACATGCTTGCAAATCATACAGCTCATCCTCATCTGTATTCCTCATCACTGCAGGGTCAAGAGGGAATATTCTCATGCAGGTGCACCAGTATAACTGAGGATGCTCACACCAGTTACTGCAGGCACTTCTTGCATGTGCCTGAAGAAGAAGCCTGTGGTGTTTAACCCAAATATTCCAGTATGTGCCCCCTGCCTTCGTGTGGTTTGGGGCATGGCAGACTGATATTTGGATCCCCAGTTACACATTTTTCATTCTCTTAACTCCACCAATCAGGGCAGGAAAAAACCCATCACTGACAGTCTTGCTGCAGTCTGTGCTGGATTTTAAATAGGGCTGATGCTTGAAAACTGATTACAAATGTTGTTAATGAATCACAGGCCAAGCTCTCTGCTTGGTGGCAGAGGAGGAAGCCAGAGACAGCCCCAGAAAAATTAAGTGCAGTGCAGGAATGATGGAAGATGGTCTTTTGCTTTCAGCAAATTGCTATCTTTCATGAGGATTTCACTTGTTAAAATGAAAGTAATAACCAACATGGAAAACTACATGCTACAAAGAGCTTGATTTCCTTCCCAAATTAATTCTCCATCTTTCATTTGGAAGTGTACTGTTTCTCAGGGCTGCAAAATGTTTTTTGATCTTTTGTCCTGAGTCTGGGCTTGGCAGCAGCAGCCCCTGAGAAGCTGACATGGTTCAGCAGACTGCAGGCCAGCTGATATGGATATTATACTGGTGTTAAACAGTGCCAAGTCTGAAGCCTGTGGATTGAGATTTTGTCAAGCAGGGACCTAATTCTTCCCTCACTTTATGCCAGTATTACCCAAATTGCTTTCACTGAGGCTGTGCCTGATTTATACCGGGGCAAGGAAGTGCAGAGTTTGTCTGACCAAATGAACAATTATAAACCTTTAATAAAAAAAGCCAAAAGAGCAAGCCACATGCAGGCAGCTGGGGACGTGAGGGCAGGGAGAGCCCTGGGGTTACCTTTGCATGTAGGAGCGCAGCAGGGTGATTCCCAGCAGGAAGTACATCATGATGGAGCACACCATCATGGCCAGCCCCAGCAGGATGGCTCGGTCCTCTCCAGCCTTCAGGGCTGTCACTGTTTTCCTTTTGTCCAGTAGGTCGTGATCCCTGATTTTTTGGTAAATATTTCTGAGGTTGAAAATAATACATTTTTATGTGAAGTTCATGTTTAATCATCAATGCAGCCTCTAAAGAAAGGGTGGGCAGTTCCACCTCCATACCCATCTCATGGGAGAGAAAGGCTTAAAGGTCCTCTGGTGTCCTTTTCCAACAGATTCACTCTGACCTGGTGCAAACTTTTTCATCTCCAAAATAAATTACAGCCATTTCTGAAAAGGTGAAAACCCCTTACAGCAAATACAAATATTAAACACTTGTGCCAGCTCAGTAAACGCTTCTTTGGTACAGCCTCTTTGGCTCAGCAGAATTATCCCAGAGGTGCATTTGACCTGACAGTGCCATCTCAGGCCACCACAAGATATCCAGGTGTATGAGGTGTCTTTTCTCCAGCTGAATAGGGTAACAGGTCTTACATTACCACATGTAGGAAATAGCCTGAAGAAAGTCACTGTTAATATTATCTGAAAGGACCATGCTCTCTTTTGATTCACTACAGGCTATTGGTTTGGACAATTTTCCGCCCTGAGTGTGACTCAAAGCTCATGAAACACTATGGGGATTTTGCAATTGATTTCTGTTTTTTTGATTGGGAGCTTATTTACTTTATTCATAAAACAGCTTTTTGGAAGCCCAGTTACTCATTACAGTGAAAGCCCTCACAGAGAATTATCCACCAGAGCTATTTGTTCTGGGATTAAAAAACAAAAATGAAGAAGAAGAAAAAAAGAAAAAGAAGATACAACAAACCATTCCCCCTTCAGCAGAGAGTCCTTTGCATTTTCAAACCATAAGTCCTTCTTTCATCTCCGAGCCTTTGATGATTCAATGGGTCATGAGGACACAATGGTGGAGAAGGAAATACTTGAGTACATTTCAAACACACTCAAACTTTGTGGGTTTAAAATGTACTTACAGACCTGAGGCCGGTCAAAATCTCCTGTGCTTTCTGCTATGGTTCTTTTGAATCATCCAGGCAGCACTCGAAGCACAGCTCTGAGCCCTGGCACCACCATAACATGGACACAGTAGGACACGTGGGAGGAGTTCCTCTTCCACTGTCTGCAAAATGGCAGGTGAGCAACATCAACGTCACTTTGGCCTCTAGCAAACCCACCACTCCTCTCAGCTGAAGCCACCAAGGTGCACACTCACCCGTAGGAAAAAAAATATAACTGTCAGGTCAACCAGAGAACTTACATTAGCTATTGAGGATAAAGAAATAGAGATAAGACAGATGTGAAATCACACATAAACACAGTAGATGCAACAGCAAAAAATATGTTTAATCATAGACTCCCTGAGACTGGAATTGAATTTGTATTTAGATGATGAGTCACAGCCAGGAAAAGCACATATGGTGTGGGGTTTTATAGCAAGAATGTTGCTTAGACAGTACTGCAGTCAATAGTCTCCTGTACCTAACAACCCTTGAGGTTTCTTTATCCAACTGCAGTTTACATCTTTAGGTGTCCATGTTTCTCTTCAAAACCATTCTTTAGAGCTTGTCAGTATTTTCCTGTTTGGAAATGAAATGATAATTCTGCCTGTCAAGGTTTCCTCCGCTGTTCGGGAAAAAAAATAATATATTGTAAACTGGCAGATGCAATTGCCTTCAAAGAAGTAATGTAGAATAATAATCTAGTGCTACTTTTCTATTATTATTTATCAAACTGTATTTAACTGCTGCCATTCAGATTTGCATTGCTCCCAAATGGAAGCAGGCAGGAAGGCAGAGATTGTCATGCAGTTCCAGCACATTAAACCATCACACAGCATAACTTATGGCAACGTGGAGGCATAAAACAGGCCCAGTGCAATCACTCACTAATGCCATTGGACATAAAAGGGATTCAAATGGACAATCTGAAAACAAATAACTAATTGAGATTGGTTACAAGTGCTTCCCATGTGCCCCTTAGCCAAGGAACACACCATCAGAGGTAAAAAAAGGAAGGGCTGAAGGATATGTAGTGAAAATGAGCTGCCTGGCAAAGGTGACTGGTGAGCACCTGCCAGGTGCATCCTCCAAGCTCACCCACCACAGGAAATAAAACTAAAGAAAGCTCTGCCTCAGAGGTCAGGCTTGGAGCACAGCTTCCACTGCTCTTTTGTAAATGTTTTTTATTCAAAGCCCCGAACAACAGAAAAATGATACCCTGGTGCACCTCACTGAGGGCTTTTCCCCCAAATCCCTGCCTGGAGTCAGCCTGGTGACCCTGCTGGGGTGGGTGGTGGTGTGGCACATGCCAGCCCATGGCAGCAGTCCTGCCACAGCCCAGGAGACAGCTCTGAGCAGCCTTCCTCCTCCTCCTCACGCTTGTGACTGCACCGGGGAGGTGCCAACTCTCTTTGTGTGATACTGGGAATGTCTGCTGCGACAAAACTTCACAATTTTGCCCCTGAGAGCCCTGTTTTGGGGAACACAATATGTTTTGGGCAGACACAGAGCAGTCTCAGCACCTCCCTCGCTGGGGCAGCAGCAGTGCCCTGCACATGAGTGTGCAGCTGTGTCAGGGTGGGTGAGTGAGTTCATTACCTGTGAACTTCTGGCACAGCTCAGGGGCCTCCCTCTGCTCGGTCAGCTGCAATAATGCCCTGCTTAGCTGGCTGCTTTTGGATCCCAGAGCTGCACAGCCACAGCCAGCTGCCTGCTGGGCTGTTTCAGTACAGGTCACTGCACCCCAGGCCCTGCTCACTCCATCTATTCCCAGTGCTTCCCTGGGATAACTCCCCATATGCCATCCAGGGGGGCTGTTGGCTTTTAAAGAGGCCCCAGCTGTCAGAACAGGGTCTTCCTGACCTCTGCAGAGGCATTTAATAGGAAGCAATCCCCCAAGGACAAAAGGTCTTTGTGCCCTTGATCATTTCCAAAGTGAAGTTCTCCCCTGCTAAATTTCCCTGTCCTTTCTGCCAGGCTGCTCAGAGGATAAAAACTGGCTGAGATCTCAGCCATGGCTGTGCCTGCTGGGGACAGGCAGAGATTTCCCTCTCCATGTCCCTGCACAGCAGCAGTGCAGGGATCCCTTTCAATGTGCCCAGCAGATCCTTCTGCACCTCCTGTTCCAGAATGAGTGAAGAGTGCTAAATGTCCTCATGGGAAAGCTAGAATAACCAGGCAGCTGCAATGACTTTATTTATTTCAAATAAGCACAGATTACCTACCTTCAAAGCCCTCCCCTTGCAGAGGGACCATGGGGTGACACTGAGGGAGGCATTGCCTCCTCTGGCACCACGCAGTCCTGGGGCTTGTCAGACAGGGATGCCTGCCTGAATAATTCACAATGACTTTGAGTTCACATTCCCTTCTCTGATATAGCTGTTGTTATGCAGATGTCACTCAAATTACCTCATGGTGAGGTGTTTACTGATATCAGAAATCCATGAATGCAGTGGTCAGAAACTACTCCTCTGTCTTACCTGCAGAATTCCCCATATTCAGGGATTTTTCTGCTCAGAAGCCACCTTCTTTACATTTTTATTTACAGGTATGTTTGGTTGCACCAGTTTTTGCTAGTAGACCTACGGCAACAGCTGGAGCCCTCAGAATAGATATTAACAGATTTGTTAACTCAATTCTTTCCCTCTTCCTCACCAGGCTGGACAAAACTGAACCAAACCAAACCAACCAAACCAGTGTTTTGTTTTTCCAATGGTTGTAATGTTGTGGAGACCCTCTTTGACAGCTGAGAAAGAATGAGGGCTCGACTGCTTTTCCAAAGAATAAAACATGGCAGCTGAGCAAACATCAATGGCTAAAACAGCAATGAAACACAGATATTCTGGTGCTGATACTGCAAAAAGAGATGTCTCAGAGATACTCGATTCCTTTAGAGCAAGTGGCTCATTGCAGCAGAGTTAATATTATGGTGCCACCCCTCAAAATTCTGTGGCTGTAGCACATATTGGGTGACAAGTTTGCTGATCCATACAACAATTTTCCTGTCTGAAGTTTAAAGAACAAAATTCTTGGGAAAGGGTCATTTAAGGTGAGTAATTTCTCTGAAAGGCACCACCTGTTTGATATAATGATGGCACTGGTGACCTTACATGTGTTAAAATCACTGCCAGACACTGGAGGATGATTTTCTCCCACTAGCAGCGCTTGCTCTGCATTCACACCTCTCCTCTGCAGTCCTCAGGCTGCCATCAGCACTCTCTTATTTCCATCTTCTTTTCCTCCCTTTCCCTCCCGCATTTTATTAATCACACACAAGCTACAAAGAAGTCCTTCTCTTGGGAAATAAACCCACCCAAAGGCTTGTCAGGATATGTGAATTTACCATGGCCGGTGTGCAGGCAGAGAGATCCTGCTCCCCGTTCCCTGTTCCTGCAGGCAGGCAGGGATCAGCTCTGCCTGGATTTGTGCTGACCAGACCCTGGTGAGCCCTCAGCCCAAGTTAATCAGCCCAGCTTCAAGGCATGGTGAGAGTCAAAGGCTGTGCTAATCAGCAGCTTCCAGCCAGCCCAAAGCGTGGGCAGATATCTCCTCACCCCTGGGCCATGACGATGTTCCAATGCAGAAGGACATTAGCCTGGGGAAAATTCAATTAAAGAAGAGACTGGCAGAAGTACAGGACGCATTTAGACAACCAGCTCCAATGAAAGTTCATGCTGCAAAGCTGACCTTTTTGTCTTGAAAATATCTGTTTGGGATCAGATAACCCAAGAGCTGAACACCTATGCAACCTTAGCAGAAACATTCAGAGAATTGGCCAATTCTCCAAAGAACCTCAGGGTCCTGAGGGCAGCTCTGCTGCCTGAATTCAGGAGTGCAGATTCCCAAGCAGATGTCAACAGTAATGTCTCATTAGAATTACTGAAGAGTGTGTTTTGCTAATTGGCACTGTAGGTACATTGAGATCTGGTTTTGTTTCACTGGAGTGTGATTTTTTGTGATTACATTTAATACTGACTGCAAGAGGAACTGAAGGAGAGGTGGAAAGGGGCAAAGGAAAGACAAGAAAGGCAAATGTGTCCTTGTTGTGACAAGACAAGCTGTCCAGCAAATCTTACTACAAAGGAGAGGGATTTTGGAAGGATGAGTCTGAGCATTACTGACAATTATTATTTCATCATTGATATTTAACTTCTTTTGTTCCCAACTGAGCACTGCCTTTGTCTGTGGACTTCAAATCTCTCCTTCCCTTCCCTTCTCTTTGGAACATTTCCCTGCTCCCCTGGGAGATCCAGTATCTCATTTATTCCTGTCCCCTTCAGCCTGTTCCCTCCAGCAACACCACTCGAGTGGGCTGGTGAGGCAGCAGCTCTCTTCCAAGCAGCCAAACAACCCCCAGCTACTGTGCAATGCTAAAACAACCCCCAGCTCCTGTGCAGGGTGTTGCACACAGGCTCATCCTCACACAGGCTCATCCTCACACGTGCACCTGCACAATGAGAAATCAACTCTGGCAGCTGGAGGCATCATTCAGGTGTGGGGCAGGGACCTGCCTGGGGCACAGTGTGGCTGCTGGCTGGGGCAGGGCACCTGCAAAGAGCGTGAAGGCTTCTCAGGGTTGGGGCTGCACAGCTGTGGCTGGGATTAGTGTGCTTTCAAACCTGACACAGAGATGGCCACAGGGCGCTGCTGGTGTCTGAGAACAAGGAGGGCTTTGGTTATGGCTCTGGCTCTGGGATCTCTGCTGGTCACAGTGACTCTGAGATATGGACAAGTTCATTTTCTCAAGCTGGCAGCTGAAGAAGGAGTCAGGATTCTTCTGTTCTTGTTCTCAAGGTTGTTTATTGTTTCTTATCTATAATATTCTTTCTCCAACCTGCCAAGGTCTGTCTGGCAGATCGGTCAGAGGCACACTGCCCACCTCAGAGGTGGCGTTGTCTTTTCATACTAAAATCTACATGTACTTTATTTACAATAACTTCCCAATACCTATCACCTACGTTAGACTGTGAGCTTCTACTCTAAACCAATCTAAAGTGCCAACACCACAGCAGAAGATGGAGGCCAAGAAGAAGAAAGAGAAAGACTGGACACACCCAGATTCTTCCATCTTGCCTTCTGAACTTCCATTCTAAAAACCCCAAAAATCTATTTTTCACCCTGTAATAAATTCACTATAATTTTACTTAAAATCTTTTGACTTGTAATTCTTCATATAAAAGTTGATTGTTTTTCCATGGGACACGATCAAAGGCACAGGGGTCTTGGGCTCTGTGCCAAGGTCTCTGAGCCCCTTGGCAGGGTCTCGAGTCCTCCAGGGCAGCCAGAGGAATTTCCTGGGGTCCAACATCTACCATTGCCCCTGGGCTCTGCTTTGGCTTGGCACAGTAAGCCTGGCACTGCTGGGCTGCTCCCATGCCTGGTGGAGCAGAGCTGGGGCTGTGGGCACAGGGAGGGCACCCTCTGCATCCCTCCTGCATCCCCAGTGCCACCACTGATATGCAAATCCATAGGAGACAATCAGCACAGGTGCCTTTACCTTTTCTCATCATGTCTGTAAGATGTAGATCCCCGGCCACTGGTCCAAATAAACATTTTAGAGGGCTGCCCAGGGTTGGCTCTGCTCGCTGCAGCAGGACGATGGAAGGACCTGGGGGAAGAGGGATAATGTTTGTCACTGCCCACCCAACATGGCAGAGCACACCATATCCAGCGTGCCAGATCCCCTGTGCTCTGAGGATGGACATTTGTTAACTTGAGATGAGATATAAAATAATGGGGATGAGAGATCAGTGTGTTGGAATGGAGAATAAACCCCATTTAGCCCCACTGGGAAAAGGTGAGGCTGGATAATCAGGCTTAGCTCTGCTCCATGCTGCAAAGGACTCACCATGGGCAAGAAATCATCAGTAGTTCAAGAACAGGTAATAGCTGTGTGCAGTGTTCTTATGGTAATATTTTTTAGGGACAAAATGGCTATTGTTTAAGCACATCCACACTCATTACAGGTTTTGGTTGTTTTGCAGCTCCCAGAAAGATGAGGCTCTCAGGGAAGGTCTCTGAATGGGGCAGAAGTAGGAGATACAAATGCAGCATTTTCTGGAAGTGTAACTGATATGACAAAGATATCTTTTCCCATGGAGAAATTACTATCTCAAGGCAAATTAGATCCCTGCCCAATGACTTCCTTGTTTCACTTCAGGGTGTGAGATCTGTTGCCTTCTCTCAGGCTCTCAGGCCATATTGGACCTTCTAGTGGGGCTATGGCTCCCCTTGTAGCCCCTCTTAATTTCTTGTGGTTTTAGTGAGGCTCAGTTAAAAATCTTGGTCTCTGAGAATTGGGCCACTCCTATGAAGGCCGCATTTTGCCTTCTTTTACAGCACAACAGTTTGTGTTTTTAATGCATTCAGATACAAGCTTAAGGGAAAAAATATTCCAGATACCAAATAGTTCATTGTGAAGTTTTCATACACTGGGGGCCATTCTTTATCTCTCTGAAAAGTAAGCCTGATGGCTGATGCTGTCAGCAGAGAAGGCACATGATCTGAGAAAGTCTGTAATGCCACTGTCTCCATCATCATGCAAAGGGCTAATTTCAATATTTGCATAGTGGGGAACCAGGAGAATACTTAAATACTGTAGAGGTGGCTGCAGGGGAAGACTGACGTGGACAGGAGCCAAAACCCATCAGTGTGCAGACAGGCTGATGGGTGCTGAGGGACTGGGCATTCCAGCTGGAGCCAGCCCAGAGCCTCTACCACAGAGGCCAGGACGCAGCCCCAGGCCCAATTCACACCCTGGATGGGCAAACTGGGAAAACTGGGGTTCCTGTCACCCCCTCCCTGCTGGGACCCTGCTGCCCTGCCAAACTGGGGTTCCTGTCACCCCCTCCCCTCTGGGATCCCCCTGCCCTGCTCAGATGCTGGCTCAGGACTGGGACTTGCAGACAAGGACCTTGCCTACAATAAGAGGCGGCAATATTTGATGGAGCTTTTGGCTGCATTGGGGAACAGCAAATTGGACAAGAAGGGGGTCCAGAGGAAGGGAGAAGGAAGGAGGGGAATGTCCCCTAGCCCTTTCCCTGATTCTGTGGTGATCAGTGCAATCTGAATGCCAAGAGCAATTCTGTTCTTTCCATGCAACCACTGTAGTTAAATATTGGGGAATGAACAACAGGATGAGGCACCACCTCCCTGAAATAACTATAGTTTAGAAGGTGAAGTAGCATCTGCTGGGATCTAATTAATATAGCCAACAGCTAAGTGTTTTGATAGTGATATTGGTCAGAAATTTCACTTGTGAAATCACTCACCCTGAGCCAAATCCTCACACTGCTGGATGAGATTTCACCCACATTACCTCAGACAGCACCACAGTGACCACCTAGCTGGGGCTTCTGCTCCAGGCCATGCAGGAGGGGTCAGAGCAACTCCCCAAGGGCCACAGTGCATGCTGGACTGAGCCTGTCCCAGGCTGAGCCCCTTAATGATGGAAAACAAAATTTTGTTTCATTTAAATGATGCCATTGCACTCGTTAGGATGTCACGCACTGCAGGAGAGCCTGGTTGTGCTGCCACAGCCTGAGCGGTCCCAGAGCCATCAGGAGATGGTGGTGAATGCTATTAGAGAGCCTTTTCTTAATTAAGCAAAGCTTGGGCACACATTAGAGGTCATCATCAGCTTCTGCCACCTGTCTGAGCTGACAGGGACACCTGGGCAGGACTCCCTGGGCAGGGAACCAGATTTTTAAGCTCCAGAGCAAATTGCTGGGCTGGGAGCTGGGTGAGGGGGCCTGTCCCACCGAGGGGATGCCAGAGAAGGAAGAGGGATGCTTCTCTTCCCAGAGAAATGGGAGTGATTTCAGACTCCCTTGCAGTGCCAGTGCCCTGGAGCTGTCCATATGTGACAGCTTTAATGCTGCCTGCTTCGTTAGTTGAGCAATCCAAGCTAACCACCACCATTTAACACACAATTGCACACCTAATTTTGTGTAAAATTGTAACATTGATGACATCATAACACTGCTCCAGAGGTCAAATGAGTGACCGAAGCCCTAGGCAGGGGTTAGACATTGAGTAAAAACCTTTTGTGCACCAGCAACAACACAAACTCCCCAGGAGCCTTCTTTGAAGGCCTTTGGAGGATTCATAACCTCCAAATTTGCATTCTCCATGAGCATGCTCTGCCCCACCATGTGACAGTGTTCACAGGGGTCTGAGGATGAGGGAAGAGATGAGGATCTGACTGTGTTTCAGAAGGCTTGATTTATTATTTTATGATATATATATATATATAATATTAAAACTATACTAAAAAATAGAAAAAAAGATTTCCTCAGAGGCTAGCTAAGAATAGAAAAAAATTATAACAAAAGCTTGTGTCTGACTGAGAGTCTGAGACAGCTGGATTGTGATTGGCCATTAATTAAAAAGAACTAACATAGACCAATCACAGATGCACCTGTTGCATTCCACAGCAGCAGATAACCATTGTTTACATTTTGTTCCTGAGGCCTCTCAGATTCTCAGGAGAAAAAATCCCAAGGAAAGGATTTTTCATAAAACATGTCTGTGACACCCCCAGGTCAGTTAAACCTTCATGCCTTTCTCCCCTGCTGGATAAGCCTCTGTGACCCATGTTTCTTTGCTGCCCCCTCTCTCTTTTCTGGGAAAACAAATAACACTACTTTTTCTTGG
Source organism: Ammospiza nelsoni (assembly GCF_027579445.1). Classification (NCBI taxonomy): domain Eukaryota; kingdom Metazoa; phylum Chordata; class Aves; order Passeriformes; family Passerellidae; genus Ammospiza; species Ammospiza nelsoni. Next base: position 6,722,410 of record NC_080642.1, on the reverse strand, counting down.
TTTTTATCCCCCATGGCTTCTCAGAGTCAGCTGCTGACAACTTATTTTTATCATGCAACAAGTAATCAGCCTGTGCACCTCATTACTGCAGGACATCAACCTTGCATTCAGAGTGGATTGTGTTATTGCTTGAACAGACAGAGCACCTAAAATACCTTAAAAACAGTGGAGAAGAGCTGCTTCAAGCTGCTTTTTAGACTGTGGGGGTTATTCCTATAGGGCAGGTTATCCAAACATTGCTGTAGTTGAGGTGACTTTTGCTAATCAGGTGCAGGGTGGGACTCTGGCCTTCCTGCCTGATCTGCCTGCACACCTCTGTCTCCTTCACTATTTACACACTGTGGCATCAATGCAGTTGTCTCTTGACACGGTTGCCACAGTGACAGGCAAGGGGGAAAAGCTTTGGTTTTTACAAAACACACCTCATTCTTCACATCTGGGTTTATTCTGAGTAAATGCTCAAGGCTGAGGGCAGAAATGCAGAGTAAAGAGTGCACAGTCTGGTACAAACATGAATCTGTGATGCTGTTCCATTCCTCCCATCTCTTCTTGTTCTCATCCTCTTCTTTAGCATTACCTGCTGGTGGATTTCATGGAACTCACTAGAAAACCTGAGAAGATGTCCACTTTTTCAGCCATTGCAAGGTGAGAACTTGAGACAGCTCTTAGAAAATTAGAAACATTCTGCCTTGTCCTAAGGACTATCAGCATGTCTACATGCAACCACCTGATTGAGGATTTCAGTGTGAAGAAAACACAACAGTGTGGCAGATATCTTTAATGAAAAATCCTTTCCTTAGGATTTTTTCCTCTTGAGAAGCTGAGAGGCCTCAGGAACAAAATGTAAGCAATGGTTATCTGCTGCTGTGGAATGCAACAGGTGGATCTGTGATTGGTCTCATGTGGTTGTTTCTAATTAATGGCCAATCACAGCCCAGCTGGCTTGAACACAGAGCCCAACCCACAAGCCTTTTTGGCTTGCTATTCATTCTTTGCTATTCTATCCTTAGCTAACCTTCTGATGAAATCCTTTCTTCTATTCTTTTACTATAGTTTTAATGTAACATATATAATAAAATAATAAATCAAGCCTTCTGAAACATGGAGCCAAATCCTCATCTCTTCCCCAATCCAAAAACCCCTGTCAACACCGTCACACAACAGGGCAGCATTTGCTTCAGATATCTATAGAAAAGGATGTAATTCTGAGGGTAAATCACAAAATCCCTTAGCTGGTACCTTGGGGACTATATTACATACCCTGTATTACTCTGTTGTCCTCACTTCACCCTGGGTTGGCTGCCCTGCTTCCTCTGTCTGCAGTTTGAGTCATCATTGGTATGAAAAGTCCCTTACCTCTAGGTCACCACATCTCTGAGCAGCCAAAGAGAGGTGTTGCAGACCATGTTTTTAAATGGAAAGCTGGGTTTTAGATGTATGTTTGCTTGTAATTGCCTCTGCCTATGCTTATGTTAATCACAGGGTTTCTGAGACCTTGGAGAACCATTTACAGCACCAAACTAATGAGCTTTTTTCCCCTTATGACATTTCATTTCCTGGGCAGTGTGGCCACCGTAAAAAGAGAAGCACTTGTATTAATTTTGCCTCATAAAAGACACCCTGATTCATCAAAAGGCAACAAAAGCTAAACATTCACCTAAAGATTCAATCACTGAGCACCCCAGCTCTGTGAATACACCCACATCCCCCACTGTCCCTGCTGACAGCTGCTGGATGCTTTATCCCAGTGTTTCCCAGCCAGAAGATTCATTCAAACCCCAAGGGAGCTCTCTGGAAACCCCAAAGTTTTCCTGCCACCCCTCTCCCCTTGGCACCCACAGCACCAGTGCCAGATCTTGGGCAGATGGGTCAGGGGCTGTTGAGTGGTGGGAAATATTTGGTCTCTCTCATGCCTGGATAAACCCTTTTATTTGAGTGGTCCCATGAGAAAAGGAGGAGACTGAAGCCAGGCATCAAAGACAACCTGCCAGAAGACAGTTGAGTTCACTTTGAGGTGAATTTACTGAATATCAGCAATTAGACTTTGCGTCCAAACAGGTCTTACCCATGCTTCTGTCTGATGATAGAATGTTCTCTTATGGATTAGATGAGCCAGAAAACAGGGAAAAGTGGTGTGTGATGAAGGAAGGGAGAATAAATAAAACAGCCTGGTGAATTTTTAATGTAAATTGTAGCCTGGCTGGAGAGTAGTCTGGCTTTCAGAGCATGGAATAGTTTCCCAGGCAGAGTGGTGGAAGTAACTCCTGTATTAAGATGCTCCTGTCTGATTCAGGAGATGATCCAGGGCAGGTTTCCAGTCCTGGTCTTAAAAGAATAAAAGAACTGGACCAAGGACCCTTGTTTGCATCCAAAACATGACAGAAAACACACACCAAGAACACAATGAAGCTAACTCACAAAAGAAATGCCTCTGCATTAGCAGAAGGCAGTCACCACTTAGGGAACATTGAATGCTCTGGCAGCAGCAGCTCTGGATGGAGGAGCAGCAAAGGCAACAACAAGGGGTGAATTTGTGCCTCTGTGAGGGAGCTTTGCTGATGGGCAGGGGCAGGGCAGAGTGACACAAACTGCTGCTCTTGCTGCAGCCTCTCAGGAGCCCCAGTGCACCAAGAGCCTGATCCGGCCAGCAGGTGACCTTCAGCCTGGGCAAGGGGGAATGGAACCTGGGCAGCTGCTGCTGATGCACTGACAGAGTACGGGAAGGCTGATGGTTAATGATGCTTCATTAATGATTCACTTCTATTTCTGACCTGCTCTGAAATCTCCCCAGAACTCAGAGCTGAGCTCTCCATCCAGGTTTCGAGTTTAACGAGGGAGACATCCTGGACACAGAGTGGTCCTGCTGGATTCCCATGTCACAGCCATGTCTAGGACATTCCATGTCCAAAGGAGGAGAGTGGGGCAGCCATCAGGGACAGCTGAAGCCATCACACGGAGGTGGAGATTAGCTGTGTGTGGAACACACTGACATTTGGCTATGTTTTTGATCTTTCTTTATACTTAAAGTCACCCTTGACAGTTAATTCCCTCTTTCCATTATATACAGGAGAAAAAGAAGTATTCAGAAAGGGTGAGGTATCTGTATCTCCCTGCTACATAACAATATGTCCACACTTCGAAATTAAATATTCCATTGTAGCCTCTGAACCTTCCAGGTTTCCATCTCATGTTTTTCTCTCCAATGCTGACTATCTTTATTTTGGAAAAGCTTTTAAGCCTTGCCATTTAATTATGCTCCTCATCCCTAGGCTTCCACTTTCCCAACAGCTGCCTTCCTAGTCCACCAGCATGCCTGCAGACTTTATAGCCTTTATTCTTTGTGATCTTTTTACCTTTAACTTCCTTCTCCAATTTTCTTTCCTTATTTGTTTTTCAAGTTCCTCTTCCTATTTATTACAATTTATTTCACTCACTTTGGCCATACTTTATTAGTGTCAATTATTCTGATTTAGCTGATTGAAGCACCAAATTTGAAGAAATTCCTGTGTCCCAGGTCAGCTACAAAGGAGGGGCTAGAGCAAGCAAGAGACTCACAACTCCTCTACTTTGGTGGATTTTTGGTTGCCTTGAGCAGTCTGGCATTATGGCCTCAGTTTCTTTGTCTGTACAAGAGAGGTGCTGGTGCCACCACTGTACCTGGCACCTTCAGACCATCCTCAGGTAGCAGAGCATGGAGTGAAGGGCCAGCCCTTGCTCCCATCCTCATGTTTTGGTGCAGGTGCCACCACTGTTCCTGGCACCTTCAGACCATCCCCAGGTGGCAGAGCATGGGGTGAAGGGCCAGCCCCTGTTCCCTTCCTCATGTTTTGGTGCTGGTGAGTTTGCAATCCAAGCACGAGGCACTGCCTCTCTTGGCACGTTGCAGTCATGAGGATCAACGTTTGTGAGGAGCAGCTGAACATAATTGTCCACTTTGCCTGTCAGGATCCTGCAAACATTTTTAGCTTTCCGTGCTGAATTTGAATTTACGTAGCGAGTGACACATTGGACAAGCACTATATTCATCATCTCAGCTGCTCCCTGGCTCCAGAGAAGGGCACAATCTGCCTGTCAGATGGGGCTGGCTCTGGAAGGGGGGTAGCAGTGTCAAGTGCAGGGTCACCTCCCTGCAATTTGCTTCTGTCCAGCTGAGCCAAGAGAGTTTTACGGTGAGATCTGCTCTGCCAAAGACCAGGCAGTGTTGCACTGATGGAGAAGGATCCTGGGGGGAAGGAGGAAGGCAGTGAAAGTGCTGCACTGCCTCACTGGATGCTCTCCTTTAAATCTGAACACAGCCCTCTGCAACTGCAGAGGGATGGATCACCTTGGGTGCTGCACTGCACCACGAGAGCTGGGCCAGGCTGGCTGGATGAGAGGCAGGGAGAAGGCTCTGTGGCTCATGGCTGTGCCCTGATAAACCCAGTGGGAAATGGAGATGGGGTGAGAGAAGGGAGATGGAGCAGAGGCACACTCCATTACTAGGTCAGTGTCTTTGATGGTCATCAGAAGGGAATGACCTTCTCCCCACAAAAATCTGAGTTTTTGTGAGTTCCTACTTCACCAGATCTTAAAGGATGCTGTTTTGGATACTAATAAATATATTTTTAAGAGTAGTTTGCTGCACAGAGGGAGCTGAATGCCTCTGACCATGCTGAAGTGACCTGGCCTCAGACTGACTCCTATGTCCTTTCACTGCTGCCATTTCAGGGACCTGGGATTTACACCCCAAAGTGTGAAACGACACAGTGTTGGCAGTGCTGTTTAAGAGGTGATGAACAGAGGCACAGAGGCTGCTGAGACCTGGCCAAAGGCTCCCAGGATGTCCGTGGTGTCTGTAGTTGAAAAACCAGCCTAAAAAATGGTGGACAACCACCTTCCACCAGTGAGGAGGGAGGAGAGCCAGGACACGTAGAGATGCCCCTGCCAGAGAGCAAAGGCAGAGCCTTGCTTTGTGGTTGTGCCAATTCCCACCCTTGGGGACACCCCTTCCAGCTCTGTGCAACTGTGCCTCAGCTTTACACCCCTCCAGGGAAGCTGATCAGAGAAGGACATGGCTTTTAAATGTCCCTGGAGAGAGCTTCACTTCAGCACTAAAATACAGACAGTGTGTTTGAGGGTAGGGGCACAGGGGAGGAAGGGTGATGGGCTGCTGGGGACACAGAGGACACCAGCAGCTTTTAGGGAAACCACAGAGGAGAAGCATCCTGCATGAGTGATGTGGCTGGGGAGGGAGGTGAGGGCAGGGAAAGATAAACAGGTGAAAGCAGCACCCAGAGGAAAGGCACGAACAGGCAGGGCAGATAGGGCAGGAGTGGCTTTTCTGTCACCTCATTCCTTGAGCAGGTCAATCATCCTTTATCTCCTTTGAGGCAGCCCCTGTGCCATGGAGAGCAGCAGCCAGAACAAAGCAAAGGCAGAGGAGAGCTCCAAGCACTGCCCAGCGGGAAGTGAATACTCTGGCACTATTTATTTTTGAGTCTGCATTTGGATTAGCTGTAAAGAGCTGTGTGGATAAGCAAGCAGGCAATTACAGCTGGGACGTGCTGCTCATGAATGGAAACAGCTCCAATCTGCTCAGGACATATTGAAATTCTAATTCAGTTAGATTCCTTTAGTTACAGCGCTCATCACAGACACTAAAAGAGATAGGATTAGAAAATAAATACAACTCTTCTGCTGCCTTTGGTCTGTCTTCTGTGTTCCCCTTTCCCTCCTCCCCTCCCCAGTTTTAGCTGTTGTTTGACTTTATTTTCTGTGGTAAAATACAGCAGTCTGCTCTTATTCTTGTTAGTTTTTATGAGCATCCAGCAGAGCAGAGCTGAGCAGACCCTGCTGAGGGATGGGCAGTGAGCACCAGCACAAAGCCACTGCTGCAGCTCCTCCTGTCACATCTTACTAAAGACCTCTGCAAAGGTATAGGGGTGACACAGACACTCAGAGCAGAGCAAGGACAGGATTTGCAAAAGTTCTTCCCTGGCATCATCCCTGGTCCAGACAGGAGCTCCAGCCTGCACTCCTCACCCAGCAAGCAGGTTGAGTCTCTGCTTTGGGTATTGGTGTGAAGCTCCTTCACCATTGCAAACAACACCTTTTGCACTATTGTGTTGTGTAGGCAAGTTCCTAAAAGATCTGATTCAAAGAAGTGACCAGGGAAGAGGTCTGGGAGTGCTGGATCAGCCCTGCCACTGTGACCTGGAGATTCAAGGAAGTTGATTAGCTCTGTGCTGCTGGTTTATTTTTCTGTCTGTCAGTGACAAAATGTTGTATTAAATCTGCTGACATAGGCAAGGAACAGATAATTGAGCTCTAAATGTCAGAGACTGCTGGGCTGGAGGAACAGAAGGAGCTGGAGTGTGTGTCTCCATCTGACTGGAAGTTGTGCTCCATCACAAGTGGTCTCTTGGTGCTGCTGGGGGACCTCTGAACACAGGAGAATGTCTAAAGGGAGGTTGTGAATAGCCCTGACACATCAGATTAGAAACCTGGGTATGGCAGACCCTGGGTAGAAAGTTCTTGTCTCCCCTCAAGCCAAGGAAAGGGCTGGATGGAGAAAGGCAGTTGGAATATCCAATCTGACTGATACTGAGTCATGGAGCTGTGAAATAAGCAACTCTCTGGTAAAAACAAACACCCAGCTTGGCTCTCATGAGCATCTTTCCTCTTTGTCTTATTACAAAAGGGTAAAATTGACATCATAAGCACTCTGCAGTGGCTCGTCATCCTTTCAGAACACAAACTTCACCATCTGTAGCCCTCTTAGCTGAATATGATAAATTGCTCAGATTCACAAAACAAAATTTTGTGCCCAAGTGCTGTAGAAAAGCTCCAGACATAATTTTTTTTCCCTGCACACATTTCACATAATTTTCACAGAATTTAGAATTTTTATGTCATTATTTTTTAAAATGCAATTCTGTAGGTGCAGCTGCCTGCTGGCTTTTGAGTCTGAGTCCTGTGCAACATGGCTACAGCTCTGTGGACCTGTGAACTCACACCTTTGTCCTCTGGAGATCCCTGTTTGCTTTGCCTGATTGCTTTCTGCTGATTAGGGGTGAGGAGCTTTGTTTTAACAGTGAGCTCAATATTAAGATAATAATTGAATGGAAAGGAGTTCTCTCCATTGAGTAGTTCTGCTACTGATAGCAAAATAGAACAGCTCTTGGGAGCAATGTGAAAATCATATTTCTAAGGACCTCTAAACACAGCTAATGCTGTCCCAGCTGGGGACCTCTGCTCAGATATGGCCAGATATCTTCTGTGATAGTCTGTGGAGTGATGGTAAGGATGCCCAAGCCACATATTAGGGACAAAAGCCAACTGGTTGATTGGAAGAACAATGCAGAACCCTAATTCCTCCTGGGCAGCTATGTGAGGAGTGTGAGTATTCCAGTGCAAGAAGAAGAAAACCTTTCTAGTGGAGACATTAATGGTTAGGACACAATCAAATCCCGCCTGAAGAGCAAAGCAAGGGAAAAAGTTAGAAACTGAGTGGGTCACATAAAGGCAGAGGGTTAGAAAGAGAGGGATCACAACCTGAAAGAGAGCAGTGATGCACAGGAGAGAGCAGGAGCAGCAGCACACTGCAGCAAGGCAGTGAGGAAATATTCCCCAAGGCAGTTGGGATGAGGTGGATGGGGAATCTGGTGAGGTGAGGAGGTGACTGACTGCTGATGGCTGGGCTTAGCCCAGTGCTGCACCAGCCACGAGGTCAAAACTCAGAGTGAATCTAAAGCTCCTGCTCTGCAGATGAGCTCAGTGCCTGGTGGGCTGGGTGATGGAGATGCAGATTCAGCCTCTTTGGAAAACAATAGCTCAGGAGTTATGCATCTCTGCAGATGTGGCCTTGTAGTATAATTTTTAAGCATAAGACAATTTTTTCTTTAGAGTCAGGAAAAAAAGATAGTGAGAAAGAGCAAAAGCAAAGTCTCTCTAAGACAGAAGAATGTGCATATGACTTCAATGCAGTTTTGAACCAAAAATGAGAACAAAATCTCTGCTGCTCTCTGAGGGCAGTGGAGCATGTAAACAGTGAAAGGGCCATGTCCATGAAACCAAAACCCCGGGTATTTTTGGTCTTATAACTGGTCTGGAAATGAAAGCAATGGTAGGAGCAGTCACAGATGCTTCCATTTCTCACATGACAATAATCTATATTAATTACTGCAAGCATCCAGCTTCAAACAGTGTCACTGCAGTGCTGTTAGTGTTTAAAAGTATTGAGTTTCCAAGGAGGTGAATGTCTTTTTCTCTCCCTAATCATGATTACTCGGCTTAGTACTTGGGCCAAGCTTCTATTTAACCAAGACAAATGGATATTTCCAAAACAAGCAAGTTAACACTATGCATCACATTATTACTCTCCTCACAGATTTCTTGCCTCTTGTGCTATTTTACTCAGCTGCTAAACACAAATAACAATAAGAACAGGGAGGAGGAACTATGCAGAATCCTATATGTATTAAAGGGAAAATAATAAATAAATCTGGTTTTGACCATTACTTTGTCCTATTTTGTGAGAGCATTTTCCCTTGTTCAGTGTAATATAACAACATTATTCTGTCCTATAATTTCTCTTCTGTGAAACATAGACATCCACACCACATTTTTGCAGATACCACCAGCCTATCTGACTAATATTTTGTCGCTTCCTGCTTGGAATCCTTATTTATCATTGAAGTTGATGTGCCAGCAATGTGGGTTAGCATTCAGAAGAGCAGATGGGGAATTAGAGACAAAACTTCTGTCAGTGATAACGGGACTTCCATGCTTCATTTCCCCTGGGGCACAGTGAGTGTTTTCCTTTTCAACAGCGCTGGGCAAAACTGCCTGAAGGAATTGGTGGCAGCAAAGCTGTGAGCTGGCAACACGCTGAAATTGTCAGGGAGAGATTTTGGGTTGCTGGGCCATTTGTGGGACGTTATTTTGTAATAGCTCCTGGGAAGAAATTAATCTCTGTACTGGAATTCCAGTGCAAGATACCCAAAGAGAATTGACTTGAATTAGCGAGAGGTTTGGCACTGAACAACTTCTTCTCCACAGGTGTCTTCACCTGACAACATTTCTGCCTGTGCTGACCAGGGCAGGCTGCAGATCCATGAAAGGGCCTCATTCAGGTCTCCAAACTCTCCAAATCCCACTGTTTCAGCACCATCCTGATCCCCATTGCTGCTGGGGAGCACCTCAAGGCTGTGCATGGGCAGCTCAGGAAGAGGAGGATTTATTCCTACCCACCGCCTACAGCTTTACTCAGGGGCAGTGTCCAGGACAGGCCACACATCCTTGTGTGTGGATGTGTGAGGTTCACACATGTATTTTCCTTCAGGAAAAGCTCCCCTGTTTCTCCAGCAGCTCTGAGCACAGCCCCTTTCCCAGGCTCAGGGAAGTTTGTCTGTCTGTTGGGTTCAGCACCAGAGTGCAAAGGACCTCCCAAACTGGGATGTGGTTCATGTGCTGCAGCCCCAACATTCCTCACCATCATGGAGTCACAGCCAGAGGGACATCCCCTCTCTGTCCTGGGGACACTCCCAGGCTGGAGAGCCCTGTGCCACCCCCTGGGATGGATCAGTGACCCCACTCTGCTGGCTTTGCCATGGGCTGTGCTGCTGATGCAGCCACTGGCACTCAGCAGCCACTGAATGGCAGGAACCATCAGGACCAAGGCAGAAATCACTGTCCTAACACACCAAAGGAGATTAAAACCAGATTCTGCCTGCTAAAATGTGCACTGACCACACATAGGAGACCTGCCCAGAAAGCAGGAGCTTGCCCCTATCCTCCAGTACCACACAGATGGGATGTGTTCCAATAATTGCCACATGTACAGCCTGCACCATGTCACCTTCCCTGGTTTTTGTCTCTAAGGGGTCCATCACTTGGCCAGCCTCCACCCACCTTCTCCCAAACAGCAAAAGGCTTTTACTAATCATTTGATACTGTCATTAATGAAACAAAGAAATAGATGCCAAAATTCAGAACATATGTGCTATGTCTGTATTCTCTGCTCTTTAGGACAGTTTAACAACTACATGTTAATTTTCACCCAAATTGATATTTCTATGGATGTTCTTCCTGCCTCCATCTCTTTTAAGAATCCCTGAGCCCCAGTAATCATGTGGATTACATTTGAATCAAAATGCAGAAAAGCTGTGTGGTCACATTGACCTTGAAATCCTGAAGACCATTTCCATTATAAAGGTGCTTTACAGCAGTGCTTGTGACTGAGGAGGCTGCTAAGGGAAATATAACCAAAAATGTTCTTTACATGGAGATAGTCTCAGGATACTACCTGCTCCTAAAAGCTGGTGATTGAATTCTTCAAATTGTTTGGCTCATTTAAGCAGACACACCTGCAGGGTAACTTGTGAAGGTGTCAGCTAATGCCCTGCTCATGCCTGGAGCTGTTCCTGCTGTAAAGTGTGTGCCTTTCTCTCTAATACAGTGTAGTAAGTAAATAAAAGCTGATAGTCTTCCTCCAAATGTGTTCAGAGGGCTTTTATCCATTATTGATTTCATAGGGGTAATTCAATAAGAGTAAATATTGTCAGGAACTGCATTTTTTATTGCATTTTAACTTTCACCCATACTTGCTCCTCTTCCTTACACTAGGGCTGCTTTTAAAAAATTCTTCTTTTTAAGATTCTGTATAAGCTTAATGAAGTCCATAATTTCAGTTCTCTTTGACATGTACTCAGAAGAGACTGGGTACTTGATTTTCTTCTTATTTACACCCGTGAGGTCAGCAGCTGAATGCAGAAGGAAGCAAAGGGCCAGAGCAATGCCACGGAGCCTGTCAGCACCACAACAAAGGCTTTTCTTCAGTTTGCAGTGGTCCTTTGGGAAATCCTAACAGCTGCACTAATGTTGGATGTAATTGAAGAAATACACTCCTTAAACAGGCAGGCAGTTCAGTATTTAAACATAATGCCTGTTGAGGGAATGCTGGAAAGCTGATTTTTGACCTTCATGTGAGGCAGAAAAGAGATTTTTTTTTTCAGTATCTGTACAGATTTAAAAAAATTATGTGGAACATTTTGTCCAATAGTAGCTTTTTTATTTCTTCATAGTGTTTGTATTTATTTTTACATTTTGCCACAATGGAAATTCAATCAAAGTCAAGGATTTTATCACCTTTCCACTCGACTGCCTGAGTCAGATGCTTAAAATGTAAGACCAGATGCTTAAAATGTAAGACCTGTGAGTAGTCAATTAAAAAAAAAAAAAATCAACCTTTTGCACTATAGCTCAGAGAAGTGTCTTTTTGTTGTTTTTTTTTTCTGCAGCCTGGTGGAGTCATTTGCCATCAAAACACGTTCTCACCCAAAGTGGTCTGCCATTGGCACATTAAAAGGGCTGGAAAATGTTGCTGCTGGAGAGTTTCAGCGCTCCCCAGTCAGACCAGTTTGCTGGTGCAAAGCTCTGGGCTTGCAGCAGGAGTTGTGCTGTCAAACACATCTGCTGACTGGGAAGCAGCAGTTTGCTTCCTCTCACTCAGAGCAGAGAGAAGCAAAGTTTGTTTAATCTGAGAAGTAGGAAGCAGGAGTGGAACAAAGATGACTATTGCTCTGCACCTTCCCAGCTTTCCTTTATGCCCCCAGGAACTTTGATTGCTCTGCACCTTTCCAGCTTTCCTTTATGCCCCCAGGAACTTTGCTTTTTTTTGGTCTATCACCACTTCCAAAGCTCTCATGTGCTTCACCCCAGCTGGAGCAGCAGTGGTTTGAGCATCCGGGTTCTCCTGAGGCTCTGCTCTCCCAGGTTTGATGTGATGTGGCAGAGGATGCTCATCCAGCCCATTGCTGCTGCCAGTCCCTCCAGAGGACCCCAGCACAGCAAGGGCTGACTGGGAGACAGCACACCCCATTCTGTTCTGCAGGTTTGGATGCACAGAATGAATTCCTGTGGGGTGTGGGTCACTGAGCAAAGATATCCGTGTGTGGGCTCCTATTCCATGCACCCTGCTGTAAACACAAACCAATGGCTGAGCTGGAAGGTCAGACTGGCTCCAGCAGTGTCCTGACCCCTCTTTCTGCCCATCTTTGAAAGGGCATCCCCCAAGAGTTACCATGGCAGTGCTTGGAAGAGCATCAGCAGTTTCAAAAGGTAACTGATACTATTCCCTAAGTGTCTGCATTTCCACTTCTATGGAAAACATTAAGCTGATCTAGGAGCAATTAATCTGGGAGATGCAACTCAATCCCAGCAAAAAGCAGCACTTGGAAGACCACCCGTGGATCCCAGCAGCTCAGATTCCCTGCAGTTTAACTAAATGTCATCCCACTGTACACAGCTGCTGGCTCCAGGTTTGCTAATTTGTAAAACAACGTGAAGAAGATGCTGCACTTGTGAGCAGGGCAGCTGAATTATAGGTACTTAAGCAGCACTGTAGGGATATGAATTCTGTTTATTGCACAAACCTGCCTCTATAATTAATAGAAATTATACCATTCCCTTGCTCTGTTTTCATTAATTCAGACTGATAGCTTCAGAAGACCAGACCAGATTAGGAAACTCATTTTGGAAGAACAGGAGAGAACTAGAGGACTTTCTCAGCTTTTCAGCATCCCTCCAGATCTCCTTCAATGTGTAAGGAGCAAAATTACTAGCAATGCTTTGAGTGTGACAAACCATCTGGCACCATAATTGTAGCCCTGTTTTACTTTTCCCTGCTCCAGGGACCAAAGATCCAAACTCCCCTGGCTACCTGTCTAAATTGAACATAATGAAATGTACTTTAAACCCTCAAGAAACAGCCACAGTCAGCCCAAAACCACCTTAAACCCCAACTGCTCTCTAAGACCAGCGCCAGCACGTCCCAATAAACACAGGCTGCAGGGTTTACCTATCAAGCTGCAAATGAACTGAACAGCCCTGGCTCCTTTAGTGGGAGTTTTATAGGCCTCTCTCCCCTCTCCTAGGAGGTGTAAACATATCAAGGTTTAACATTGTGCTTTATTTATCTCAGTGGTGTAGTGTGTTATTGTTCCCACAGAAGCGCTGGTGATTCTTTATCGTAGTAGAGAGGGGGGCACTGCATGAACCAGAGCTGCTGCACGACCTGACTTATCCATGGCCAGTGACACCTGAAACAGGGCTGAATTTGGGTGCTGTTCCCTTATTTTGGATGCTCTGGAAGCAAAGTGTGTCCAGAAATGACCATGAAAATCAGACAGCTGCACAAAGGGAAGTGGCCTTCCCTTCTTGTTGGGCCCCCAAAACAAAGACACACAGGAATAGGTACAGCCAAGAGGACTTGTTTTCCTCATGATTCATTGAAAATAGAATGAATCCTAATAGCTTTCTAACATAAAGTACCTAGTGACCACTGAGCTGCTCTAAGGAGGGCCCTTTATTGATGTGACTCCATGGGCAAATGTAATGCAATTAAATGATTGGATTTGGTTACGTATATTGATATGGTGTCAGTGACAATTTCCATCCTCTCTATTATTTCTATAAATAAACTCATCTGCTATAATTAGAAAATATGAATGTGCTAAGACCTCCATTAATTCTTCTCCATATTAATCTAAGATCTGGGCAGATGTTTATTAATACCTTGTTTCACTGTGTTCATCAGCTGTTACCAAGAATAGAAAGATTGAGACCTGATCTCATGCTGAAGGTTAAACAAGAGCAGATCTTGCCAAATCTTGGCTTCTGATTGATATTTTGACAATGCCTTGTTTTTTTATCAAAATGTTTTCTGAATTTCGACCCTTTCTCTGTGTTTCTTTCCCTTTGGACCATGTATGAGACTCTTTGGTGTTTCCCATGCTCTGGGACTGTCTGGTGTGATTTTAGTGGAGCTGGATTACACCAGCCTGTGGCCTGCCCTCTGCCCCTTCCATCTGGAGCAGGGTGAAAGCCCAGGTCCAGCACATTCAGTGCTGAGCACCTGCTGATGGGTTCTTGGGGATGGGTGTGAGGAGCAGCAGGAGTGGATGGACCTGCACCAAGTTGTGAGCAGCCTGTGAGACCTCTCAAACCCTCCTGGTATCTGTGCTTGGCAGGTTTCAGAGCTGGTCTTTGTCCCAAGTCATCTCTTGTTGTTGCTTTCACTGGGTCTTTTGCCAGGAAGCTCCACAATTTAATTATGTTCTCTGTCAAAGAGAGTGCAATTTTCCCTGTTTCTTTTAAATATTTTGTGTGACAACCTGAGGTCACCCCTGATCTTGCTGCCTCTCCCCAATCTGTTCTGTCTCCCTATCACAGGATTTGTTCTCTTGGCTGTTACTGTCCAGGGTCAGTGTCCATCAGAGCACCTCTGCCAGCAGAGTGATGCCCTGTCCCCTCTGTAGAAATGGCAGCTGCTTGGATGATGATTTGCCCTGAACCAGGACACCCATCCCATCCCATCCCATCCCATCCCATCCCATCCCATCCCATCCCATCCCATCCCATCCCATCCCATCCCATCCCATCCCATCCCATCCCATCCCATCCCATTCCCTGGCAGATTCAGAGACAATCAAAGCAGATTAAAATGTTTCAGCAAAACAGAAACAGGTTTCATGTCAAAACTTCTCTTGAACTCAAAAAAGAACATGGGTCCAAAATTAGACCTTGTTTTGTACAAAGTCATTTTAAGTTCACATATATTAAAATAATTGAAAAAGAAATATCCAGTGTTGCTTTCACCACTTCCTTGCCCTTGTCCATCTCCTTTGCTCTGGATGTTGCTTATCTCTTCTCTTGGCTACCACCTGGAAATTACCACCTTTTGGATTCTTTTTCCCTTTCTTGGAATTGAGTTTGAAGAAATGCACATAAAGAGCTATTCTTTGAGTCAGCAGTTCAATTAGTTTTAAGTCTTACATTTCTATTTCCTAAGTCTGTACTTATTTATTATTTGCATAGAATCTTTGCCTGAGTGTTTGCATTGATTCTGATAACTCTGTGGGGTGCTTATCTCTCCAAATAGATCAGTAGCTTTTGGGCTGCACTTTCTGAAGCAATGAACAGAGAGTTTTGCTTTGAACTTGAAAGCTTCTGTACTGCATTTACTAATACAGCAAGCTGTTACAGATGTATGATCCACAAAATTACTTCAATCCCGCTAAAGGAGGTAGATTTTCTACCTGTTCTTCCTGGTCATTTTTATTTAAACAATTGCCAGTTTTACAACCCCTTTTTTTCATTTCAGTCACCCTGAGTTCATCAGGCGAAAGAACATCACTGATGTCAGGGTGACATCCTGTCCAGAGTTGACAGGTTTGGGTTAATTGCTGGTCCCAGCAGGCCCAAGTGTGTGGATTACCCAAGGGACTAATCTATAGAGAGGATCTCTCAGGAATCAATCTCTTACCTCAAAAAAAAAAAAAAAAAAGCTCCTTTTTCTTAAAATGCAGCAAAACAAACCCCACTCAAATCTGATCTGAATTTACATCAGGAACAAACTAAGACTTTAATTTCTATTTCTAGTTTGTTCAAGTAACTCTTTGCACTCTCTCCCTCCAAGCCAATTTTGGGCTAAGTTGAAAAACACAGCTCCACAAAGCCTCTGTGGGAAGGCACGAGGAATGCAGCAAGATAATAGTGCAGCAAGATAAGGGGGATTAAGATTACTTCTGGTCTTTTTTAAGACATAAGAGGTGAAAAAGTTAATGGAACACTCAACCAAGAGACATTGCTGAGACCTGCAAAAGGTGATAAACCAAGATAGCTGAGTGAAAAATATCAGTGAGTGGTGGGAGTTTTCCATGTGCATTGCAGCCTGCTGGGTTCCACATGGATTATGGCATGGAAAGATGCCTGGCAGAAAAGGACCTGGGCACACAGGCCAACAGCTGGCCAAACAGGAGTCAGAGGTGGCCAAGAAAGCCAGTGGCATCTCACTTTGGGCACAGTGTGGCCAGCAGGAGCAGGGCAGGGATTGACCCCTGCACTCAGCACTGGTGAGGCCACATGTAAGAGCTGTGTCCAGTTTTGGGTCCTGCACTACAAGAAAAACATTGAGGGGCTACAGCATGTCAGAGAAGGGCAAGGGAGCTTGGAAAGGACCTGGATCATGAGTCCTGTGAGGAGCAGCTGAGGGAGCTGGGGGTATTTAGCCAAAAAGAAAAGGAGGCTGAAGGATGTTACTTTTTAAAATCCATTCAAAGGAGGTTTTAGCAAGGGGAGGGTTGGTCTCTTCTCCCAAGTAGCAAGTGAGAAGACAAGAGGAAGTGGCCACAAATTGTGCCAGAGGAGGTTTAGAATGGCTATATTAAAAGTTCCTTCATCAAAAGGATGGTCAGGCCCTGGAACAAGCTGCCCATGGAAGTGGTTGAATAATCAATCATCCTTGGAAGGGTTTCAAAGAGATGTAGAGGAGTCGTGTAGGGACATGGTTTAGTGGTTGATTCAGCAGTGCTGGGTTAGTGGCTGAACTTGATGATTCCAAAGGTCTTTTCCAATCTAAAGGATGTTATTATTCCTCACTGAGAACTTGCTTGTATTGTTGTGGAAATGAGATGTTCCTTTAATCGCCATGGCGAGTTTGAGTGGATTACTCTGTGGAGACAATATCAGCCACTGACAACCCAAATCCAGTGGACACCTGATCCAGCTGGTGTTGAAGCTGATGAAGTATTTCTATTGTACTTAATGAGCATTGGCCTCAGCCTCAGAAGAGTGCACTTCAGCTTGAACTTCTCTGCCTTTGCAGCAATTTTATTAAATTTACAGAGTTGGTATTAGATTTGCTCAGTGTATGAGAACATTACTATTCTGTTAAATTACTTTTTCAGTTAATAATATATTCTTTTCTACAAAGATTTTACTTTCTTAAATCCTTTCCCCCCTCTTTACCTTCATCTGGTTAGGGAATTCATTCTCCCTTTCTGCCGTGAGCTACTACATGCTGTTATCTGGCAGGGTTAAACAGCTCTTGCCCACTTCTCAAAGGAGTGCTGAACTGTATTTTTGTTCCTTGGGCAGGCTGTCCCTTTCTAACTGGTGGAACCAAAGCAAGAAGAGCCTCATGAACTGTGAGGGAACCTAAATCAAAGCAGGCTCTTGACCCCAAGCTCTTCCAGGTCAAGGCTCAGTACTAACTTCTGGGAAAGCCCTCCACATTCCTGAGCCTTTTCTGTCCAACACAGAGATACACTCTGTGAGCCCATTCCCAATGATCTCTGGGATCCAAACTCTATTATATTATTATAGTATTTACACCTGTAATACCAGCAGCACTCTAAGGGCTTTGAAGAGATCTTGGAAGACAAAGTCCCTGCCTAAAGAGCTTAATATTCACATTTTATTCACAATATAAAAATATACATACTCAGAGTCTGTAAGATACCGGATTAAAAAGGCTTTTCTCCTTAAATTAGCTCAGAGAAACCTAACCCCCCGAAGAGAGAGAATGAGGCAGCTGTGGAGGGAAGGGAGCCAGCACCACTGAGTACAAAGTGTCTCTCAGCTGCCTCATCTGGAGATGCACTTTCAGCCTCAGCTTGGGGTCCTCACAGACACTTCTGATCCCTGTGAGCCCAGCTGGGATCAGAGGGCAGGTTCACCATGCTCCCCTGCGTGGTGTTCTTGGCCAGAAGTGAGTCCAGCCCAGCTCCACCTGGAGTGGGTGAACAGGGGGATGTGATGGGATCAGAGCCTTTGGATCTGCCTGCTCAAACTCAGCCCTGCTCAGTGGAACAAAACCAGATCCTTTTACTTGGGAGTCAGGGTATACAGCACACAGTTCTCAGTTCTGACTATTCTGACTATCACACCATTCCCAGTATTTTTGACACAGTGCATTTATTTCCTATTTCTATGCACGACACACCACACTGTCAACATTGAAACACATTAAATTATTTAAGACCAAAGAAAACCCAAATAATAGCATATAAAGAGATATTTTGGAAAAAAGTTGTGTTCCTTCATTAGGTGTCCTTGAAGTTTGGTGGGACTTTTGCCATAATGGACAACAGTGCCAGACAAATGGAGCAGAGTGCTCAGGAAGGGGCTGGTGACTAAATGATTGTGGGGAGAGGGAGTCAGAGCCACCATTACAGGGTGACAGTTGAGTAGCAAAGTGAGAAGAGTTCAGAGGCTGTAAGTTCCAGTCTGTTGCAGAATTTTAATGTGTTTCCACATGAATGATATTTGGTTAGATATTGTAAGCACAGTGCTGGAAAATTAGGATTAGCAAATGACTAAATTAAACTGAATATTGGGTAAAGAGATTTGGAAGTAAATGCAAATGCTTCAGTTGTAATGGACTTTGCCCTCTAAGGAATATTTTTTTAAAATAGCCTGCTAATTCTTATTGGATTTAAATTTTTTCCCATTACAGACACTAGAGATTTTGCACAGAAATCTGAGGGGGTTATAGAAGAACAGTCAAAGAACAACGGAAGAGATGTAGGTTGAAAGTGATGCAATGACCTCTCTTTTCTGAAATGCTCATCACAGATTCCTGAGAAAATTTCTGGGATTCATTCCTGACCACAACACAATGACAAAAATACTTAATACAAACTTCACCAACTCACTCCTGGTCCTTGAGAAAATATCTGTTACAAGGCCAAAATCCACATCAGTTTTTGCAGGGCTATTATTTCTGAAACCCAGGTGAGACACAAAGGAAACTGCACAAAGACACAGGATGTAAATAACTCTGGGCGCTATCTGCAAACAGGGGAAATCACCCAGAGGTGGCAGGGTGATTTCCTGACCTCCTGACCAAAGGAGATGGTCCATGCTGGACCCCAGGGTACACCAATACACCTGACCACCCTGCCAAATGCACAAAACTGGATCCACATCTGACCAAAGGCACTTTGAGCAATACAAAGGAGTTGAGATTCTCCACAAACCAGCCTTGTGCTGACACCAAAACGAACCAGACAACTCAAATAGCCAAAATGGGAAAAGCAAATAGTGATAGTGAGAGAAAAGAGTGGGTGGTGCATAGCCCCAGTGACTGTCTCAGTATATTGTTTTTCCCACGAGAATCTGGAAGAACTGACACTTCTCATACCAATTCCCAAGGAATAGTGCAAGAGAATTAGAGATAGGGGGAGAGAGATGCAGAGCAGTCTGATAACTTACCATGATAATAGCTACCGAGTCAAAATTACATCCAAGGCTTCCCTCTTCAATCTGTGAGGTTTGATGATGCTGATTTTATCAGCAAGGTCATTTTAGCACCCAAGCTTAATCCAGAATCTATTCTGATATTTGTTTAGGAGATTTGAGTAATCTCTTTAGGAGTATTAACAAGAGCTAGAGTCCTAAAGAGCAATCTTCTCTCAGCCCTTACTGGAACAGAAGGATTTGAGGTCAAAGCTAGGTGAAGGCTTTTTTAGGGCAATCTGGAAGCAAATGGAATTATCTTAGGAGCAAGTCACATTTTGGAGAATAGAGGCATGAAGTTTGCAAAGGAGTTTAGGTTGGTTTTGGGTTCAATTTTCTGGCTGCCCTGGATGCAACCCATGAGCTGCTGCATGATTCAGGCATTGATAGGAAGGCAAAGGAGCTTGCTTTGAGATTTCCTCTCTGAGCCATGTACAACTGCAGTCAGTGGTCAAACAACATGTGAAAATTTACTGCCTTTTTCCAGTGTCACCATATGCTGCCTGTTGGCTCTTCATGACACAGGGCTGGCCCTGGAGCTCTCTGCTGGGAGGGGACATCTAGTTGAGGGAGTGGATGGGAAAATTGAGTGAAACAAAGTCACTGATGCTCAAATGCCAAGCTGTTAAATCTTCAGAAAGTCTTGGTTCAGAAATCAGTCATTGTTTTTCATAAATAATTAGAAATAGGATCAGTGGATAGGAAGTAAAATGTTCACTTGAGGGCTTTAGGTTACACTTTGGAAGGGCCTTTGAGGAATTGTCATTGAATCTTCGAATTGTCATTGAATCTTCACACCCAAAGTGTTCTGGGTGTTGCATGGGTGTAGCATAAACCATTTCCACATGGTCTCATCTGAGACTGTGTGGCTGATAACGCATGAGATTAGACCTTTTCTTGCAGATAAACTGAAGAAAATCACAAAAATATCAAAATAACAAAAACAAAAGCAGTGCTCCCAGAAGAGCCCCATCATGGCAGGCAGAACAGCTTGTGGCACTGTTGAGTCATTAACTCTTGTACCCTCTTCTTCCCCAGAAGGCTGATGGACTTTTATCTAGCACCAGAAAAAAAGAACAACACCCTGGCCTGTGGGGCTGAATGCTGTGGATACTCATCTCAAGTTCTCTGCAGTTTCACAGCTGGCAGCAGCAGATAAATTTATCATTTCTCCAAGCCAAGATGGAATCAGGTCTCACTTGGAGGTGCTGCCTCGAGAGTAGAGGAAGGTTTGGGCATTAACTCATCTCACCTTCCAAGCTTTGGAATGTCTGAAAATTTGGAGCATAATTTGGAATCCTAAGGCCAAACACCCCAACCCTAAGAGGGGGTACTACAGCTCACCTAGGAAAGGTTTACAGTGAGCTTTGCTATCCAAGCCATAACAATGTTATGTTTGTGGGGCTGATAAATTGCCACAGCAATTATTTTACTGTAAAACCAAACAAACCTCCCATTACGGCCTCACATGCAAAAATCTCTTACTGGTAGTTTCAGAAATGAATGTTGGTGTTGAGTAACTCAGATTTTGGTTGTATCATGTGAGGGGAACTAGAAAACAGTGTTATTCAAAGTATTGTGACATCAAGACATTTTTGGCATGATGTACTCGAACACTGACAGGACCCATAAAAATGTGTGGAAAAAATAGTTTTATTTTCCCTGTGTGTTTGAAGGGTTAGATACAATTGGTAATATACAGCATGTGACTACTATTGAATGTATTAATATAGATTTGCTAGAGCTTTTTATTATGAGCCACTGCTAACAATGGTTATTTTCACTTGTGAGTGGAAGCACACAATAAAGGCATCCCTCAGGAAGTTTGTGCATTTGCTCTCCAGCCATGACTCACCCCTTACTCAGAGAAGCAAAGCCCAAGTGACCCAGCTGGGGCGAGCACAGAGCCACCACAGAGGAAGTTTCCTTAGCAACAGGAAAATATCCAAAACCTCTTCCACCTCCTGTTTGCTGTTCCTTGAAGTTGTTCTAAGTAAATGGATGCTAAACCTCTGAATTTCAGAGTCAGAATCAATGTATCACAAAGCAAATCCCTCTGCTTGCAAGCAAGTTAACTGGAGCTACCACCCTCCCGAATTCAGGCTTAAGAAAAATAATGTTTTATTTTATCTACTCTCTCCAAACACTGCCTGGGCTCATAAACAAATAGCAGAAACAGTTTCTGCATCCTCAGCTGACACTGATTATCATCAGGGATCTGTTGAAGTTAATGAAACCATGGCGATTCAGAGCAATCAGCCCAGCATGAGCTTGGTGCTTGTGGGTTCCAGGTGCCCATGATCAAAGCTGATGAAGAGCAGGGGAATAGCTCACCCAGGAGAGAGGGAGGCTTGGGGCTTTGTTCTGTGGTGTTTCTTTGTGATATGTTTTGAAGAAATTTTGAGGTGTTTTTTGTGCGTTTTTTGTTGTTTTTTGTTTTTTTAAGAGGTTTTGGACCAAAGAATGGGAAGCTGCAAGCAAGTGGAAAATTGTTCTTTGTGTTTCCAGGTACTGTGTACTGTAGTCTGATGTATTTCCTATATGTATGTACATTGTTTCTTAAAATATCTTTAGTCCTTGTACTGCACCCCTCTGGGGTGAAATGTGTATATTACATTGGAACAAGATGCCACTTTTTGTGTTCACAGTAATCTATGTTAAAGTTCAATAAGGCTCAAAGTGTGTGCTTCCCTCCCTGTTGTAGGCATGCAGCCATTGAAAAAGAGTGCAGGAATGAGTGTATTGATTTATGCCTGTCACTGCCTGATAGGAGCAGATGGGGGTCTGGGAGTTTCAGTTTAGCTGATGGACTGTGCTAAACCTGACCTGGTTCTGGTGCTGTTACACGGGAGATGTCTTTGATGCAGCTCAGTCACTTTTGAAGTATTGTGGAAGGTGAAGCGGAGCCAGCTTTGTAGGCAATAACAACAGAATGAGATTATTTAGGCTAAAATGAGTCAATATTTGGAAAATTCCACTGTTAATAATCAGACCTTGCCTGAGGGGAGCTGATTGATGCTGCCTGTACCAGATGGTTTGCAGCATGAGGCTGAGCCTGAGTGCTCCTGTGGACACCCTGATGGGGAAGCAGCTTGGGGGAATGCATGAGGGTGCAGCCAGGAGATGCACGTGGGCACCAAGTCACCTCGCTGGGAACAGCAGTCAGGGCTTCAGTTAAGGGTGGAGGAAGAAAAAGCACTTTTGGGACAGAAATAAAATTACACAGATTTGAACCATAGCAGAGCATTTGAGCTCTTGTCTGTGGTCACCCTCACTGGTGGCATTGTCCCCAGCTGGTGCCAAGTATGGGGGTGCCTGACCTGCTTTTCCAGGGCTGTGAGGTCCTGCTGGCACCACAAACACGAGGCCTTGGCTGTGCTCTGCTGACATCTGTCCTATAAAACTGGCAGCAATAATGAATGATAGCCCATATTTCTGTAATATCTTCTTTGTGAGGACACCTAACAACATGCCATTGATAAAGCTCTTTAAGGGCTGGAGTTTGGCCAGGGCCTTGAAGAAGCAATAGCTTGGCCCTGGTCCCACAAAAGGGAGCTCCACAAAAGGGATGCTTCTGATGAGGGACAAGGGACTTGCTTTCCCTTCTCCCAGCTGAACAAACAACCTTTCCTCACAGCTTAGGCATGCCTGACTAGAGGGTATTGATGGTTCTAATTGCCTGACCTGGGTACCTGGTTGTTCTTGGCCTGAACAAGTGCATGAGCTCTAATAAGTGATTTTGGGTGGGAGCAGCTGTCTGTAGTGTCAGACTGCACATCTAATGACATGCCACTGAGCTGCCCTGGGTTAGGCTACAGCAATAACTCATTAAATATAATTCTGAAGGAGCCAATTTTGGGAGTGTTGGAGTGATCACAAACAACTGAGGCATAAACGAGTCCTCTTCCCATCCTTGGTCCGTAGCACAGCTCAAGACTTCTCTGGTTATTTGTGGACAGAATTTATTGATGATTATTGTATTCCTTGGCATGAACTGAAATTTCAGGTTCATGGCCATTAATCATGGTGAGAACAATTGAACCATTTGTCTCACATGGTGGGTTTGCCCGTGGAAGCTGCAGATGCTTTGACTGACTTTTGAGTGTGGCTGGGTGCTCGTGTCAGGTGCAAACAAAAAAACACAAAAATGCCCAGTCTGGAATGGGTGTCTGTGTGTGTGACACAATAGTCCCTCCTGCAAATACTGAGCTGGGAGCAGTGCTGTGGCTTCCTGGTGCCCTGATGAAATGCTTCTGCATTGTAAAGATAAAGAGGAGATGGATTAAACTCATCCAAATCCTGGTAGAGCCTTTCTGCTCAAACTTTTTGTTTTGCTTTCCCTGACCACTGTGACACCAGCAATTTGCTGGTCTTTTTGAGTCACCAGCAAAAAGGAAATGCTGTGATTTGTACCCCAGGAGCAGGGATGGGGGCCTTCAAGCACCTTGTGTGCATGCAAAGGAGACTGATGCATCCGGCGCCGTGACTGCTCTGAAGAACTCTTCAGATCCTGGAGTGTGAGCCTGAGTGCAGTTTGAACAAGCTGTGTGCTTATGCAATTAAAACCAAGCTGTGCTGCTCCTTGAGCACTTACAACACTCCATAGGGGCACAAAGAGCTCAGGCACTGCTGTGTGGGCATTTCTTTAAAACCAAATGGAGGGAAATTGGCCCCTGTGCTGCAGGAAGGAGGCTGTGGGTTTCTGTCTCTGGAACCACAAGCTCAGATTCTGAGCAGTGATTGCACTTTTCAGCAGCACCTGTGCTCTTGTTTTGCTCGTGGTGTTGCTTATTTTTAATGGATCAGGAGTCTGCAATCAATTTCAAAAATACCAGCAGTACAGTTTGAGCCCATGAGATCAGGAGTGGATGTGTACTTTCAAGAAGGCACTGAAGAAAAAAACACTTTAAAAGCAGTTTTAATTCTATAATTGCTGTAGAGGATAGACACAGCAGGGCACTGTTTTTTCACAGAGTGAAACAGAATAATGAGGAATCAAAACTTTATATCCTGTTCCATATTTTTCATTAACTTCTATTTGGAGGCAAACAAGTGCCTTACTTCCCTTCTTCTGCTCCTGCAGGAAAGGCAGAGCTGCAACTGGGAGCAGAGCTGTCTTGTGGCTTTAAGACTCTGTGAGAATGGAAAGCCTTGATGAATGCTTCTATGGAGATATAAAATTATTAATCTACAGGCATCTGAGAACACTTATGATTTAGGTTTTGGTCTTGTATCTGTTATTTCACTTATGGGGCTGTTAATAATCTTGTAATGCACATCAGGCTGTATCTTAATGATTAAAACATGATTAAAAAGGGTCTGTTTTATCTGTAAGTGGTGAGAAATGCAATTATTTTAAGTAGTTCAATGCCTGTACCAGTCAGATGTGGTATTAAATGGCTTCAATGATTTGGCTGGAGGGGTTTTTTGAGGTGCTGGAAGCACCCCATAGAAGGCATAGATAAGAATGTGGTGTGGGGGCAATGCAGGAGGGCAGGAGGCCATGGGATGGAGAGCAGAGGGATGGGAGGAGAGTGAGAATAAGGCAATTTGTAGTGCCAGATGTAGAGCCTTAGCCTGAGGACAGTTGGGCAGGTAGAATAAGGCCTGGGTGGGAAATCTAATGAGGATGGCAGAGCTGGGGGACACAGAAGGATGGACATATGCTGAGTGGGAAGAGAGAGGGCTGGAGATGAGGTGAGGGGGGAAAGCTCTTTTCCTTCCTCACTAAGAGCTTGTGCTGACAGGAAATCCCAGGAATGACCTTTGCCTCCCAAAGCTGACCTGCTGGTCCCTGGAGGGGAGCCTGCAGTGCTGAGACCCATCAGGTCATCTGGCAGTGCTTCCCGAAAAGCTCCCCTGCCTCTGAAAGGTCCAGTGCTCCTCAAAACCTCACAGCTCCTTACTCAGATATAATTAACTGTGCTGTTAACAGGGATCAGACTTCAGTTTCAAGCAGAATAAACCCAACCTTAAGCATGTGGGTGGGACATGGACAGGCTTAAAGCATTTCTGAGGTTTTTCACTTGTGCTTCCCTCACCAACCTTTATACATCAACAACAGAATTAAGAATTGAGGCAAAATAAAAAATGGACAGTTTTTCCAGTTTCTGTATTTCTAGTGTGGAGGGCTACTCTTCAGCTCAAGCCCAGTACAGTTTGCCTGGACACACAGAAGTGAGTCCCTGCTCACACAGGAGCCAGAGGCAGCTTTGCCACCGAGTTCAACCAGCACTAAAACTGCTCCTGTAAAAGTGCATTTCTACAACTGCAATACCTCTGCTCTAAACCTCTAGTTAAATGCATGTTAAAGTCCAGGATCAATCTGCCAGGCAGTAAGTTAATGGCCCATGGTGTAGCTGCTGCTGTGATGCCTCTTTTCCATTAAGAGAGAGGCAGTGTGGCTCTGAGTGGCTCGTGTGTCTGGAATGATGGTGCTTGTGGCTCACACCTGTGTGGGGAGGATGCTTGTTGCATTTAAACTAGATTCCGTGAGCCAAAAGGGTTGTTCAGCCCAGCAGGCACTGCAGAGCTCCAAAGGAACACTCTTGTGGGACTGGGAACTCCTGGCATGTCCCCCCCAAGCATTATTTCAGGAAGCTCATGCAGATCCCTCCACTGACTCAGTTTTGCTGCCCTTGACCTGCAGGGTGCTGCAAGCATCAGTACTCCTGTGTTTGCAGCCTCTGAACAAGCATGCAAAAAGCCAGGAGACTTCTTTGCTATCCCTGCCCTCTGTTGGCACAACATCCTGCATCTGGCTCAGGGCACGCTGACATACCAGCTGATCCTGGAGTGTAAAGGGGAGAGATGTTGGTCATTCTGGATGCATGCAATGCTCCAGTCTGCTGGGTTGCCTCTGGCATTTTGGATATAGCCTGAAAGGCACTGGATCTGCAAGGTTCAGTGCTTGGTGTTGGGATCTCCCAGCAGTCTGCACCTGGCATGTAAAGCAGCACAGAGAAGTGACTTCTCCAGCTCCTTTAAAAGCAAAAGTAGAAAGGGAAATAAGAAACAATTACCAGCTTTGAAGGTGGGAAGGATGCTGAGGCCTTTTGCTTTCCTTTACCATGCTGTGCTCCTTGTCTCTCCTGAGCCCCATGCTGTAAATCCCACGCTCCCATCGGAGGAGTGCTGGCTGCAGAGCCCCTTGGTGCAGTCTGGGTCATCCAGAGAAGGTGGGCAGGAATGATCCTGCACCTCCCTGCTGTGCCAGGACACAGCTTTGCCTTCCAGGGCATGGGAGGTGCTGGGCTGGTGCTGAGTCCTGATTCAACCCACTGCAGCCTTGGGGCTCCTGGGGTGATGCCTGAGGTTGGGCAATGCTGGGACACCATGCTGGGGACACAGGGAGCATACCTTGTGGCACCTATCTACCCACTTTTTTTGGGTGGTGAGGACCCAGTGACTGAGGCTGGTGCAGGGCATCCCTGTGAGGCAAAACCCCCCTGCCTACCCAGGGGCTGCTGGAGAATAAGATGATTTCTAGTGGGGCAGTGAAGGCCTCCTAGGGAAAGACAGGATTTCCTCCAGTGGGACTGAGGAGATTATGACAGAGAGCTAATCTGTATGGCTGTTTCATAAGTTTCCCCAGTGCCTGGACTCCATGCTCAGCAACAGACACTCTGTGCGCTGAGAATAAGCGATTGCCCAGAAACACCATGGAAGGGTGTGTGGAGGGCTGGAGCAAGCTCTGCCTCTCAGTCTCTTTGTATTTCAGTGTTATCTAACAAGATCTCTCCCCATTCCCACACCAGGTTAGTAGGAGGGACCAAATATGTTGCTAAGCCCCACTGCTTGGTGGAACTCACCCTTCACCTGGTAGTTTATATTCCTTGTGAATTCCCACCTCTTTCCTTGACCTTATATATTCACCTAAACAGGCAAATGTTTGTGGTGACAAACCCAATTCCAAAGCTACTCTTCAGACCTCTGTCCATCTCCTACTCATTTGCTGCAGTCAGAATTCACGAGCTAAGGCAGAATGCAGGTTCTGCTCCAGCCCAGGGATCACACCATGAGGGGCTTTGCTACTGTCCCTGTGCTCAGACCAACTGCACTGTGCAGCAAAAATCACAAGCAAGCAACATCCAAGGCTTTCCAGATTGTTATTACAAAGTGCAAGTGAAGATCTAAGTTCCCATCTGGACACTTGCTCTATCCATCTTCACGTTTTTATCCACATTATTTAAATGCTCGCTGCCTTAGTTGTTCTGTTTGTAAATCCCTAACCTGCCTGTTTGCTATTCTTGGATTAAAATCACTGTGTGTATTACAGCTCCTGTTCCAGCAGCTCCTGCTGCTTGTGCACATTTGGACAAAAGAATTCTGAAGGCATTCTGAGGAATATGGATATTCCAAATCAACCCAGGGCCAGAGTGCTGGGGAAGCTGGGGAGAGTGTGGAAGTTTGTGTTCTGTCAGTGGGAAGTTTGTGTGCAGTTACAGCTTCCTCAGTATTTTTCTATTTTAAATTCAAACATATACATGACTTCAAGTCCATCCTAAAAAAAGGGAGATCATAACCCCCAATTAGTGCATTAAAGCTGGCAGCCTGTTTTAATTTGTTACTCCTACACCTTTAGCTTGCCTGACACAGCTGGGGAGCACTGCCAGTGAATGCTGTATGAACTCCTGCGTGTGAAGTTGGAGGGGATGGACAGTGAGTTCCCCCCTGGCTGGGAGCCACAGCCTGGAATTTCCTGACAGTTTTTCTTTGTGGTTCTGAGAGCAGCTTGCTGTCAAGGAGTGTTTCTTGTGTCCCTTCCCTACCCCATATGCTGTTTTCAGTCTCTATTGCAGCATTCTGGAATATTTTGCTTTCCAAATGACGTCCACAGGGTACACTAATAAGTTGAAACATTACAATATGCATCAGTTAGACATCATTGTAAGCCTCTAGCTCCAGCCCACAAATGCTACCAACAGCGAATTCATTCCTCAGATGAGCAAGTGTAATTTATAACTCAGAGCAGCACTTGAAACTGTTTGACTAATAAAATGCCCTTCACTCGACTCCTGGGTTAAAGCCTGGCTGGTGCCAGCCCCTTGCCAGCTGCAATCACTCTAGGAAATCCTTTCCAGTGTGCACCTAGCAGTCAAACCTGCGTGTGCTCTGATACATGCCTTACTCTCCACTCCCCAGCACTGCCCTAAGTTCTTCCACCAGCCCCATCCCAAATTGCTTGGCCCATCCAGCAGCTTCCCCCCATAAGGATCAGGTTTACCTGAGCAGCAGTGGAGCAGCAGTGCCTAAAATGGAGATTTCAATGGGATGCGACAGGGAGATTTTCCCTCTCATCTACGAACTTCTGTAGCTGCCACCTTTGGGAAAACAGCCTAGCTACCAGCAGAAGGCTTCCAAATACCTCGTCTCTCAATGTGTCCAAGTATTTCTTGCTGCTTTCACAGTTCCCAGGAAGTTTTAATTACTTTTGGTTTTTAAATAGAGGCAAAGCACCAGAATTCAGCAACTACACAGAAACAAGCTGTCAGTAGGAAGTGGGTGTGAAGACCCTCTGAATAAAGTCAACCCAAAAAAAGCTGAGCTTTCTCTCTCCAAACTTTATTTCACGAAGCTCCTTGTTCTCCCCACGTTTATAAAAACTCTTCTTGAAATCCACTCTGCCTGCACATCCTGGGCTGCCGTGACTCCTCTGGGGCATGATGGCCATTTCCACCAGGGCAGGACGCTCCGTGTGGAGTCGGTGCGTTCTCTGTCATTTGGCAAAGCTCATCTCTCTCATTTTTCCTTGAAAGGAAGCTGCAGGAGTCAGGCAGAGAAAGGAGATCAGGGCTGGGGCAGTGCCAGTGCTGTGCTGAGCCCTGGCTGGCCGTGCCCCCTCTGCCTCCGGAGCGTCAGGGCTGTGCAGGAGCTGTGCGGCTCCTTCTCCAGTGCTCGCTCATCCCTGCGTGCCCTTGCCTGTGCTGGTGGGAAATCAGGGGCTTCCCAGCCCTTCCCTCAGTCACCTCCATCGGACCACTTTGTCCTTGGGTGCTGTTTGCTTTCCTGAGCCCAGAGTGTGCTGGAGAGGCGCTCCCGCTCGTCCCCGGCTGCTCACTGATTTCCCATGCTGAGCTCTTGCTGTTTGCTGCTGTGGCAGAAGGAAAAGCAGCTCTTGCTGGCCAGGTCCACAGTTAGTTGTGAGAGGATCTTTTTTCCCCCCGTTTGAAATGTAAGGTCTCGCAAATTAAGAAGCTACAGCCTGTCTAGGTCTTATACCAGTCAGTCTGTGATTCATCAGAGAATCTCCTTGGTAACTAGCAGTTCCTCTCTGATGATTTGCTACTAAAAAGCTCTCCCAATTTAAAGATAAAACAGAGTGAAAGCAGGAAGAGGAGCTACACTATACAGATACCTTATACAGAAACATATGCCTTGTGTGCACGCAGCTATACTGGATATTTTCTGATATGTGTGGGAAGCAGCCTCTCTGTGAGACAGCATGGTATTACCCTACGGATGGCAAATGTGCCCCAATTGCCTCATCTCTGCTAGAAATCCTTTTTGCTGCTCCAGGGTCAGTCACCCCATCTGCAGGGTAAATAATCCCCCAGGAGAAATGAGGCTGGCATTTAACGAGGGGCTCAGCAGCTCATGCTTTAATAAGCCAGATTTCTGCTTGTGTGGGACTGATTGCCAAGCACAAGGATTCAGAGATGGGGTGACTTTGTGCAGGAGGTGTGCCTGGTGTGTTTGATGCTGCCTGCTTGCCCTCTGGCTCTGGCAAGGAGCCCCTGCTGCCTGACCCCCTCCTCACACACAGCAAAGTGCTGCCTGTGCTCTGGTGCTTGCTCAAGCTGCAGGGAAGGTGCTCACTGAAGATTTATTTTTCTAGGAATCAGTATTGCTGGAAAAGTTGATCCAAGGTAAAGCTAAGAAGAGTGTGTTTGAAACAGTGAGTAACTGTGCTCAGAGAGTCAGTGTAAGTGAAGGATGCCAGAGGCAAAAAAAGCTCTGTGGTGAGATTTGCCTGGGGTTCCTCAGGGATGAGGGAATGGTTTTGGGCTGGAGATCACTGTTCGTGTTGTGCATGTCTGGTGCACCTGCAGCCAGAAAGCTCCAGCTCCCTGTGCATGCTGAGTCTGTGCCAGCAGGACTGTCCTGCTCTGGTGGGGCTTTCTGTGATACTGAGCCCACCCATGTAGTGAAGGGGACATCAAATTACAAATGAGTGGAACCAAGCTGCTTCCAGTTCTTTTTCCCAGATAAATCAGGAATTAATATCACTCCTAGACTTCTCTTGCAACGCCCTTGCAGCAGCCCTTGGCAGAAGTGAGCAGAGGATGAAGAGCAAGGCAGGTTCACACTGGCAACCCAGATCCTCCTCTGTATTTCCTCACTTGCCTTATGTTCCATGGCACTAATTCCTCTGAATCATCACAACAAACAGCAACAAAGCACCAAATCCGTGAGATGTTTTTCCATTCCTGCAGGAGGGTTTGGAGCTCATTGTGAAAGCTTGCCCAGCCCTGGGAAGCACCAGCAGCTGGAGTGTGGCTCTTCCAGGCAGCTCTGACAGTAAGGAGACCATGCTCCATCGATATCACCAATTTGGGACCAAATCTGTGCTCCCATTAGGTGGTGTGGCACCTCTAATATCTGAGCAGGAGAGTTCCAGCATCATGTGCTCTGCCTGGGGAGGCTGATCCAGCCCTGCTTAGATTCAGACCTGTGGTTTCAGATCTTTAATTTTAGCAGGAAAACGCTTGAGTGTAAATGTGCTGCCCATCCCAGCAAAGCCAAAAGTGCTCAGACCTACATTTATCAAGGAATATGAGTGACAATAAGCTGGTTCTGATAAATGAGAGCTGATATATTCAAGCTGATTTTTGATGCAATTGAACATGTCAGGAACATGACCTCATTCTGGTTAAGGGATGAGTTTTTAGATAATCAAAGCTCTGATAAGCAAGGCCTGACTTCCACCTCAGTCACGAAGAAAAGGGGAGATTGATGCTCCTCCTCCCCCTTCCTGCTCCCACTGTGGGTGCTGAGCCTTGGCATGAGCAGGTGCTGCTGTTTCAGGCTTGAAGGGAAATTACCAGGGAAAGCCTCTCCTTCACCTCTCTCCTGCCTTTAAATTCCCTTCCTGAAGCTTGGAAGCCTTTGCTGCTACCAGCCTGTGCCTGTTGGAGGGAAGGAAGCAGATGGAACCCCTGATGGGAGGGATGTCTGCAGGCATGTCCTGGCTGGCTTCATCTCCAGGATCCCCTCATGGAGAGAAGGATGGAGAGAGGTCAGCTCCAGCAGCACTGCCACTCAGTGCCATTCTGTCACCAGAAGCCACCAGACTGGGAAAAGCAGGACCATTTTTGTTTTACCCAGGGGTAGCAGGAGCTCATATCCCCTGGGGGAGCCTCAGAGCAGAGCCTGGTGCAATGCCTAACCCCCCACAACTCTTCTGGAGCAGGAGATGCTCCCTCAAAGCCTGTGCTGACAATGAGCAGACCTGAAGCAGATCTAACTCTTTACCTTTGCTGAACCTCTGGAGTGGCCAGATCTCAATTTTTATGTGATATGTTTAATCACAGTGTTGTGACTTGGACCATGTCATGGGGAGAAGTGCAAAAGCATCAAAACCTGCTGGTTCCTCACCCCCACCTGGCTTCCCTCACAGAGCATCTCCTCAGCTGGGCTATTGCCCACCCTGCCTGGGTTTGGTTACAAATGGATATTTATAGGTATAAAAACAGAGTTCATGTGCAGTGTTCTGCTCTTCCTATCTCCTTTGCAATGTGTCTCTATTTTGGGAAGTGGAACAAAGGTGTCTGCAGCTATTCATAGCAGGGCAAGGTGCACAAAGCCTCCAGCCTGGGTGGGCACTGACCCTGATGTGGGGTCCCTGCCATCAGAGATGATAGTGCTTTTTTTCTGCTTTTCTGTGTCTCTTCGCTTTTTTATTTCAATTGTTGGCCTAATGCTGAATAAGATATGAACTTAAAGGACTGTTAATGGCAGTTTGAAAAAATAGAAAACATGGAAAGCCTTGGCAAGTTTTTTATGAATTGAATCTCTTGAGATGAAAGCTTCATTAGTGTGAAACAATGAACCTGCTACACTTTTAGTAGTACAAATGGGTTTCATTTGTATTAGGAAGATACAAGCTTATTATTTTTAGTTTGTTCCTGTAGTACCAGGAATGTTTAATGTGATAATCAATGTAATTGAGGAACTGAAAGTACAGAAAATTGCAGCCCTCTCAGAAGTGGTAATGACTGCAGCATGGCCAAAAGGTCTGGGACATGGGCACAGGAGTGCTTAAAACAGACTCCTGTCCCAGGTGTGGATGATCCATGATCCCTGGTTGTGCTGGGGTCTGTGGGAGGACAGTGCAGCCCTTGGAACCTGGTGGGATATTCCCGGTCCTGAGCACCCAGCAGGAAGCTCAAAGCTCTGGGATGCACTTGGGATGGCTCTTCTGGAAGGGCAAAGGGAAAAGGAGTTTTTGCTTTTGTCCCCAAACCCGAGGATTTGGGAAGGAAGTTTCCCTTCCTGGGATCTGGGGGATAAGAACATTTGGGAGCAAGCCTGACTGCAGAATTTGGCACCTAAGTTGGGGCAGGTCTTTACTGAGGATTAGGATAGATCACCATTTGGCCACTTTGGCTTGCTTTTCTTTCCTTTTTTTGCCTCCCCAGAAATAGCAAAAGGCACACATTTGACACCAAAAATCTACTGTCAAATTCCCACTCTTCCTAAGTACAAGGTTGCTAAAGATTTTCAGTTGAATGCTTCAGAGACCTTAACACAGAGAAAACACAGCGAAAACACAGCATCTCCTCTCCAGACCACTGCTCACAAACTGTGATGCTATTTTGTGAAACTTTCACTCCACAAACCCAGCAGCAGGCACACACCACACAAATTCAGCCTGAATTCTATGAAAAACATAGCATAAGCAGCAAACTCATGGGAGGACCCACCAGCAGCAGGTTGGTCACCTGTATCCCAGCACCATGGAGATCCTGTTCCAGCTTTGGGCAGCTGCTGATCCCATGCACCAAATCCAGCCTTTCCTGCACCTTCAGGCAATTTCCCTCCTCAGTGCATTCTCTCTCGGATGCAGCTGGGGTTTTTTGTGATTTACTGTGTATTTAGTCCACAGAAGAGGTGGAGGGGAGGAAGGCAGACCCTTGTGTCTGCCCTGGCTGCTGGGCATCAGCCTGGGTAGTGATGGAAGAGGAGGAAACCATAGAACCCAGGGCAGACTAAATATAATTTAAATGCAGCCTGTGAAGCTGCTAAATTCAGAGCAGGTCTGAAAGAAACAACAGCTTGCACAGGTGCAGCCAGGTTTGTTTATACCTTCTCCATTTTAATTTGTTTCACTTTGAGGAGGGAAATTTTCTGTGTGAGAAAAGTTGCCTTGTTCTGGTGGTCTCTAATAAATCACAGCTGTGATTTTACCAAACCTAAAAGTGTTTGGTGCTCTCTGGAAATGCTGCTGGAGCTCTTTGGCCATGCCAGGACAGGCTCCCTTGCCCCACAGTGCCATCCTTGAACAGATAACCACAGAGAAACAAGGTTTGCCCATTGAATGAACTTACTTTAGTGCTTGCCATGAGTTAGATTTAAGTCTACTGCAATCAGAGTGTGTTTTGGGGAAATGACTGAAGGCAGAGCTGAAAGTGGTGATGCATGGGCTGTGGCGCTCATGCTCATAATGCAATTGCTTACATTACAAAGCAATTATCAGAGTTTTAAATTTCAATAGCATTTAGAAAGGCATATATGCTCGGGGGTTTTCCATTTGCAGTGATGTTTCTTTTATTGTACCTACTTGCCTAGTAACTTCACTGTTTTAAACACATCAAAGTGCTTTAGAAATCTATTTGTGATCTTTGTTGAAAAACAAAGGCAATCCTGCCAGGTCCACACAGAACACTTGCTCTGTCACAAGTGGCTCCTAAGCCCAGTTTAGGTTTTTGTGAGGTTTAATGAAGTAAAACCCCCTGTACAGTGTTTTCTGCTTCCTTTGGTAAATTTTGGCAGCACATCCTTCAGCTGGGGCAGCATGCTTCAGTGCTCTCTCTATCACTGCAGTGCCATCAGCTTTTCCCTATCTGTCCAACTCCTCCAGGAGCAGCAGTCACTCTTGCAGTAAATTTTCACCTGGAATAGCACATTATTCTTGTGGCCTGCTGCTGGTGCTCTGCAGACAGGCTGAGGGGGTGGGAAGGGCAAACCTTCCCCTGCAGCTGCTGAAGATGAAGTTTCTGGCTGGTAATTTGAGGTGGTGCCATTTTGGCTATCAGGGCTCTGGACAGTCCAGGAGGGCCAGAACTGAGCTGGGACCCACTGGAGCAGGTAATTCAGACAACCCTTATCACTTAGCAAGGGACTCTCTGCAGGGAGGAGGATGTTTGAACCTGACAATTCTACACCTCCCAGCAGTGCTGCTGTTCTCTCAAGCAGCACCAACACACTAATTGTTTATCACCATTTATCAGGTGCAAAATGCAGGTGAAATTGCAATTTCTATAGTAACTACAATCATCACCTTCCCATGGAATGTCAGGATGCTTGAGAGTACCCCATGTACCTGTGTCCTTGTGTGAGGCACATCCCCTTCTGGCAGCCAGCCTTTTGTTTTTGGGCTTCCACTGCTTGGCATATAAGCATTTGTAAAGCCTTGATTACTCATCAGTACCCCTGCACTAAACACATGCTTCTCTAATGTCTTTAAGGTTATGTGGGATTCTATTTGCAATCCCTTTCATAAAAAAATATTACACAAACCACTTGCTGCTAAATCTGGCTGTCAGCAAGCAAATGCCAGAAACCAAAATGACTATTATTATTACTGCTATTTGCACCATTCCAAAACCCATTAATTTGCTTGTTGCAGTGTTAGGTAATGAACACTTCTGCAGCAAGGTCACACCTCCATTTTACATCAAATAACTATCTTTACTCATGTTTGATATATGAAGCCTATTTCTTGCTTAGGGCATAATGTTTTATTAACATTATTTTCCTTTGTTCTTTCTTACAGATTGTCTATTATGACTCTAAAGATTGCCTGCATGACATCTCTTTTTAAATTCAATGCATAATTACATAAAACAAAAATTCATTTGATGCTACATTAATAAATCTCTCATAATTTTCTTTGAACAGGGGGACACACTGCTATTATTTACCAGAAAACATGGATTTAGTTAAGCTTCATGGAATTTTGCTGTCACTGACACATGTATTGGCACAGCAATGAAGGAAATAATTTGAAGGCAAGCTAGCCAAAAAGACTGATGGAAACAGTAAAAATAGTAGAGATGTGAAAGCAAGAGGTACTGAAATAAGTGTCTGACATGGGAACTTGCAGAGAGGTTCACTGCAGCTGTGCCTGGCTGAGTGTCAGCCTGGGTTAATGTGCAGGGTGACAGATGTCCTGGGAACAGGCAAATGCTGAGGAGCAGAGCTGGAGTCCCTGGGCCAGGTCTGCTGGTGGAGCTGAGCTGCTCTCAGGTATCCTTGGAGCATCAGTGACTTTCTGAGCTG
Organism: Ammospiza nelsoni; assembly: GCF_027579445.1. Lineage (NCBI taxonomy): Eukaryota > Metazoa > Chordata > Aves > Passeriformes > Passerellidae > Ammospiza > Ammospiza nelsoni. The sequence continues at coordinate 6,686,848 of NC_080642.1, read as the reverse complement.
TGGCTTTGGTGCTCTTCTCTGAGGATGATGGTGCAATCCTTCACCTTCACAAGGAAAGTGCCAACTCTCCTCCTGGCAGCACAGTTTTGATCTACTGACCCTATCCTGCTTGATCTGCTTCACCCACTTCAGCTGGTCTTGGCTCACCTCTGACCCTTTGAGCCCAGTTTTCCCCTTGTTTGCTGTAACCACCCATTGCTGTGCTGCTTCTCAGCCACCAATCCAGATGTTTCTGGTTACCCCAGCCCCTCCTCCAGCAGGGCTGCTCCTAAATACCACACAGGTGCCCTTCAGGTGTAATTTCACTGCCCCCTTACTGTGGCTGAAAGAGTCTCAAGGGTCTTCACAACCATTATAGAATCCATTGCATAAGGACAGAGAAGAAAAGAGGACCTTGCACCCTGAACTTTGAATTTGCAGGAGGTAAGAGCTGCTGTTACTGTTTTGTGGATGGAAAACCTGCTGGTTGGCAGATATTAAGTGTTTGGCTCAAGGTCACAGTGAGTATCTTTGAAGTCACTTGATAAACACTTTGTTCTCAGCAAAGGATGTGCCTTGGGCTGTGATCTTATCCTGTAACAAAAGCTGAGATAGTTCCTCCTCGTTTATTCTAGTCTGGTGGTCAAAGTTGCTCACAGTTAATAATAAGAGGAAGGCCATTAATTGTGCCTTCTGATATATGTTTTTAATTTCTTTATTCATAATGAGCTCATTGCTGCAGCAGCAGGAGTGAAATATGTGATACTACTGGAATTTCTTTGCAATTCAGCATTAATTAATGTCCACTTCTCGCACAGCGTTAATAATAATGTGCCTCGTGTTTCAGAGGCTGCTGTGGAAAATTCTTCTCTAGCTGGCAAGAGCTGAGATTTGCATTTTAGCCTTTTGTTTAAAATGCCTCTGAAGGACTTTGAAGTATTAGAGTGAAGTTGGATGTAGCACCCCTGTCCAACCCAGCACAGTGTAATCAGAATTCTGGTCTGTCTGCTCCCCTTGTCTCTGAACATTTACCAGCTGGAGCAGGGAAGGACACCTCATTTCCACAGAGGCCATGATGAACTTTTTGTTAGGGGAGCACATCTGTCAGCCCTTATTCCTGCTGTTCCAGCAGAGTTTGGGTTAACTCACTGTGGCATTTGCTACCTCTGACATCATTTGAGTCCCCTTGCATGGGATGGGCTCCTGGGTCTGTGTGGTGATTTTCCTCACCTGTCTGTTGCAATAACAGCATACTGCAGGTTTTGCCCCTCTGGAGGATCAGACATGTCACTTAGCAAGACTGGCCATCCGGGGATAAAAATATGTCACTAAAATTAAGTTGCTGTTTGCCTATAGTGTGAGATTTGTGTTAATACCATCACAAGGTTAAACCCATTTCTTCACAGGTTAAAGAGGATGGATTTTCTGGCCTGAAATGTTGATTTTTCAGCATACCTGGCTGCTGTTTCATGCATGTTCATCTCCTCAGCCCTGTCCAGGGGAAAGGAGGGGCTGGGTGTTGACCTGTGGCTTTTGGTAGAGACTGGGGAGCAGTCAGACTGATGGTTCAATGGCTTACAAACAGAGTGTTATCCCTCTATATTTAATGATATCCCTAGTTTAGCAGCAGGACTGGACAGATTTTATGCCCTCAGCACCACAGCGAATGTCTTTGCTGTGAGGATGAAAAGAAGTCAAAGGCTGTTGCATTTCCTGTTCCTGACCCTTTAAAGTATGATGCAACCTTTAGCATTTACAGAGAGCTGAGAAATTCACAAATGCACACAGACTTAAACAAGAGATGCTGCTTCCTTTTCTGAGAGCCCTGTCAGGCTGTTGTGGGAATGGGATGACGTTGCTTGGCAAACTTGGGAATTTGTGTGTGACCTTGCTGCTAAAAGCTTCATTTTGTGGCACCAGGGCATAACACTGAAATTGTGCATGGACTCTGAATTTTTGTTGGTTTTAGGTTGCTGAATGAGCAGATGTGGAAACTGCTGCTTCACTCTGTATGCTTGGAGGGGCATTTCCAAAAGCTCCTGCCATGGCCCAGGTTGGAAACACCCTTGTCTGAGGGCAGCCTGGGGATGGAGCAGCCTGTGGTATGGAGGGTGTCATTAGAAATGTGTCACCTTGTCCCCATGGTCATCTCTGACACCTTGTTTTGTGCACCCTGTGTTTCTGAGCTGGAGAAACAGCTTTGCTGACTGGGACAGCTGGGAAGTCCTGCACCCCAGCAAGGGTCAGGTTTTTGCTGCTTCTTTTCCAACCCTGCTTTGCTGCAAGTTGGAGCTCACCCAGTGCTTGTCCAAAGCAGGAATCACAAAGCCAAGTCCTGGATAGGCTGTGGAATGGGAATGGGGAGGCACTCTGAGGTCTCCATGCACAGGGGATGTACCAGGGGCTGTTTGGCTGCTTTGTCTCACCGGGGCAGTGGGGGAAAACTGCTCCTTTTGTGCCTCTGCACTGTCACATTGGAAAGGAAATGGCAGGTGACAATTATTGCAGTTCCCCACCCTTGCTCACCAAGCCTTGGCAGGGACATGGCACTCGTTGCCTGACATCTCCTGACCCCACAGCTTTGGTGGGAGAGCTCAGAGGGAGGGATGCTGGATCCTGCTCCATCCTGCTTCACTGAGCTGCCATCAGGAAAGTTCCTGTCTTTTGGTTTTGTGTCTAATTTGGAATATGTGCAGATCTTGGTCAAGAAAAGTGAAGAGCACAAGATACTGCATCCTGAAGTAATGGGCTCAGTGTCCCCATGTTGCATCTGACTTTAGGATTAAGTGGGAGGCTAAATACAAATTCGGGTGGTAGCACAGGCTCGTCAGTAATTTACCATTTCACTCACAAATGTGCTTCGCAGAGAAATAACTACTTTAAACCTTTCTCTTTGCTACACCCACTGACAAATATAGCTCTGAATCATGATAATGCTGTCTTTCCAAAGCTCCCATTCACATCTGTCTGTGCTGAATTCACAGGCAGAAGTTTTCACAAAGGGATGAATTGCTAAAATTCCTAATGAATGTGGTTATCAGAGAGGCTGCTCTAATAAAAATAATATACATCAGCAGAGCTGGCAGGTTTTTACTGGGGCAGTTCTTCATTGAGTCCAGAGTAGATGCGTGTGATGAATCTTAGTGCTGTCACTCTTGGTCCTAATGGTGTGAGCAGCCATCAGCTCACAAACCAGCAGGGCCATTCAGTGGCTGGTGGTTTTTTGGCATCATGCTCAAGTGTTCTCCAGCCTTTCCGGTCTTTTCCCAGTCTCTGACTAATTCACCAACTCTTTTATAATGCATATGTTCCTCCTGCAATGTGTCTTTTAGCCTCTGATGTTCAGTGTTTTATGATGTGTGCTGCCTGCTTTGATTGCAGGGTGTGAACCCCACTGCAGACACCTGGCTCCATCTCCAGAGATCCAGGTAACACTTGGTTCTCAGAACACCTGTGGGGCTTGTTTCATAGCTTTCCCTTCCAAAACTTTGAGCTGGATTCCTCCTCTCTGGCTTTCACAGACAGTTATAGCTCTAGGCTGAACTGGTGACCAAGAGATAAACCAAATTCTGTGGGGCTTTTGTGCAGAGTACAACTGGTTCATTCATTATAGAGGATGCTGCTGCTTGTGGAGCCACCCCCAACCAGTTGGGTATTTCTTGAGCATCACAGGTTGTCTTGTGGAGACAGCCACAGTCTGAGGCTGTCAGTCCACAGCTTCAGTGTTTGCTGGCTATCAGGATGACAATGACCTTGTTTCCCTGGCTGGGTTGAAGCTGTGGCTGTGTCATGCAGGATGCACACCCTGCAAACAGGGACAAGCAGGAATTTGGGAACAGCCTGTGCCTGGGATGGGTGCTTGTGCTCCTTCCTTGCCATGTGCTGTGTAGGACCACTGGATCTTAGTCCCACCCACTTCACTCTGGAAATTGTGGTGGAAGCATTTTAAAATTTCTTCTTTTAAAGTATCTATTGCTGATCTTCTGTGTCAACAAACTCAAGTGTTTGCAGCATAGACATTCTCCTACTGAGTTGTTTTGCATCAGTGGAGATCTCAGCAAAAACCAAAAAAAAAAAAGAATAAATGCTAGAGAGTTTAGTGAGACCTGCACCAGCTTTGTCTAATACTAACCTCGCAAGAAGTCCTTGGATGATGTGAACTGGCTGCTATTGCTGGCAGAGAAAATAAAGTTGCAGCAGTTTATACAGCTGAGTACCTGGTCATTATATCTCACGTTGTGGAAGCACAGGTTAAAATGGTTTTTCATCTTTGATCCCTCAGCAATGTGGGAGTCTGTAGTAATCTCTAAGATTAGGGTAATAGCTCAAATTTTATATACAGCCTGCTAAACTGTTTACAAAATGCTTTAGTTCAAAGAGGGGAGTGCTGCATGTGCAGTGTGGAGTGGATCTCCCTCCCTCCCTGCCTCTGCTGGGCTTTTAAATGTGTGTGGAGTGCCATGAAAGTCTGACTTGGCACCCACAGTGCTGTGGGTGCTCTGAGCTGCAGGCTGGCACTGCTGGCCCCAGCACCTGGGATTTCCAGATTAAAAGTGTAGCTGAGGAGGGGGTACCACATATTTATGGAATTGCCCATTCTTTGGGAGCAGACATGGAGCCAGGCTGCATTTGAGAGGCAATGTAAAACCCAAATCAGAGGAATACACTGGCATGCAGGACTGGAAGCAGTGGCTTGGCTGTGCCTCATGTTTCCAGGTGACTTTAATTACACTCCCATGCAGGGGAGGGTGTAAAACATGATGGCACAAATAAACAAAACCGTCCAGCTAGCAGGAGGCACAGTTGCAGGCTCTTCGTTTCTAATCCAACATGCTCCAGCCCATGTTTCTAGGTTCCCTGTGTATTAATACAAGTATTTAAAAACCCAATTAATGAGAAGGATTTCAAATGCCAGAGCAGACATTTACTGAGACCAGGAGGCAGCTAAGGTTTGGCTGTCTTGGGCCAAGCCTGGGATTGCTCACCAAGCTTCAGTGGAGTGATAGTGGGTTTGCCCTGGGAGAAAAACAGTTTGTTTGACCATCAAGGGAAAACATAATTCAGACTGCAAAGCAGAACAGAATGGATTTTTGTAGCTTGCTTGCTGAAATATTTTTCTTTGAAAGTCTGCTGTGGTGTTGTGAAGGAGATAGCAAAAGAATGGATTTGGTAAAGGTGGGGGTGCCTCAGTGATGAATGGAAAATTTTCTTCCCTCTCAGCTTGCAGTAGTAATTCTATGTATCTGTTCATAGGTTTCTCAGAAAACTCTTTTCATCCTTCCAGCAATATTTGATACCCTGTGTATCCTGCAGACTGCAGAAAATGTTTACTCTGTCTTGTTTGCCCTTCTCCCAACAATGCACACACACAAAGGACAGTTTTGAAGTGTTTGTTCCTTTTGATTGACAATAAAAATCTTTTGCTATGAATTCTGGCAAAAAGTTCATGGTCCTCAGAATGCCTTACAGTTAATTGTTGTTTCATTTGCATGACTAAACAGTGGTTCTGCACCACTTCATTACAAAAAATTTGCAGAGCTTCTTTGTTGGAGAAGAATCCAGCAGTAAATCCTGCTTCCGTGTATGGTTAAATTGCTTTAAGCTAAAAATCACAATAGGAACAATTATTTTTCATAGAATAATAGTATGCTTTGGGTTGGAAGGAACCTTAAAGATCATCTTGTTCCAACCCCCTTCCACTAGCCCAGGTTTCTCCAAGCCCTGTCCAACCTGGCCTTGGACACTTCCAGGGATGGGGCAGCCACAGCTTCTCTGGGAAACCTGTGCCAGGGCCTCACTTTCCTCAGGGTCAAGAATTTCTCCCAAGTATCCATTCTAAAACTGTTCTGTTTCATTTTAACACCATTGCTCCCTGTTACATGTCTCCATTCCCTTGCCAGGAGTCCCTGTGCACTCCCTTGCAGGCCCCTTTAGGCCCTGGAAGGAGCTCTGAGGTGTCCCCAGAGCCTCATCTTCTCCAGGAGGAGAACAACCTCAGCTCTCTCAGCTGTGTCCATGGCAGAGGTGCTCTGAGCATCCCTCTGGGCTCACTCCAACATGTCCTGGTCATGCTGAGGAGCCCAGAGCTGGTGCAGCACTGCAGGTGGGTGTCAGGAGAGCAGAGTACAGGGGGACAATCATTGCCAGGCCATGTGGAGCTCCTTGTCAATCCACACTTCCCAAGCCCTTCCCCTCAGGATTGCAGATGCTTTTATCCCTTCAAATGCAGGAGCCAGTGAGGCTTCCAGCCCCAGAGAATCTGGATGTGGATGGTGGAAATAATGAAGGATGTATTTGTGTGAGAAACAATCCAAGTTTCTCTCAGCACAGGGATGTGAAACGCTGGTGATTCACTGCTGGAGCTTCCTGCCACATGCAAAGTATTGCCATGAATTATTTAGCAAGCCTAATTGAATGTAATTTTGCTGTTGGAGATAAGTAGCCACTAAGCTTAAAAATCAATTTGCCTACGTCACAGAGCTGGTATCCCTCAGAAATGGCTTCGTGCCAGTGCTGCCTCCTTCACGCTGCAGTTTTAGGCCCTTCTTTGGTGTCAGTTTGGCCTGGGATGTCCAACAGCCCAAGGCTCTCTGGGATTTTACACACAGCAGGACATAAATCCCCCTGAATTTTCAGAGTAGCACACATCTAAGACATTTCCTTGTCCTTTCTGGAGGATTTATGATGTCTTGGGGCAGTGTGGCACATGCACCCAGCTCTCTGAGGGCTGCACAAGGGCTGGGCTTTGCCCAGAGCAGCTGGCAGGACTCACTGTGGATGTGCCATGGAACTTGTGAGCGAGTGAAAGCCAGCCAGGAGCTAACACAGCTGAAAGTATCTCTGCAATGGGACTTGGAAGCACTGCAAAAGGGTTGGGTAGGCCAAGAAACCTAGATTTGGTCTATTGAGGTCAACATCATCTACTGGGGATTAGGTAGGATCAAGTAATTAATGAAAGGGATAATTCATACCAGTTTTCTAATCCCTGCAGATAGTGTAGATGACACACTTCTGCTTCTGACCCTTCTAGATATGTTTTCATTGTAAAGACGTGCAGAGAGGGAAAGAATGGGCAACAGGCTGCAGAAGCTGCCACTAACTCTCTCCAAGTGGAATTTTTTCAGCGGAATTTTTGCTTCAGTGTTGCTCAGACTTTTGAAATAATGTCCTAGGTCAGCGTGATGTTTTTGGTTGCAGAATTTTTTAGTTCAGAACTTCCAAAACTGTTTCTCTCTCTGTTTTAAAGCTCACAAGATACTGTTTCAATAATTTAAATTAAACTCTTGGACTCTGTTTTGAAATGGTTTTCTAATTTTAAAATGTCCCTTAGTTAAAAACAATAAACAACTGTATTTCAAAATATTTAAAGCAGACTTGAAATGAAATGTGGATTTTATTAATTAAATTTAATAAAATGTATAAAATAATAACCTAATAATGCTGTATAAATATATATTTATAATAGATATAATATCTAATTATTGTATATATATAGTTAATAGATTTATAACATTTAATAAAATGTATAAATTAATAATATTTACATTATTAATTACATGGAAAACATCCTTTTTGGATCAACTGCAACTAAATTTTTCCTCCATGCCAAGGGAGCAGAGCCCGGGTGCTCTGCTGCTGCAGTCTCAGTGTGGCTGTCTGAGGTTGTTCCCCACCTTGTTCTCATTTTTACTGCTGAAATATGATCCTGCAAATGACTCCCCTGAAAGGTCTGGGGCTGTTTAGAGAGAGATTTCTGGGTGCACATTGCAGGGCTGGTCCCTGGGCTGTCCTGATGTCCTCCAGGATGGAGGGGGAGCAAGGAGGGCTGTTCTGGGTTTTTCTGGAGCAGGTGCCCAAGCAGCCAGAGTCTGGCAGGAAGTGAAAAGACAAATTGGAGAAGGTGAGAGAAGAAATTGTAATGGCCCCAGTCCTGTATTCATAGATCCATGGCTGATTAGGATTGTCCTGAAGAGCTAATGTGGGATGGAAGCTCCAGGAAATCAATCCACAGGCATTTGTGCATTGATCTGTTTGGAAACATTAACCTGAGGAATTTCTCCATCTACACTTGTTTTTGTTTGGGTGCATGTTCACAGGGATTGATTTTTCTAAGATCTGAGCATTGAATCAGATGTTTTTCTGGATGCACTGCTTCAACCTCAGCTTTTGTAAGGAGGCAGCAACTGGGATTTCACTTAATGTGGCTTTGTTTTTGAGATTCACCAACAGAAAGCAGTAGGTTTGTGACTGCGTTTTCCTCAGCAGTCCTTGAAAGGGCAGAGGGCTGTTTTATCTGTAAGGCTGAACTGTGTTTTTACTCAAATGCTGTGGGAAGTGGGGGCCAAACCCAGCTGTGAGACAGGGTCATGTGGCAGGGCATAAGGGTGGATTCCTGCCCCAAGGAAATATGGTGAGCTCTTGGCAGGTAGAGACATTAAAGTGTCATATTTTCTTAGGAAAACTACTCTGTCTAGGTACATAAATTGTGCATGAAAAGGTATATCTGTGTTCATGTATTTTCTTATGAAACTGCTTTGTTGTCCTCTGGCTGTAGAGGAGTGAGAGTGAAGCCTTAGATAAGGTGAAAGCCAGGTGCCCCAGTGCTCTGCAATTCTGGTGAAAACATTTTTGGGGAGAGAAGGAGGTCCCAAACTGCACCAGAGGACTCCAGCAGAGGCTCCCCATTACACCTGCAGGGTGGTGCTGCTGCCTGACTTCCAGCTCATCTCACATGGCTGCAAGCACAGCCGCCCTTTGCTGTGACTGCCTGCCACTGCCAAACTCCTATAATGAAAGCAGTGGATATCTGTACCCAAACTGCTAAAACAGGCAATGCTATGGCTTTGTTTCCTCTGTCTTCACCCTCTCCATGGGATCTGTGCACTGTTTGCCACTTGGCCCAGCATGGACTGCCCTGAATCACAGGGAGACAGCTCCAGAGCCAGCTGTAAGTGGAGCCACTGCAAAGTCACAGAAAGAAAAGTGGCTTTGTCCCCTGCAGGCTTGGAACCTCTTTACCTTGAACCTGTGCAGAGCTTGACTTGCAGGGGTCAAGTCAGAGTGAGATAAAGCACAATTCATTACAGGGTTATTTTGTATGCAGGGACTGAGCTCAGGCGCTCTGTGTTACCAAAAGCTGATAACAAATAGATATGAGACACCTTTGAAATGTTAACTTATCCTAAAAAGCCTATTTCTTCAACACTTCTAAGAAGCATAAAGCTTCATCCTAGACAATCTGCTCCCTTCTCTCTATTTTAATAAGCAAGAAGCATAGCATCTGTCTGGAAAGAACGCAACAAATACTTTCACATTCACACAGCTCAGGAAAGAAGAGATGTGGCAAAACTTGAAGAAATCCCAGTTTCAAAGTACAGGGATGAACAGACAGAAGAAAAAGCTGGGAACAGAGAGGTTTCAGGCAGGATTGTGCTTCCTCCCAGCTGTGCTGTCCCATCTTTTCTCTGTGGGCTGGAAGGGGCTGCCTAGGCTGTGTCCTTCCAGGGGATGTTTCACTTCTGACCAGCACGCAGAAGCAGCCAGAAGCTCAGGTTTTGCAGGCAGGCTCTGTTTAGCACAATATGCACTTTGTCTCCCCAGCTGCATTTTCCCTGGGCTCCCTCTGAAGTCAGGTTTGCTGCTGAACTCCTTGTGTGGGTACACTGTGACCCATTTCAGTTCAGATGAACTAGGTTAGCTAAAGCAATGGAAAATGTAGGTTTTTGCTATTTTGCCTGGCTTTGAGTGAGATCCCTTGGCTGATGTAAGTCAGTGCACCTCCTTTGACTTTGATGGAGCCTCATCTCTTTGTTCCAGCTGCTGATCTCCCCTGGCATCTGGTACAATCTATCCTGTGTGGTGTTTATTTTAATAGCCTGATAAAACTATTATTCTCAAGGGGAGGTAGAGGCTGCTGGCTGTGTGTTTAGACAAATCTGCACCCATGCAGATTCCATAAGTGTTTGCTCCAAAGATGTAAACACCACGTTACCCAATTAAAGGAGTGTCCTTAATAATTTATCAGGCAATTAAAACGTTCATTGCCCTTTATCCCAGAGTGCTCCACCAGTGATATATAATCTGAACCTAAGTTAAAATGCCATAATAAATGAACAGTGATGCAATGTATCAAACATAATGGGAACATTAAGGCAATGGAGGGTGGTTTGTCAAGAGTTGAAGGTATAATGCAGTTAGTGGAGCTAACTTAATTTCTGGAAATACCACTGCTCCTGAGGAGTGGGGCATGGCAGGGGCATGTCTGGCAAAAAAAATTTCAGTAATATGTTCCAGGGAAAACTTACCCATTACAAAGTTAGAGACAGAAAAGATCTCTGTCCCCAGTTATTATTAATAATCCTCTTGAGAATGCCATGAGAAAAGGAAATGAGCAACTAAAAGAGAGGGATTATAGCAGGAGAGGTGTTTCAGCTTAGCTCTGGCTGCTTGTTATAGTACAGTATTGCTTCCTACTTGTGTAATGGAAAATGCAGCAGTAAAGGGCGCATAAAAAAAAGGCAAATGCTTTTGTTGCTAATTCTGATCTGGATGTTTTAAAAAAATGACCCCGGAGGTTGGGAGTCCAATTCACACTGAGCTAGAATCAGATTTGGAGAGTTCAGTTCCCCTTTGAAAATCTCAGTCATTATTGTAAAACTGCCAGAGCCTTGGTGGTGCCCAATCCCCTGCCTGTGCTGTTCCCTCTGCTCCTGGGAGTGTTTTGTGGTGTACCCAAAGATGTGTGGGTCCTGCAAACACACAGCTGGTACGTGTTGCCCTGGGGATGAAGGAAGGATGACAGTTTTACCTTTCCTGTTTTTAATAGTATCTTAAAGTGGGAGGATGATTAAGGGCCACTATTACAGCTTTTGAAGAATTCCTCTTGAGCCCTTAAATTGTGGATATGAAAAAGGATGGGATGGAAGTGAATGGCAACATAAAAATGATGGTCCTGCAGTTCCCCTTTCCATGCTCTGAGGCTCAAACATGTCAAGTGATTTTCTTCAGTGGGGGAAACCAAAATATGATTTATTCTGTGGGCAGAGTTTTGAGGCTTCACAAACACCCACGGCTGCTTTGAGTGAGAGTGGCACCCTTTGAAAACTGCCCCCCATAACAGGGCTGCCTCTCTGATCTCTCCTTGGGCACACACATCCTCTGCCATCTCAGGGACGAAATGTCTTGCCCAAGACTCTATTCCACGCTTGCTGGTTTATTTGCCAGCCTGTACAGACCTGCATGATGCCTGTGGGAGCTGTGGTTATTGGTACTGGAGTCCTAGCACAGCATCTTGCATCAAGTGGAACCAAAGGGCAGGTGTGGAGCCCACTGCACACAGCAAGGGCAGGAAGAACCTGGGATGGGCTTTATTCCTGCTTCAGTTACTGACTTGCTGCCTAATCCTGAACACTTTGTGCTGTTATTTCCCTTTGCCTATCTGGTCCCTTGTGGATGCCTTGGAGAGGGAGCAGCTGCAGGACCGAGGGTGCTTAGTGCTGTCACTCTACAGCAACTCCTAACAATAGCAGAGAGGGCTGTTGGATACTGAGCTTTATATTGAGCCATTTGGAGTGGATTTTATGGACTAGAACAGTGTAATGGAATGCAGGGCTCATCCTTTCCCCACCACTTGCAGCATGCATTGAATCCATTTATTTATACTGCCACTCTTTCTCCTTCCTGTGATGCAGAGGAGAGTCAGCCCCCTGTTACAAACTCCCCAAAGATTTCTGGGGCAAGGATCTTCTCTTTACTATGCCTAGGAAACTTTTACAGAGTTTTGGAAAACTCTGCATCCAGCAGAACATGCAGCTCTGCCATCCCAGCTTGCAGAGCAGCATCCCTGCACTCCCTGCCTCCCTGGAGTAATACCTGGGGAGCTGGACACTTCTTGGCTAGCCCCTGTTCTAGTTTAAAGAACAACCACATCTGTCAGGATAAAATATTTTGCTTTGTCATGTCTCTTCAGACTAATTTTTTTCGCTGAATAAAATTTAAGGACAAAAGTATACAATTAAACAGAAGCACAAGCCACAAAAACAACAGCAAAATGAGCTTTTATAGTGACACTTTACTCAAATAGCTTTTTATTAGTTTAACTCTGCCAGCTTTTAGTTCGTTGTGGTAAGTTAAAGCAGGCATCTCCTTCTCTTAGCCCCAGAAAGGCACGCAGAAAAATTGATATCCCCATTTTTGTCATCCTGCATGTCCTTGTGCTTTCACTCTTGCCTTTTGTGCTTGGTTCCCTTCTTTTTGCAAAGGAGCATTTGGATGCTGTTCAGCCCAATGGGGAACTACAGCTGTTTTCTCCCTCCTCATCATTCTGGTCACTTGGCTGACACTTCCATCACCTGAACTTTCCCATTGCTGGGCTCTCTGTGCTTTTCCTTGCACACCTCTGAAGGCAGAACAGCAAGACCTTCGTATTGTTATGAGATTTAAAAAAACCAACCCAGTCTTTTTAGAACACTCATAACTATTTCCTCTTGACTTTAGATGCCTAAATGAAAAGTGGCTTGTGTGGTTTTACTGATGCTCCACCTCACTGTAGAGTTATAGGGACTGCTGAAGGTCCCTCTGCAGTCAGATGCTGCCAATGCTTCCTTTGTACCAGTGCTAGTCCTTGGCATAAAACTTAGAACACCTGAAACAAAGCCAGAGATCTAATGTCCCATCCTCAGAAAATCAGGAAAATGTCAGCTCTAAATTTGCTGTGAAAACATTTGATTTGTGATGAATTTCTAGAGGAAAATAAAAATAAAAACTGCTGTCTTGCAGAAACCACAAGAATTTCAGTAGATTACAAGGGAACTGTTCTTTTTGATGACTGCCTGAATCCTCCTAATGTCATATAATTTATGTTAATTAAATGCTGATGGAATCTGAATAAGCATATTGATGGAAGATGTATTTGAGATACTGTTATTAATTCATCATTCAGTAGCTAGTGTGTGAAATAATGCATTCCTAGGCTCTGATTTAGGACATTTCATTTTCAGTATTACCAAGATGTCTGTTTCCAACAGAAATAACCCTTTAATCTACTGAAAAAACCCAACCAAAGCACAGCACAACAACAATTAAACAACAACAAAAACTCACCAAAAACCTTATTGGAGGCAGCTGGATTAAACAACTCTGAAGCAGTAATTATTTATGCCTTTCAGAGCTATAGCATGCACTGACCCCCAGTTCTCCAGGCAATGGACATAAACCAGTTATTTAAAAATAGTTAAAGCATGAAAAACGAGCACCTCTAAACCCATCAGCATGTGCTTTATTGCACCCCAAGTTTGTGTTCTGGCAAGTGTAAGGACATGGCAGCCTTTCTGGAACTGAGCTTTGCACCTAGTGGGATGTGGCCAGGACTCAGCATCCTCCATCCAGGTGGGTGAGCTGGGTCTGGCTGGAAACTCCACCTGATGGCAAAGTGTTCCCTGCCATGCCATGACTTTCCTCGTGCTGGAGATGGTCTCACAGGTCATCACTAAATGTTCAATAAACTAATTTTGAGAGTTAGCAGTGCCTGGGGACATCACTGCTCCCATTACTCTGAGCTTTGCTGGAGGAAGGGAGGCAGTGTCACCTCCAGCAGTCACTTTCCTTTGCTGAAGGTGGATCTGTCACCTGTGCCACCAGCTGACCCTGGGAGGAAGGAGTGACCCCTGCACACTGAGGCTCCTTCAGCTCAGGGACAGGGGAGCTCTAACCCCAAATCCAGGCAGGGACTGGGACATACAATTCCCACCAGCCCCATGTCTCTGAACAAACTTGGCTGGTTTTGTGGGATCAGGGGGAATCTGGGTCCTGGGTTTTCTGCAGAGGTTTTCATGTGTTCACCCAAGGCTTTCAGCTCTGTTCCCTGTATAAAAGTCATTGCCTGGGAGGTGGGAGAGCTCTGTTAATTCCTGAGGCTGTTCACACTTTCCCCACCGCTGCATTGAGCCCTGGGGAGGAGTTCAGGAACAATGGAGGAACGTAATGATGAGCTTCACTGAGAGAGTTACAAATGTAATAGGGAATGGAATGAGGTAAACAATGAAAACCAAGGTGAAATTTCCTGACTAACTGAAGCTGAACTAACTGTGGGCACTGCTGAAGGAAGCTGCATCATCTGCTAGCTCTGCAGGCTTTGCCACTTTCTTCACCAGCACCATCACACAGGGCAGGCTGAGCTCTCTTAGAGCTGTGGGGTTGTTTTCAGGTGGATTACTGAGTGTAAATCAGTGGGGGATTTCTGCTCACACCTAAGATGAAGTGCAGTGGCAGCCTTGCCCAGCTGCTGTACAATTGGGAGTGCAATGTGCAAAGGGGTAATTCTGCAGGTTGGATATATGGGCACACACAACAAATATGCTCTTGCTCTGCACTGGGGAAATGCTGGGTTCACAATGCTCACAAATAACTGAAAGTATATAATACCAGGCTTTAAATTCCAGTGACCTTTCTACTGCACCATCAAGAGAGAAATAAAAATCTGGGAAGAGATTTCTTTGAGCATCTGCACAGACAGGACAGAGGTGCTCCAGATTGCAAACAGCCACTTTCCCCTTCTGCTTCCCAAGACTTAGCCATGCCAGGCTCATTCCACGTTTTCCTCATAACCATTCAGATCAGTGAATTATTTAAATATTATGCTTGTGGCTTGTGAAATGGTAGCTGGAAACCTTTCTTTGGGTCATTTTGAAAAAGTTGCTTTTAGACTGCTGTGTTTTCTAAAGAGATCCTGCTATTTAAATGGGTGTGAAGGGGGTTTGAAAACAGCCTGTGTGTTTGTGCACAGCAGGGAGCAGTGGCTGCTCACTTGAATTCCCAATTCAGACTGTGCTTGGGGTGGCTCTGACTACCCCAAAGATCAAAAATCCCTGTGTATATAACCTGCTGCTGGGCTGCTTTGTGCTAATGATGGTGTCTGGCCCAGCAGTTGTAATTCATGCACTGGTCTGTGTAGGAGGCACAAAGCTGGAAATGCTCAGGAATTGCTCTTTGCCTCCACCAAGCCATTTGAATTCCTGGAAAGAGAAAAGAGGCCCTCACAGGAGACATGGCCAGGAGCTGCCTGCATCTCACACTGGTCGCACTCATGGATTGAGGCACCTCTGAAGCCTGGAAACCTGTGCTTTCCTTCCTGGCTATCATTCTTTCATTTTTGGATGGGTTTGAGTGTAAGGCTTGTGAATATTCCTTGCTAGGGCTGGTCTTTGCCTGTGGTTTTGGTTTCTCCTAGTGGCAGGGCACAGTGCACCACCAGGAGCTGTGAGCTCTGCAGAACAGAGCACAAGAACCTGCAAGCTCCTGCCTCCATGTCCTCTCTGTTTTTACATTACTGTGGCTTTATGTACATCCACTTGCCTGGGGACTTGTCATCTTATTTGTAATCTATTGTTTTAATTATTTTCTGTGAAGGTGCCCAAAGACCTTGGGGTATTGAGACACAAATACATTATTTATTCATTAATTATTCATTACTGCTAACTACTCCCTACAATGTCTGCAGTAACGAGCCTGGGGTGAACTCTCTCCCCTGGATAAGGGGGTTTGTAGCTGCTTTATTTGCCGGGATTATTCCTTGGTCAGGAGTAACATTTTTAAAAAATTGGAGGGAGAAATATTTACACTTGGCCAATAAAACATTTCCTTATGTGAATCTCTAAGAGTTGACCTGAAAATCATCAGATGGAATGTAGGCTTCGTAATACAATTCTGGGGTTTATAACCTATTGCTAATTTGTCCCAGAACTGTTTGGAGGAGGATTTACCAGGTAGATAAAAGTGATTTAATCTCCTTGGTTATCACCGTTTTTTCCCACTTAAGAAGTGTCTCCTTCTGCAGCTTCACCTGCATCTGAAACCACCCCAGTTACCTCTGCAATTCAGTGCACAGGTAGTTGTCTGCAGTGCATTTTGTTTGGAAGGCAGAAATAAGCACAGAAATGTTAAAAATAGAAATAACCCTGAGCTGAAATGATTTCCCCTTCCTGGCTGGCTGCCTCACACGCCAGGCTTCAGTCATAGATCATCTGAGATTGCTGGGGCTGGAGCTGCCCACCGCTAATCTCTGCGCTGGTTTCCTCAGAGAGATACCTGCTCCCCGTTTTCCATGGGCTCCACTCATTCCTTGTCCCCCTGTTTTCCATGATTTCCCTGCTCTGATTGCAGCCAGAGAGGGGATGCAGCAAACCTCCAGGTGCAGGAGGTGTTGTGGACAGGAGTCAGAGATTCCAGGCTGCCTTCCTCCCCTCAGTGCTGCAGTCACTGCAGCCCCTGGCACCAGGGGTGGTGGGGTTCACAGAGGTCCCAGGATGAGGGAAGAGATGAGGATCTGACTCCATGTTCCAGAAGGCTTGATTTATTATTTTATGATATATATTACATGAAAACTATACGAAAAGAATAGAAGAAAGGATTTCATCAGAAGGCTAGCAAGCAAGAAGAATGGAATGATAAAAGAATCTTGTGACTGACTGAGACAGTTGGGACAGCTGGACTGTGATTGGCCATTAATTAGAAACAACCACATGAGACCAATCACAGATGCACCTGTTGCATTCCACAGCAGCAGATAACCATTGTTTACATCTTGTTCCTGAGGCCTCTCAGCTTTTCAGGAGGAAAAATCCTAAGGAAAGGATTTTCCATAAAACATGTCTGTGACACCATGGGGTAGCTGTGTGCTCTGAGCTCAGATCTTGGTGTGGGATCCTCTCCCAGCCCAAGCACTGCTCATGTGGCTGTGGCACAGCTGGGTGGCACCTGCTGAGCTGCTGCTGGAAGATGTGCTGCTTTGGAGATACCTAAATGTGACTCTGATCAGTGACAGATTCAGAGAAAGTCCAGGGAAACTTTAACATAAGTTGTTTTGTTTTGTTTAAAACAATTTATAGTTGATCAACTCTTGGTTTATAGCTTGAGGGGAAGCCAGTCATCTAAGAGCTGGGTGATCCTTGGGGGTCCCTTCCAACTCAGGATATTCTATGATTTTGTGAACTGTAAACATCTTGATGAGTGAATTGACTGGTATCAGGCCAGAGAAGTTGAAATATCTCAGATGGGTTGATAAGCCCAGACTTTCTGGGGATGGGAATGTAGCCTGGGGAGGTCTGAGCTGAGGAGAGCTGTGTGTTGTATGTACTGACAGCGTTTTGCCCTCCTGTAAGACCCATCTCCTCAGGGACCATTGCAGCAACCTGACTTTTTGTGAGCACTTCTGGAAATAAAGTTCACCCACTCAGGAAAATCAATGCAGGCTGCCAGGCACTCTGTGACTAGCAGGTCTGTAGAATTTTTTTTAATGTCTTAAGATCATTTCTGGGAGCTCTAAAACTGTGTAAGAAACCTATTTGGCTTCATAGTCCTATCAGAAGTCCCCATAGGACACTGGTCACTGTGACTGAATGCTGAGGAAATTTTTGCATCTGCTTGATGATTGTGTGGCTATACACTAATGTTGTTATGGATTTCTACAGTAATCAAGGAAAAAAATGTGGTATGGAAAGAAATTCTATGAAAATGGAAAGATATTCTAACAGTCCTGGAGAGGAGAGAGGAGGTTTGGGTAAAAAATCCTGATATTGGAAGGGTAAATCAAACACCCAGCATTGCTGTCAGCCTTTTAATGGAAAGCAGCTCAATCACTGGCTCAATCCCTATAGACTGAGCCCATGGCTATTATCAACTTTTCCCATGTCCTTGCTGCTTGTAAATTTAACTCCACCTCTCAAAAATTTTAAATGACAGGCACAGCAGCACTGCAGAGAAAGGAAACAAAATCCTTCCCTAACACATTGCTCTCCGAACATACCTCTTCTCTGTATGAAACTTTGGTTTTGCCTGCTGCTTACACTTGAATTTGTACCCTTCTTGGCTCTCTGCTGTGGTTGAGAGCAGACCCAGTGTGATGCACTGGGAGTACCTGTCTGCCCTCCCAAAAGGGCAGAAAATCCAAAGTCACAAAATCCATTTCAAAGCGTTCTTGGGAGAGCAAATCCCATTATACACAGTTCTGAGTGGCTCCAGCAGAATAGCATCTATTAAATGGCAAATATCTTAGATGTGTAATTCTCCCTCTGCTGCTCTCTCCAGTGCTCCCACCCTCTTGGGGTTATGTGGAAGTGGGACTTGAGTGCTCCCACTCTGCTGCTGCTCTACCTGGGGAGATCTGGAAAGCAAAGTGGGAAAGTGCCTCTCACCCTCTTGCTTGCACTTCCCAAGATGTTTGGAGTGGTGCTGCTCATCTGCCAGCTCCCTTTGAGGAACCACAATAAGGAGCATCAGTGACCATCCCTGGGCTGTCAGGGCAGGGGCTGAGTGTGGCTGGCTCAGTGCTGGGAGGAGATAGCCTGGAGCTGGGGTAAGAAATGACACCAAATCTGCCTAAGATAGCCTGGAGCTGGGGTAAGAAATGACACCAAATGAGCTCCAAATTTGGCAGTGAGTATTTTTAGCTCTCATGCTGTCCCCACCACTCAGGTGTTAATTTTACAGCCCTGCAGTGTTTGCCTACCCTGCCTGCCTCACACAGCCCCTGCCTGCTCTGAGCACAGGCACCAAGCAGTGACTGGAGCCACTGGACATGGCAGCACAGGAGCATCCTATGCCAGAGCCACCTCCTAGGCCTGGCTTAATGGAGCACTCATCAAATGCTTGCTCAGTTTAACAGAAAAAACCCAGAAATGTCAACATGTGCTGGCAGCTGACAGCCTTCCTGTGTGACCACAGTTGTGCAGAAAGTGACAAACTCTGAGGGTGTCTCAGCATTTATGGGAACAAATGCACACATATTATTTCTGGATATTATAATATAAATTATCACCTTCTCTACACTTCCCAGTTGTGCTATAATCCTTCATAGTGCTGCTCCTTACTGTGCAAGGAGCAAAGAGGGAGCTGGTGCCTCACACTGCTGCTCACAGAATAAAAGTGCAGCATTATTGTGACAGCATTTGTTGGGTGCCCCTGTGCCTGGAGCACACCCAGAGCCACCCACCCCACACCTGGGGGATGAGCAGAGCTCATCTGACACTGCATCTGCCTCCTCTGCTCCTCAGAAACGCAGAAACAGCTCACACCAGCATCTGTGGGAGCTGGGTCTTACAAGCCTTGCTGCCACATATATTTCAGTCTTTGCTTAAAGGAGAGAGAAGCAGAAGTTTGGAGACTTCTCTCTCTAGGGACAGAGAAAAGATCCTACCTTTGATGTGTGGTTGCCATAGTAAAACCAAACTTGTTTTGTGCAAAGGGTGTGAAAAGGTAAAATTTTGAACTTAGACCAAGTGGGTTCATTACAGGAAAGAAAATAATCCTTCAGATAGTCTCACTTGATCCATGATGAAATAAGGAGCCACTGAAAAAGGTTTTAATGCGCTTCAATTATCTTTCAACAGAGCTTGCCAAAGTCTGAAACCACAAGGTTTCAGTAGGAATGTGATAATGATGGAGATGGGGCTCAAAAACATAAACAAGGGAATCTGAATCTGATATGAGCAGTTTGCTTGAGGTTGTTTTTAAAATGCAGAATTTCTCTCCAAATCCTGCCTGTCTTAGTCTGTCAAGAAGATATATCTGTGTGTACAGGATGTGCTCAACAGCAGCATGATGTATCACTGATGAATAAAGGACTTTGTAGATGGATACCTGCAGATTTAACACATAAACAAACCCTCTTCCCACAGTCCCCTGCTACCTGTTGCAACCTAATGAGCAGAAATATGTCGGGGAATGCCAACAGCTTTTTTTTTTTCCAGTGGGTTGTCTTCAAATGCATAATTGGTACCAAGTTTTGACACTACAGAAGCTTGCAAAAATTGTAACTGGTGATCAGAAGCAGTGTTTGCCAAACAGAAAGAGATTTCTCCCTGGCTTTGTACCCTGGTTGATTTAGCTGGCCATGTAGGATGGGTGAGGGCTGCAGCACCCTATGGCTCCCCAGGTGCCTATAGAAGCTATTTGTGTTACTCTCTTGACCATTTCTGATGGCTAGTTTGATCCCAGCAATATTTCACAAGCCCTTGGGGAAGTTTGCAAAGTGACTGCCCCATGCCCAGGAAGGAGAGATGCTTGCCTCCCGCCATGGGAGCACAGGATGCAGGAATGGAGCTGCACAAACACTCCATGGAGAGGTCTGGGGAGCTTTCCATCAGAAAAGCAAAACAGGACCCATCCTCAGGTCTTTTTCCTGTATGAAGGCAAGTTTTATCCAGTTTTTCTGTCTGTCACAACACACAAATGAACCCATCCTCCCACCTGTGCCAACCAGTCTCTGATGGTCCTCCCCTCCCCACAATTTGTCAGTCTCTAACTTCTCATCTCCTTGCTGCACAACTGAAAACTGAGCATTTATGGGGGCCTTTGTGACATTTACAATGGTTACAAGGCCACTTTATCCACGTGGAGAAGACCCTGGGGCTTTTACTCAGATTTTTCGCTTTCTTATTTCATGGCAAACATCTCCCCTAGACAAGCCATCAGTGATTATAGCTGAGCTAGTGTTTGCAGCACTCCCCCAGAAGCTCCCTTGTTTCCACAGCCCCTGGTTTTGCCTTGCAGAGCCTGGCTCAAAACCTCATTTTGCCTTGGAGGAGCTCGAAGGAGGCCAAGGTGAGATGCTGTGATCTGACCTGGCTCCAGCTGAAGTCAATGCAACTTTTTTTCCTATCATCCCACTCATTTAACATGCATCAGGGAAGGGTTTTCCATGTGGGGATGATGTTTGCAACAGTGCTGTGGTGTGGGGAATGAACCTAAGCCCACCATGACTATGGAAAATAAAGTTATCACAGTGAACTCGCTGTGCAGGGCTGAGGTTGCTGTGCTGTAAAAAGGGTCCAAATACAAGGACCTGGAGGTGAGAATAATAACCAAGAAACTCTGCTCTGCTTGTATATTGGAGGTTTCTGATCAAAAGCAAAACATATTTTAGATTATGGAAATTATTTATGAACAATGTCTGGGGAATTCTAAGTGGTACAAATGAAAGGAGCTTGTCCTCCCCTCCCCACAATTTGCCAGTCTCTAACTTCTCATCTCGTAGCTGCACAACTGAAAACTGAGCTTTTATCAGAGGAAATGAATTTACTAAAAAATGTTTTTTAAGAAGTGATCTGATCCCTGAGACTGGGGAAAAAACATTACAGCTGCAGTATTTAATATAATTTAAAAGCTGATTACTCTGCATGTGGAATCAGTACTTTTCATAAAGCCTTCTACTACATCTGGTATGCACCCTAATTTGTATTAATGGCTCCTAAGGAGCCATCATAGTTTATCAAGAAAGTAATATGCATTTTAAAAGCATTCAAATAAAGATTTACATGATAAACCTTAATAACTCTGGAATGCATTATTAGCCAACATATACTCCCAGAAGCAGTCACTCACTTCAGGCAAATTAGATAATTCAAGAAGCCATGAAAACCTTCAGGTCAGAGCAAAGCTGTTCCTTGGTCACCCTCTAGGATTTATTCAATGCATTAAGGAGCACTTTCCATCTCAGCCTTTGTATGCTAAGTGGCTATTTTGTGCTTAGGGGAGCTGCTATGATTTCTTCTGAAGAAAACAACCTGTTAAGCTTTAAAGCTCATTATTTATCACAAAATGGCCTTATATCTCTGGCAATATTTCCCTGCAATTGTCCTGTCAGCCAGATGCTAAGTAAGATATCAGTATAAACCACTTTCCCAATATCTGTGAAATATGGCTGGTAGATAACAATGTTACTGAGATGATGCTTTTAAATCATGAGAAAAGCCAGGCAGTAAATTGATGGCTTCCATAAAGCCAATGGAAAAATTAATGCTGTGGGGGAGAGGGGCTGAAAACTGCATTTACTCCAGCAAGATGAGAACAAAGCAGCAGTGCAAATGAAAATTCAATAACTTTTAATTGTGTTGAAGACTGGGACCCCTCTGACACAAAAACTTGCGTGGAACAAGAAAAAAATACATCCTAGGGAATAGCTATGTGCTCCAAGTAAAAGGATTAACTGACCTTTCTCTGCTGTAGTCGAGATAATTTAACTTTAAATGTATTTCTTAGTGTGACTAGTCATGTCCTTAAAAATGAGCGATTTACACTTTTTCTTTTTTCCCCTCTGAGTTCTGAACTGACATTTTCATGCCTCCAACTCCATTTTCTGGCTGTTCTGTATTTGCAGCTATTCTTGTATGGACAGCCTCAGCACTAGGGACTCGTGCTCCTTGCTGGTCAGCTTCAAGGTGCTGGCTGGGCAGGAAAGGCTGCTGCCCAAAAACCAGGAAATATTTGACTGCCCAGCCCCATCCTCTGCATCTGTGTTCTATGTATTGACATGGTACTGCCTAAAAGTGGCCTTTGGGATTCTTCGGTCCTTAGACTTGGCTTACCCTGTAGGCTTACCTCTGTGCTTTATCACCTTCTCTAAAACTTTGGAGGGACTGCAAATAGTTGTATATGCCACTGCTAGCTGGGATTAATGAGAGCAAAAGAGCAGGTCTGAAGTGCACTGCATTTTTTAGACATTTAGATGCTGCAGAATCTTAACTGGAGCAAACTCTGATAGTGAACAGCTGGTGAGGCAAATTGTTCTGAAAGATTAAAGGCATTAACTTAACTTGAGTGGCACTATAAATGTCCAGCCACCTCCATGGGGCATGTGCTGCTAAAGATCACTCACTGTGGTCAGGGGAAGGACACAAGGGGGGAAAAGGGGGTGGAAGGAAGAGAGGGGTAATTCTACCCGAGGGATCTGCTTTTACTCTTGTTTCTCCTGCTTTTACCCTTGTCTCTGGAAGAGAGTGCCAGAGCAGGAGCTGGGAGCTCTTGGCTGGCTGGGGCATGGATTGCACTACCCACAGCCATTACCTGCTGGAGTGCAGAGCAATGGCTGTGGCAAAGCTGGGGTGGGACAAGTGACCAGTGCAGGGCACCCCTGGCTGCCCAGCTGGGCTCCATCCCAGCCAGAGTCAGGGCAGGGCAGAGCTCAGCTCAGAGTTGTGATGTTCACACATCTAACAGTGAAGGAGAAGCTGGAAAAGGCTCTTCTGGGGATTTGCTTGGATGGTTTGTTGTTTTTTAAAAGCTGTATAGCACAGTCCAATTACTACCTGAGAGGAAGAAAATTGTGCTGTATTTGTTCTTCTGAACAAAAACCCACAAATTTTGGGGAGTTCTGTGTATCTTGTAGGGCAGAGATAACCGAGTTACTGCCTCTGGAGCTCCTCTGCCAAGGCTGAGACCAAGAGCAAGGAGAGTTTTACTAAGAGAAGGAAGCTGCCCTGGCCTGACCTGAACTTGTTACCTGTTTACAGAACAGCAAAATGTCCATGAGTGAAACTGCAAATCTGAAAAACTGGGCTGTCCCCAAATAAGTTGCAGCTGCCATTGGGGTAAATGGCACACAGCTTTGTTTCAGGCTGGGGAGCAGTTAAAACCTTTTTCAGTGGCTCCTTATTTCATCACGGATCAAGTGAGACTATCTGAAGGATTATTTTCTTTCCTGTAATGAACCCACTTGGTCTAAGTTCAAACTTTTACCTTTTCACACCCTTTGCACAAAACAAGGTTTGGGAAATGCTGCACTCTCTGAGATCTGTGGAATATGTCTGGGAACCATCCCTGCCTCCCCTTGGGCAGGATATCCCTGAACCACCACAGTTCTGCCTCAATCCTTGCCTCATTTTTACTTTTATTTTACATCTGTATGTCACTAATGAGGCACCTAAGAGAAAACATGTTCGTGGCCTTGGCCATACCCTTCTTCTTGTCCAGTGAATACCCCTCACAGCCAAGGCTTGGGGGGCAGGAAAGCTCCTGGTGAGACCATGGGAGGCAGCAGAGGGGTCAAAGGATCACCTGGGATTTTTGAAGGAGCTGGAGAGGGAGTGGTAATGAGCACTCATTAATAATGATAATCATCACTCAGAGGTAAGGGCAATAGGGTGGGTGACTCCACCCTGGGGGGTTTTTCCTTAGCACAGGAAAGGGAATGATGCTCCCACTGATATTTCTGTCAAGTCACTCAAGATGGAGAAACACAGACTCTGGACTCATGGTCCCCTTCCTTCCCCTTCCTCTCTCACTAACAGCAGCCTGGAATGGCCTTCCAGCTGGGTTAATTACTCTAATTGCCTGCAGCACTCTGGCCAGCCTCACCTCTCCCCAGGAGGGGATGGTCCCAGTGGGAGCAGCTGTGGTGGGATGCTCCAGGAGCTGCTCCCGCTGCCTGTGGCCACCTGCACACCTCCCCTGCTCAGCACTGAATTGCTTTGGGCATCCCTGCAAGTTCAGTTATTTGAGGGAAAACAAATGTTTTGGTTCCCAGCAGTTTGATAAAAACTTTATAAATGTGCATATGAAAATAGTGGGTTTTCCATGTGGGTTTGTTGTCACAGATCTCCTTCAGCTGCCTGATGCAGTTCATCTCCACTGCAGCATTATGTATTTTCTGGGAGCTGTAATAGGGAAAATGACCCTTGAAAAGAGAGTTCAAATATTCCTGTGAGGACACAACAAAGTTTTCCTTTTCTTCCTACCCCAAAGCTAGGTTTTGTTTTGTGTGCTTGGAAAAAAAAAAAAAGGCAGCTGATTAAGAGGTTTAGGTGCATTTGGTATCTGTTTACGCAAAATCCAGGGATTAGTTGTGATGAGATAAAAGCAAAGCTGGCTTTATTGTTTCTCTTCCACATTTAAGTGATCACAGAAAGAGCAGCCATAGCCCAACTGCTCAAACACTATTTTCACATTTGCTTGTTGCTTGTATTAGTGTCAAGTCAGACTTTGAAAGGAATTTTCTGCAAATTTGTTTGTATGAAGTTGGGCACAAAGCAATTCAAAGCTTGGCATGGAAACAGCAAAGGGGAAGCAATTCAGAAATCCAGGGAAATTAGGCTGGCAGCATTTCAGTGTTATTTACCTTCCTCTATAATCTCACTTGTGAATACTGGAACCAGTCAAAAATCTGTGTGCTCCTCTCTGTTCTCCTCCTTCATTAACCTGTGGTACTAATTAACCAACAAACCTCTGGGTTTCACGTGATCTCTAATGTCCATCGCAGGTAATTGTGCTAATTAAAGAGGTGACAGAATGGTTCAGCATGGGAGGGCAATTGTGAGATGGGATGGACACATCTGTGAGCTGAGAGAGCTTTGGGTAATAATATTTAGCACTAACAAATTAAATTTTGGAACTCCATAGAAATTCATGCTTCAGGGCTTAAAGTTAATCTCTGTCAGGGTAAGACCACTGTTGGCATAGATTATCCTGTGTTTACCAATTAAGGAATTTCCTGTAGCTTCCTCAGAAGGCCGAATTGCATCTAGCAGAGCATTTGTTTTACTTGGGTGGCAGCTCTTACACCAGGTGCCCTGACCCAGGAGAATAAAGCAAAAATGGGCACAATTCCATGAATATAGGAGACATCAGCTGGGGTTTGTCATTGTACTGGGGTTTGGGAGACTGACTGCTAACTTTGTTTTAGGCTTCCTCTGTGTTTTGATACAATACAGGCAATTTTTTTGTGCCTTTGTTATCTGCCTTCAAATAAGAAAATACAATCCCTCTTCTGACACCTTTTCAGCTGAAACACACACCCTTCACTGAGGAGGGGTCAGTTCCTCCTGTGGGCTGGTGCAGTCAGCACCTGGCATCGTGGAACATTGAATTTGAGGATTTTCAGTTTTAGCTGTGATGCTGCTGCCACTCTCGATGATAAGGATGACAGCTGTAGCTTTGCTTTTTCTGAAGTTTATTGGTTTCAGCATTTATTTTTATGTTTCATTTTCTTACAGTAAAAACTACTTTTCACACATAACAGCCTGTTAGTTTGATTTTTCAATTGTGAGGATAGAGAGTAAATACAACCAGGAGTTAGCAGAAGCTGAAGTAATTTGACAGTATCTCTAGAATCTGAATGAAGAAATGAGGGTTAGTTTATGATAAAATGCTTCTTTTACAACATATTCTGTCTTATTCACACAGATTTAGTGAAAGAGATACCACAAGCATGAGACACATCTGAAATCTCAGGAGCTGGGGAGATGTTGTCATATAGCTTGTAGCTGTTTCTTCATGTCTGGCAATAAAATAAGTTATAGATTAAAAAGATGAGTTAGAGAGGAAAAGGAACTCCATTTGGATAAGCAATGTTTCCTCACCATGTGCACGTGAAAGTCAGAAATATAACATATGAAAAACCACAGAAATAGGGGAAAAGTGCTATCCTGGGAAATGAGAGCTTGAGAATCTGAAAGGCAGCCACTGCTTCAGAGAGGGAAGGTTTGTTTCTGCAGTTACTATGAAATCTCATGAATGAAAATGTCATTCTGCTGTATTAGTGCTATTATACAGTGCAATTCACTGGCAGGTAACCAGCTCTTTGAAAGAAAAGCTGATGGTCCTCTTACTGTGATGCTGTAAACACACAACCCAGAAAAAATTGCCAGAGAGAAGGAGCTAGAAAATGTTCTGGTCTCTAATTAATTATCCCCTTACCTTTCACTTTCCCGGTCCATCTTTGCTCTCCCTCTCTCCACCCCAGGGCATCACTTATCACCCATCCAGCCTCGGAGAGCTGCAAAATCATCACTCAGGGCCTGTGTTAGGGCAATTCATTTGCACTGCTACTGTCCCAATCCTTCATTCCCCTCTGCTGCTCACACCAAAGAGCTCAGAATTGTGCCTGCAGGAGCCTGAGGCAGGCAGAGAGGATGTGATGATGTGTGTGTGTGATGTTGGGGTGCTGGGCTCTGTGCAGCCCCCCTGCTCACACACCACACTGCTCCTGGCCCAGCACCTCCTTGGGCTGCATGTTGCACTCATGTGCAACCTCCTAAATGCATTTAATTGATCTTTATGGCTCCATGTTTGTCTCCCACCTGGCCCAACACGAGGCTTTAATTGGCTGCCGTGTCACACACATTAATAATGAATATGGCAATTAGCTAAAATTGTGCTTGCTGTTTGAGAAACTCCTCTGTGCTCTGGATCATGCATGAAGGCAAGCCAGGGCTGCTGCACAGCCTCTCCAGCTGAGCACACTCAGCCTGGGGATGTGCTTGCAGCAGTGAGGGATGCCAGTGCTCCATCCCAAAAAACAGACTTGGGATATTAGGTGACACTTACAGAACAGGTTTGTGTCACACCATTTGCAACTGTGAAATCCCTGAACATAAAATTCCCTGCCCACATCTCAGCCTGCAGGGAAGGTGTGAAGGCTGTTAGCTGCTTTGTAGGCTGGGGATGAAAGACCAGTGCCCTGCTCTCAGCTGTTTCCCAGGGAGGTCTGAAGGCACTCGTGATGATAAGCTGCTTTGAAAAATGTAGCCCTTAATTTTGACAGCCTT
This sequence comes from Ammospiza nelsoni, assembly GCF_027579445.1. NCBI lineage: Eukaryota > Metazoa > Chordata > Aves > Passeriformes > Passerellidae > Ammospiza > Ammospiza nelsoni. Next base: position 6,659,555 of record NC_080642.1, on the reverse strand, counting down.
TTGAAGATAAAATGTTTTTATTGTTGGTGTTTCCAGCTTCCAACAGATCACAAATTTGTGATATTGTATTTGTGTCTCCCACCAGTCAGAATAAGGCAGGGCCACAACCACCTTGTAATAAATAGAAGAAAGGCAAGTGGCTTTGTCAGGCCTCTGATGAAATACTTGCGTTGGATTTTGTATCAACTTTGAGATGGGAATTGGGCTGGTTTTTGTTCATCTTTAGCTGACAAACAAGATTAAAATCCTATTTGTGCTCACTCTCTGGCTATTGTTGACACTGTCCTGTGTAATCCCTTCTGCTGGGTTATCAAACTCCATCACAAAAATAGTCAGGGTTTATTCCCCCGTCACTGAGAGGTGCTTTTCATATTCTAATCCTTTTAGGGTAAGGTGATTTGACACCTAATATTTCAAGACAGAATCTATTATGAAAGCAAAATTAAGCAACAACATTTATTCTCTGATTCCCTTTATAAACTCCAACATATCTTGGCACACTTCACTTTCGTATCTCTGAGTTATGCATAAGAGATGAAAGATATCGCTGCAAAAAATGTTAAAATCATTGGATGCTGTCACAGGTGACTATGATATTTATTCATGCTCATCTGGGGAACTTCTAAGGCTGATGGTGTGGTTCAATAGAAATTACAGAGTGGGAGTTTTTTTTAGCATTAACAGTTGTTAAGTGTGTCAAAGCTGGTGAAGTCAGAGGAGCTTTACAAAGACAAATGCACAAGAAGCCTGACAGCTGGTGAAATTCATTGATGAATCTGAGTAAGATTGATTGCAGAGAATCGCCTCAACTTCTTATGTGTTGGCAGATTTTAAATTAATTATATTTTAAATGCTTTGGAAACAGACCTGAGAACAAATTTGTGGAGCCCAACATAAGTGGTGGTTCAATAAATGAAAGATATATAGAAAAGTAATCATCATTTTAGCTGTGTACAGAATGAAAAAGAAATCAAACACTGAAAATATTATTACAGTGCCATTAACATAAATCAATTGCATGCTCTATCCTCAGAATCTTTTTTCATTTCTGGTCATCCTATCTCATAAAGTCTTAAATGGTTATAAAAAGAGTGCAGAGATTGACAGTAAAAATGATTAGAGACGTGTAAAGATTTTTGTAAGAGGGGAGGCAGCAGCCTGGAACTGTTAGAAAAAAGCTTTAGCTGCCCTAGGAGATTTGAGCAGCTCAGCAGGACCAAGGCAGGTTGTAAGTGCTGAATGTGGTCCCCCTGTCCCCCTGCTCACCTGCACCCCAACCCTCAGGGCCCTTGAGCTCTATAAACCATGGGGATTTTAATTCAGAGCCTCAGAGCTCAGGGCAGCTCCTGATCCAGCTGTGGGTCACACTCTGCACTGGGGACAGGCCAAAAATTACAGCCCAGCCTGGGCTCTTCCTGAGACATGGAAACAGCCAAAATGTCCATTTTAAAAGGCACAACTCTCTAAAACAGGCTGAAGATCTCACCCTCAAAAGTTGGTTCTCTCCCATGTACCTCTTGGTGGAAATGGGATTTTCAGCCTCTCCAGTCAGGTCCTCTCCCAGCTCCCTTGGTTTGGGAATGGCCAGCACAGTGTACCAGCTGGCTCTGGGGGTTTTCACTGCCTGTCCCCTCCAGCACAAACTGCTAAAATGAACCTGCTGGAACTTCTCTGTTGTGCTAAAATATTTGCCACAGGATGCACACCAATTGCTTAATAGGATTTTAGATAACCCCTAGAAATTCCTAGCTAGAGAGCATCTATCCATTTTATTGGGCAAGCTAAATCAAGGATGTGCTATCTCATGCTTTAAGGTGTAAGTCAGACATGCAGCTACAGCAGATTCAGGCAATGATGGTTCCCTTCTTGGCAGTTTGCTCTGCAGTTTTGTGCCATTCCTGGGAGGAATGTTGGGATTCCCAGACATGAAACTGGGAGCTCCCCTGGGCACACTTCTCATGGCATTTCAGCAAAGGGGAAGGAAACCTGTCTGCCCTGTCATTGCATTTGGGGTGGGCTCAAGCCCCACTCCCACAGGTGCTTCTGGCACCTTTCTGCCTTTCTCCTGATAAAATGAAAGAGTGAACCAGTGTTTCTGAGGTGTAAATAATGTTTAACAAGTGGGCCTTGGAGTTGTAAAGGAACTCCTGCACTTATGCTATAATCATTTTGGTGGTTGATTTAGAGCCAAGTCCTGCTGGCCTGACTGAAGCAATTAGCCTGATTACTGCCAGAGGGATGCTCATGCAATTAAGGTGAGCAGTGTTTGCTCTTTATTCTGGAAAGCAGTTGTCTGTATAACAGCAGTTGACACAGTGCAGCGGTGCTGAGGGTGATGGGCTCTGAGACAAACCTGGGAGCCCTGACAGAACCTCGTGTCTCTCACAGAAGAAGGATGGACAGATGGACATTGTCTGACACTGCTCTGAGGGGAAAGCTGAAACCTGACAGTGAGAGACGTGTCCTGGTGTGTTTGCTCTGTGGGACTGCAGCTGCTGTTGCTTCACCAGCTTCTCAAAAGGATGGGACTGGCTAATTAGATCTACAATTGCCATTTATCAAAAAGAGCATCTGAAGTCTTCAGTGATGTTTTCCCCCCCTCTCTCCCTGCTATTTCTAAGGCACCTATCAATGTGGTGCAGAAATACCATCTGGATACCTGGCTAGTGACCAGCAGGCTTGGGTATGTGAGGGTTTTAAATAGAGACAAGAGAATGGAGGGTGGAAAGGGTAGACAAACAGCATCTTTTCATGGAGGCTGAAAAGGGGATAAATGAACTGAAAAGCAAAGAAGAGTGGAAAAATACCTTTTCTTCAAATTTTGACAATGAAAGAAGCAGGGAGGAGCCTACCTAGGAATATTTAAACTGCTTGGGAAGTGTTCTGCAGATGAGCAGGGCTGCTGCATTGGCTCTGTGGATGAGAACTCACCAGAGAGCAGGAGCATCTCTGCAGAGGAAACTTCTCCCTGCCCTGCCAGGAGCACCTCTGCACCTGGCTCTGGATGCCAGCACTCCTCTGCATTCACTGCTCAGAGGTTTCACTAAGGGCACGCACAGCCTTGGGGTCAAGGGCTCTGACTTATCCCTGCCCCTGAATTCAAGGAAATGCAGAGGTTTTATTTGATTCCACAGAAATCAAATACGCTTTGCAATGTGGGAATTTCCCTTTTTGATGGATCTGAAGGGTTTGTGAATAGCCTAGTCCAAGGTTTTAGTGTGAAGCCTCTTGTGTCATCTCAGTGATGATGAATTCACTCATGTCAATGGAGTTTACTCTTTGTGTTAGCTCTGTCCCCCAGGTGGGTGCCTGTGTGTGCACAAATAATGGCTCGGTCTGGCAGAACATCTCTGCTAAAAACACCTCACTTGTCAATTACTGGGGATTTTCCCTGAACTCTGGTGGTTCTGGAGCAGAGTTTGGGCTTCTGGTGTTATGACAGAATTTTGCAGGTTCAGTGATGACTTTTGACAGCTCAGGTCCCAGCAGGGAAAGACTCCTCACTTGAAATCAATCAACTTTATCACACAGGAAAAAAGAAAATTAAAACCCACCTGGAACTCAAACCTGCTTGAACAGGGGCTCCTCTCTGACTGAGCTGTTACTGCAGATATCTCTACACAACAAGCATTGTTATGTGGGGAAATATCAAAAGGTAGGTGCACCTAACAAAGACATCCTGATCATGTTTAATGCACCAGATAAATTGTTTTAAAATGCAGAGGGTTTTTTTGAGTTTTTAGTGAAAAAGCACATCCACATATGCATCTCTGAAGAGTTTTATAATTAATTGCTTTCAGCCATTTCCTTTCATAAAATTAGAACAATGATGGAATAGACTGGCTGTGGAGTTTGGCCGAGGAAAGATTATACTAATCCACTTGAAATATGACTAAAACAGAAAGCAAGGAGAGATAAAAGCAATTTTTTCCCCCAAGCTTGTTTACCTGTGACAAAATCCTTCTAAATCACCTGCACACAAAATACTGGATCATCTTAATTAAACTCAACCAAATGAGATCTTGCTTTGGACTTCTTGGGATATTTCATATCCAGAGAATTTGTCCCATAATGCTTTTAGCAAGATGGGGGGATCTGTGTTTCATGCAATTAATAATTAGGAGAGCAGCAAAGCTTTTAAAGAGCAGAGAGACACCCAGATCAACTTGCTATATGGAATCAAACAAAAAGGGGGAATTTATCTGAAATTTTTTATATACCCTGAGGCAGCACTGAGAGTGGTTTTCAAGAGTCAAGGGACCTTTCATTTGCATATTCTCCAGTTAATAAAAGGCTATGGTTACAAATGAACTTCCTTTATTCCCTCCATGGGTTATTGCTCCCTAAGCCTTGAACTATATATTCTTTGTTGAAAGGATAAAAAGATGTCCTAGTTAATGTGACGCTTTCCACTCAGACTTTCCTTCCAAAACTCTTATTTTCCAGAGCACTAAACTTTGCCAAACCACAACAACATCTCCACAAAGACTGGTTTTCACAGCTGAATCAATTCTTTCCCTATCAGCACAACAGCAGCTCTGGAATTCCACATATAAGCTTACAAATGGCTCATCAATAACCAGATGGGCCCTGAGGATCAAAGAGCAGTGAGTGCAGACACACTGCTGTCCTTCTCTGCCCTTCAGCCAGGCAGCCCTGGGCTGTGCACACATTGCTGTGGTCAGCCTGTGCCTGGCTGGAGCCTCTTTCTGCAGGTCCTTGAGGCAGAGCAATTCAGGGGTGCTCAGCTGTGCCAGGACTCTGCTCTTCTCCTGCTTCTCCTGCTTCTCCTGCTTCTCCTGCTTCTCCTGCACCAGCTCTGGAGTTTTTTGTAGACTCCCTTGTGAGTCAAGACCAAAGCACAATTTTCAGTAGGTTCCATGAGCTCTGAGGGCCAGGAGAGCCTGGAAGGTGCAGGAGTGGGTGGCTAGATGGGAATGGGAAGGCAACAAGAGAACAAGGGGCAATGCCAGCCCTGGGGCTGATGGGCTCCCTGAACTGTCCCCCCAAAAGCCAATACACTCCTGACTGAGGCCAGGGAGTCAGTGTGTTTGGCAGCTGCACTGAGCAGGACCTGGACACAGGTCTGCAGGAGGGCTTAATATTCCTTTATTCCCTCTGACTTTGATTTAACCATGGGCTGTGATGCTTTAAGTACCAGATATTAATTAGAAGTGGAAGTAGGTCCCAAAGGGACCATACTCCAGATCTTTTCACCCTTCCTAGTTTGACTTATTTCAGGTTACTACTCCGAAACATTATTTATGCACCCAGGAGCCTGACATTTATAATGCCCAACTAAATTTGCAAATAACTAATGGCTGTCAGTGAGGAGTACCACTCTCCTGAGGTGGAAAATAGCTTGCCCACAAATAAAACCTAGCCAAGCATATGGGATGTTTTCTGCAGCACTTCTTTAAGGCAGGGGATTGTCTTGTCCCTCCTTTGGTATCACACCTAAACAGGCACAAAGGGACAAGGCTACAGGGAGGGATCCCACCAGGATGGCAGCCTTGGAGAGATGAATCACATTGGGCTGAAGCAGGAACTGAGCTCTGAGCCTGTGGAAGGGAAGTGGGGAAGTGGGACAAATGCTCTTTGGGCTCCTCTGCTCTCCAAAACCCTTCTGGCAGTGGCACAGAGTGGGAGGAACACTGAATTCAGGCACAATTGCTGGGTACCTGTGAGTGGCTGGGGCATCCCATTTGGCGCAAGCAGAGATGGAAATTATTTATGGGTAGCAGGATAGCTTTGTATTAAGAAAGAAAAAGCATCTGAAGTCATAATAGGAGTTTTAACAGAATCTAGGGGGAATTTTCAAGTTGGGATTTAATTCCAGACTACATTGAGTCAATTTTTGTCCTAGCAAAGATTCTCTGTATTTGCTCAGATTTTAGTTCCTCTAATTCTTCTCATCCTCCTGCTCTCCCCAGGCAATATCAGTCTGGTGTTATGTGTGCCCTGGCAGAATATGAATACACATGTGTTGCCTGTAGTGACTCCACTGTGTGACTCACAGCACTTGCAATTTAGGCCCACTTCTATTTTTAGAATAAAAAAAGGATATCTAGGATCATTGGACTTTAAAATCACTGAAAAGGTAAAAAGGGGCCATCTGATGGGGGTGTAACTGCTGGTTGCCTCTATGAAGTCTTAGCAACCCTGTTGATTTAGCTCACACCAGACTTTCTATATAAAGTACATGGACAATAGAGCTCACTCAGTGGGAGACGTGAGGTTTCCTCCTATATGACATAAGAACAGTGCAGAAATATCTCAAAAGGCAAATATATTCATGGTTTATAACATTCTCCCCTTGATTTGTTTCTGAGTAAAAGAGCTTGGTGTTTTGACAGCTGAATTTTTTTTCTGTCTTTGAGGAAATACGTTTGACAGAAATTCTTCACCCAGGTGGTTTTGACTGTTTTTAAACCATTTATCGGGTGTTAGTTTTCTTCTCATCTGCCGTTTTCACAACTCTTCCATATCTCCATGGCATGTTAACAGTCCCCTGCATGACAGAAAGTAAACTCTGTCCCCCCTTGCTTGGTGGCAATTTTAGTGAGCACAGGGAAGGACTGGGAGCAACAAATCAAGGCTTGCCCTGGGCTGAGTCTGGTAAGACCATAGACCTTGAGGTTAATGACCCAAAACCACTAGATTCACTGTTAAAAATTGTATTTGTATATTAGGTGTTCCTGCTGTTCCCATTTCCACCTCCTCTGTATCTGCTCCATGTGCCACTGATCCCTCCTTCTGCAGTCACCCTTGCTTTTCCCTCTTTCATTGTTTTCTCCTGCTCTCACTGCCTCACTGTTGGCTGTTCTCATGTCACAGAATGTGCAAGACAGGCACAACAGGAGAGGTTATAATGTGGAAAATTTAGAAATTTCCATTATGGTATTTTTTCCTTCTAAACTGGCTGCACAAACTGTTTCCACTGGCACTGTGGGCTTGCTCTGGAGAGTTGGGGAGCCAATGGGGGCACGGCAAGAGCTGGGAGAAAACAGCCCATGCAGTGCACGATGAATGATGCCCACTATTCATTTTAGCAGAGCTGCAGGAATCCAAACACTTTTCATGAATATTCATGTGAAATTGAAAGCTGTTTAACCTGGCTCTCACATCTGTCTGGTGGGAGCACTTCAGTGCTTATGTGTTGCTGGTATGAATACTTGCAAGACATGAATTTTAAACCTGACTGAGTGTGATGGAAATCCAGTATGAAACAGAATGCTTGGTTGTGAAATTTGCAATTCCTTTCCTGCCAGTTAGCTGCACAAGTCAGCTAATCAAGGAACACCACAGGACTGAACCAAGCAACACAGTATGAATTTGCAAACATTTGCCATTCCCAGAAGATATGGAAGCCAAGAAGTTGTTTGCAGAAGAAAGCCCTAAATAATATCAAATAAATAAATTAGAAAATTGCATGACCTCCACAGGAAATTCATAACAGAAAGGGCAAGTGAGATTCATGGCAAAAAGAACTCATTGAGCTTCTGAAGAAAGCAGGGAAATCCTTCCTCAGCACAGTGAATCAATCTGATGTAGTTTCCTCCACTATCTGCTGCCCATTGATGGAATGATGGGAGATTTGGAGTCATTTCTGTCAGGCTCTCAGATGAATCGGTATTTGGTCCTGGCAGAAGTTTTTCTAAGTGGCCAATTGGTCTGGGATAGTTTTGAGAGCAGATTTAGTTTTGAATCATGGGATTTGCCTTGTGTCATATTTTACACTTGAAAATGCCTGAAACATTGACATCCTTCTGCTACACAGTTTGGCTTTGCATTTTGCCCTGCCTGGAGCCCTGTGCTCAGCCTCAGTCCCTGAGCACCCCTGTCTGTATTTCCATTGCATCATTACCACCTTAGCCTCAATGCACTGCCCATTTCTCAGAGATGCTGAGGGGTTTGCCCAAGTCTTCCAGAGAAATCTGGGCACAGGTTTAACACAGTCTCCCATCTCCTTGTGGTTTTACCCCTTCAGACCCTCCTCTCAGAGAGGCACTGCAGTAAAAAAAAATAACTAAAATTGTCTAAGCTTCTGGACAAAAGTGAGATGGAGAAGAAAAGCCATATACCTGATTTCCACATGCATTGCTCATTTCTGGCACAGATCTCATATCTCTGTGTAATAACTCTTTGATCCATATTGCAAACTGCTACAATTTCTTTGGAAGAAAGTTTTCAGTGTTATCTTTATGTACTCAGTAGAGTACATAATATAGGTTGAAATTATTTCCCCCCAGATTTGCAATGCAAAGTAATGCAGTTAACTGAAAAGTTCTTGCTTGGATCAAATGGGGAATATTTATGTTTCTTAAAAGGAATTCTTACCAATTTCTGATCCAATATTGCTTCTTTTTGGCACAAGCAGTATTCACTTAGACTGAAAGCACTTTTGTTGTTAAATTGTCATTGGTGTTTTGTTTTAAAAAGAATTACATCCCAACCTATTTACTATGCAATATAACATACTGAAGTTCTCCTTAAAGAGAACATTAGTTAGGATGAGTAAATTCAAATTACTTGGTAAGTCTCTGCTATGTAGGAATTATTTTTCTGATGAAAATTTAATGAAAACAACCAGTCTAACAGAATTCTTGAAGCTGTGAGTTTTTGGCAACAGTATTGTAAAGTATCCTTAGTGACATCCACATTAAAGTAGATTTAAAATGGTATCATAACCTTAATTTGAAAATTTAGCACAGCAAGTGACTCCATACCTCTTGCTGCAAGAAATGACTCTCAGCTTCTTTACGTGCATTTTTAATGGGTCCTGTGAGAAGCATTTCCACTAGCAGAACATTTTATTGTTACTAAATACCACTCACTCTGAAGTCCCTCTGTTGTTTGGGAATGAAACTTTAATGAACAAGTAGAAACAATTCATCAACCCAGGGAACATCACACTCAGATCAGGCATGCTGAATGATAAGGGCTCTGCATATGCATGGAAATATGATTTTCATTCATTATGTTCCTGCTGCTCATCCTGGTGAGGGTCACACACACAAAACCAGGAACTCAGCCATGCCCAGGACCCCATGCAGATCCCACTGCCCTGTCTGACTATGCAGACCTGACTCTGATTTTTGGACATTTTCTTGTCTAGTGATGCTAAACTGGCACAACATAAAAAAGTGCATGAGGCTTCTAACTTTGCTATCACGTCTTGGACTTCTGGCTGGGAAGAAACAAGGTTTTTCCAGGGCAAGCCTCCCTGTTATCCCAGTGAGTGTTGATTCTCCCCCTCAGCCCTTGCTCACAGCCCTTTCAGCATCCAGCTGAACGCTGTGTGCATCCTTCCCCACGCTGCTTTCTCAGGGGGAGGAGGGTGTCAGGGGGCTGGCAGTGACACGGGAGGAAATCGTGCCTTTTTCTGCCTGAAACTACATTTCTCGTCCAGCAAAACAATGCCAACGGCGCAGAGAAAGCTTTGATTATGCAAAATGGATGGGCACATCACGCCTGCTTTTGCAATAGGTTATAACCCAAGGAGTCCCTCACCCGGAAAATTCCTCCCACCACCTTCCCCCGCGAATGCTTTCCCCCTTTCAAATGACATCGGTGGCACTCCAGACACATTTTACACGTTAATAGCACGTCTCCCTCCTCTTACAGGCTCCATCGCTTTCCTCTCCCCCTCTCATTTTAGGGCAGCTTCCCCATCTCAGAACCAGCCGGGCTGGCTGGCAGGAAAAGGAGCAAAGTGTTTTCTTGCATGACCTCTATGCATTTTACTCCGCGGGAAGAGCAACGTGGAATGCACACTCAGCAGGCAGCGAGGCTTGAGCCAGTTTATCCTCGGGGCATTTCTGCCATAAAACACAGGGCTATGCTCAGCATTTCCATCCCGGCTGTCCCCCCATGGCAGCGACCCGCGCCCAGCGCTGCCGCCGCACCTGCGGGGAGCCGAGCCCCGACCGAGCAGCAACAGCTCCCTTTGTCCCCCGAGCGAATCCTACCTCCGAGAGCCGTCACATCTTCCTCCCGATTATTGACAAACAGAGATCCAGCGGAACCCTCCGAACTGCCACCGCTCGTGAAGCGCTGTCATCGCTCCCTCCCGGTGCTGGAACCTTTCTGGAGCATTAATGTCACAACCCCTGCTAACTCATCGCTTAGCACTCGCTGCTCAAAATGTCTGAAATAGTTTGGAGGGATAATAGGAATGACAGGCACACTAGACAGCTATGCTTGAAATTAGTTTTCTCCAGCTGACTTAAGGCTGTTCCGTAGTGCTTTTAGGCATGCACTCGGTGGGGTTTATGAACCTAGGCTAGACATGCCATTGCTGCTTTTGTTCAGGGCTGTAATAGGATGGCCGCTAGGAACGCAGCAGCGATAGCTCCAACTCCATTCATCCCTCCGTAGTTCCTAAACCTCCCTGGGAGAGGAAACGGCTTCAGTCATCCTTAAACTTACTGAGGCCGCTGTTTCTGCGGAGCAGGCTTTCACACATTGTTTTGGAACTAAAGAGAGAATCCCTGCCGGGCACGGAAGGTGCCGTGGCTGTGGCGAGCGGCGAGAGGAGCCGGCAGCATCCGCCCCCGCCGCAGGCTGGGCTGGCGCAGGACTCGCTGGAAGGAGCGATTGGAGGCTGAAAGTTCCGAAAACTCTCTGAGGCAGCTGTGGCACAAAGAGAGCGAGTGGGGTGCAGGGACCGTGCTGTGCTTTGTGTGCGCAGAGTCACAGACGTGCACTGAGCTTGTCAAAAGGGAAAATAATGTTTGGAGATGGTGGGGATTCACAGTCTAGATTTCTAAGTAAGCAGCACCTGGGATAATGGTGGGCAGGAGAAATGAGACCAAAGCATAACATTGGGAGAGTGGTGGTGAGAGATGCTACAGAACACTGCTGTACTGTTTTACTGTTTTCAGTAAAGCTGTGCGAATCACCAAATCCCAGCTCAGAGATATTTGTGTCCTGCAGAGATCTTGGAGCCTCTTCTTGGTGGTCAGTTAATGACCAGTCCAGGTCAAGATGCAGAAAGATTTGTTAACATCTGCTACCACTGGTGTTGCTGATCCCAATATGGTCCCTTGTGGACAAAAGTAAGAGCCACCAGCACAGAAGTGTCTCTGCCAGCAGCAATGGCACACATGGGCTGAAGAATTGGAAAGGCACCCAGGAGCCAAGGCAGGCTGGGGCAGAGCAAGTGGAGAATTAGTTCTTTCATTGCTTGTTCCCCTCCTGCCTGTTTTTCTAGTACCACCTGGTTCACAGCCCTTTTCTCTGTATGGAAACACCATTCAGGAGACACCTCAGAAATGAATGTTGTTGGGAGAGATTAAGGGGAAAGCAGATCTCAGTGAAACCCCAGCTATGGCTGCCTCAGAACCTGGGAAGGAAAGGGTTAGGACAGCACTAATGGCAGATTTGCTTTACCAAACAGCAAATCAGTGTTTGTGCATAGCATGGGCCACTGGTCTCTCCTCCTTGTGCATTGGCCTTCCCTGAAACCATGAGTGACAGCAAGCTTGTTTCTGATGCAAGCCAGCCATGGATGGGGACATCTGGAGGGACCACAGGCATGGTATTTGCTTCTGAATCAATGCTGCTCCTGGCAGAGCTGCCTTTGCTCTCTGTGCTTCCCCATGCCTGCACTTGCTGCTGCTCTTGGACACCCTCCCTTTCCTCTTTCCCCACTGCTCCTTACACAGTCAGTGGGTTGGAGGGGAGGGCTCAAGGCTCCAGATTTGTTTCTCAGTTTACCCTCAATGGGGTATTATTAGCACATCAAGCTACTCCCAGACCTGGTGGCAGCAAAGGGGACTTTGAATTTTGTAGCCAGGAATCTCAAGGTGGGCAACTACACGCTGACTGATAGCAGGGCTGACTGAACAATAGCTGCTTTCTGAATAATTCAAAGAATTTTTTTTGTGTCACCTATCTTGCATCTTTCATGTGCCCTTCATTCACCTTAAGGCAGAAAAAGAAATGGGAAGAAAAGTTCTCATTGTCACAGGAAATATATTTCTGTTTCAGTAAGGGTCTCCCTGTGCCATTGATTTGTAAGTGGGGTGACACAGCAGTTCCAGAGACATAAGAGTCTGGTTGGAGATACCCAAGTCTAGGAGTCCTGACCTTGCTGATGAGCTTGTGAGAGATTTCAGTGCTGAACTGGACACAGGAATGTTCAATGCCAGGTTAAAGCAGGTGGTGGTTGCCACCCATGTTCACAGTTCCCCAGCTGTGTATGCTGAAAATGAGAAGATTAATTAAAAGCTCCCCCAGCTCTCCCTCCTTCATGGACCTCTCTGCCAGGGAGATCCCAAAGGCCTCAGTCCTTCCCAGTAAGTTAAAGCCACTCAGACTTGGGGGTCAGGGGGTGACACTGCCTGTGAGAGCTGTGTTACTGAATGGAGAGGAGAGGTTCTTACCTTGGGTGGGATTTGAAGGGGGAAATAAACTGTTCAAGGTGTGCAGGGTAGACAGGGAATGACCAGAAACATCTTCTGGGGCTGATTTGTTAACATGGTCAGCCTTAGGGAGAGATTCCATGACAGTCCCCCTTTCCTCAGGCTTTTTCTGATCCCTGAGCAGCCACAGCAGCTCCATCAGTGTGGGACTGCTGTACTCCCTGTCCCTACCATGGCTCCTCTGCTGTTGTGTTTTTCTGGCACACCAATCTGCTCCCTGCTGGAAAGAGGATACAGGGAGCAGTGGAGTGGGGATCTGATCAGATATTCCAATTTTCTGTCTTCCTGCCCTGTATGAATGTTGTAAAGTAGGATTGTCCAGGGAAGCAGAGGGCTCACATGTGATTTCACTCTGCCTTCCATCAGAAAATCCTGTTCTGTAGGAGAGGAAATTGCTGCTCAGCTGTAGAGCAGTGGATCCTATTTGAGAAAACCCTTTGCTTGCCAAGGAGTGCAACAATTTACAATGCCTGGTCAGTTTCTGACCAGGACTTAGGAAATGGCCAAGGAGGATGAAGGACAGGAGGAATTCAGGAAGTTTGCATGTTGAAGTATGCCAAATAATATAATGAACAGAGCAACTAATGCATCATTTCATTATGAGTCATCCCCATTATAACAGGAATTTTATAGATATGTAATTAGAAAGTGTAACTATCAGTTACAAATGCACATTCCTACTTACAAAAGAAAGGACGTGATACAATTAAAGCTTCAGGTTGCACACACAACAGCCTTTTCTCCTCCTGTGCTCACAAATTCTCTAGGAACAGGATGAGTATATTTTGAAGTTGCATACCTCTCAGACAGCATTCCTTCTACCCACTTGCTGAGTCTTTTTGAAACAGCAGCAGGCAGCCTCACTAATCCATAAATTCTTGGTGTGAGTTGTGTATTAAAGGAATTGCAGGATGATCTGCTGATGCCTCTTGCACGCTGGGTGTCTCTGTGGAGTGTCAGTGTTCAGAGCAGCATTAGCCTGGCAGGGCTGCAGGTGTGGTGTGCACGACAGGTACCAGGCTGTGCTCAGGATGAGCAATCACAGTGCCACTGAAATTCCTCTAGCAGGAAAAAGGATCCTCAGAAAGGGCCAAATTCTGCCATGCACATCTAGATACTCTTGGGTGTTGTGGAGCCTGAGCTCAGACCTGAGTTTTGCAGAGGGCAGCTATTCACAAAAAAAGGATGAGTCCAATGTGGGGGAAGATAAATTCCTAACAATTATCTCAGCAACAAGCATTAATCTCACCTCTGCTGTTTAATCGAAAAAATATCAAGAAACCTTGTTGATGTCACTCCCCAGATTTACAGCTCTGCCTGGTTTCCCTTCTTTTCCCTGTGGCAGAGCAGGCAGCACCTGTGTGAATGCAGCCCCGTGTTTGACCAGAGTATTGCAGTGTGGTGCTGAGAACCCCAGGACACCCAAGTGCTTATTTAACTGAGTTACCTCACAATGACTGCCTAATCACTTCCACACGCTGCTTCATTGTCCCCCTTTATATCCAGCTCTGCCTTTTTCCTGCACAGCTCTTTTTGAGCTGCTTGCCTAAGAGAAAATAACTACATCTGGAGTGTGGTTAAATGACCCAGAAGCTGCTGTTTTGCAGACTGACAGTGTTTGATGCAAATAGATGGCTTCTTGCTGTGAAAATCTCCTCGGCTGACAATCCATCGGCTGCTTTCAACGATAGTTGTCTGAATTAAAACACAGGCTCCTCTTTGTATATTCACACTATCATTCTTACAGAACTGCTGGTGTTAAATTCTTCCTGTGCAGTCTCAGTGCAGGCCTCTCTACTCCCCATTTGTGCACCAGCTGCTGGTGCACATCTCTGCCTCTCTTTGCCTTCAGCTTTTGCCATCTGCCACCATTAAGTTGCCCAGGTGTTGGAAATCTTCTTGCTCTTCTCTGGCAAACATTTCTCTGCCTCCTTCTTCACTAATTCAGCCTTCATTTATATGGAGGCTGATAGATCAGGATCAAACATCTGCTGCATTTCATCCTTCAGGGGGGCACATGGGGAGCAGAGCACTTGTAGTTGGAGGCAAGAATAAAGGCTGGTTAACCCTTCCTTCCCTAATTTTCCACTCCATCTTTGAGAGCTCACAGTTTTCCTGCACTTCTAGATGTGCCAATTATTTAATACTCGTCAGTTGGGATGTTACCTAGAGCAAATATGTCCTAAAGCAGAGCTAATTTTCAGAAACATCAAAGCTTTCACATGCTGCAGCAGTGCCTAGTTGTGAGGTATTGAGGAGCAGCAGAGTTGGAACATATCTCAGACAGTTTATCAGCAAAGACACCAGAATAAGCCTTTTTTCCTCTTTAGACTGCTTCTGCTGGTGCAAACAGGGGCCACACCACTGACTTTGTTGTGCTTCCCACAGAGATACAGGTCAGGCATCCTTTGTGATTGCCTGCAGGGGAAATCCAGGCTCACTGATCATATTTCACAACAATGTGTGGTGTAAACTATTGAATTCCTTTGGTAGAGATGATGAAATTAAACGATTTCCAGTGTGCCCAATCCTCTTCAGCAAATCACTGAAGATTGACTGTAAGTTTGAGCAGCAACAAACCAGAATCCAACAAACCAGAATCCAACAAAACAGGGTGCTCACACAATGCTGCTTGCTGGGCCCAGGGAATGTTTCCTGCTTAAAGGCTGGTAAAATATGTATCTGAGGATGCACACCCAGCTGCTGGGGCCAGTCTCCAGCGTGATTGTTGAGTAATTCCAACAGGATTTCACACTTCAGCAATTTTGCTCTCCTCAGCCTGGTTCTCAGTGGCAGAGCTTTCTCAGCCTGATGCTGTGTGAGACTCTTGGGCAGGGATGGTTCCCTGCTCTGAGCAGTTCTGCTGAGCAGCAATCGCTGCCTGCTGCTTTCCCATTTGTTAAACAATGGATGAGTGCTCAGACATTTGCAGGCCACTTTGGCCTAAGCCCCGAGTGCAATTCTGTGGATTTACTCCTCTCCTGGAATGCCATGATCAGAGCTTGTTTCTCTCTTGTTCAATAATTTCCTGAAGCACTGCTCCAATCGACACTGCTGTGATTTCCCTGCTTTGTAGCAGATAAAGCATTGTGCCACTCACCTTCCACAGAAACACCAAATTGGCCACTTAGATGCTCTCTGATTTTACACACAGTGCCTGGCTGTTTCTCCAGCTCTTGATTGCTTTTTCTGTCCACACTTTCCTATTCCTGTGTTAACATTACTTCTCCAGCAGTTTTAGCAATATATTGCTAGATAATTCCTTTGCCTTTTTTGCCACCCCCTGCAAATCATCTGCTATGCAGAACTCTCCTTTCTTCAGGATTCAAGTATCTCCTTTAATCTGCTCCTCCTTTTATTCTTCACTCAGCTGCCTTGCTTTGGTGGAATAGTCACTTGTCTGATGAAGCTCATGCTTCTATTTCTGTGCTCTCCCTTTTGAAAGGTCCTTTGCATCAGTGAGAGGCCTCTTTGGGTCTCTTTGATGATCTGGGGCTGTGTACTGAGCTCTGCACTCCAGGACTGGGAGATCAAGTGGGAAGGATCCAGTTGGGCAGAGTGTACAAAGGGGGAGGGAAGGGGGTTTTGCCGTGCCCCAGGGAGGGAGTTTCAGTGAAGCAATAACAGAGGCAGGCAGGTAAAAGTCCAGGCCAGGAGCAGGAAGAGGAGAGGCTTTTTGTAGCACTCTGACTCAGTTTCCCCACTTGTAAACTAAGAATAATCCTCTGCCTTTGTAAATTCCTTTGTGAGCCTGTGAACTGAGACAGGATGACTGAAATTCCATGTGGCTAAGTTTATATTGTTGCTCTCTTGCTGATGAACTTTAAACTCAGAAGAGCAAGGGCCTAAAACTGCCTGAGAAGCCTCCACATCACACACAGCCACCCATGAAGGCACAATGCCTAATGTCCTTGGGCTCTCCTCACCATAGACTCTCATGGGGGATGCTGTGGGATGCAGGAGGGACAAGGAGGGGTTTAGTGGCAGCTTCACAGCAGCCAGGGAGCAGGAGGGACATTGCCTGGGCTGGATTCAGAGCCCAGCCTGTTTGGAGAAAACGCCTGCTGGTAGGGACAGCAGAAACCTCACACGAGATGCCACTTTTTAATTTTCCTGATCTATATTCTGCAGCAGGTGCCTAGAGTGGCACATAAATCTACCAGGACAGGATTTATGGTTGTGAACACCAGATATTCACCAAAGCTCAAAATCTCTTCTCAGTTTTCCTGCAGAGTGACCAGAGGGGTTTGATTACACTTACTGAAGCAGAAGTGTTTGAGATTTATATCACTGAGGACAACATTTGGTCCTAAACATACATCTTCACATTATATATAGGTTTTGTACAAAGTTATTTCTTCCCCATAAAGAAAATCTTACAGTGCCTGTACAAACCTGCCACTTCCACCCCATCACCACAGCAGCTGAGGACACAGGATGTGCTTATGAATAAATTAGTGGGGAAAAATGGTATTTGGAAACCAAGCAGAGGCTTTCCAAGAGGAAATAGGCAAAATGATAAATCTTTGCTTTCAAGACAAGCTACAGGGATGCTCCTCTGGCATAAACACACATTTTTTCATTGATAAAACTGATCTCTTTTTATCACCTCTCCAACAAATTTTTCAATTCTGCATATGCAAAAATATCAATGTATCATCAAAAGCTGAAGTGGACTCCAGAGGAATTTAGCCAGTCAGTTATCTCTGGTTTTAATTATCTAATGGTATTTGTTTACATCTGCTTGAAATGATTTTATGCTCATTATGGATATTGAAGTAATGTTTCATTATTTCTCCACTTCTGTGAGTTTTAAAAACAACAACAACAACAAAAAAAGGAACAACTTTTCCACAGATACACCTGTGATCTGACCTTTTCTCTGCTCTGAGAAGTTTTAAGGAGATTATTTAAGTTTTTGTGTCTGTACTTGCTCTATTTTCGGAGTCTTAGAAGTAACCTTGACTCGAAGTGTGGCCTCAGAGAGAGGCACAGGAGATGCACTGCAAGCTGTGGAGTTCATCCCTACTGGGATGAGGGGCCACATCCTCACTGCATGAGAATTCCTCCAACAATACCCAAACCCCTGTTGCAGCAGCTCCCAGCTGGAGCCTCACACCCCAGAAACCAGAGAGGTTTTAATGGTGGGGACAGAAGAGACCTGGAAAAGCAATCCCAGTTAAGTTTGTACTTCTAATTAATGCCCCAGCTGCACTGTGAGCAGGAGGTTGCAGGATCAGGCTCTGGGATGCTTTTGCTGCCTATGTTTGAGGATAAAGGCACTCTGATGTGCCTCACACACACACAGAGGCACACCCAGCATCTCTAACCCTTGGCTCACTCCTCTAATCCCCTCTCTCCCACCCACAGCCACTGCAGGAAGGATGCTTTTCTTCACTTGGTTTCCCTGCTCAGATTTCAAATGCCTCTTAGTGCAGTAAATGAGTAAAAAACCGGTCCCTGGGAATGCAATACCCTTTGGGGGAGGCATGATGGATCTGCTCGTGCAGGAACAAACATCCCCAGGCTCTCCTTTATCTCACACTCCAAGTCTATTTACCTGCATTTTCCCCCCTCAGAGTCACTATTATTTTTGCACAGATGACTAAAACAGCTCCCCCATCCTTCTTGCTTTGATGCTCACTGGCTCTTGCTTGCTCTCCTGGTAGTCCCAGCTGGATCTTGTGCCATCATCACTGCTGCCCTCTTGTCCCTGTTAGAAAGCTCAAGGCAGTACCAAAACAGGGGCTGCATTTGTATTTGAGGTCAGAGACACTTCAGTGTTTGTCAAGATAGGATTTCAAGAGAGGAGGAATCCAAATTATACCTATCAAAGAGATGGTGCCATGATTAATCTCTCAGCTCCTGCTGTGTAAACACAGAGCAGCTCCTGGGCAGAGGATGGAGAGGCTCCCACCTGTGCCAGTGCCAGGCAGGGTTTGGCGTGGCTGAATGCAGGATGGCATGAAGGAGCACTGGAGTGGGGCCAAGCAGGAGCCCAGCGGCACTGGAGTGATTGCAGGTGATGCCTGTCCCACACACCACAGCGAGGAATTCACATACACAAAAAGCAGATGTGCTTTTTCTGTCCTCTCCTTTGCAGAGAAAACAACTGTGCGTGTTAATTACTTTGGCCAGCTCAGTCCTTTCGGGGTTCTTTTTCAGGGACTGCTCTATTGTGTCAAAGCAGCACAGCCACTGAACAAAAGACATTGTGTGCCTGATGCTATTTATGTGCTTCATTTCAGTGACTCTCAATATTTTAGTTATTAGCATATTCCTTTGAATATCTGATGTGAAGAAATTTCATGCCATTAATATTTAGTATAGCTATTTCTAATGACATAAAGGATCAAGATTCTACATTTATGTACTTGGTATGATATCTATGTTATATCCTCTACTGTATAAGTAGTACTGTCTGCTCTAATTTCTATCTCCAGATATACAAATGCATTTTGTTTTGAAAAACTTCAATCCTGATACTGGATTTTTCTCCAGAGATCCTTTGTCCATTAAATAATAACAGTCAAAAATATTTGAGTATGATGGGAGAACCATCAAAATGTGTGAGCCCTGTTACTGTCAAGCAATATAGCTTTACAAAGGAAGACTTAAATTTTCCTGAAGCTCTTCTGATTTCAGTCATTTGACAAGAATATAAATGAGAAGGAAATTTTCTCCTTTGCTGGCATCTGATTTCTGAGTTTGATTATTTATAACAAGAGTTTTTTCCTTGCACAATCAGATTTGCTAAAATTTCCTTATTAGGTTCATAAATCTGTTTTGTGAAACAGAAAATTAAGTGGGGATTTTTTTTGCCATTAAGTTCAAATTTTTCTGAACTTTCAACTGGGCTCTGGTATCCTATTAGAGCCTGCCTTTGATAATAATCGTGTTTGAATTTCATTACTTTCTTTTCTGATTCCAGTCACTGGCCATTTTACTTTTTTCTAATAGCACTATGAGGTAAATTATCCATGCAAGGATGTTTAAGATGGTCCTGGAACAGCTCAAGTGAAATGCCCTCATCTTTCTTAATTTTCATTGAGTCACCATCTTTATGGTGTGTGTGTAGTACGAACAGTATAAATACCTTACTGCAGGGCTGCACATGGCTTGGAGAGCTCCCAGGGGATGCTGAGACTGGGGAGGAGGGAATGCAGAGCCCTGGCTGAGGGCTGTGCTGACAAAAGGAGCAGTGGAGGAGCAACAAAGGATGATGGACCCTTTCTCAGGCATGAGGACATGAAAAAGGATCACAAAGATGTGATATGACCTGCAGAACCCACGGCATTTCTGGCTCTGAAACCCCTCCAGCTCATGTCTTCAACCCTCCTCTGCCCCAATCTGTGTTGGTGTTCACAGCGGTCTCAGGCTGAGGGAAGAGATGCGGATCTGACTCCATGTTTCAGCAGGCTCGATTTATTATTTTATGATATATATTACATCAAAACTATACTAAAAGAATAGAAGAAAGGATTTCATCAGAAGGCTAGCTAAGAATAGAATAATAAGGAATGATAACAGAAGTTTGTGTCTCAGACTCTCTGTCCGAGCCAGCTGGGGTGTGATTGACCATTAATTACAAACATCCAACATGGGCCAATCACAGATGCACCTCTTGCACTCCACAGCAGCAGATAACCATTGTTTACATTTTGTTCCTGAGGCCTCTCAGCTTCTCAGGAGGAAAAATCCTAAGGAAAGGATTTTCCATAAAAGATGTCTGCGACACCCATCTTCACACAAACTGCACATCTGGGGGCTGATGATCCCTTTAGGGCTTCTCACAGAGCAGAGCTATGAAAGGCTGGCACTGCAATCACATCTGGTCATCCTGAGGGGGAGAAACATCACAAAAATCAGGTTTCACGGAGAATAGGGAAAAAGCTGCCCTGGCTGAGGCAAGAACATGGAGATCCTCAGTGGGTAGGATGAAGGGAGGAGGGGAAACAGGGAGAGAAAATATGGATAACTTGGTGACATAAATTTAGCACATAGGAGTCCACCAGGTCCCCATACCCAGGTCCTTTTTCATGAGTGACCAAAGGATATAGAAATGCTTAAAAATTAGATCTCCAGCCAGAAGGCTGTGAACACCTAATAGCCCATTACCTGCACCATCCAGAAGCCTTTGGATCAAACCCAAACAAAACACATGTAATATTCACAATTTTATTTTCATTTCTAATCACCTGCTTCTGTGCACTTTCAAATTCTCTGGCCTCTTTTAGGGAGGAGATTTTTCTCACTGCCATAGGAAAAGATTCAGCATTTTGTTTCCACAGGTCTTGTGAAAATCCAGATCTTACATTATTTTTCTGGAACTTGGTCTGCTTGACTCCTAAACCCATCAGTCTGTACTTTGACACTGTAAAAGCATGATTTCAAACCTCTTTTGAATTAAAGAATGTAAAAATGCCC
Source organism: Ammospiza nelsoni (assembly GCF_027579445.1). Classification (NCBI taxonomy): domain Eukaryota; kingdom Metazoa; phylum Chordata; class Aves; order Passeriformes; family Passerellidae; genus Ammospiza; species Ammospiza nelsoni. The sequence continues at coordinate 6,638,700 of NC_080642.1, read as the reverse complement.
AAACATTTTTAAAAGAAGGTAGAAAGGCCAGTAATAGAGGTTAGGTGCTGTTCTGCTGTGGCTTTGCCAGAGCCAATTTGTGTGGAATCTGGCTTCAGATGGGGCACTGTTCCTGTCACCCTTTTGTCACTGTTCCTGTCACCCCTTTGTGGAGTCCTCACTTAGTATATTTTTTAAAGGAAAAATATGATCTCTGTGACTAAAAGCTGGTTTGTCTGACCTCAAAGTTACACAAAGCTTCAGGAGGTAAAAGGATTTCTTTTTGTAGGAAAAAATGCAGCAAAGCTTTACCAGAGCAGTGTTGTGTCAGATGCATTTGATGATTTTATTTGATAGGATAATTGATTTTCCTAACAAAGCAGTGCAGTAGATATAATCTCTCTGGACTTCTACAGTGTATTTGACATGGTGACAAGATTAGTCAAACTGCAGAAAACAGGGATTAGTGGAATTGTGCAGGAAAGGTCTGGAGAACTACAGAGAGTAGATTTTGGGAAAGTTTGGGGTGTAGTGGTGACTCTGGTGTCCCTTTAGGGTTGATGGGGGAGATTGATTGCATTAATTATTCTAATTTTCCTGGCACAAAAGGACATGCTTCAAAATTTGTGGCTGAGATGAAATTAGGGTGGATAAGCGCAAGAGTGGAATTTCAGAAAACTGTTTAAAAAATGGGATGGACTTGAAGGCCACAGCAGGAGAGATGGAAGTGTGAAGAAGGATGTGATCATCTGAAGGGCAAGGCTGGGCATGGAGAGAATCCTGACATGCACTATTTCTGTGAAATGGGGCTTATCCTTTTGAAATGATAGAGAAAAAAGTGAAGTGAGATGTTCTGGCATGCCCCAAGAGACTTTGTGAGTCTATGATGATGCGTCAGACATCCAGGGTGAACACCCCTGCTCCAGGGCTTGAAGAGATCTTACCTGGAGCACCAGGCAGTCAGTCCTGGCACAGGAACTCAGAAAAGGTCTATTAAAACAAGAAAGAGCTGCAGATAAGTGCAGCAAATGCAGCCTTTCCTTTCTGTGGCTTTGAGAGATGTCTACAGATGCAGCTGGGAGGAGGGCTAACACTGGAGGGTGGGAAGAGCTATTTCTGCTTGAGAACAGCATTGACACAAGAACAAATAGGTAGAAAGCTGGAAATTTTGGGAAGATTTCCAGCCATCAGAAAAATGAGGTATTAAATTAGTCCTCTTGACAAAGAGGTGGAAGTAAAAAAGCGAACTGTAAACTGGGTAAAACCAGTTTTATGATAACAGCCTCCCTGCTGGATGAAGGGGATCCTGTGGAATGATTGTGACTGCAGGCAATTGGGCTCAGTGATGCAGAACCTCCTCTGTTTCTCTGCTCCTGTCAGGAGATCTCCACTTTTGCAGTGATTCTGTGAAATCCTGTGCCTTGCAAGGCAGTGTCTGAGGAGGGCACAGGGAGGAGACTCTGCACCAGCCAGGAGCACAGACAACATGTTCTGAAGGCCAGCTCTGGGAAACCATGCAGGAATGTCCCTGGTGTGCAGGTTTGTGGGTGTCAGCATCTTTATGGCCTCTGGATGAAGGAAGCAGCTTTCCCTGAGCTGGGCACTCCAGCCAGGCAGGACAGAGCTTGGCAGGCACAGCAGAGCAGCTGCTCTCTTGTTCCCACCCCGCAGGAAAAATGGTCAGAATCCCTTGTAACTGAGGGAGTCATGACCTGTGACTGAAACTTTTATCTGAATCCTGAAAATAGAACTGCTCTGATCCTCAGCTCCCAGGAAACAGCAGCAGCAGCAGGAGGAGCAGGCAGGCATCAGCTCAGCATGGGCAGCTCCTCTCCCTGTTCCCTCCTCAGTCTCTCAGGAGGTGACCCCAGCTCTTGCTGCTTTGCTGGGGGAGCAGCACTGAGCCCAGCACATCCCTGGCATGCCCAGGTGCAGAGGGGATTGCTGCAGGCAGGGCAGGGCAGGGCTGCTCTGCTGCAGCGCTGCTCACAGCCCAGGGCTCACAGGGCTCAGGCACAGCTCCTGCAGAGCCAGCAGCTCCTCTGGCCCTGCCGGGCTGTGCTAGCCCAGCCCTGGCCTCCTGCTGATCAAACCAGGCACAGGGAGGGATGTGAGGGCCGGGTCATGAGGCTGCCCTGGTATTTTAGCTGGGCTTGCTCATTTCTGCTGGAAAATGCCATAGCTCCGTGCCACGGTGATGCTTCTCAGCAGAATGACACCATTTTCATGGGGAAATGTCCTCCTTCTGCTGGCACAAAGCAGATGTCTCTTTAGTTCATGTAAAGCATGGCTAAGACATCATGCTGCCCACTGAATTACCTCTTGGCACATTTTCAGAGGAGTGATGGAAGCAGCAAAGCAGCAATGCTGCCAGTCAAGGAGTTGTTCTTGTCTGAGCAAACATGTCCTCAGTTTCCCCTTCCTGAGGGAAGAGGAGGGGCAGGCACTGATCCCTTCTCTGTAGGACCCAAGGGAATGGCTGGAGCTGTGTCAGGACAGGCTCAGGTTGAGCATCAGGAAAGCATTCTTCACCCAGAGGGTGGTCAGGCACTGAACAGGCTCCAAAGTGCTCACAGCCCCGAGGCTTCCAGACCTCCAAGGGCATTTGGACAAGGCTCTCAAGCACAGGGTGTGGTTCTTGGGGTGTCCTGTGCAGGGCCAGGAGTTGGACTCAATGATCCTTGTGGGTCCCCTCCAACTTAAGATATTCTGTGATTTGGTATTAAAATTCCTCCTGCACCAGACTCTGCCTTCTGAGCATGAAGGTACTTGCAAAGTCCATACATTTCTATGATACTCAAGTTAGGAAGCAAAAGGAACTCTGTTCCTGCAAATGTCTGGGCATTTTCTTTTACAAAGGCCATGAAGAGTAAGTGCACTGTGACCAGGTGGTATTGTCTGAAATGGAAACAAGTGTGAGCATCCAGATCCTGGATGCATTTGAGAAATCCTGGTACTTCAGGAGAGAAGAGTGAACATTTACTTCTGGGAAGGTTCTTAATGTCACAGGGTTAAAATGGGAAAATAAGCCTGCCCAAAGGTAAAGAGTTTGGACCAAACCTCCCTTCCTTTGGTGCTGTGTGACACCTAACAGAGTTTCTCCAGCAGAGAAATCTTCTCTGTAGTCCTTTGTAGGCTGGTGCTGATATATCCACAGCTTCTCTTTTCTTTTCTCCTTTTTTTTAACATTTTTTCCTTTTTTTTTTTTTTTTTTCCCAGAGGAACTGAAAAGAATGTGTCAAATAAAAAAAGACAAATCTTGTCTTTGACAAAAATAGCAGAGAGAAGAATTAAAAAGACCCAGAGGACAGAAAATTAGTATTTAAAAGAAGGAAAAAAAAATAGATACAGGCCCATTTTTCAGCTTGACTGAGTTGAATTTTGGCTCCCATTTTCTGTATTCTCTATATGAAAGCCAGCATTTCAGAGGTTCACTGGGATGCAGACATTTTGGGTAGCTCCTGAACCCCCAGGGTTATGGAAGGAGGAGACTTGCCTACCTGAGATTTTCTTCCAGTGAGGAACTTCTCTAGAGGAACTTCAGAAAGTGCCCATTAAGGAAATTGCTGTGGGGCTTGTGAATACCATTTGGAGTTACTCTGATGAAGGATTCATTGCCTCTTTTGTCAGTGACATACTGATACTTTCTCCCAGCTAACTCCCAAGGAGAATGCAGCTGCACAGACAGACTGGCAACCAACCATGGTCTGTCACTGCTGGATGTGCTGTTGGATTCTGGGGCATTTCCTTGTATTTGGGTTTGCTCCTTTACAAAGCAAGTATTTTTCCTGATTCTGAAGGTATTTGTAAAACCAGGTGGTGTCCATGGAATGCTCTGCATTCCCTGACTCCACTGGAGAGGATGGAGTGCTGCTACCCAAACCCAAGGTTATGCTGACCTTGATTGCTGCACATGACTAAGCCACACTTTTTTATTTTTTCTTACTGCTAAAATAAATGCACTGAGAACAGTTCAGTCACTCCTGCCATTTCTGCAGATCCCCTTTTACTCTGAGAGCTTTCTTCAAGTCAAATGGTCAAACTGTAAAAGGTTTCTGTGCATGCAATGGGTGCCTCAGAGTGAGAGGAAGCCAGCAAAGGTATCACCACAGCAGACAGAGCTGCCCCAACTCAGCTATTACAGAAGACTTTTCCCCATCACCTCATCTGAGCACTAAACAGCTGAGAAGCAATTATGCCTAATGTTCCCTGATCTCTTCCCTCTCTGCACATGGCAGGATATTCTGTTTCTGAAACACTTGCCTCATGTCCATGGCATTTGGCCTGTAGCAGGGAGGTTGAGTCCAGCCCCAGAACGTCTAAAACATTTTCTTCTAATAGATGGCTCACCATAAGCTGGAAATGCGTCACACACCAGCCAGTAATTTCCACATCATAAACTCCTAATGCTTCTTTAGGCTGATGGGGTTTTGTATTTGCTAAGAGCTGGAAACGTGCCAAATATCCCTCCATGCATGACACTCCTTTTATTTCAGTCACTGCTGAGTTAATCGTTGGGTATTTCTGGTGCTTGAAAGCCCCTCCATTTGCTCCTGGCTATGAGCTTAAAGCTGCTCCACAGCCCAGCAGGGACAGAAAACCTTTGTGCTGAGATGTGACCTCCCACCCTGGCCATGGGGTTTGCATTGCAGGCATTCCCAAGGACTTCAGGGAATTCCTGGGGCTGGGACCTGAGCTCTCCTCACATCCAGGTTTCTGCTCAATGAACTCCTGAGATATTTTCTTCAAGCTCTGCATGCCACCAATCCTATTCCCCCACTTCTCTGTTTTTTTATCTTCCAAGAACCTTGCCCACTAAAATCCCAGTGGATCTGGGAAGTTCAGCTTATCAGTGCTTGCTGGAATGAGGGCTGTTTGGGAGGGCAGGGAGAATAAATGCAGATTTTCAGTGATGGCTTGGCTTCTGTGCTCAGATCTCTGGTGATCCCGTTGGGATGCAATTGTCTGTTCATCCCAAGAACCAAAAGGCAATTCTGTTCCATTAATCACTCTGCTAGCTGGCTTTTAATGGTCTTATCAACACGCTTTCTTGTCTGCAGACTTCCCATCTTTGAAGTGCTCTGCCTGCTCACCTCTCCCCTTAATTTGTTCCTTTTATGGAATGACTCTGAAAATTGCAGAATTTCCTCTTTTCCCCACAGACTCTAAGTCTGATGCGCTTTCCAGATTCTCCAGCTGCTCAACACTAGTTAAGACTCTGCCAACCCGTCAGATAACTCGTTTATTTCCACCCCCTACCCCAGAGGTTTGTGTGTACCAAGCTTCAGGCATAAAAATTGCATCAGTCCTGAAGCTTGGCAGAAACACCTCAGGACAGCAGCAAATACCTTTGCTAGGTTAAAACCAGTGATGATACCTCTGAGCTTTTTTTTTCAGTATTGAGAGTGAAGAACTAAGAGTTTGTATGATGGAGGAGTGGATGAGCTTATTTAACTGAAGCAGGTTTGATTTAGCACGAGGATTTTGCAAGGGATTCAGCCTCAATACAGCCTTTTGCAGTGCTTTAAATCCCTCCTCTTTGCTCTTCTGAGGTTAATGTAGCTGTGCTTACACAAGGAGGAGAGTGTATTCTGCAACTTGACACTTTTGTTCTCCAAATGCACCCAGGAACCAGGAGTTAATTGCACCCACGGACCTACTTGCATATGCACATGCATGCAAACGCACACAGGCAGTGCATGCATGGTTTGTTTTCTCTGTGCCCTTTCCAGAGGCTCTGACCTTGTACCAGCTCTTCTTCAGAGCTGCTCCTTCCAGAGCTCTGCTCCCCACAAACAAAAGCTTTAGCTCCTCACAAAGCACCTGTGAGGCTGTGCATGGATCCTGGCTTCCCTGGCTGACACCAGACCCCGCCACACGCAGGGAATCCTTCAAATGTCAGCTCCCACCGGGGCTCCTTTGAAAGGACTGCAAAAATAGCGGTGCTTTTCACTTAAAGCATTTCCTCAGCACTGGGTCCTGACTACAGAGGGGCCTGCTGGCATCCTCCACCCTAAAAGCACAAAAAATTTCTTGGCTTGAGTGCAAACCTCAGCAGAAATGCCCAGTGTGGTTGTGGCCACTTTGCACTGAGCTGCGGAGTACAGAAGCAGGCAGCAGGATGTCATCCATGGAGGGGAGGAAGGAAGAAAGGGCAAGGCAGTTAGAGCAGAGAAATCCTGCCTTTACTGCATCCAGGCTATGTGGATTAACCAGATTCAGCCCAAAGTATTTTTAAATCACAGCCAACTGCCATAAATATTAGTAAACATAAACAAGATCACCTCTTGTAGATTATCAGCACACCCTCTGATCTAGAATCTTACACAGCTGTGTAGAGGTGGACAGAATCTCACATTTCAACACAGACAAAATGTCTAAACATTTTGTGATGCCTAGAAAATAGTTTAAACAATGCAGTAAGTTTCTTCTGAGTCATTAATGGACAACAATTAATGGCAAGGGCACTGTTCCTGCCCAAATCCCTAAATGCACAAAACAAAAGCCTTCCTGGTATAAACACAGAATTATACCATATTTCTTAATTCCACCTCAAAACCCTTCAGATCTCCAGTCCCACTGGAGAGCTTTATATTTATCAAAAATCCAATAGATGAAATAATAAGCCATGGCAGAACCCAGCCTGACCAAATTAAAGCCTCTGAGAGTCTCTGTAAATCCATCAAAGAGCATAAAAACCATTAATTTATCTCCTGGTTTCACATCCTCCTGACAAGTTAGTATCCAAATGCATTATTAGTGGCCAGTTCTTTGCAGCTGGTAGCTAAAGGGGAATTGGGAGGGAAAAGATTTGTGCTTCCCAGCACAGACCAGGGCACCCCAGCAGCTGCACTTGGCCACAGGTTGCTGTTTCCTCTTGGCCAAGTTCCTTAACCTTTTTGTGCCCCATCTCCCTCTCTGTCCTGGAAAACAGCTGCTGATTTACTTCACAAGACTTTTGTGAAGCTCCATTTTTCAGTGCCTGTGATGTATTATTTATTGTCAAAGACATAAACAATCGCATCCTGAGGTGGCCGAGCACATCACCTGCATTTTGATTTCTGCCAAAGCCTGTCTTCCACTCAGACAAATCCTTTCTCCTGCACTAGCATAGCAATACTTTATTACATTATAATGTAATTTAACCAAGTCAATATGCATGTTTGGGGCCATGAAGCCAGTTCCCAATTACTGACCTTCTGGATCAGGGGAGGCTCAAGGGAAAGCCACTGGATTTGTGATGCACTGGTGACATAAATTTACTGTTTGTTTTGAGGACTTTCTGCAAGATGCTTAAAATTGTTGTTCCTGCCAGTATCTCCAGCAAGGTGTTACTCATGTCTGAAGGACAGGTTTTAGGGTGAGGAAATGCCCTGCACAGAGGCTTAAAGAGCAGCAGGGTAAACATGTGGAGAAAAGCTGAACAGAGCCCAGACAAAGCACTTCTATCTCTGTTAAAGCTACATGGGGTAAATGTATCTGAGAAAAGGCACATAAAAAGAAGTACATTTTCTATAAATCTTGGTTAAAATATTGACTTGGTTTTCATATTTTTTCTTCTGGGGATTCTGGTCTATCAGGCTTCCTTGTTGCTGTTACAAAATGTGATGACAAACTAGGCAGTGGCTAGATTTAACATCCTGACTGACCTTATCTAACTGACCTTGCACCAAAACAGCACAGTGTGCTGCCAAACTTTCCAATTCTCCTCAGTATCTGAAGTCTCAGGAGGTCCATTTCCTAAATAATTCTGCATCTGCTGACCTTATCTCACTGCCCAAAAGCAAAAGCCCCAGTCAGGCAGTGGGGGCCTGCTCAGGAATGCTCAGGAATTTCAGCCTGCTCAGAAATGGGTGAGCTCTGCGTGCAAAGCTCTCCTCTGGAAATACAGAAGCACTCAGCTTGTGGGTGGAGGGGCTGTTGTAAATCACAGAAAACAACAAAGTCTGTGTCACTGAAGTACTTTTACCTTCCAAATTCAACCCAGAGCAAGTGTTTAACTAAAATCCTGCCAAACTCTGGAAGACTGAGCATCATTTGGATGATACAAAGCGTTGCAATTTTAAAGATGCATGGCTTCAGTTTGGGGAGAACTCTTCTCAACACTCAAAAATAAAACAGAGAAAGTTAGAAATGTATCTTGTGACTCTTCAGAACTTTTATATTGTTTCACTAGTTATGCAAGCCAAAAATGGGTTTAACACAAAATAGCATTGAATTTTCAATCATTAATGGCACAATCAACTAAAATACATAATCTGTTGCAGTGTTTGTAAACACGTGCAAATAAAGTGGAATAAGATTCAATTATAATGGATTATGTGTGCATAATAATGCAGATCATGCAATTCTTATTAGTTGGGCTGTACCCTGAGCTCGGTTCAGGAGGAAATTATATTGAAATGCTCTCTAATGAAGAGGAAATTTTAATGGGAAGACAAGGTTGAAAAAATATTACTCAAAGCAAGAGGAATGAAAGCATCCAGAGGCAGAATACAAATGACAGCAACACAAAGTCATTTGACTCCATCTCTGGCTCTTTGCAAAGATCAGGAATTCACACTTGACAGCTGCTGGGAGCCAGGCAGGCACAGCTCACCCCACTGGCTGCCCCTGTTCCCAGAGCAGGTCTGCGCTTCCTCTCCAGATGAGCTCCCCACAAGCTTTGCTCATTTTAGGAGTTTCACCTGGTGCAAGAGACAGAAGAATTCAGCTCTCTGTTTTAAAAGTGTCTCCTTTTAGACTGCTACTTTTTTGGTGGGGGCAAACAATACTCCCAAAGATGCCTTAATTTAATTGATTTCCACTTTTTTTTCTTCTGCTCTATCAGCTTATATCCAAGGTTGATGCAGCCATCCAAGGCTTCTCTTTGCTCAATCATTCATGGAAGGTGCTTTACTTCACATGAGTTGGTTTAATTAACTATCATTAGGAGTGGGGGAGGGCCAAACTGTGTTTTCTAATGTGCATAGAATTACTCCTGAAGAGAGTGTAGGTGATACAGAGCACATAAGAGCTGATCTCAGCTAAAACATGCAGCCCTTGTCTCACTCTGGAAACAGATAGCTCACGTGCTGCTTTACACAGCCAGCTACACAGGGCTCACGTGTACAACAATGCAAACTGTGCTGCACTGATTAGTACAAGGCTTTGCCTTGACTCAATCAATATTTGAGAGGTGGAAGCAATACCATATATGAAGGAAAATGAAATAGATGAGAAAGCCAAGCTGCTGTGCTGCATCAGCCATGCAGTCCTGTCTGAAATCCTGCAGAAGGGTCTCTTCTGGCATGGACAGGGCATAAAGGATTTCTGCTGTTGGCACAGAGCATAAAGGTGCACTACTGTAGAGAGATGACAAGTGACTGTAGCTATGGGAGATTAAACTGGAAATTTTACACAGAGAAGAAAACCTCTGGGTGTGTCTGGTCCCACGGTACCACCAAGCATTAAATCTCTCAGATAATCAAGGGGAAAATTGCCCAGAGACCAGAATCCAAATTTTCCATTCTGAATGAGTGCTCACTGGAGGAAATTAGAAATATATGAAGGAAATGGTACTGTCACCTCAGCTGACAGTGAACAATAGTCTCATACATATTCATACACTCATTGCTCTGGTGTCACCCCAGAGGGGATTTGTGCCCATCCCAGGGAGGGCAGCAACGTGATCTCCTGGCTCTCTGGGGAATGGGTGATCACCCTCCATTGCATCTTCTGGCTTTTTCTTCACTTTAACTTCCAGTGTTGCAGCAGATGAGACCTCCCTTGTCAGGAATTCTTTCTGGATATTTAATCTGTTTCCCTTTCTCATTTCTAATTATCATGCTTCCTTTTACCCCCCACCACTTAATTTTCCCTGTCTTTGGTATTTGTACCTTTCAGCACTGGATTGTAACATCTCTCTGTAGCCATTTTTCTTTGGGTGTATTACAGATTCAGTTCTTCCAGTACTGATTTAGTTCCTTTAATCTTCCTTTATAAATTAATCTCTCTATCCCCTAGATAATTTTTGTTACTCTTCTCTGAACTCACCACAATTTTTCAATATCCCCTTGCTAATGAGCTTCCCAGAACTGAACACAATGTTCCAGGTGTAGAAAGAGCAGAAGAGCACAAAGTTGATGTGAACCTGTCCTGCCCCAAACTGCACTGCCCTTCTGCTGCCATAGCTCATTTCCAGCCTGGTTCTAACTTGCGCCCACAAGTTTGAAGAGAGTGGATGGAATTCACCTCCTGTTCTCTTTCAGGTGTTTAGCAGACAAATTCTAATTTTTTTTTTTTTTTGGCAACTATTATTGAGTATGTGTATCTGTCCTGAAGACTGCAGTCTGAAAATATCACCCATGAGGAAGTCAAATCCAGCCTTATGTCGCTAACTTAGAAAATATACAAATTGTACAACATGCTGGGGTGGAAATGGGTTTTCATAAGCTTTCAGGCTCACACGACTCACGTCCACAGAAGCAGACACACAAACTTATGAACCCAAACCTCCTTTCCTCCTACCAATGTAAACTAATGATCTGTTTGTTCCAGTAAATGGGAAAACTGGTCACAGTCTCCTGTTCTGTAACTAATCCTGAATGCCTTTTATACTGTCCTGACCCAGCTGCTTCTCTCTCTGGATCTGTTTGCATCTTTTGTGGAGGATTTAATTCCTCCTAGTTTCATCTCATCTGCATATCTTATTAAAATCTTGTTTCCTTCACCATTTCTAGATGAACGGTGAAGATATTAAATATAAATTAAGAGTAAGCTTTGTGGTTCTTCTACAGCCTCCTCATCTTCAGCTCCATGCTTTGCCTCTCCCTGTCAGCCTCTCTTTATGGCTTTCCAGCCTGTTTTCAATTAAGACAGTGTTGATCTTCAAGCTGATTTAAATTAATTTTTCTAGAAAGATTTCATGAGGCACAGTATCAAATGCACTGCTCAGATGCAAATATATTACAGCTCCAGCATTCCCTTCATCCGTTAATTTTCTATCAGAAAAGCAATCAGGTTTATCTGCTGAGATTTATCCTTGCTAGAGTGGCACTGCTGGAGGCTCTGTGCTGCCGGGCCCCGCTCTCAGGTGCCAAACCCCCATGACCAGAGCTGTGTCTGAGGCAGCTGGATGTGCCAACCCCTCTAAAAATGGGTGTTTGGGGGGCACTGTTATGCTCATTCTGCACTGGGGGCACAGCTAACTGGAAGTTCTGTCATTATTGTACCAATGCAAGCCCAGGTGGAAATACTGACTTGTGATTTCCCAAAATGCTGGGATCCTGTACAGCAACCTGGGGTGCAACTTCCCTCCTGGAGGGCTGCAGCCAGGGCTTGTGGTCCTTCCAGCTGCTGGAAGCAAAAACCCTTTTGTGGTGGTGAGGCCACCCAAGAGACCCCAGAGAGAGCTGTGTGCCGGCATTTCTGCCTCAGCAGCACCTGCAGAGCATCCTGCTCCCTGTCCTGCTCCCTGTACTGTTCATGTCCTATTCCCTGTCCTGTTCCCTATTCTGTTCCCTATTCTGCTCCCTGTCCTGCAACCTGTCCTGTTCCCTGTCCCGCTCCCTGTCCTGTTCCTTGTCCTCTTCCCTGTCCTGTTCCCTATTCTGCTCCCTGTCCTGTTCCTTATCCTATTCCCTGTCCTGCTGAGCTGCTGGCAGCAGTGGCCATTCCCACTCCTGGCCATTCCCACTCCTGGCACCCTGCAAAGTGCATTTAATGCCCCAGTTGTGCCACCTGCCTTTGTATTCCTCACCCTCAGCACCTTCCAGAGTAATGGTGATTAGTTTAGAAAGGGTATTCGGTGGAAATTCAGAAAATGGTGTTTGGGATAATTTATTTCTCATTTTAAGTGTCTATATAGCCTTTTCATTAGTCTGATTCTTAGTCTTCTGGTGGCTAATTAGGAGGAATAATCACATGCAGCATGGCATTTTCATCACTTCCCCAATAACATAGGCTGATCTGTTTCAGCTGATTTAGGTATCAACTCATTTTCCTTGAAGTATTTCCTCATATGCTACCAAGAAAAGGTGTTTTATTGGCTTTTCCTCATTTCTGAATTGTTCACATTTCTTTTATCTGTCTCATTAAAGATAGGTTCTAGCCATCATTATTTTCAGTTTACTAATTAATGGACATCACCTGTCCAGGATTTGTGCTTGTCTTCCCTCGATACTCATATAATAAGAATCTTTCATATTCCCTTTAAACCCTTTGACAGCATTCATTCACTCTGATTTTTTTTCCTATCCTTATCATTCCCTGATGAGCTTTAATGAATCTGTATTCTTGTTTGATTCCCCTCCCACCATTTCCTATTCCAGCACAGGGTTTTAACCTCACATCTTTGAGCAGTCCCTCGTGAAGTGACTGTAACTGTGGCAGATAAAAAACTTTTCCTGCACATTTATTAATCATGCAGATTGTGCATCCTGCCTGCAAGAGACATTAGAGGGGTCATTTCTGGAAATGGCCACTTGTGAATTATGGCCTGGGTCAGGACAGGGACCACTGCCACTGGTCCTCATAAGCTGAGCATCCTCCCATGGGCCAGACAAATATCAGCCATTAACCCCCCTAGAGCAAGCTGCAGTCCCAGAAAATTAATCAGGGTCCTTCAAAGGATCCCTGGCATCCACCCGATCCCCATAAAAAACCTCTTGCTGTCAGTAATTAGTTACTTAAATAATTGTTTACTTAAGTAATTAGTTAATATTTGTATAGTATTTTGAAGGTGTTAAGTGCTCTATAAGTGCACACATTATTTTTGGCATTTAAGGGCCCTTTCTGTGTCTGCTGGCAGTGCCTGGCTCTCAGCATTAATGAATTATGTGACACTGCTTAGGGGTAGATGTGTTCAGCAGAAAGGATTAGTTGATATCTCTCCCCATACCCTACGAAAATAAAACAGAACAAAAAAAGAACCCAAATCCAAACAAACTTACTGTTTGCTAGGAAAGGGAATATCCACCCTTACCACTCCCTTAGGGCAGCAGAGAGCCCCATCCTGGGTCCCTGGTCCAAACTGGACATTGTTGGGTCCTGGGGATGGGGAGCAGAGCTAGGACAGTGTGTCCCACTCTGTTCCAGCTCCAAACCCTCCCCTCACTCCATCATGGCTTGGTGGGATAAGGGAAAAGGCAAATTCTTTTCTTCAGGCCATGTAAGTAATGACATTCTTTACTGTCACCTCTAGAGTGGGAATTTGAATATGAATGATTTTGTTTTTTAAGAGTCACTACATTTCCAGCAGGGACACTGGTGAAGTTATTCTCAAAGTCAGGCTATCAACATATTAAGCAGCCTCTTGATGTGATCTGTCTAAATCAGGTGGAAGTGGTGTTTGTGTTCGTTCTGTTTATGTTGTTCCTACAAACTTACTTAAAGTTCCTGGCTAATTCATTATTCTGGGAGCCTAATGCAAGGCAGCAGGTACTACAGTTCCCCTGCAGAGTCTATTTTCAATATTAATTATCTTGCTGTGCATTAAGTAGTTTTTGTTTTTGCGTTAAAAGGTTTATGAAAATTAGATTATTAAAATGATAAAAACTAATTTTCTCAAGTGTAGCCACTCTGCTAAAAAGAGAAAAATATGTTGACTTAGTTGTCTTGGAAAAATGGCACCATAACTAAATTATCATATGTGGAGGAAGGGAGCAGTGGGAAAGGCTGCTTAATCACAAATGTTGTTGCTGTCCTGCTGGCCACACACTTGTGCTTGTGTTGATGGGTCTGCTGCTCATTTTCATTCCCAATAAAGCAGATTTTTGTCTGAGAAATTAATTTCAGGATATGACAGGCATGGCTATCACTTGCAAAGGCAGCACATCTGCTGCGGAGCTGAGCCCAAGGTGGCAGCAGGGAGTGCTCTGACTGCTTTTCAGGAGGAGTGGGGTGATGAATCCTACCTGGGGCTGGCTCTGGTTTCAGGGTGTTAGGCTGGGCTGCCCTCTCGCAGGGCCAGCTGTTCCTGGAGGATGAGCTTATGCTCAGAGGAATCTCTGTTACCAACAGCACTGCTGTGCCTCGCTTCCCTTGCTGCAAAATGATGAGGGAGCTCTGAAGGAGAGGGATAAGTCCCAGCCCTGCCTTCTGTGAGACATTGTTATTAGTCTGCTAATGCTGACTGATATCTGGTTTCACTCCTTTGCTCTTTATCCCCGGTGACATCCAGAGGGACTCTGCAGAGCTGGCACAGCTTATTACAATATATTGCTAAATTTGGGGCTGTTGGACCTCAGCAGGTTTGTTGGTTTAATTTTGGCCAAACAGCAGACTCTGAGGTGAGGATTGGATGGTTAAGGAAGATCTATCCATCCCCTTCCTCAGTGAGCCAGGGGGCTGGAAGTGTGATCTGAATGCTGCTGCAGCTCCCAGAGCCCTGCAAGGCTGCCAGCCCAAGCTGCATTTGCTGTCCTGTCCCCTCTGCTGCTTCCATCACCTGTGGGGTGAGAGAGAACCAAGAGGGCAAAGCAGCACAAATGCCATCCTCATCCCTGGGCTCCACATCCTCCCCTGTGATGCTCCCACAGAAGATCCTCTCCTTCCCCCCATCATTATAAACACAGACCTTTAAGTGGCATTACACATTTTGTTATAACAAAGTTTCCTGCCTGTCAGGCAGAGGGATCTGCAGAGAGTTTGCTAATGCCAAAGCCATGGGAATTAATGTCACTCTTATCTTTAGCAGTTGTCACCCCCAGTGCACGTGTGAGGATGAAACCAAAAGAGCAAAAGGTGCTTTGTGAGATACCAGAGTAAGCCAAGAAGCTGAGGAATAGCAAGAGAATTGCTCTGATTATTTTTCATGATGCAAATAGCCATTTTATGTGGTCCTGTAGTGGTTCCTGCATTTTGGAGCACTTTCCTTCAATGACTAGCATTCCAAACATAATTTTTTCTATGAGGTTGTTATTGTTAGTGTTATGAACTGTTTATTTGTTGATATCATGCAGTTTTCCAATGTCCTAGAATTTATTATGGGTATTAGAGATGCCAATGTTTATCCACTTTACACCTTCATTATCTGATCTAGCCCCATCATTACTCCAGATACATACAATGGCATTATCACTGTTGCCTTGTTTCATTATAATTCCCCTTTGTTTAGTGCTTTATTTCTAAGAAATAATTTGTTAGAAAACATGCTGGAGCATAACCAGACCCCATATTACATATGTTTGGATCTCAGGCATTTGACAGGAAATATCTGTGACTGAGAGGTGGCACAGCATCTGTTTTACATCAGTGTTCGCCGACTGGGCCAACAGCACAGTTAATGCCAGACTCCAACAGCCTCTGAGAGCCTGAAATATCTGTGCTGGATACCCCAGCCTCCTACATGCCCACAGGGAAGGTTTCCCCCCATGTTGAATATAGTCTCTGTTCTCAGAAAATTAGTGATTTGCCATAGGAATATATGCCTCATCTAGAGTAGAAATGACTGATGTGTATTTGATTTTTTTTTTCCCTTAGTTCTTCTGAACTGAACCTCTGTTTCTCTAGACTCAGTGGTAGAGAGGGGAAAAGAGGAGAGAATGGGGTAGGAGGAAATTAAAGCAGGGTTCAGCTGCCCCTGGCTGAGATGGACACAGATGTCACCCTGTCATGGTGGCAACTGTGAGATTTTTATGCTGAGGAGGATTTGAAGGATCAACTCAATAAAAAGTAAAGTCGATACAAGAATGCAGAACACAGAGGGGCCAGAAGGACAGCTGTGACATGTGTGACATGAGGGGACTCCTGATAAAGGAAACTGCCTGTCCACCCTAGTGCTCCCAGCCTAGGACAAATCACTGAATGTCCTGCTTGAGAGAAAGCAGTGACAAAGCTGACCTGAATCCATTTTTAGCAGTGATTGTTCTTCTGACTGGAAATGTTTTCAGCCACAGGGAAGCTGCACTTGGCTATGAGCAGGTTCTGCCTTGCTGGATCCCCAGCAGGTCATCAGTGTGAGGTGGTGGGATGCCACCAACACTCCAGGAGGACAGGCTGGGTTTGTTCAGCAGCCTGGGCTTGTTCAACAGCCCTTCCTCTGATTGTACCGTGTAGCTCATGGCAATCATTGGCCAGAAGTAACACAGAGTCACAGGAGGTCTTGTAAGAGCATCTGCTGCAATAAAAGCAGATTATTGTATCTGTATTTTAGGGAAGCTTGCAGTGAGTCTCAGTTTGTAACCCCAAACACAGCCTTTCATTCCCCTCAAAGGCTGGAAGGGAAAAGTCCCAGATTCTCAGCTTGTGAGGTGTCATTAATAAACAACCCCTGGAGAAAATACCAGAAACAGTGTTTTGGAACAAATGACATGATTAAAAAAGTATATTTCATCCAGCAAGTAATTATCACACCCGCTGACATTTGCTAAGATATAATTCAGTGAAAAATAGAACCTGTGTTTCTGCTATAAATTCTGGCTCAATTCCCACAGATACCAATCCTCAATCTTTAGCCAAAATTTGCTGAGACATTGTCTGACACAGAAAATGGACTCTGAGTTCTAATGTAAAAGCTAATTACAGGAGGTACTGCAAGACAGGGCAAGAGATTATGCCTGTAGTGCTTAAGAAGACAGGGTTTGGTACCCATTCTTTTCCAGAAAAAGACCTCCCAGATATCAGTAACACTGCTTAGATGCAGAACATGCCCACAGACACATCCTACTCCAGTATTGAAAAGCATAAATTGCTTTCTCTCCTCTTCACTCAACCCCCAAACACCTGCAGCAGTACCAACAAATACCATAAAAATTAGAAATAACATTCCAGTTCTGAATGCAGAGAAGCTGGGGTATGTCTGTTCACACAGGGGGAGGTGTGAGAATTTGGCTGATAGGTGAGAAGTCAAGATTGATTCTGTATAACATAATATTTGGAAATCCTGTCTATCTGTTCATCAGGAATGGCTTCATACCTGGGCAGAGGTGACAGCTGGGGCAGTCAGGGCAGCAATGCCCATCTTGGGACAGCAGAATATCGTGGGGGGCATTGATGTCTCTGCAGGCATTGAGACCTTTGGCATCAGGTCTGGATTCCCAGGTGCCTTTTCCCTGCTTAGCACCAGGAAGCTGCACTTGGCTTTGACAGTTTTGCCTGCAGGCTGTGTGAAACTGCACAGCAATGAGGGGGCTGCCAAAGGCAGGGTAACAGCAGGGCTCTGGATTGCAGGGAAAGTGCTGCAAAATGCACTTTTGTGGGGGAGCTGCTCTGCACTGAAGGCTCAGCCGGCCGTGGCAGTTGTGGGAGCCAGCAGGGGCTGGGAGTAGCAGTGCCAGCTCCCAAACATCCACAGAGGCACCAGGAGAGAGCTCAGGGACCCCCACCCAGTGCTCAGCTTCCATCACAACCCCCTGAGTGACCCGGAGCAAATGTTGTCCTTCATTACAGGGAAAGGAGAAATAGAGACTTTGGCTCTCCAGAGCTTTGTCAGGGAGGTGGCACAGCCTGTGGTGGAAGGGGCTGTAAGGCTCCTCTTGCTCCCTGCTGTTTCTCCAGCACCATTTCTCATTCAGGACATGGTTTGACATGGCAGAGCAGTGGATAGGGACCATTCTTTAGTAGGTTTCTCTCCATGCAGAGCTGTTGTGTGTATCTGGCCAGTTCCTGCTGGATTGCCAGGACACTGCTGCAGCTGGATGGAGCTGTAGTTCCTGCCAGGCTCTCTTTTCTGTATGCTGCAGTGGCAAGAGCCAAACATCCCAAGGTTAACAAGGCTTTTCCTCCCCTGAGGTTTTGCCTGCTGTGTCTCAGGATCACCTGTGTTGGACTGTGCTCTACAAGAGCACCTTCTGGTTGCTCCCCTCACTGCACCCTAGCACAGCTCTCTGCCACCCAACTAATTCTCATGGCATGCCTGGGACCTTCCCATCCTGTGAGTAGCATCACACAACTCTCACATTTCAGCGTGCAAAGACCACCAGAGATCACATATAGGCATTAAAAGCACTTGTTGAGAGTTCTCAGATGGAAAAATTAAAAAGCTGTTCTCCAAGGTTTGTGCCTGATCACACACCATCCCTGCCCTAAGCTGAGATTAATGTTTCAAAGGAAACACAGTGTCCTGTGGGCACTTTCAGAAACATCCTGCAGAGCAGCTGAACCAGGGTAAACTTATTAAAGGCACAATCTTCTTGCTTCTCTCTCTGCAGCACATATGGGAATAAACCCCTTATGTAAGTCTACATGTGCTATCAGGGATGCAATGTGAACTTTGGTAGTTCTCATTACCCAGGGACAGGGAGGTCTGTCACCCACTGTTACAATGCCAGCACATATTTGTGTGATGGTGTTGAGGGCTCCTCTGGCCACAAAGAACTCATGCTAAGTCCTGCCCAGCATGGAATTCACACAGGAAAAGATTTAATGCAGAATATATGGATGGTGGGGAGACAAAATCCTCTTCCTCGATTGTCACAGCTGGCATGGGATCAGCTGGGTATAGAGCACCTTAAATTTGTGTCCCTTGGGGCATCAGGAAAGGAGCAGCAACACCTCACCTGAATGCAAGGTGAAAATCACTGTGTGGCAGTAAAGAGGAAAACTGAGGCTGCCCTTGGAAAACAAGGGAATATTTGTCACTCATTTAGGAAACAGCAGGGTAGGACTTGCATGTTGGCTAAATGTCTGAGTAAAGTTCCTGGAGGAGAAGGGATTAATGTGTTTTCTGGTAGATGTTCTAATTTTCCATCACACTGTGGCAAGCTTAGGGTGGTCATGACATGCTTTGTGATAGTGATCAATATCTAATTAGGCAAAATGCTAATTTGCTAGTGCCTGAAGCCTTAACCCTCACTCTCCAGAGTCAGCCCCAGGTGCATTACTGCTGTCTGTGAAAAATCACTTGTGTCCTCGCCCTTGACCTGGCAGGGTTAACTCCTATCTGACAATGCCACTAGTTCAGTTTAACCTCTTCTTTTTCCTTTGTGTGAAAAGCTAAACCAAGGCTCTCCTTCAGCCAAAACATGAAGCAGAAGGTGATGCTCAGGCAGATGTGATGGGGTAGCTGTGCCCGGTGTGCTGTTTATGCAAGAATTAACACCACACTTTTAAAAAGGCACATTTTGGTGATCCAGAGCTGCTGTAGTTTCCTCCTGCATCGTGAAGAAGCTGCTGCCATCCCTGTCCCGTTTTTCCTGCCGGGGAATCCATAGCTGGTAGTAGAGCAGCACCTAGAGGTGGATGCCAGGGACAGCCCTGCCCAGGGGGCTCCGCACGGAGGGGCACAGGGGGCTGAGGAGAGGCGCTGCCGGGCCCAGGGAGCACCCACACCACTGCAGGGCTGTGGCCAAGAGTGTCCCAGAGTTTCCCCAGTGTCCCAGAGGACTTGGGTTAAAGCAGAATGGACCCAACCTTCCTGGATCTCAGGACCATTCATACCTTGTACATCAGACCTGCCAGATCTATGAGGCCAAAGAGACCACCAGAAATTATTTCTGTGGGAGTCTTCTGATCACTCACCTTCCCAGCAGGTAGGGAAGGGGAAAGGGCAACCAATTTTTACTCAGTGACTCCTCCTTCTCTCCTTGAACCAGAGGTTCCTTGTTCACCTTGCTGCTCACTGGGATACAGCTGCCTTCTACATGGCTGTTTCTTCCAGCTTTTTCTAAAAGATAAAACAGTCCTTTACATCTGATATTTTCTTCTTTTCCTCACAAAACTAGTTTTGTATTCCAATTAAGCCACTTCTCTGACATTAGCTGCTCCATAAACCAAGAAACCAGCTCATCCTTTGCAGCCTTTTGCCAATGCTGTGGATCTGCACTTGCTTTGGTATTTAAGCATTCTGGAGAAAATAGGGATGCTAGAAATAGTGCAAAGGGAAAATGAACAAAAGCTGCCCTTCCTACATGTGTCACTGGCCATCAGCAGACAAGGAAAGCACCAGGAGGATGTGGCACGGACTGAGGCCCTGCCCCAAGGGATATTCCTGACCTTAGAGCTGTTCTGCCTCTGCTAGGATTATATCTCAGTTTAAATAAGATCAACACTAAGGTTGGAAAAGCACACATAAAACTGGTCTGCTCTGAGAGGAGACTGCAGCATTAAATCTCAGAAAACTGGAAGGCAGTGCCTTTAGGTGTCAGCGACTGTAATGGGCATTGTGTTTTCACCTACTGGTTCCTAATGTGCTGGTCACCAGCCTGAAATAACCAGGGGCCCTTTCTCACTCCTGCAGCCACTGCTGAGTCACTAACCAGCACTCCTGGCTGCTTTGGGCTATTGAGAGCCCTAGGACAGAGTGGAGGTAGTTCTGTGGTTACTGAAGGGGAAGGGGAAATGCACCTCACTCTCATGTGATGAGCAGCAACATCGTGCAGCTCTGGAAATTCCTCATTTCTTAATCAAAACCAGAAATTCCAGCAACAAATGGTGGATAGAGCCATGCAGGATTAGTAAAGTCAATAAAGCATGTCAGCAAACAAATTTATTTTTAACACTCATGAACAAGACTCTGTGCAGCTAGAATGATTTGCAAAGATCAGGACTGTGCAGGTGTACCTGAGGCTGTTGCTTTCTCTCCTACTTGACCAGCAGCATTGAGAGACCTCTTTCTTGCTTTTGGGAGCAGCATAATGAAGGGAAGGATTTATCTCTGTTTCTGACTTTCAAAGGAATAAAGCCAGTAGAAGTTTGATTCCCACTCTGTCATTAGCTTTTAAGACTAAAAAATCTGAGCTCCGTAACTTGGTTTTCCTTTCTAGGAGAAGAGAGATGGCTCAATCCCATCTCCTGGTCCAACAAGGCACATTTCGTGCTATCCAAAGTTTTCCTTTCCAACATCTAGCTGGTATCCTCAAATGAGCATCTCTGCTGCTGCAGCTTTTCTTAACCCTTTGGGAAAAAAGAAAAAGCTTTCTGTAATCTACCTCTAAAGTATTTGTCTAGATGAATGAAAAGGGCTAAAGGAAGATACACTCAACAGAGGAAGTTGCATAATTGCCAACAAAGCATATCCTGTGCAGGCCCAGACACTGCTCTGCAGAGAGGCCAGCTCTGGCAGTAACTTCCCTGATGCTAATAAATTAATGTGTGTATTTTATCAAACCTATGGAATTGATAAGGGCAAGTGGCCAGCTGGAATGTGTCAGTGCACTCCACAGCCCTTGGCTGGCACTGTTGGTCAGGCACTGCCGATAAGGCCAGAACACACGAGTGCCACAGGGGGGGAGCTGCTGCCAATGAGGGGACCTGCAGAGCCCCTGCTCACCAGATGCTTCAAGAGGTTCATTAATTGCTTAAAAAGCAGCAGATGAACCGAGGGTTCGCTCAGAAACACAGAAAGAAGCGGAGCAGGAGCGTTTGCAGTGGGGTTTCATGGCAGCTGGAGCAGCTGGTGGGCAGCAGCTGGGCTGGGCAGAGCCAGCAGCAGGGTGGGCTCTGTCTGCTCACACCTCTTGGCATTAATCCAATCTGCTGGGCTCCTCCTTCTTCAGAACTTCTGTGGGAGATCAGCTGTGGCGTGTGTTTAACTCTTGGAAGGTGGCTGAGAGGCTGGTCTGGAACCCACTCTAACAGGGAAACCCTCAGAGCCTGTGCCTTGATTTTGCAGACTGTCAGCAGCCTTGGCTGGTTTTTCAGTAGGTATTGGGTCTGATGGTGTGCTCCTTATTTGCAGTGAAAGGGACACAAGTAGTAGCTGTCTTGTTCATTGTCATAAATGACTACTGAAGTCAACACTGGCTGTGAGAGACATTTCCCTCATTGAATTAATTCAGGTGTGCAAGGTTTCATTAAATACATGGAACATATATTGACCAATTGCTGCAAATCCTCTCCTAACTGCAGTTATTCCTTCTTGTCCTTTACTTATAAACTGAATCCATACTGGAACTGTACAAGTGGCAACTCACTTAAAAGCTAACAGTAATGTTGTGTTTCCAAACTCACAAATAGGAATTACTTAGCCTCCATAGAGGAAAAGGTTGTATTTCCCATCCTAAAGGTTTAAGCCCAAACCTTGCCTAGGGTCTCTTCTGTTTCCTAAGACTCAGGAGGCAGCTCTCCTGTACTCCAGCCCAGCTCTGTAACTACAGGGCTATTCTCTAATCTCTTATTCCTGAAAGCCATTACTCTATAAAAATGATAAATAGACTGCTAGAAATGTTTAGCATTGAATATTCCTGAAGCATAATTACTCCAGCCTCCCTTGGCAGCAGAAACATTACTCTTATGTCAAAGATGAGGAAACAGGGGCACAGTGCTTTGTCCAAGCTTGTAGGACTGCTCAGCCACGGGCTGTGATCCCAGGTCAACCCTGTGAGCTGTGTTCCAGCTACTGCCAGTGAATTAAATAACAGCTCGGTGGAAGAGGAAAATGAAGCAGTACTGCTGAGGAAGACAAGGTATGGTTTTCAATGAGATTTGAAAATTGAGACAGGAGTTGATTAGGTTGATATCACTGTGCAATCTAGAGATGTGAAACAACCAGCTCTCCACAGCTGGGCTGGTGGGAATATCGACCAGGTGGAATTACTGCTCCTGAAATGCAGTTAGCTGCCATACTGTAGTGCAGCTTGGAGAGGCTTTTTCTGTCATGGGGGGGAAGAAACAAACCTTTCCTTCTCTGACCCCAAAATCTTAGGGAAACCTGGTGCAGTAACATACTACTTAAATTTTCCTTGACTGCTTTGCAAAGAAAATAATGCCAGAGGAGCAATGGACACACAGTGGAGAAGAGAAAATTTATAGGGAATAACTGTTAACAGTATAAGGAACACATCTGTAGCGTCAGGCTATAACTATTCTGCAATGGGAGAAATTGCAGGAAAGACAATATTTGAGTTTGCTGAGCCCCTGAGTGTGATCCCTCCTGTCCCTGGCACAGGCTGTGCCTTGGTTGTGGTTCAGGTGGGCTGGATGGAGGAGAGAGCTGGGGGCAAAGCCCCTGGCTGTGCTTGCGCTGCAGGCCCTGTGGCTGAATACCATGGGGCAGGTGACTGAACTCCCTTTGCAGACTGCAGGGAATGGCAGGTGACAACAGGGCAGAGTGACACTGACAGCAGGCTGAGAACTGCACTGAGCTGACAATTGGCAGGGAGAGACAGGGGTATGCAAACACCCACACCCTAAATGTGCAAGACATAAGGCAGAGAAGGAGGATTATGGATGCTGAAACTTTTGAAATGCCAGTTGTCCAAGAATGTCTGTCTTTGCTCTCATGCTCCCTCTCCAAGTACATTGTTAGTGGTTTGCTACATGAAATCCAGTTCCAGCTGACTGACACCTATCAAACAAGGCACACCATGGATTGTGTATCAGCCTGGTGAACTGAGGAGCAAGAAAATAAATCCCCATTTCTGAAAACTGTCTTTAAAAAAAAATTAAACCCTACACAAACAAAAATTACAAACAAGATGCCTGTGCATCTCATGCTTTTACAACTGTATGACCAAATACGGCTGCTCTCTACTCACACATGCCTGCTTGTTCTGCCTGAGTTAATGGGGTACCTGGAGCCCAGGAGGGTCCCCTCTGATGAATCCTCTGCAGTTCACATTATGAAGTGTTGTCTGCAGAAATACTTTATAATTTTATAATACAAAAATTACACACCCTTTACACACCATGATGGCCCAGTGGGATGAGTGAGCTGAATAGGGTTGCACCACTAGTGGAGGTTTACCTGCTCCTTTCCAAACTGGAAAACCACATTTTGTTTAAATGGAATTGCTTAGGGACTATTTAAAAACTAGCTTCCAAGGGTTTGGGAAACTTTGCTACAAGTTTATTTGGTTGCAGTATGGTCCCTGTCAAAGCACCCAGCCTCTCGTGTGCCCTGCTCTGCCTTTGGTGCTGCTGGAATCCTGTTTCCTCTGTGATGAGGAACCTGCAGAGAGCAGATGGGTTCCTTGCTCTGGCTGCTCCCAGGGATGCTCCTGCTGTCCAGGAGAAGCCTGGCCCCTGGGAGCCCTGGCAATGGCTCTGTTTGGGGGGCTTGGTGGCTGAGGGGGACATGGCATGTGGAGGAGTTGGAGACAGTCAGGGTACCGAAGGTTTCATGGAACACCAGCAGGATTTCTGGATGGCTGTGCACAAGGGTGAATTTATATGGATTTTCTGCTGCCTCAAAAAGGAGAACAGGCAGAGAAGCAGGGATGAGGGGGAAAGGATCAGCATTGATTAAGCTGACAGCTCTGCTAATGTCACTGTGGACACAGCCACTTTCCTTTCCTTTGCCAGCAGCAACTTCAATAATAAGATGCAGAGGGAGAAGGAGGGAACGTTGCTGCTCACAGTGCTGCTGGCAGTATTTAGATGAGAATCTGGTGCTGTGATGGATGGCCATGATGCAAAGATACATAGTGATCAGGGCTCTGGAAATGCAGGCAGATTAAGTTGGACTGTGCCTGACTGCTCTGAAGGTGACTCCACTGAGAGCCAGTGGTTACATGCTAATCTCTTTTTGCTCCCCACAAATAATATTTGTGCAGGACTCACAACAGTCCTTGCAAGTATGCTGGCAGGTTCTGCTTTCTCACTTTGGCCTAGATCTGCTCTCTGGGCTGTGGAATTCACAGGCAGAGGGGAATTTGTTTGGTCCTGACAAGCCAAGGTGCACATCAAGCCTGGGCAGAGCAGAGTGATGCAGCTGTCCTGTCTCCTGCCCCTGGTCCCCAGTGTCCCCACTGAGCAGGCTGGCTGAATGGCTCTCTTGTCTCACCATGGGCTGCAGACAAACTAAATTCTTGAGCTCTGTACTGTTTTGTAGGAGTCTTTTTCCTAATTTTACTTTCTGGCAGGTAAGGAGGGGTGATACGGCTCTGCCCAAGCACTTCTAGCTTTAGGGCAAGGCAGTGTGTTCCTGGTGGGTCTGGAATGTGCTTGCAGGCTGTGTGAGATGGGACAGTCTTTGTCAGATTCACAGACACAAGTTAGGGCTGGATTGAGCAGGGATAAACCACAAGCAGGGAGTGTGAATCATGGTGACTGTGCCCTGTGCCTGTACCTAGCCTGAGGAATGAAATGAAATCTTTTTACACCCACAGTTTTAGCCCTAAACCACCACTTTAGAAAAAGAGGAGGGTGATATAGAAATACTGTCCAGGCTGGTTGGTGTTATCATTATCATTATCATCAGCATATGGGTTTGCACACTGAGTTTAATTGTAGTTACTAACAGTGTCCACCAA
The DNA here is from genome assembly GCF_027579445.1 of Ammospiza nelsoni. NCBI lineage: Eukaryota > Metazoa > Chordata > Aves > Passeriformes > Passerellidae > Ammospiza > Ammospiza nelsoni. The sequence continues at coordinate 6,613,609 of NC_080642.1, read as the reverse complement.
ATCTTGTACCTCACATGGTGGCTCTTAATTCTTACATCAGACTGCTGGACTGGGATTTAGGGCTCATTCCATCCACTTTCATGGACAGCTTCAGATTAAATAAGAGATGTTTCTGGTTTTATAAACTTCATGTGTATTTGGCAAAATTATCTCTAATGGGCAGCTCTGAGAAGAACCATTTTTATAAATACCCAGATATCATTATTTGGATCCACATCTTCAAGGTCATTATGAAGAGGTAATCTTTGATATCTTTCAAAGCACCAAGTCAGGCTATTTCCAAGCAGGTTTCTTCTTGGAAATGAATATAAAGCTTTAGTTTTAATTCCATAGGAGTGAAACTGAAAATTATTAACATCTCCAACACTAGACTTCACATATAGAGCATTGTGGATATCTATCTCATGTCTCCACTTAGCCAGGGGCACTGTCTTTGCTGTCTCTTTCATCCAAGGAGAAAAGGAATTTGTTAGGATGGCAAATGTTCTCCCATTCTTGCAAATTAGCATTAGAGCATCACTATAGAAATATTCCATGCTATCTGGATTATGGCAATTAAATTTCTATCAATGAAAGCTGTTTTCTGAACTAATATTTAAAGAAGATGAGAGAGAGATGTCTACATGAGGGGCATTACTAAACAGATTTCAGTATTTATTTTTCTGACGGAGATTCTGTTTCTCCTGAAAGGGTAATGTACATCCATCTTGCAAGGAGTTTCCTTAGAGGGTTTAAATGAAGAGTGAAGCTTTGAGAACAAAGTGAAAATGGAAGAAATATACTGCCACAGGAAGATCAAAAATGAGGCACTTGGGGCTTCAGAGAGTTATCATTAATCCCCTCCTGCCCAGAGGGCATTCCTGTGTGACCATCAAAGTGACACACATGCAGCAGCCTGGCAGTTTGCCACAGCTCTGGGTTTGATGGACTTTGCTCTGGGGATGGCTGAACCTCCAGCTGTTCAGAATGGCAGCTTGTTTTCCTCAACAAATTCACTCCCATGTTTATCTAACCTATCTGGAGCCACAAAAGTCGATTATAAATTGTTTCAAGCGTGTTTTCAACACCTTTTCCTTACCAAAACCTGGAAACACAAGCAGCCATCAAAACCTGAGAGCTTGTCCTGCCTGAGCAGAGCTTTGCCTTTAGAGTAGGATCAATGTCAAGCCGGGGTTGTACTGCCTAAGACTGCTGTTGTACTTATGGCTTAACAAAATGTGTAATAATGTTCACTCATTAGTATGGGGTGGAAATGCAGGTGTGCGTCTGTCTGGTGTGCTGATAAGGCTGTGAGGGTGACATTTACCCCCAGGACAGCACTAAGAAGTCCCTAGCTGGATCTGTGAGGGAGTACTGCCCAAGCAGTTGCCAAGAACATATTTCAAACAGGTGAAAGGAGGCAAAGGTCAGAAATAAACTCCAAGAGGCAAAGTGAGCTCTTTTTCAAAGTGAGGAGGAGCTCAGGGATAGAGCTGAGGGTCTCACTGAACCAGCAGTGCCTGAAATGGTTTTGTTCTGTTCACCTCATTAGCTTGGGCATTCTCCAGATCAAGGGATTTAGAGCACTGAAAAACTGTTTAATAGTAACTGACAAAATGTAAGCATTGATTCTGAAAATGCTGCACAGGTATGATGAAAGAGTAGGTACATGATGGATGACAGAGATGTGGGAAGCACTTGTTTGGCTTTGTTTGGGTGGAGTAAAGGATGAGAGAGAGGGAAAGAAAAGGATCTCCTAACAGTAGCATGAATGTGAACAGTGTGAGATACACTCAGACCACATAACAAATTCAGAGCCTCCTTTCCCACCCTGTGCAGCTGCTCACAGATATAGGGATGGTTACCTAGACAATAGCTGATGCCTGCAGATAAAATGTTTATTTGCTTTTATATAAAAAGTGAGCTGGAAGTACAGCTCATGATTGCAAACTGGGAAAGAGAACAGATCTTTCCAAAGCTACTGCCAATCCCCTTACAAGGACAAGATTGGACTCCTGCACGTACAGAAGAGCAACCCATGACTCAACACGTGGATCTGGACAGAATTGCACTCACAGGTTTTTATTCATTATGACTCCTAAGCTCCAAAAATAAGAGCTTTCAAAAGAAAAGAAAATTAAAAAGACACCAGGGGGGTGATGTCAAAAAACTACCAACAAAACAACCCTTCTGAAATAGAAATAATGGGAACAACTGTACATATTTCTCAGCAGTGAAAGAACTAAAACTCAGGTGTATTCTGACTCAGATAAATCTTAAGTTTCCCCTGTGTACAATTGAGACTGAAAATTGGAGAAGGACTGATGTGAGGAGATGAAAGTTTCCTCACCAGATGAGGACTTGGCACTTCTTGCTCAAATATACTTATTTTCAAGTCTATTTGCTTTGTGATTGCTCTAAATCCAGGGCTTTCAATCTCTTAACAAAACTCCTGAGCACAGTAAATGCACTGAGATTCAGGGGAACTCTCACTGGAGACAGCAGGAGCTGCTGTTGCCAGGGATTGCACTCATTGTGGGTGGGAATGGAATGGGTGAGGTTTCCTCTCCCTTTGCTCCATTTCCCAGTGCTACCAGTAACACTCAGACCAGTGCTGCATCATTTCCAAGCAGCCTCAACACCTGGAACCGGTGAGCTCATTATCCTGCAGGCAGGCAAGGCCAGGACACCCCCAGGAATTCAGGGTTACCTGCCTTAACCTGGCTCATGTTTGAGCACGCTGATAGCAGCCTCTCAAAAGAGACCAAAGTTCTCAGGGCTCAGCTGGAGAATAAGGTCAGGAACTGACATTTTTTATAGTAGTTTTTAGAATTTCTGCCTCCAAACATACAGATGAAGTCCACTCCCTCACTTAATATTGTGACAGGAATTCTAATGCAATGAGGAATATGTGCCACACAAGCAGTACCACAGACTAGGGTAGGCAACTGGGTATTTTCTACAGAGGTTGTGAAATGGATAATTTTTGCATGCACAACCTTTCTGCTGTGGGGAGAGATTTCAGCTCTTCAGTTGTCTGAAAACACAGACAATAACTGGCCATGCATGGAGCCTGTTAGCTCTCCTCCAGAGCTCATGGCTGCTCATAAATGCAAACAAAACAGCCCAAACACCAGTCCAAACTGGCCTCATCTAAACCAGCCTCCATCATTTGTCTTGTTTGTGGACTAACACAGGGCCAGCTGTCTGGTTAGTGAGACAGAAGCATTAAGGTAGAGAAATCATGGAAAAGAAAGACTGGGAGGCCCCTCAGGGGGTCACTTGGTCCATCTACTGCCCCATGGCAGGTTCAGCTTTACCTGCACCACTTCTCTGTTTTGCCTAACCTGTTTTCCAAAATAATTTCCAGAATTCCTGAATCACACACCACTTCATTAAGTATAAAGTAAAATATGTGCTTCATGAAAAATAGAGCTGTTCAGCCAGCAGCTTCTGTCTAGGGTGTTAATGTGCTGTACAACATCCACTGTGTGGTTTCCTAATGCTTTCAGGAATCTCACTGATCCTTTGGGGACATGCAGATCTCAGGAATGGGAAATGGAAGATACAGGCTGACATTTGCCTGTGAGGTTGTTATTGGTAATGTGCATAGGTGAATTTTAGCTGGATGGGGTTTTTGGTGTGAAGTATTTATGCAGTTGCCTTTAAGACCTCGACTGGAACAAAAGGGATTGGGCCCCTACTGAGCAGCTCTCGGGTAGTGCTCATTAGTGATCTCACTGAGGTTACTCTCCTCTTTCTTTGCCTTCCCAGGGCATAAGGTAAAATTGGACTAACTCTCTGTTCATCCTCTTCTTTTCCTTTCAGTTTTCATCCCTGAGCACATTTTGATGGTGTGCATAAACATGGCCCCACAAAAGGAATCCCCCAGGCTCAGTGTCACCATCACTGGGAGAAGGTTGATGCATGTTCCATGGGGAGCCTCTTCCACACTTCAAATCCAGGGACTTCTCCCCAGGACCTCCTGGAAATTGCACCAAACCTGCTTCCTGCAGCTCAGCATCCCACCAGGGCTGTCACACTGGCACCATCACAGAGCTCACACCAGTCAGTGCCAGGGCAACAGAAGCATTTAAGGATACCACCAGCACATTATGGATTTTAAAAGTTGCTTTTAATATCTAATATCCACATCTTAATCCCAGAAAAATAGCTGAGCTCCTAAACACTCTTGTAGGGACTGTGAGTGGGTGGAAAGGAAGAATGTTTGTGAATGGATGTGAGGAAACAGCAGGGAGATTTCACAGAAGAGGCAATTGAGAGCTAATCCCAGGCTCTGCTGTGTGCCAGTGCCTCTGAATGCTCTTATTTACTGATGAACAGCAATTGACTGATTTGTACTATTTATATGTTTTAAGCATTTTCCCAAAACTGCATACCTCACAGGAATGTGTGGGACAAATTGGCAATGGAAAGGAGCAATTCTAAAGTAGTCAACAGGCCTGACTGTCATTTTTATTCCACCTGTATATGTAAAGATTTTCAAAAGTAGTTTTAAGGAAAATGAGAATCAACACTCTTGAGCTTACATTGTCTCTTACAATTTGAGGAGCTAGCACACATCTTGCATTCCCTTCTTCACTTCATGGAATATAAAACAGAGAATATTATACTTAAAAAAATAATTCTGGTCTGGCTAACAGCAGGAAAATCCATTATTCCAGTGATGGAGAGTAACAGTACAAGACTTATTTATGCATATCAGGTACTGCAGGTTTTACCATCAATTCCTGACTTGCCAGCAGCTCTCTATGTTACTGGGACTTTCTCCACAGCCTCATATTCCAGCATTTTCCTAGACTGAAGATTCCTAATTTGAGAGACAAGGCTTGATGTTGACCAGAAAAACAATCTCTTCTCTGGCAGATCAAAGCAGAGCAGACACACACACACCCCTTGCTTCCTAGCCCAGGAGTTTCACTTTTTGGCATCACTTCAGAAGCCTTAAGATTAGAAAAGGATATAAGTCAAAAGATTTGAGGCTTTGAGAGGTTGCACTGAAATCTGGGTGTTTGTTGTTTGGGTTTTGCTGATTTTTTTAAAATGTATTTGTTTTTCTTTTTTTGAACCCTATGCAAAGCACTTAAATGAGGTGGAGTTAAGAGACAATGCCAAATTGCTGGCCCAACCCTTGTTACCTTTTTCCCCCTACAAATTATCCTCCTGTTTGGTAATCGCTCTTGTTTGAGATTTGTTTGGGTGTAGCTTTTGTTGGGGTATTTTGCACTGCTCTGAGAATAAGAGAAAGTTGAGGAAGAAGAAATTCCTGGGGGTAGAGGAATTGAGCTAAAATACTATTCTCACATTCAGAACATTCACAGATGCCTTTAATACCATGTATCCAAAAGAAAAAAATTTCTACCAGGGGCTTATCTTTGCCACCATTTCTCAACAAATCTCCAGAAGCTTTTGGTTATGCAAGAAACACAGAATATTTCCCCCACTTTTTAAAGCATCCCAGTATAATCAGAAATAAATAGATTACTGTTAGTTTCAACATAATTTCATGCTGTCCAGAAATAAGATGGGAGAAAAACCTTTTAGGTAAAAGCAGAATTTTCATTAAGAAGCAACATGTGAAACACTTTCTTTGTTAAGCATAATTAGCAGTTCAAAGACACTTGCCTTTCAAAGTGTCTGCTTTGATTCCTGTCAGATGCAGAGGCAGTGATATATGACACGACATTCATCAACTAACTCTCAACATAAAATGATGTGATGATTTTTCTCTAATTGAGGGGATGGCAAAGCAAGCTTCTTTTTTTCTTTCTTAAATAAGCTTGAGAAATAATTTAAATGGCTGTCAGATCTCCAGCAGCAGGTAGTAAAACACTGGGTGAAAGATTTTCAAATTTAGTTTTTGCCCATTCCCAATGTTTCTCTTATAGAAGTATTTTACTTTCTGACATGTCAGGTATTACTTATAGGAATTGTTTTTGCCTGTTTTTTAAGACATCTCCTGTTCAAATTTTCCTGCTGACTTCAATTTGCCATTCTGACAGCCTTCTTTGAGACTAGGTGGCTCTTCTGAAATGTATTCCAGCTGAGAGGTTTCAAAATAGTTTCATTTTATTTTTGATCTTCCTGTGACTATCAAGCCTTATGCTGGCCTTTTTTTTCTAGTTGGCTGCTCTGGTGTTTCTTTCTCTTCACTCTCTACTGACTCCCCAGCACGTTTTTATTTTACTGGTGGATATTTTGTGCACTCTTCCTCAGATGCTATTTTTCTCGGTCTCTGGATTCTACAATTCATATGATTCTGCCTTTTTTTTTTTTTTTAGTAGAATAGTAATTAAAATAGTCTAAAATAACTAATATAATAGCCAGCTAGAATGACTCAATAGCAGAAGGACTTGTGAGCATGAACTGCTCACAGCAGAAATCCAAGGTCTGTACTCCAGCTGAGAGCTCAGAAGAGAAGGGGTGACTGGTCCTACATCACCCTCATGTGGCTTTGATGACTGCAATGGGTTATTTCCATGTGCCCAAAACCTGCCCCTTCAGATTTTACACAGGCTGTGGGCAGCATTTCAGGCTGTCCAAAAAGAGAAACTGAAAAGCAGTAGTAATACTCCCTTATTTAAAATCAGGTTGTGAAAATAACTATTCGGGTTATTTTTAATTCTTTTCTCTGTGTCTGTGGTTCATGGTTTTAGACACAATCCCGGCCTCCCTTCTGGGTTTGTTGCACACACAGGACTTTCTCTCTCTTCCCTTGTTACCAGTGTGGGACTGCCTGTGTTTTTGTCCCAGTGTAGCATACAAAAAGCAAAGTTCTGCAGCAAGAAGTGTCCTGGAAGCCTTGGTGAAAGAGGAAGGTTGTATTTTGGAAAAGCAAATGTTCAAAGCTGCTGCTTTGTGTGGGGTGACTCAGCTGTCTGGGCTTGGGTTTGCCAACAAGAAGGCAGCTAAACTCAGTGTTTCCATGAGCCCAGAGAACAGTCATACTGTCAGCTCTGGTACAGACATGTGAAATCTCCCATCAGCTGCAGTGAACTCTTTGCTATGGAAAGGGATGAATAAAACCAGTTCACTGCATGAACACCCTGGCAGGGTGAAGGAACCTTGGGTCTACGTGGGAGAGGAGGGAGAAGGCAGAGGAATGACCAAAAGATAATTTTTATATCCTCAGTTCAAGGTTGTCCCTCTGTAACACCCTTGCTGAGTTAGGGTCCCCCCAGAAGTTACATTTCCTTCATGCACCAAAACACAACTCTGCTTTCTGGTACTTTACATGAGGGAAAAGTGTCTGCTCTCTGTGAGCTGGAGAGGAAAGTAATCTAAAAATCTGTTGACTTTACATTATTATAGTTGTTTTTTTGATTCTACATTACATAAAATATTTTAGGAATAGGTTCATTCTGTTTCATATATAGACTAGTCCTGTGTCTCTGACCTACAGTTGTTTGCTATCATTTTTTTCCTAGAAAACTTTTCAATAGATATAAAATTGAATTATCAGTAAACAGGAAATGACAATGTTTTCTTTTTTGGAAGTAGAGTCAGCAAACTCCATGAAAAAACAACAGGAGACCAACATACCACAGGTGTGCAGGCAAAACTAACGTAACCGAAAAGTTTGATATTAGAAATACTCATTGAACAGTACAGAAAATAAAAAAAATCTCAGTAAATTTCAAGATTCTTAAAAGATACCTTAGAAAACAGAAAGAAGGAGTGTCAAGAATATTAAGTCTTTAATTGCCTATTTTTGACTCATGTGGAGTCTTGTTTGTACAACAGAGAATCATTTTCATCCACTCAACTGCCAGGTATGACATTCTATGAGTAAAAGATCTCATGTCATCAGATCCCATACAGAGTAATTTTCCTTTAAAGACACCATTTTAAATTTATCTCAAAGTCCAGCTTAGCTCTCAGTACCACATTTATGCCAGTACCACCAAATTGTACCAGCATTACGGGATTATGAACTGAGATCACTTACCCTGTCAAGTCTGGTTTCACACTGACACTTCCAAGCAGGGCAGGTGCTATATTTTATTAGTTACAGAGATTCACTGTGCATCCAGAAGCTGCCCTCTGCACCCTGCTTTTATAGCAGGATTCAATACAGCTGAGCAAATACAACCTCTGCATTATAGATGAGGTACAGGGAGGTGATGGGAGCAGGGTAAATGCTCTCATCAGGTGGAGTTTGCACAGGGAAATAGAAACACACAGATACTCTCAGGACCAGGGAAAAGGAGGAGGGAAAATGTGTTTGAAGGCCCAGGAAAACCTGCTCAAAGGGTTTCTGTCCCAACCAACTCTATAATCCCTACCCAAGGCCTGGATGCAATTACAACTCCACTATATTTCCATGCCTGACTTAAATTCTCAACACTGCAGCCAAACAGGGGGAAAACCCCCCAAACAAATCCAAAGTACTAGTTGCTAATAACTTCTAAACAGCAAACCAAGAGCAATTCCCCAGCCCAGAGTCGTGTCTACTCACCTCCATTTGTCTCGGGGATATTTAAGGCAAAGGCTCATTTTTGTCCTGCAGATTCCGTGCTGCTGCTCTGGGTTATTTTGCCAGGTCGTAAAAAGGCTCCTGAGCAAAAGGAAGAGGAAAGCAACACGTAAAGCAAACACAGAAGCCCAAGAGGAAAGCTACACCCTACAGAGCAGCACTAATAGCAACGAGACTCGCAAGGAGAGAACACTCCCAGTTAGTAACTTTTTCCATCGATACATCTGTTACAAAACAATTTAGCTGCAAACTTCTCTTCCTCCTTACAAGCAAGGCTTTGCTATAGAGGAGACCTCAGATAAACTAAGTGATGAATGTGGGGTTTGTCAGGGGTTTTTTTGGGCTTTTGTTTTTTTTACCGAGTAAGCAAATTATTGAAATATAAACTAGAAGCTCAGCTGACTGCTTTAAAAATACACTGCTGGGCAGTAATTATGACAAGGTGCATTTGTCCATGCTTCAGGGTTTTTTTTTTAAATTCAAAAGTCTTCAACAGAAGCAGAGTAATATTTGAAATAATCACCTATGGGAGTTTCTGGCTAGCAAGTGCAGCAGAGGTGAATGTTCAGATGATTAATAACTTAATTTTTTAAGAGCTTGATGGGCAGACAAGGAAAATATGCCAAACTGTCCTTGCCTCAAGAAGGATTTTTAAGTGCCAAAACAGAACTGCAGTGAGAAGGAAAACTCATGATTTCACCTCTAAAGACTTTCAGGGTAGGGAGATGTGTGGAGGGGCAGAGGGATTTGCTGCAGCAGCAGAAGCTGCTGGGCCCAGCTGTGTTTTCACATTCTTGCCTCAGTGGATTTGAGCTTCTCCAAGAGCCAGGGCTGCTCCTCGGTGTAGGTCATAGGGTAGCTACGTGTGTGAGCCCACAGGGGCAGTGTGGAAACTTCTGTGCTGACAGTTGATGTGTGGCTTGGAAGAAATAACAAACAGTTTGGTTTGAATTAAAAAAATCCGAGAGGTACATCTTGCCAAATGTTAGTCAGAAAGGAAAGCTGATGGATGTATCGTGTATGAAAACTCCCAGGGTGCAGCAAATTCATTTGTTTTCCAAAAGCCAGTATCAGGTTCTTCCCTTGCCTCAGAACAAACCTGGAACTACTTCAGGGAGGTTGAGAGAAATTAAGATTCCATTCAGCAGGGTAAATGAAGTTTGCCTTGAGCACAGAGCCAGGAAATGCTGTATGCAGTAGCAGGTGTGAAGGAGCTGCTGCAGGAGCTTTCCTATTAAATGTAATATCAAGCCCCATCCCCATGCCCCTGTGACATCTTGCTTTGCTGTTTTCCATCTCCATGGGCTGGTGGATTTTAAAAAATTATGAGTTACACGAGGAGACACAGCTCATGTAATGAGATGATCAGGCAGATCATGGGAGAAAGGAGCCATCTGATTCCCATCTGGAATATTAAGAGATCTGGATCCACTTGGTTCCCAAATCTCCTCAGACCCAAAGGAGTGGGTCTGCCTGTGCCCTTCCTTGGTGCTCCTTGAAAACTGCAGTCAGCATCTCCTCCATGTCTTGTTTTCTGAGGTAGTTTTCCCATATAAGACTCTCTCAGCCATGAGCAAACCTGAAATCCTTCCATCCACAGTGCCAAGGTAAGGCATGGTCCTGAGACAGAGGCCTGAAAGGGACAGAAGTGTCCCCAGCCCTGGCACACAGGCTCAGGAGGGACAGAAGTGTCACCAGCCCTGGCATACAGACCTAGGAGGGACAGAAGTGTCCCCAGCCCTGGCACACAGGCTCAGGAGGGACAGAAGTGTCACCAGCCCTGGCATACAGACCTAGGAGGGACAGAAGTGTCCCCAGCCCTGGGACACAGACCCACAAAGGACAGAAGTGTCTCCAGCCCTGGGACACAGGCTCAGGAGGGACAGAAGTGTCACCAGCCCTGGCATACAGACCTAGGAGGGACAGAAGTGTCCCCAGCCCTGGCATACAGACCCAGGAGGGACAGAAGTGTCCCCAGCCCTGGCACACAGGCTCAGGAGGGACAGAAGTGTCCCCAGGCCTGGCACACAGACCCAGGAGGGACAGAAGTGTCCCCAGCCCTAGAGACAGGCTCAGGAGGGACAGAAGTGTCCCCAGCCCTAGAGACAGGCCCAGGAGGGACAGAAGTGTCCCCAGCCCTGGCACACAGGCTCTGGAATGACAGGAGTGTCCCCAGGCCTGGCTTGCTTGTCTCCCAACTGGGAGCTGCTCCCTGGGCAGGGGTACCCTCCACCTTCCCCTCCAGTGCAGTGATTGTGCAAATCCAGGAGCAGCACCTGGCCAAGGGTAGAAGGCTGAGCCCTGAAAACACTGTACAAGAGCTGAGAACTGATTTTGGAGGGACAGGACAATTGACTTAAACCACTGAAGTACCTGTGTATAAATCCAGGCTTCTAGAAGAACAGAGAACCCTGTTTCTTTAGTCTTTTTGGATTATTCCTTTAAGAATGTTCCTTTAGGTCTGGCGTGACATGGCAGCACACTTTCCCCTCCTTTGTAATTTTCTCTCAGAGAGAGCATCTGGTCTTGCTGCCTTTCTAGCTGGTTAAAAGCTTGACATGTCAACTCTGAATAATTGAGCCAGGTTAATGATAGAACATAATTTACAAGCCTCCCAGCATATAAATTGGTTGGTACAGCTGTTTGGAATAATTGCCAGCAATGGATTTGTGCTTTCTCACTATTCACAGAGCTGGTCACCTTATGAAGGAAAATCAAAGGAGTACTTCCAGCACAATTATATTTAAGCTACTGGCTTTCAAAGGGCCTTTGAAGCAAAATATTTTCTTCATCATTATTAAAGCAGCACTGAGAGAAGCATGGGTAAATTCTTAGGTACCAAACCTGGCTCTGTGTGCAACAAGGACTAAGTTTATAGTCAATCCAGGGGCTGGTTACTACCTAAAATACTGAAATCGTCCTGCTGTCCCCTCTCTGTATAATTTTATATGTAAATTTTATTAATATTTGAACGGAACATATATTTAACTTTTGTAATGAATTAAAATTAATTGTACAATTACATTTCAGTATGTACACCTCCCTTGCATCACTGTATTGCCTCTGGGGATTGCCTTTGACTTTTGATGTTTTGAGTATGACCATTTGCTTTTCTTCCCCTCTCTGTTCTCAGGATATTTTATTCCTTATTTCAAAGACAGACCCCAAACACCCTCCACTCCACTTTTTTTTTTTGAGAAAATCCCGTTCACATGATAGTTTTGTGATGCTTGATTATCTGTGCTTTCAGAGAAGCATAGAAGTTGTGTTTCAGTACTTACAGAAATTCCCTCTTACATTTTATTCATGGTTCAAAGTAACTGGATATTCTTATTGATAGAAACAGCTGAATGTTTCTGAGTCCTGCTAATTTGACCTCATAGTAATTCATAGCAGATGCATCACAAATTAATTATGTGTTCTGGGAAAAAAAGATTCCCTATCATCCCTTCCTCTGGTTGCTGCCATTTAATTTCACTGGTGCATCTCTTGTTGATGTTGTGCGAGACCAGTAAATCTTTACAGTCTCTTTTCTGTCCATTGTTCATAAACATCTGTTGGTGTCAGTTTTAATTTACTTTCCCCTTCCACTAAATTTTACTTGATCTGTATCCTCACTAATGACTTCTGCATGTTAATAAGTGATCTTGCTCTTCTCCGTTTCTATTTTGTGGTTTGTCGGCAGGGGATTCTAGCAGAGACAGCAGTATTAAAAGCATGGGTGTGGGAAGTGGAAAGGGCTGATGTTATTCCCTAATTCCAGGTGGGAATGCTGCAGAATAGGGGTGTATCCCCTTGCAAGCCCCTTTGGTGTCAAGTCCTCCTGGCAATAAATCCAAATGCTGAAAAAGTGGGAGGGAAGAGCCATGAAAACACTGAACACCTTGGAAAGTCTTACCTGCAGGGATAACTTCCAGGGTAGCCCCATCTGTTCAGTTCTAAGAATTTAAGGGATGCTTGATTAGTCTTAAACACACTATAGAAAAAATACAAACGTAATAATAAGGAAACCTTCAATGTGCTAAAATGAATGTAAATACATAGTTGATGATAGTCAAACAGAGATTTGCAAGAACCTGCAAAATCGTAACAGGAGAATCTGCTATCAGAACAATTCTCTGGAGGCTTTCTAGGCCATCCATCCTTGGGAGTTTAAATGTGACCTAGCTGAAAATCCTATAATGAAATGGGCTTGAGAACATGATGTGTCATCAAAACCACCAATTAAAACAAAAATCATGGATCTGGGCTCTAGTGGCTAGGCTACCTTTGCATAACCTTGAAAGGGACCATAAATAAATATATAAATTACATATAAACATTACATATGGACATTATATTTTATAAATAACACGTTTCTTCTACATTTCCTGAGCATTTCTGATAAAAAGCAGGACCCAGAACCAGGACTTTAAAAATACAGATTGTTTCATGTAAGATCAGCAAAAGCAGCCAAGAAAACACTTCCAGGGATTAGGTGCATAAAAGGAATTATGTGTTTCATGGAAATATTTAGAACAGCTGAGATTAAAGAAGTAACCCTGACCCAGAGGCTATTCTAAGATATTGGATGATTCCTCATGAAGCCAAATTTCCTGAGAGGTTTGAGCAATGTTTAGTGGGCATAAGATGTAGCCTCACCTCCTCTGGATAAAAAACACTCTTACACTCACACACTGTTGGGTTACATTGGGAAGGGGAAGGCACATTTCCAAACCCACTCAGTACTTCACTAAAATTCCCTTTGGTGATACAAATTCACCCTGGAATTTTATACCCAAAAGCAGATAACTTAACTAGGATTCTTGCTTGTCTTGATCCTTGTCTGTCTGTCTATCTGTCTATCTATCTATCTATCTATCTATCTATCTATCTATCTATCTATCTATCTATCTATCTATCTATCCATCATATCCAGCTTAGCCTGAGGCAAAATCTGCCAGCTTTTCCCATGGGCAATACCTGGGATGTGCCTCTCAGCACAGCCTGGCCAGGACTACTCTCTCCTTGGGAAATCCTGGGAATATCTGTTGTGCTTTCATTGTTTGTGGCATTTAGATTTTATTTGGGGACAGAGGAAGGAAACACTGTGAGTGTAAGAGTGGGAGGGAAGCAGTACTGGCTAGTGTCTGTTTTCCCAAATTTTAGCAATGTGAGCTCTGGTAGTGAGTTTGTGTGTGCTGCTCAGGTAAAAACCCAAACCCAGTGTCCTGGTGGATTAGACTCACCTCTTTTATGCAAAACCACCTTGCAGGAGGCCTACCCAGGTAAATTTTGCACCTTGTTTTGCAAACTTTTATCAGCACTGCTGTACAAGGTCTCTCCTTGCAATTTCCACCCTACAAGGGCTGCATTTTAATAGGGAGGAAACTGAATCCTGTAACTCAAGCTGTCTGTGATGTGAATGAGTAAACCATGGGAAAACATGAGAGGAAACATCAGCTACAATATGAGAACAAACAAACAAACTTGATATTTACCTTCCTAGAGAGAAACAGGACAGAATTTAAGATTATTTTCTTGCTATTAGCATACAAAAACCTGAGCAGACCTAACAAAATCCCTTTGAGATAACTGTGTGTTATTGCCCAATTCTTTTAGGTTTTTAGCATAGATGCAATTTGGTATGTGATTCCTGCCAGTGTAAGAGTTTGGAAAGGAAACAAAAGACCTATTAATGCCTTGAAAAATCCATGTGTTTCCCTCCTTGGGCCTCTATGCTCAGCGTGACCTCCGTGGCTGTCCTTTATTCACATGGAAATGTTCTTGTCCTTAGCCCCTTGCCAGGAGTTAATTTTTTTGCAGGGCTCTGCTGTCAGCCTTTGGCATTCCTACCAAGGCACTTCCATTGCATGTGCCTTCTCTTGGCTCCCTCTCTTGGGAACTGAGACCTGTAGCACACCAAGGGCTGGTCAGATCCTCTGCAGTGGATTATTCTTTGTATTCTCTTCCTGGCTTTTTTCCCTGTGCTGTCTCCTATCTTCTTATTATCCTAAAGCTGATTTTTTCTGACCTCATCTTAAATCTGATACTGCCTTTGTGCTTTTCTCCCTTGCAGTATTGCTGTTCTAAATGTTTAAAGCTTTTTGCTTCTGCTTTCAACTTCACTTTGCTGTCCCAGTGCATCTTCCATCTCTGATATTTAGATTTGGGTATAATTTCCTGTGAACCTGCTGCCTCTAAGCCTTGTTCCGCTGTTTTTTCCTGTTTGCTCCAAGGAGGTGCTTTCCCTGTAAAACCTCCATCTGTGGACTGAAATATCTGAGCAGTGCACATGTAAGAGGTGGGCATGGAGTTAATGGGAGTGGGACAGGTTAATCCAGTTCTGCCCCAGGTTTCTGCAGCCTTGGCCACTGGGGAATGGCAGCCCCAAACTGCCATCATGGTTTATGTTGGATAACTTCCCAATTGTCCTTTTGTGGGGCTGAAAATGGCACTGAGAGGTTCCATGTGGCTCATGCAAATGCCACAAACATTTTAATACAACCAAAGCATCAAGAAGACATAGCTACCATATGGTATGTCCAAGGCATGGGCACTCATCCAAACACTCATTCTCTCACTGCACTTTTCTCTTTGGGGTGACAATTAACATCAAGAGGACACCTGGGCCTGCAATGTTCTTCTAAAAAGGTTATTTCAACAACAGATATTTTCTAATTATTATACGCAGTACAATATCTGCTTCCAGAGTCATTGCTTTAGTAGAGAGCTGTTTTATAGTATTATTATTCATTGATAATGGTCATATTCCTGCCATTTATTGCCAAATAAATATAACAATAAATGAGCAATATTGCCTCAAATGTGCCTGTCTGAGCACCTACAGTCACTGAAGGTTATCAGTGCAGATAGACTGAAACAACCAAGCATCTGCAGCCTCCTCTGTGCCTTTTTCTTCTTTCAGGGGTGTGTATGACCCATTCCTGTAGTAAATTGGGATTCTCTTATGCTGATGTCAATTTGTTAATATTTTCATGGGAAATGCCCCAGGAAAAAAAACTTGGTTCACCTACTTTTTAATATATATTTACTTGTAATGTGTACCTCTGGTATTTTTGTTATAGGATAAAATCACATAAACCACTGCTTAGGCTGGGATTCCTCCAAGGGGGCAGTTTCACACTGTGGTCACTGGAGGCCAGGCTCAGCTGCTTGCTGCTGCTTGCCAGGTAGCCAAACCCTTTGGGATCTCCGGCTGGGTCTGCTGGACATGTCTCACACCTTTGCTGTGTTATGAGTTCCAAAACAATGATTTCCATACCCCTGGGGCTGTCCCTCTCCCTTAGGTGCTGTAAATACATTTTCTTCAAGTCATGGTGCTGTCTGCAGGAGCTGCAGGAACGTTCTGTAAATTGTTGTCTGTAAATTGCTGTCCTGGCACTTAGGAGATGTATAAAATACATCCTTTGTTTGTGTGTCAGAGCAGCCTTGAACATGGTTATGGGCTATTATAATTTCCAATCTGCTGAACTCCCATTGCACTGTAAAACACCTTGCCAGGAAGGAAGCAGTTCCTGGGTTTGTCTACTTTGAGGAGCCATTAGGATGAAATGCTGCATGAACCCATGTGACGTGATGCATAAATTGCAAACCAAGAGTATTCCCCAATACCCAGTGATGCCTCAGCCAGATGAACACCTCAGGAGATTGATGTGGTCTTTCTGTTCTTATTGGCACACGAAGAGCTGTTACTGCCAGGCAAGAGAGGTTGCAGGACATGGAGATGAAGCCTGGGAAAATTTAATTTTTTTAAATGTCTTTGGTCAGTAATCAGATGAGCAAATTTTATATCTGCAGAACATTCCTCCTAACCTCGGAGCATTTCTGACTGTTTTCTGTCTCTCATCCTCTCCACTGGAGGCAGGAGGAGTTTGTGCATTAATTATCAAGGCAGGAAAAGGATGCACACCTGTCATGAATATATATTTTTCTCACTCAGATGCCCCAGCCTGGAATGAGGAATCAGAGAACCACACTCACTTGAGCTCTTCTTCCTTGCGCAGGTTTCTGCAGAAGGAAGAGAAGGCAGGAAAAGGAAAACTGCTCCCTCCCAGTGTTGTGCAACCCTGATTCAAGCCTCTGGTGGCTGTAGGGAAGTGCTGGGAGCTCTGCTTGGCCCCATTAACCTTGGCTGTCAGGTGAGCCTGAGGGAAAAGAGACTCTCTGACTGATTGCTTTGACCCCCTAACATGCCAGCCTAGTTCTAGTTTAATTCCAGTGAATTCAATACGGTTACACCAGAGATCAATTTGTTCTGAAGCATTTTTGGTGTGTTCATACATAGAAGTGTCAGATATTATTAGCAACAGAAGTTTATCTTGTGAGATAGTATCAGGAACCTGATAGAAGTGTGATGTTGTTTCACACTGGCAGCAGTGTAGGAAATGCTGTTTGACTCTCTTCACAGCATGGATTAGCAAAATTAGACTTGTCTCCTTTGCACTAACAAGCTCCAGAACAGAATGTGAGCCCTTCAATGAAGGGAACTCCTTTCAGACACACACACAAAAAGCTGTGGGAAGAAAATCATCAAGGCTTCCAGGAGGAGAGATTATTACAGAGTTCATATCTGTAGGGCATCCACTCTGCAGGGTTTTTGTGCACAGTGACATGACTTCATGTTTTTATTTACATTTTCTGAAGAGTTCACAGGATGTTGCCATAGGGAATGCTACAGTTGTCTGGGATACCCTTTTATATTTCCATCACAAACCATTCTGCCTGTGTACTGACTTGATGCTGTTTGACAATCAGTAAATATGGTGGTGCTGTTAACAGTTTGAGTCAGGTTTTAATATAGTTGGGATAATGTTGTGTCTTCACTTTATTTTACCTTCTGTTTATTTTTCATTTCTTTGAATTTTGCATGAGTAATGCCTTTGGAACCCAGACAAATCTGGAAGCTGGCAAATCCTGTTCTCTGAGCCTGTACAGAGCACTGCTTGCCCTAGGCAAGATTTGCAGAAAAGATCATTTCCATATAAGCACCCAAGTAAGTGGCCAAATTCTAACTCAGCCTCCAGGGTTGGTGTGAGCCTGGGTCCAGATGTCCCCTGGTCAGGTGTTGAGCATTGCTGGTAACAGCCAGGGATAGTGAACACTTGAAATTTTCCCTGGAACCTTTTGAAAATCTGCCCTGAGCTGATATAGTGAAAGAGACTTTATTAATTTTCATCTGGTGGGCCTTGAAGCTGGCCCAAACTAGTTTCACTTACAAATAAAGTTCAGCTTCTAGTAGAAGTTAGGTGAGGACAAAAAGCTTGAGTTTCAAACCCGTTTCAAAGCATGTCTCTGTGGAAGTTCAGTTCACAGGCTCTCTGTTCACACAGTGAGGAGTAAACAGGGATGTTTCAAAGTATTCCTGGAAATTTCTTCCCATGGCTGTCACTGTGAGCACACACTATCCTCTGTGTGGTTTTAAAGAGGATTACTCTTGGATTCAGAGCTCACACCTCTGGCAGCAAGGCCTCAGGGTACAATGAGAAAATTGCCATTTTTAACCCAACAGATTCTTTTGAGCTGAAAAGAAGTGGCCCTTCCATGATGTTTTATGTTTTCTCTTCTTCACTGCTTCCTTTCTTTGCCTCCCCTTTCTTCCCCTGAACTTTCCAAGGTTCTTGGCTCCCAAAAGTTGGAAAGGAGCCTGACACTACAAAGCTTTAGAACTTCATAAAACCTTCAGAGAACTCTTTGAATGCCACAAAAGCATTGCTCATGTCCAAATGACATTAGTGCAGGCCTCAATGACTGTGCATCTTGACCACACTCATGATCATTATTGATTCATCTCAGATGTTCACACCAGGCTTCTCCTGCTCACATACATGTTTAACAAATTGCTGCCTTTCTGTGGAATTGAATTATTTGACATTTGTTCCCAGAAAAGGTATTAACTGCCTGTCATGTATTATCTGTTATTTCATTAATTATTTATCACTTGTAATCCTTATTTAGGAAGTTTAGCTGTTCATCCAAGAATGGTATCATGCAACTTGTGCCATAACTGTGCAATCACATAAAGTAATGAAAAGCTGTCACTATTCCTGGAGCTGGTGCTGCTGCCTGCCCATTCTTGTCCCTCATCCTCCACAGCCCCTTCTTGCTTTTTCAGCGAAGGAGGCCAAGAAAGGGATCTAGGTTAAAGCTGACACTACAAAGGGAAATCTTGGCCAGACAGATGCTTGTTTTGGTACAGAAAGGAGCTGGCAGCACAGGGAGTTTTTGGAAGAGAATTTGACTTTTTCTTCTGGCAGCCTTTGCAAACTGATTTCATTTGATTGAGAAGTGACATTGTAAAATGGCTGTTACCCATTCCTGAAGAGGAACTGCTGTGTAGCCAAAACAACAAGTTTGTGACTGCCCCGGATGTCAAACATGTTTTAACCTCTCTGAGATTTGGATGCTTTGCCCTGCAGGGGTAAAAGGATCTCTGAGTGCTCTTGGCAGCTCTGTGGCACCAGCAGTCCCCACCATGGCATCATAATTTGTGTATTTTCAGGGGGGATGGAGAGTGAGGTATCATATAAATACACTGGCCATTGGTTCTCTGTCCCCAGTAGAAATGTTGGCCTAATTTTATCAACAGGGAAAAAAAAATCAGTCAAATTGTCCAGTACAAGTTGGGATATTCCTGTTCACAAAATGGCTTTGTCTTGCCCCACTCCTGTGTCCCCAGGGCTGTCACTTGATACATTTTCTTGTACATTCATAACCTGATCTAATCACACAGGTTGGCAGCCAAGGTGTGCCACTCCAGGGAGAAGAACACCACTGCTTTTTAGCATGCAAGTTATTCAATAAGGAGCAGCACAGCAGAGCACAGATACAAACCCAGCACACTCTGAGGGTCTTACAAACTAATACACAACACAGCATCCAATGCATCATCATCTACATTTATATTTCCTACCTATATTTATAAAAACTTTCTGGCAGTTTCCCCCACTCCGGCCCACAGGACTCCAGTCACTGCCCTCTGCTCCCCACTCAAGAGCAAAGCACTTAAAAAATGAGAGAGTCAATAATGAATAACAGCAACAGGGTTAATTCTTCTCATTTCTGGGTCAGCAGTAGACTGAAACACATTTAGAGATGCAAAATAAAAAAAGATAAAAACAGCATGGGGGTTAGAGGGAAAACCAAGAAAGCCCAGCATAGTGCCAATTACTGAACAGCCTTTAGGCTTCCTCTTGGCTGCTGATCAGCCAAGGTGCTCTTGAAACAGGGAACTGCATCTCACATGGCAGCAGGAATGAAGATCCACCCTTGACCTGTGTATTTGCTCCATGTAGAGTGTTTCCTCCAGCTGCTGATGAAACTGCTGGAAGATCTGGGCTCCCCCTCTTGTCCTCTCACTCTCCCTTTTGCTTTTCTCATTGTCTTCTGGATTGCTGACTGTTTGTTACTTATCTACTTGTCCCCCTCCAGTGCTGCTCTGGAGGATGCACACAATGGGTGGGATCTTATATTTCTCTTAACTCTGGGATTAAAAACAAAGCAGCACATTTTGACAATGCACATTGGTTTTTGACCTTGAGTGGTTTGCCAGTGAGTTTGGTTTTCTGCCTCCTCCTCCTGTAACCTTAAGTCCCTTGAGCACCTCTCTCCAAGGTATTCTCCTATTTTGTGTTCCCAGAACTGTTTATCAAGCAGGCAAAGGGAAGCATCAGTTCACTAGAAAGGGAATTATCCATTTAAACATCACTAGTCTGACACATGTTGATTTATATTTTAGGAGGTAGCATGTAAAACATAAATAAAAGGCTTTGGTGGCTCTCTCCTAGTTCAGGTTGCAGCTGCTCCATCACTGATACCCCATCACAGCAATGCTCAGCAGCCTGTGCAAGCCATGTCCCCACACTGAGCACGATCTAAACTTTCTCTGGAGGTGTAATTTGCACCACATCCTTGTGTGTGTGTGTGTGTGTCCCAGAGTGGTGCAGGGACACACCTCCAGCCCCCAAAGCTGCTTTGTCTTCTTTGATCCCAGGTGCTGAGGGTGACTGCTGCTCCCCACCTGCCATAATCAGCCAAATGTCCATGAGTGTGTGCTAAGGCTTGGGACTGGGAAATGTCAGCCCCAGAGTACAGAGACACCCTGGGACTGCTGGAGGCTCTCACAGTGCTGGGAGCTAGACCAAAAATGGGCTCAGAGCAGAGCTCTGTGTATTGCTTCAGATATGGGTCCCGTTCAGAAAACAACGTGTTAGTCAGTGGGACTATCCCTGAGGGATCTGATTCCCCTTATTGCCTTCTTCTTCTGCCCCTGGGGACTGCTGAGGTGCCAGCTGTGCTGCAGAGGGGTGAATACCTGCGCTTGCCTTTGTTCTGACTGCAGCCTGTGCCCTGGGGTGCATTTCTGTGCTGTGTTTGCCTGTTCCCACAGAGCAGAATGGTCTCAGCATGAGCCACTGAGCCCCTTCTGCTGGAGGCTGCCAGGTGCTTCATCCACTACTTGCCATAGTCTGGAAAAAAACCAAAAATTAACCTTTTTGCAGAAACCTGTTTTACCCTCTATTGCCTAGCTCTGCTCCCTGTGCTTTAACACCAAGGAGTGCCAAAGCACAGGGAGCAGAGCTAGGCAATAAAGGGTGACCCTGCCATTTCACCTGCTGCTCATGCACAGCTCCTGGCTGCTTGAAATACTTCAATGCTGACCTGTATTTACAGACAATTGAGCTTTTCATGGTTTTGTGAGAAAGTACACACTGCTTTTGATCCTGAAGGGAATTAATGCAGAAAATCAGCACAAGTTGTGTACCTTTTAAAATCTTAAGCACGAGGCTTTCGTTTCATTTAATGTCTCATTGGAAGTTGCTATTTTTAAAAATCATAAAGAAAGCTTTTTGTAGTGCCACATACGTCTTGGGAGGGTTTTTAAAGTATCAAGGTAATTCTTAGAGAATCTTTTTTTTAATAGAAAAACTTCTACTAGTGCTGTTTTTAAATTTACTCAGAGCTTTGCTGCAGTAGTGCAGAAGATCAAAGGAAGTGGCTTTCTGCCTTCCAGTCAGCTGAAGTTCAGAGGTCTTACCTGCGACTATACATGTTTATAACAGATTGGTCTGACTTCACCTGAGGGAGCAAGAGAGCAGAAATAACTGACTTACACTGGAAGGAAAAGAAAAAAAAAATTGTTGCTGGATATGAGAAACTACTGTAAAGTGTTGAAGGCGATCACTGTGGAAATCCATCTCACCAAAATATCTCTAATTGATTGTGAGGCAGCTTCAAAGTCCAGAGAATTTTGTACTCAGATATAAAATGAAATTTTTAGGAACTTGGCTGACAGTAACTCAGCCAGCTAATCCTGTGGGCAGCTCTTGAAACTGGCAGCGGTTGTCCACATTGCTCTGTGGGCTGCCCAGAGCCTGAATGGGAGCCATGTGTCTCTTAATGGATTCTCTCAACCTTAGTAATGTGCTCTAAGGCATTTCTATTTCTTGACTATCCCTAAGAGACAGTCCAGTCAATATGGTGTAAACCAGCTGTTTTCTGCTCACATTTCAATACTTTACCAGTAAGAATCCATAGGGGTTTCCTGCAGAAATCCAGGTGAAGACAAGTAAAGCCTACTTTCAAGCTGAGTCTGTTTGGAATATGCTTTTGAAGCCTTGAAAAGTTTTCCTGAAGAGAGCTCACTCATACTTGAAAAATATTGCAATCAATATTTCAGTTGAGTGCTTAGAAAAAGGAAAAGAGAAGGCAAAGGAAATTGATATCATTAGAGAAAACTGTGAACATATTTTTTACTGCTTTCCCTAGAGGAGATATAGCTCAGATCTTAAAATACCATTGTTTGAAAAGTGAAAATGAGAGTAAAGAGCTGAAGCTGTGTGAACCATTGCCAGTCTACATGAGCCTGAAGTTTTCTAATCCTCAGGATGTGAATCAAAGTGTAAAATGCTGCATGGGGAGCTGTGAGACTCCTGGTCCTGCTCATGAAGGATAAGGCACGGCCAGACCCTTAATCCATTTTGCCAGCTGAACCAGACCTGCTGCAGCCTCTGTGCTGTCCCGGGACCTGTTCTGAGGGCAGACACCTTCTGAGAGACCTCATCTTGCTCCCTTCTTCTTCTTCTCTCCTCTGCCCAGCCGGTTTGTCAGGTGTGCAGCGCTTCTTACTCTAGAGGTCAGTATAGTGTTAGGAATGGAAATGATGCATAGCCAATTCCTTCTCCCCGATGAGATGTTCCGGGGTGAACTCTGAATCATGCTCCTTCCCAAACAAGATGGGAGAGAGATTTCATACTGGGGAAATGTCTTTGTGAGAGCACGAGAGGCGATATGGGAAGCTCAGAGGGCGTTTAAGAAAACAATCATTGAGGCTCTTTGTTGAATGGGAGTTATGCATGCACTAGTAGCAATTTTCTGAAGCCATAGACAATAACATAATGCGAGTAGGTGATGGCAGAAATTACATAGGCTGGAACTTAGGGAGCTGACAGCAGCCTATGCATCACTTAAGGCCTATTTCTGAGGGCTTAATTGTGGCTTAAATAGCCTTGTGCTCATCTTCTGTGGAGAAGCAAATTCTGTCTAGGATGAGCACCACGAACACAGAAAGGGGAATTTGATCATCTGTGAAAATCCTGTGCCAGGGAAGGGGTGTCTGGACTGAGGACAGATGTGGGCAATGCAGATTTATGCTGTAGCTTGCACATTATCAAGGTCTAATGCTGTGTTTTGCCATAGGATGTGCTGATGTTAGTCCAAAGGGAAGCCATGAGAATATCAATCCTTAAACAAACAGGAAAACTTAGCAATGAGCAGAGCCCAGGAGTTGTGGTGATTTACTCCATTTGTGTAGGAGCTGTGTGGCTGATAACCCCAAAAGCAATCCCACCTACCAGTGCTTCAGAGGCATTCACTTTATTTTTGGGTGGGCTTTCTGCAAATAGTCAGACTTGGTGTAAGGAATGCTTGCAAAAATCGTTCTTTTTAGCTCTGTTGTGTGACTTCAGGAGCAATCAGACTGGACTGTCACATCTGCCTTTGGTACAAAATGGTTTCATGCTGGTTCAGTAAAAAAAGAGAAGAGGCTCTGAGAGAGATCAACCTTCCAAGCCAGTTTGCATATTGAACAGTGAGTTTTTCAGTCAGTTCTCAGGATGTGTTTTAAAAATTATGATGGGCAGAATTAAAGCTGATCCCATCAAATTCTTTGTTATCTTTACATACTTGGATTTCTTGTAATGTTTAACATTTTTCTTTGCATTTTCTGGATATAGAATTCTTAGTTCTGAGATAGTAAATATTCCCCTATAATGTATTTTGTCATATATTCTTGATAAGCATTTTCAACTTGAAGTCCTAATAATTGTTATTTTTGTCTAAACGGAAAAGGTAAATTGAAGAAGTCTCCTGAAAGCCGCTTTGAAAGCAGAACTATAGATGAAATATTAGGATTATAATAATAGCGCTTTTCAAAACACAAAGCTTGATGGATTTAACTGTTCCCTTTTTAATTAAGAAGAAACCTGCAAATCACTGCTGTTGTCTGGGAAGAGATCTGTTTTTCAGATGTCTGCTAAATTGTTTTCATGAATTCTATTCTGATTCTGGGTTTGTTCACAAATTGCCTACTCTTATTATTCACAATGTGTGATTGGGCATGTGGTATATTTTCTGCTCTCTGGTTTAATGACTGAAACATTTTGACAGGGAGTAGCAAATGTTGAATGACAACGAGAAAGCAACATGCAACTTGGGGCATTTGCAAACATTTTCAAGACTATTAACAGTCAGAAGAACCGTGCTGAAGCCTGGGTAGGCTGACCTCCATGAATGATAATGATTCACATCTCGGCCATTTAGTTACAGATGTATTTCAGTCAGTTTGTCATTTGTCCAGATCCATTAGGTCTGCTAGCAAAATCATTGTCTATGAATGATATGTCTTTCAGTCCACCCTGCTTTGATTTACTTGTAAATACAGCCTAATTCTGAAACTTGGCCACAGGGGAGCAAGTTTTCTATTTCCATATCAGGGAAGTGAACCAAAATTATGTATTTTTGTCCTTTAGGACTGCCACAGAGGCGAGTACTGTATTCTTGTTCAAAGAGTTATAAATGTGGTGCCAAAATCAGTGTGCCTGCACATTAGCATTAGAAACCCTGCATTTCTGAGGTAGAGAGCTAAGCTAAGGTCATTTAAAAATACCTTGACACTTTTATTCACAAATAAGGAATAGCTTATTTTATTTGATAAACCTCATTCTCTGTCACTGTGCAAAACCTATCAAGTTTCTTCACTTCTTCAGCTTGGCGATTGAAAAACAGCCCTATTCCAGTTCAGAAGGTTTGGAGATGGTGGATGTGTGATTCTCACACAGAATATGTGCAACTTTTTTTTTTTTTTTTGTTTTTTGTTTTTTTTTTGCTGCAGCCTGGGGTTCTTGAGCTGGATGAATGATTAACATTTCGTAACACTGCAGGCAAAATTCCTTCCCTTGATCCACGCTGTAGATTTCATTTGCATTGTCTGCACACATGGTACTTTCATTTACATCAATGGGAATTCCACATGCTGAATAAGGAAGAAATATTTGCATTCTGGATAAGTGCTTTATTTTGGGCACTTATTAATACTTAACTCACTCAGGCAGAGTTCCCACTGACTTTGATCTTGTTGGCCAGCTGCCCACTGGGTTTGAAGCCCTGGTTTGCAGAGTTGCTAAATGGCATTTTAATGGCAGGGGTCAGCAGTGATTGCCATAAAATTTTTCTTGCTTTCCCCATCACAAAGTTATCATCTGGAGTAAGTCATTGCAGTTCTTTTTGGAAGATTAATGGCTCTCCACTGGTAACAGAAAGCAGCACACCCACTGATGAGTTTATCATTTGAACTTTGAATCCAGTCAGGAAGTTGAGATGTAAGCTCTTCCATGGAGGTGATTTGTGGTATATTTCCAGTTTTCAGGGTCAGGTTATTAACCAGAGTAACAGTGATATAAGCACATGTCGTGGAGAGCATGAATCAGAGGAAGTGTCTGACAAAGACTTCACTGTGCAGGCAGCTTTCCTGGGATGCTGTGAGAGTCTGATGTGTGTCATGGAGCTCCAGGTGTCAGGCTTGAAAATACCACAGGTATTAAAAACCTGCATGTGAGGATATAAAACTTTCCTTGGCAGTGTTCTTGGTACTCAAAAGATTTTATGCTGTGGCCTGTCTATGGAAGCATTTAATTTTCCTCTAGGATGCACAGTTCCTAGGTTTTTTTGCTTTTCCCTATCACTTAGAGGGAGAAAAGTAGTGACAAGAAACCAAGCCAAGCACCTGTATTGGGTAATTTGCAACTTTTTACATGGGTGGAGTGTTCCTCACTTTGTATTTAGTAGCAATGCTCTGGATTGCTATCAAAATTAAGATATCAAAAGAGCATAATTGTCTGCTAATTTCTAATGCTTGTCCTGTCCTTCTGAGAGTACTGAAACATAAAATATTCTGGGAGAAAACCTGTGCTGTAAAATATAAATATTATTTGAGCTATGCCAACACTGGAAATCATTACCCATAGCAAATTCTGATGTTCTGCCATGTTTCTGTCTTGAACTGAAATAAATACTGAAGAAATTTATGAACAGGGAGTTCTGAAGAGTGCTGTAGTATAGAAATACTCAACCTTTTGTTTAGATCCAGTGCAATGTTATGGGAAAATATTATGGAAAATGTAGTTCAGGTGTCTTTTGCCTCTATCCAAGTGCAAGATTAGATGTTTTTGCAATGTGGTCTAATGCATGCTCCACTCCCTCTAACAGCTTCTACAAAATACTAAACAGGGAGAAGATACCAGCAAGTACTTCCCAAGGCAAATTCTGATTTTCTTGGGTTTTTTTGGTTGGCTTAATTGACTTTTCTTTCTTGTTGCAAACTTTGAGGAAAAAACTCTCAGTCATATCTAATAATAATAATAATAATAATAATAATAATAATAATAATAATAATAATAATAATATGGAATTCAGCTTCTTTTTTAATAGTTGCACTCAGAGTTATGGTGTGGCAAGTTCTCCTTCTACCTGTGTTGTAACAATCTGTTCAAATGCACTGTGATAGTGGGAAAGTCTGTCCTTCAGCTGTATTTGAAATAGTGCTGAACACTCTTTCTGTAGAGCCTCTTTTTCAGAGACTGAGATTTATTTGAGGGCAATTCACATGCAGTGAAATCACCCCAGTTTTGTGGGCTAGGTGAATAGCCTGTGAGACACAAGTAGCACTTGTGCTGGGCTTGAGAGGAGGGACATTTGTCATCTGCTCTGGTGGCTTAAGCCATGCCTGGGGTCAGGAGGTGAAGCCTTTGACTGGGAAGGACCTGCCTGACTCCTCTTCTGTGTGGTAACTTCTGCTTTCTGCCTTGTAACAGAATGTAGTTCCCACTGAGGAGCTATTTTCATATGTGTAGGTATTCATTAATATTAGTACTCTAAATAAAAAATGCATCCCAAAAAAACCCCCCAAACCAAACAATCAAAAACTGCACATTGCATGCACTTAATTCTGTGCATTGTAAAAGCGAGAGAGAGGCAGAAGCACCGGGGGAAGAAACCCTTTCTCAGGAGTGTCCCTGCTCCTCTGAAGGCTTTTCTTTAGCCACTAGGTGATGCAGCAGCTTCTCTTCGTGTCCTGGGAAGTGGGAGAAGCTTGGAGAGCCTGGCATATGAATTAGGAATGAGTAATTGGAGAAGAGCTCCACTCCTCTAGAAGCGATGCAGACTAGATAATAGCCCTTGGAAAACTAACGAGATGATAGGATTTCCAACTTTACATTTTCTAATTGCTTTAAATGAAACCCCATTAAAAACAGCTGGTCTGATTCTCAACTGATATAAATTGTCATACATTTTTAGATTTAAATAGCACTCGGCTGGTCTACCCCAGATGTAAACTCTGGCCTAGATGATTGCTATCAGCTTGGAATGGAAACTTCAGCACTACTTTTGCAGGCAAATTTATTTTAATGTATTATCAGGAAAACCCAGCATATTTCCAGGTATTGTGTATCTGAAAAAATAATCACCAAGATGACTAAGAAGACAGTTAAAGTAGTGCACGTATCCACATCATCTCTGCTCAGGCAGAGAGATGAAATTTGACTCCCAGCCACATGCTGGTAACAGGTAATCTAGGGCTGGCTGCTCTGAGCCAAGGACATCTTCAGCTGCTTCAGTCCAAGGAAAGAAAAAGGCAGTTTGTATTTTTCATCATCTGCTGAGACCCACACAGAACTGGAAATATGTGGAGTAAGATGATGGAAAATAGCTTTTGAGCAAAAGTAGAATGAATCATATTCAAAAAGATTTAACCCATGAGATGTTGCAATTCTTATTTGAAAAAAAATTACCAGATGATTTGTTGCTCATTCTGGGCCAGATTCTCATCTACCTTAAATTCAGGAAAAACTCCTAAATCTGGCTCCTAATGTTTCCTTTTCACTGGAGCTTGGATGGCTTTGAACAGTCCATTGCTATAGCCCCTTCCAGAACATTGTTTTATAGATCTTTGACCTGTGTTGAAAGAATTGTCTTACTCCTGGATCTAAGGCCTGAGGGAATTGGGTCACAGTATCTGAAATCTGCACTGATGCACAATTATAGGGGTGGGGAAGTTTAATTGTTTCTTGTTTTTACTTTTCTATGTTGTGTTTGTTTTCTAAAGAAGGAGTAAGAAAACCAATTAGAGCAGGATTAAAGAGGGAGGGAAAAATATTTTCCAGTAATCATGAGCTAACCACTGATCTATAGCAGATAAGACTTTTATAGGCAATAGGTCTATTTCTGATCTAACTTAAACTAATTTCAGAGCAGTCAATGCCAATATACATTGCTTGAAAAGAAAGACTTCAAATGAACTCAGGGAATTAAATAGCACTGAAGTTCTTAAATATTTGAAGCTGTGAGAGTTATTTTGGGGAATAAATTTGTCTGAAAGAATTGGATTCCAGATTACTTTCCAAATTAACGACAGCTTTCCTTCATGTTTGTTGTTTTACAGAATTAGACAATCAAGCAATATAGATATATAAAAGGGAAACTCAAAGTCCCATACTATCGATATCAATATAAATATATTTAGCAATAAAGGATTGTCGTGTTAATCTGTATATTGATCAGCTAAAGTTATTAAAAAGCGTCATAATCAAAACCACAGTTTTTAATGGGACATTAGTTGATTAAAATTTTCACATCACAGATGATTAATATTCTTTGATAGTAAAACATTAGGTTGAAACTTGGAAAATTCCGAAAGTACAATGGACAGCTTGCTTACATTTCTCTCAATACAGACAGCATAAACCACTGTTCACATTATTGTTATTTACATATCACTATTTCCTGTCATCTGTTTGGAGTTATCCTTGCCCCAGTTCATGTTTGGATCACAGCCCTGGCTGGAGAATGTTTTGCCACAATTGTTTCCACTACACTTAAAACATAGAGGTATTATTGACATTGACCTTGGGTTTTTTAGATGAGTGCTATCAAAACTGAAGTCTGGGGATGCATTTTATTTTCCCTGATGGAAAACATGAAGGCAGTGCACAGGAAATCAAGACTGGGAGAAAAATACAAAACAAAGGGTTGGCTTGTGGGCTTTGTAAATTGAAAGCCCTCAGTGAAGTTGGACTCAGTTGGTTTAGTCCCTTAGAGGTCTCATGCTTTTGTGTCCCACCTTATGACTAAAATTTACTTTCTGAAAATATGGAGGCCAAGGTTTTCTCAGAGTAATATGATTCCAAAAGAATTTTCAATCATTAATCCTGTATAACCTGTTGTAAAGTGGGGAGGGTGGCCAAGTGGGGGGAAAACACACTTGCATATATAGATAAGGTTCTATTTCAGGAAAGAAAGTAATCCAAAATTGACATCACTTGGCCATCTGTCCCAGTAAGAATTGTATTACTTTCCAGGTTGAGTGAATCTAGAGGGACTATACCCTTTTCTGGACATATTTATTGAGATTTTTTTCACTTGGAACTTTTGTTGGTAATCATGTTACTGAAACCAATTGAATTGAATGCAGATACACTTAAAATTCATAAATATTGGGTCTCATTTTCTTCTCTCATTCCTTTTAAAAATGTATTTTATGCTGATGAATGCCGATGCTTTTAGTGATGTTCCATCAGACAGTTGCTCAGTTGCTAGTATTGCTAAACTGTTTCTTCACGTGCTGTAAAAGATTGTATTTACATTCATTCAGTTCAGACACTTCAGCTAACAATCTCTGTGCTGAAGACAAAGGAGTTCTTCTGATGCCAGGGTTTTGGGTCTGGAGAGCTGTGGTCTTCTCTGGGTGCATGTCATCGTGGAGGAGAGGAAGGAGAGAAAAAGGAAAAGCAAACATATTACAAAGCATCCCTCCCTACTTCAGATCTGTGTTTCCTGCCACCATTCTCAGAAGATTATCCTGACTGTCATGGACAAAAATGACAAGTCCAGTTCAAGTCAAAATCTGGTAATAAATCTTCATGCTTATATTTTTGCTTCTAGGTCTTTTTCTGGGTGCATTTTCAGAGAAGTTGCCAATGCCACTTGAGTAGGGCTGAGGAGTGAGAATTTGAATAAGGTGCCTGCTTAGAGACAAACATAGATCCTTTTAAATCACAAACCTTGTGGTGTTCTTTGTTTTAGGACCCAAACTGGAACATGCCTCTTTCAAAATTTACTGGCTTTCCTTCATGGGAGATGCTGACTGTAGCTGCTTATGGCTTTAATTCTTTCTAATCACACCAGGTTTTAATCATTTGGGCTGAAAGTAGGAGTTTCACTCAAGATTTCAAACAGCAAAGATTTAGGAGCCAGTCACTCCAATGCTATCACCTGTAACATGGGTTTGCTGCCTTGGCAGTTGATAACATCTCCTGACAAATAAAGTGACAGAGTGCAAAGACACCACAGCTTGACCTGTCTTCCCCATTGAAGGAGGGGCTGCTTTGGGAACACCAAACCCCTCATTCACACCCATCCTTCATGCTGAGTGTAGGCCATGGGGAACACCTGGAGATGCTTTCCCAGTGTCCAAACAGAGGATGTGCCACAGAATGTGCTCCTGTGTGCATCTAAGCCCCATGGAGGTTGGTCCCTCATGACTCTGGTGTTGAGCCTGCTCTCCCTGATGCAGGCACAGCCCCACTGAGGTATGGGAGCCATCCAGCTGCTGAGCCTCCTGCCACCAGGCACCAAAAAGCTCCATTGCTAAGGCCCTGTCATAATTTCATGTGTGTGGAAAGTAATTATCCTAAAAATGCAAGGAACAAAGGGAATTTTTTTTCCCTTTTAATCCCCTTGCATCTCAGTTTTGCATCTGTAAAATGACAACAATATACTGCTGCTCATAAAAGTGAAGATGTGTGTTGTATTCCTCATGAATCATGCAAGTGCTGTGTGATGTCCCATATTCTAGCTAAGAGTACAAGGAAACAAGCAGTGCTATTGTCAGAGCTCAGCCTCAGGAGAGGTGGGAGGGAAAAGGCTGAGAGGTTTTTCCAAGTGAGGATACCTAAGAAAAGCACTGACTAATTGCTCTTCCTGCAAATGATTTCCCCCCTTTTAACTTAATAACTGGGCGTTCTTGAGGAATGGGGATGTATCAGAGAGGGACAAAATTTATGTTTCCATGCATAGCAGGATGGAATGAAAACATCATACATTAAATAAATGAAAAAAAAACGTGATATCTTTGGTGTTTCTAGACTTTCTGAGCATGAAGTAAAATGGGACCTTTCTTGCTGTCTTCAAGCCCCAGCACTGACATGGATGAAGTGATGTGGTAAAACAGGTGTTAGTGGATTTTCGGGATCTGCTTAATAGAGGAGGTGACCATCATAAATTCTGCTTTTGTAGCAGAT
Source organism: Ammospiza nelsoni (assembly GCF_027579445.1). Classification (NCBI taxonomy): domain Eukaryota; kingdom Metazoa; phylum Chordata; class Aves; order Passeriformes; family Passerellidae; genus Ammospiza; species Ammospiza nelsoni. The sequence continues at coordinate 6,582,280 of NC_080642.1, read as the reverse complement.
TCTCCTTTATCTCCTGCTAGTGGCTGCATCCCCATTCGTGTCCAAGCCTGTGTTTCAGACTGTGTCTCCAACCAGGGCCCAGTCCTGGGTGTGAGTGGGTTTGTAAGGTGGGGAGGGCTCCTCTCCTCTCCTCTCCTCTCCTCTCCTCTCCTCTCCTCTCCTCTCCTCTCCTCTCCTCTCCTCTCCTCTCCTCTCCTCTCCTCTCCTCTCCTCTCCTCTCCTCTCCTCTCCTCTCCTCTCCTCTCCTCTCCTCTCCTCTCCTCTCCTCTCCTCTCCTCTCCTCTCCTCTCCTCTCCTCTCCTCTCCTCTCCTCTCCTCTCCTCTCCTCTCCTCTCCTCTCCTCTCCTCTCCTCTCCTCTCCTCTCCTCTCCTCTCCTCTCCTCTCCTCTCCCAGGCTTGGTCCTGTGCTCTCCAGGTTCCCATTCCACACAATCCTTTTCAGAAGCACAGACTCACTGCCTGTCGGATGCAGGAATATTTAATTCCCCTCCTGAGTGTTCTGCTCCCACAATGGAAAGCTGTGGCAGCGTGGGTATCCTTGAGGTGAGGACATTGCCACTGTGCTGATGCAAAGGCCACAGATGAGAGGAGGTGGAATGACTCAATCTTATTAGAAGGTATTAAACCACTTCATCTTTTATCCCTACCAGCACAACCCGAGGACAGCTGTGGGTGGCTGTAACCTCGCTGTCTCATTTTTCTTTGTATTTCTGTTGCTCAATAAACATTAACACGCTGTAGGAGAGTTAGAGATTTTATTTAGCTGGAGCTGTAAAAATGCTTCTTCCCCTCAAATTTAATCTCCTTTTTTTTCCTTTGTTCCACTGATGACTGGCATCATCTGTTCATCTCCTGGAGGGTTTTGAACTCTGTTATTATGATTGTCTCTTGCTGCCCTTGTTTTCTATGCACAGTTTCTGTATTCCCATTGTCTTAGATTAAATTAGCCCGAATCCCATCCCTAGCCTTAGCAAATTCAAGCCTCAATACGGGTAAGAACATTCCTAATTTTTAAGATGGGAATTGCCTTGCTGGCTTGGGGATTTTGGAAGCTTTTTGCAAAGCAGTGATATTGTTTCTTGCAGGATCTCAGTGGATGTTCTTTCATTTTCTGCTTCTCTCCTCATGTTCTTGTCTGCCCAAGACACACAGCTCATGTTTTAGCACCTTGGTTTCACAGTTCGTAAAAACTGGCCTAGCCTTGCAGTTTTCACTTGAACAAATATTTTTTTACACTTACCTAAATTACGATCGGGTCCCAAAACATTGGGGTATTCTAACTATAACAGCAACTGCCTTTTCCAATAAATATGACTTCTTTACCCACAAACCTTGGAAAATAATTTTGTGTGAAATTAAGCTTTGACCCAAAATGTAGGGAGGGAAGGCTTCTGCTTATGGAGATCTTGGAATATCTTATACAAAAGAAATAATGTTTGTACAAAACAGAAAGATGAGACTTGTTTAAACTACCCGACTAAAATATGCACTTTTTATTTTTTAGAAGCTTGTTTTCCCTTCTTTTACTAAACCACTGAGGCAATTCAGTGAATTTGATCTGCATTTGCAAATCATTTCGGTGGAGAAATAAGTCCTTTTTTTTTTTTGTGGATAAAATATTTGCCTGAAAAATATTTGCTTGGCTCTGGCAACGTGGCATATGGGCCTGTGTAATTCCTCTCAGTGAGATGCGTTTAACCCTGGGTGACAAGCACACTGCCAGTGCTGAATAATCCTCAGTGGAGATTGCAGGGGGAATAACGTGGTCCTGGGATCCCACTGTGGTTCATCCTCATCCTCACCTCCAGCCAAGGAAGATGGATTGCCTCGGGGGCTCCTTCCCAGGTGCAAATATCTCTTGTAGCTGAAAGTTTCTTTTCACACTCTCCAACTGCCAGCCCAAGAAACACACCCACAGGGAGCCCCATACAGCAGAAATGTTGCTGAACCAGGCTTCTTTTAAAATTCCTCGCTGCCTCCTCGTTGCTGATTAGCCTCCCGTGGAGAGGGGGGAATGGTGTAACACTTGGTAGTACATTGGAGAAATGATGACCACAGGGTTCTGCATCCCTTCAGAACATTTCTGCTGTGCAATGCTGGGAGCTGCTTTAACTCTAGGTCCAGCCCTACTGCAGACTATGGTAATATATTAGTTTTAATGGCTGAAGAAATGAAGGGTACTTGGTTAGCTGAAGTTCTAATACAATATGTAAGACAGAATGAAAAATAAATTAATTTTAAATGGTTTGCAGACATACAAAAGGTTCATTCGCTGCATATAACATGCTCAGTAAAATAATATCCTTTAATGTGCTGAACTCTTCATGCTTTTCATGAAGCTGCATCTAATTGTACTATTCAGAGTTATTCTGCCACTGCCTTCCTTTGAGAAAAATAGCATTTTAACACATGACTAGCACTCTAAGTAGTCATTAATTCTTAATTAATTCAGAATGAAAATTAAAATTCTGCACTGTATACATCAACCTGAATACCATACACAACGCATAGATTCAGAAGAATTCAAGGTGATCACAAGTGCGGGTATATCTATATATATGCACACACCTGGATCTGAATACTCAGATATACCTGCATGTCTGTGCCAAACCTATGGTGGGACATTTTGATGTTTGCTTCTGAGGAAAATTCAGCTTTATCAGTCCTGTATGCCTTTGATTTTCCCATCAGAAGTGATTAAATAATGAAATCTGGAAGAGGCTCTTTGGGCATCTGACATACAGCAAGATATGAAAAGGAAAATTGTCTTTGAAGGAAGAAGCCATGACTTCACTAAAAATTGTTTGTTAACATAAGAAGGAGGTAAATTAGTTTAATCCATTTGCAGTGCAATACAGTGAGAAGCTGCATGAAAACCAAATGAAAACGGCTGTGACAAAGTGTCCAGATGGTGGGGATAGCTCCAGAAGAGAGGATGTTCAGCAAGGGACAAGCCTCTCTAGAAGGTGAGAATAGAAAGACCATTTTGGGAGTAGGCTGATAGGAAGTTTCAAACACCTGTGAAGACATGATTGAAAGCACTCCTTTTGAAGGTCTGGAACTGAACCCAAAGCCTATTTAGACATTTTAGCACATGGCAGGTTATACATTAATTTTAAAATCCATCCCCTTGCAGCCTCTGAGCATCAGACTGAGCAGCTGTTTCTTTCTTTTCGTCCTTTCTCTTTTTGCCAGGACCTGGCATTATTTATCCCGTGGGCAGCAGTCACTGAAAATAGGTTTCCTGACCCCTTGGAAACTATAGGAGTGTGGTGTCCTGAAATTTAGAGCTTTTAATGAACAGCTTAGGAGAGGCATCCAGCCTGTTCAAAGGCCTTTCCACCTATTTATTAGACACAGAACTACACAGAAATCTGTGGCTGTCAGACTGCCAGCCAGAAGACAATACTATTCTTTCTGAGCCCCTGACCAGTTTTTGTTCTGTTCCATCTCTGGAATTAGTTGTTCCTGCCTCTTGCATTCAGCCTCTTAGAAAAAAAAAAAAAAAAAAAAAAAAAAGAAAAAAAAAAGCTGAATTTAAAACCATAATATCAGTGCAGCTCTAGCTTCTGTGCTGGTAATCAGGACACAATGTACTGCTGAGGATGCACACTGTATTATGCAACTCATTCAGCCTGTAATTATCCCTGATTCCCCTCCTGTTGTAGCAGAACAGCTCCAGACTCTCTGTGACCATCCCAGGCTGTGCAGCTCCTGCTGTTTGTTCACTCTCAGATAACAAACTGTGCTGGGGGTGCTGAGCTGGCCTGCAGGGCCACCTCAAAGGCCTTCAAAATTCAAGTTAATTTATTTTTTTTTTAGGGCTCTCATTAACATGTCCTATATGTAATGTTCACGGACAAGGAGGAGGATTTCTACTGTAGGGATCTTTTTAATATTCCCAGGTGTTGAGTGCTGGAGTGCTTTAAATCTTTCCACTTGGTTCTTCAGTAGAAGTTGGTCTGGGCAGTTGTGCTGCTTGTAATGTTAAATGGTTAAATTTGGGGTTGCTCAGAGGTCAACAGAGACATGGATTAAAGGGGGAAAATGTGTTATATTGACTGAAACTATATACAAACAGGAGGGAAAAGCAGGGGCAGCAGTAGGTTTGGCCAGAACTACTGCTATTTGTTTGACTGGCATCACAACAAACTGGAAGAGGTATACTTCTCTTTTTTAGAAGTATCTAAGTGTTGGGACCAAGCTTTGGGCAGAATTGCTGGTCATGGAAGATGAGGAGAAATTATTTACCTGCTTTTGTGTCTTGGACACAACCCGTTCCTTTGGCAGCATTGGGCTAAACTCTGCACAAATGCAACCTTATCCAAAATTTCAGGAATTCATTGAAACAAAGCTTCATTTATTTCCCACAGCTTCTCAACCTGAATTTCATTCAAATAGAGCCACTGAATTGCAGCAAGAGATACTTGATTAATAGTAGGACAAGTGAGTTTCTCCCTTCACCACTCAGATCCTGAATGTCAGTAAGATTACTATCAAACTGTAGCCTTGCTAGGATTTCTGAAATAAATGAGATAGGGTAAGACCACCTATACTTAATGTATTTGTTTGCATACTTACAAGAAGGAAGTGGTAATGGAAGTCTGAATATTGCTATATTTTCTTTAAAGAAACTATTTCATATAGAAACCAGACCTGCCAAGAATGCCTGCTTATGAACCCAGCAAGGACACCCCTCCACATGCTTCTCCTGTGGGTATAATTATGGTATTTGCCTTTTAAATCTCTACATGTTCTAGCACGATGATGACTGGAATAATAATAATTGAAAAATCTCACGTTACCTAGCAATGATGCAGTTTATGCCTTACCAGTGTGTTCTTAGGTTATGCCTAATAAAAGATGACAAGACTTGCCTAAAGTCTTAATCCTGCAGCAACACTATAATCTGCTCAGGTGAGCTGTATTTTCCTTTTTGCACAGATAAATAGCGGAAAAATTGGATCATTTGGAGAAACTTTGAAGAAATGTTGTGAAACAGTTACTGTGTACAGTTTTTCTTTTGTCCTTCATGCCTGGCCCAGCTTCAGAAAGCTCCTCTTCACTGAGGAATTTTGAGTTATTGTAATTGGGGCTGATTTCTCTTTGAAGAGAGAACTCATCCTTTTCTTCTCTGTGACAAGAGGGAGGAGCACATCTGAGACCAGTGGACCAGGTGTGGCTTCCATGGGGATGTTAGACCAAGGCAAGCATGAGGGCCAAGATGTTTTTCCATTTCCATCACCATTCCTTGTTATTTAGGTGGCCAAACCTTGTGGGAAAGGGCTGCCTCTGTCATCTGCATGTAGCAATGCCAAATGGAAATGCAGCAGCAGCCAGAGCTTTGCCAATGACAGTCACTTATTTAGTTATTTGTCCAACACAGGACATGCCACCTGCCTCTCTCTCCTCCAAAACCCATTGGACTGGCTGGAAAGCATGAATGACTGTGGGGAAACCACAGAGGCTGTCTGTGTCTGTGCTCAGTCCCTGATGGCATCATTCTTTAAATTAAAGCTATGGGCACTAACTTCACGTGCCAGCAATGTGATTTAGTCACCGTGCAGCACCAGCTCCCCTTATTTGGCCCCAGAACTAAAGATGTAATTTTAGAGAAGAGTATGAAAGGTCAATTAATTTTCCCAAACCTTAATCTTGAAATATCTGTGTTTATTTGACCTCCCAGTTCAGTCACAATTGGCGTGGATTCAACCTCCAGCTAAATGAATGCTGCCTATTGATTTCACACAGACCAACACCAGTTCAGGGATATTCAAAAGGCATTCCTTCAGCTTTCTGAGCCTTATAAATTGAAGTATTGTAAGGCTGCCAGGGGTGGGTTACCTGGACAAGATATTGCAAGTGAAAACCCTTTGTGTGGATGTTTCTTGACAAATAATATTTTTCACATGGTGAGGTGCAGATCCAGGGTTAGGGGGTCTGCTGACTGGGGCAGTCTGGGCTATCAGTTGTTACCTTTGTCTCAATTTTCATTTCTGTGTCTGTTAGAGCAAAACTGGTTTAAAAGATTTTGGATAATACCTAAATGTTGAAAAAATTCAAAATAGCGTCAGTCTTCTGATAGAAAAAAAAAAAAACCCAGCTTTTTTTATTTAAAAAATATGAATGAGACTTTTATCCTTGAGTTTTCCTTATGGAAAATATGTTGATTTCCTGGCATGCTCCTCCATCCTAGCACAATCCTTGCATTGCATCATCATAATTTCTGGGAAGGGGCCTGCATGGCAAAAAGATGGACAAAGCATTTAGGATGCTCTGAGCTGTCCATGTCCTTGTGTTTGGTGAGAAGAGATGGCTTATTAGAGATTAATGAGAGGTGTTAGGGTGAGAACGGGATACAACACACCTGCAGCCTGGGATCTCTCTTGTACTGTAGCTACTTAATTCACTGGGGTTTCTAAATGTGATGTTACAGCAGCAGTTACATACTTGGCCTATTTAATCTTGTATTTTTAGTTTAATTCTCCCTTCTTGAACACAGCTATAAAAATCTACTTATTCTTTCTCTCAGTTTCAATACTTAGCTTTAACTTTTAATCTGTTTTCCAATGACTCACTTGTGAATTGGAAGGACATGTTACTCTGTGCCTTTATTTCATTCCTTTGGTAAATTTTGAAACTTTGTAGGAATTACATTTTGTGCTTCTGATAATTACAGGTTTGTTTCCTCTTGTTTTTAATCTACCATGCTGACTTGGTCAGCCAATCTTTACATCTATTACTGCATCTATTTTTCATCAATTTTTCCTGAAATACAAGATGCTTTACTTAATTATCCTTCTTCCAGTTCAGGTTTTCTCATCTACATAATGAAAACAAGCTGACCAGCTGATGGGAGATAGTTCCCTTCACAACTTCAGCACAGTTTTTTATTATTGTCCTTTCAGTACCTGCAAGACTATTTCTAGGAGTGTGAAGTCCTTCAAAAATTGCCCTATATCTTATTGATTGATTGATTGTATTGATATTGATACATCTCTTGTATCTATTACATAGCAACACAGACATACTGGCTTTAAACACCTACAGACAACATCCTGACACTGTCTAGCTTACAAAATGGCTGAAAACTCCATATCCAGGCAAATTTCAGCACCATTTTCCAGTATGTTCGGTAGGTCTGCTTGACTTTTTTTCTCTTTTTTTCTTTTTTCCCCCCCTCCTTTTTATTAAAAACTTCTGAGGTCTTTTAATCACTTACTCTGTTTGACTGGGTTTTTTCATATCTTATAATAAAACACATGCTCACCCTTAGAACTGCGTATCTCAAAGGAAGGCTTAAAATTAAATTATTAAATTTATAAGGCACTTATTGAACAGTATATTTGCCAAATGCTACAAGGTTATTAAGCAAAGCTTAATGATGTTTGTTGGCCAAGTTTGTTGTGCTGCAGGAGCTCAGTGAAGTTTTCATCAGTTTAATTTAATATATGGTAACCAGCCGCTGTTTTGTTTGCATGGAGCTGCTGTTTTTTGTGCAGCTCAGGAGGGCTGTGAGTGTGGGACCAGTTTGGTGCTTTAGTGAAGCACTGGAGCTGTTCAGAGATGTCACTGAACTCCTCTCTGTGATGCAGGGGTAGGCTGGTCAGCTTGGAGAGGGGTGGGTCAGCTCCAGAATATGATTTCACAGAGCAGAAGACCCTGTGAAAATGGTACCTTTTTGACATAGCTCCACTGCGGAGAAAGAGACTCTGATCTTTATGTTTTTGGAAAAGCCACGCAAGAGCCAAGATCTGCTGGGAGTTACGTGTCAGCTGTCTCATTTGGGAAGAAACACGATTTTAGGAAAAAAGGAAAGCATTAGAACACCTAATTAAACACCTGCCAAGTAATGCAAGATCTGCTTGTTTCTGTTATGAGCAATAGGATCTTGTAGGCTTTGAAAGTTGCTCTCTGAGCATTCACATGGAGAGTGTTTAAATTTGAAATGTGGTCTGGCAGGACGAACTGGAGCGTGTGATTTTTATGGACTGGGTTTGGGGCACAAAGTGGTGTTTTCCAAACACTAAAGCAACTCAGAAGCCTTGGTCTCACTGTAGAGGATGATTTAAGCAAATGAACTCCTTAATATGTTGACTTCTATATGAAATGTGACTTCTAATTGCTTGAGGGCCATATCCGCAAAGGAATTCAGATGTTTATTACAATTTTAAAGAATACATAACTAACCAGGATGCCTGCTTCTGATGATTTTGAGTAATTTTATTCTAAATTATTCTTGCTGTTCTCCTTAGATTTTATGCTACCTACTAAACAATTTAACTGTTTTGACTAAACTTCTCCCCAGTGTAAGGGCATTTACTTAATGTACTTGTTCCCAAGAAAGACCTTGCATTTTGTTCTTCATTTCCAGAACAGAAAAAAACCCCAAAACAACCCTTAGATTGTCTCTTTGGAGCTCCCTACCTTTTTAATCTGTGCATTTTAAGATTCACAGAGAGTATTAGATATTTAAAAGTCCTCATTATTCTGTGTTTGTCAGCTTTGAACTGTCTTTGCTATTAGCTTCTAAATGATCTAAGTCTTTCTATAACTGAATGGAGTGTTCCTCATTTACTGTTCCCTAGACTTTAACACTATCAATTTATAAGCACTTCTTAATTTGCTTCTAGTTACAATGCTTTTTGTATTCTGGGCCAGCTTTCTCCTTCTTTTCTGCCACTTGTGGTACTGCAGGTATTTACTATCAAACTTGAATTGGTGTTTTATTTAAAAAAGCAAACAAACCTTATTTTTTTATTAAGAGAACCTGTGCAGTCATCATTATATCTTAGTACAATGAAGTCCATGCCTGTTTCAGGCATTAATCTTTCTGCCACCCTCTGCTTCCAAACTCCCCCATGTTCCTGGGGGCATCTGCTTGTCAGCAATGCAACCCTGAGTGCAGGAATGCTGTTGAAGATCACTTGTTTACCAAAATTTACCCTAAAATCCCTTTCACCAATCTGCCAAGCCCCTGCCATCACCTGGCTCATCTCCCTTTGTAAATTATGCTGTTGTCAGGGCAGTGTGGGAGGGAGCAAGCAAAGGTGTGCAGAAAGAACTTTCTCTCTCTGACGTCCTGCGCCCCTTCCCGTGCCTTCACAAGAATTAATCTGGAGAGGAAAACTCTCTGTAGGTTGACAAATTTGCACTGCACCACAATGAACAATAATTTATTTCATTTTTTTTTCATCCCTGGCTGGATCTTCTTGCTGAAAGATGAGATCTTGGATAGAGAAGTCGAAAGGCAAAGCTGACAGCTCTTCAACTGCTTAATTGATAGGTGATTCTGTCTATTTTATCAGCAATTGTATCTATTACAGCAGAAAGTGTTTCCATGGTTTTCCTTCTTTCAGTTAGCACAACTTTTTCTAACATTTTTCTAATAAGCTCCCAACAATGAGGAAAATTGTGTGATAATTAGGTGTAAATGCTCCATTGGATCCTGGTTTGTATCAGTTTAAGGTTTATTATGCCAGCAAAGAAAAAATTCCTAGCAACTTCTTTTTGTCAAAACAAAGTGAAAAAATTAATATTGTACCTGTTAGTGGTCTTTTTTATTCTCCCTTCCCCCTTCTTCAGATAGCCCTGGAACAATTTATCTGTAGGAAAGACACATATTGTATGAAACTGTGAGTAGTGACGCTGCCCACCACTCTTGAGTAATTTGTTGACAACCCTCTGATTAAAGTTTTTTCCTTCCTCCCTTTCAGCCCAATTTAAACCAAAATACCTGTGGAAACAATTTCTGTGAGAAAAATGGAGAAGTTCCTAGGGTAGCTGAAGTCCCACAGCCTTCTCCATTAAAGTTCCTGGGTGTTTGTTGCATTTATGTTTTATTTATCATGCTCCTGAGGTGTATCATGAATAGCATTTGTAAGGCATTTCTACTGGATAATATGAGCATTGTGAAGAAGTAATATCCCATATAAGACCAAGAAATTTGCCATGACAAGTTCACCATCACAGTTGTACACAATATAATACTGTCAAATTAGGCATTTCCTTCACTTATGGCAGAGATGCTCAGGGTACCAGCAGAGCTCCATGGGTGGACTCCAGAGAGCTGTGCTTCCAGCTCTGGCAAACAGCTTTGCTCTGACCTTGGGTCAATCACTTCACCTCTCTGTGCCTTCCTTTTCACCCCCATCTCTCTCTGCTTTGATATTTGCTGAAGGCGTTGGTGCTGGGGCCATCTGCTTGTTCCTCCAGCCTGGTGTGGTCCTGCTCCCTCCGGCCCCTGCAGTGACCTCTTGGCACAGCCCTGATGGAGCCAGTGCAGAGTCACACCCTCCCTTTCCTGGGCCTGCAGGAGTGATAATAACCTGCATTCATCCATGTGCCAGCATCCTCAGGTGCAAAGTGCAGTGCCCTGACCACTGTTACCCCCTCCAGGCCTGGGTGCCCTAAACAGAAATGCAGTGGCTCTGTAGCAAGCAAACCTCATGCCTTTCAAAGAGGAGTCTGCCCTGCCTGGGAGCAGAGATTTATCTCCTTGAAAGCATCACATTTATTTTTAAATGTAAAAAATAATAATGCAAAGCTTTAAAAGGGCTGTAGAAGAGGTCTGGGTGTAAGTGGTGAAAGCAAACCTGCTGGTAGCTCAGTGTTTGCTGGCTGGATCAGATGTTTGCCCAGCCTGTGGCTGCCCTGAGGCCAATGCTGCAGAATGGCTATTGAGGGACCTGCCCTCCTGCTCTCCATGGAGCCAGATGATGGGAGAAAGGCTGAAGAAGTGCAAGCCAGCAAGAGAAATAAGGATTCCTGGTGATTTTGGTGGTCCAGCTTCCCTCTGTCTGGCCAGTGAGCCATGAAGGAGCAGGTTCCCCTTTGCTGGCTCCTTTCTCATCCTCTGGGAGAGCAGAAAATGCTCCTTGAGAGTCACTGCCAGAAGAAGGCATGCACAACACTTCTCATGGAGAAGGGAAAATACTTGTTTTGGCAAGTAAGCCAAGGATTTCAAAGAGAAAAGTGCAAACACATGCAATAAGCTAAGTAGCTGTATTTCTTCTTACTGGTAAGTGCAGGCATGACACAATCCCTGGGCTGGATAACACTCCCAGTAATGCACAGGTAGCTCCATCAGAAACAACAGAGTTACTCCAGATTTATGTCAGTGTTCCCAGGAGTTTGCTGTGTTTTCCCGTCATCTTTAAGAACAATCACTGCAATCTCACTGAGCTCATAAAAAGGGCAGAAAATATTTTTGAAGCCTAACAGCACAGACATCAGTGTGATATTAAATGAGGTTTTCTCAGTAGCCTCTCCAAAGATTTATATCCATTTATCAATGCCTTTTCTGAATTGCATACATAAAAATCTTTACATGCAGCATAACAAAAAGTCGTGAGCAGTATCAGTATTCAGATGGAATTAGTGACATTCAGCGTGACAAACTGCGTAGGAAGCTGCTTGTCAAAGCCCTGTGATAGTGAAAATGGCTCTGCTCACAGCACCAAGATATTACTGCTCTCTCCTAAAGTCTGAAAGTCTGCTAAAAAAAATCTCTGATATATTTTGTAATTATGTTAGAGGCATCAACATACCATTAAAGTGTTCAGTGTTTGGTATCCATTGCTCCACTGAGGATATGTGGGAGCAGTCCAGCCTTTCCACGTCATCCCACTTCCCCAAGAAACAAAACCACTTAAACTTGAGCAACTAAAACTGTCTGTTGTTTTATTTGTTTGCGTTTTTAAACACAAAGCAGCATTCAGCATCTTCTAAGAGAAATCTGGAGACGCTGACAATAAATTACTGAGAATTACTACAAATGGCTGATTTCCACACCTGGAAGCACACTCTGTCCAGGAGTTCAAACCTGAATCTGCACAACTTCTGTCCTAAATTAGCTGTGAAAAGGGAAATCCTGAATGTTTCAGGATGATGCATAATAGAAGCAATAGACCCACAAAGATTTATCTTTTTGTTTACTCTAGCATGCTTGGAGATTAGAAAGCTCCCGGAGGCACAGGAATCAATAGAACAGGTTAGGGAAGGGCTTGAGGTGTTTGAGTTCTGTCAGTTTTGGTGGAAGTTTGGTACCTCAGCATCTTTGTACATCAGGTCTAAGGTGCTACAAGATGTGCAGCTTGGCAAACAAACACAGCAGCTGCCCAGGATGGGCATGCACCTGGTCAGAGCTGTCCTCATGGTGCCTGGAGCAGGGAGGGGATGTGGCCAGCAGTGCTCAGCACATCTGTGTAGGATCTGCACTGGGCATCACAAATGGTACCTGGGGTGAGTTAGAATTAAGCCTTAACACAGTGTGCTGAGGGGCTGGTTTCCATCTGAACCCGAAGGCTCTCTCCACACCAGGGTTAGTGCAGGAAAAACTGCAGAAGCAGAGGTTACTCTGATTTGGGGTTACTCAAAGTCACAACGTGAAAGATGCTGCTCCTGAGTCCCTCTGGGTTGTAAGCAGCACCATGGCCATTTTTTCATATTTATCCACTGTTGTTGCTCAAGGTCTGTGGAACATGCCCATTGAATCAGAGACACAGAGGAGAAGGACAGGGGTAACAGCACTGTGTGTTCTGCAACCAGCAGCTGTGACCTTCCTGTTTACTACATGCAGATATATTTTTTTCTTAATTTTTTTTTAACATTTGTTAAAGGAATGAGGCAGCAAATCGCCAACAATAACAGAAAAATCAATACCCGCCTCTGCTTCTTTTGTGAGATTTGGAACATGGCCTCAATCTGTCAGACTGAATTACAGAGAGTGTGGGTGTCAGCAAGGGCTCAAACAAATAGACCTGCCACAGTGCTCATTGATAAAAGGCTTAGGTCTGTACCAGTGTCACCAGTGCTGCTGCCTCCAAAAGGCACCGGGAGAACCTTTCAGAGCAGAGTCACAGAGCCATGAATGTGTTCACTTGCACTTTGCATGTAAGATTGCACTAATCTCCGGAAAAAAAAAAGGTAAACAAACAATTTGACAAATACAAGGCTCTGGGGCATTACCTTGTTAATGGATGTTAAATCAAATGGATGAATTTGAATGGAAGGTGATATATCAACACAGGAATGTCATCCCAAAATAGGCCATTGATCCACTAGCTGAGAATCCACTCTTTGACAAAGGTCAATGCATCGGAGAGAGGAACAACCTCTTCCAAACTCATCATTTTCCCAGGCAACAGTAAAAGGCTGTATCAGTATATAGAGGAAAGCTTCCTCCTGTGACTCCAGATGGTAATTAGTTTATACCCTGGAGCATGAAGATTAACATCCCTTATCACTTTTAATTTTGCCAGTGGATATTAAGCCACCGCAATGAGCTTTTGAATCTTTGGGCAATACACCATGAGATTTCCATCTTACAAAAAGGAGCTGGTGGGGAAGTCCAGCATAGTGTTTGTATTGTTCCTGTGTCCCGAGAGACCAGCCAGGAGAGTTGCTTGTGCCTGTGGTGGAAGAAGGTGCTGTCAGGAGCAGCATGAGGTACATCAAAAGTTTAGCACTTTATAGTGGGATTTATAGCACTAACACATTAAGACATTGTTAATCCAGCCAGAAAACTGAAAGTTCCCTCAACTGCCTTATGCAGAACAATTCCTCCTGTTTCATATTTTCTTTTAACTAAAATATTTCCTTGCTGCTTTATTTCAAAACGAGCTTTGATGATATGAATGTCACTAGATTCCACATTAAAAAAAAAAAAAAAAAAGGACATGGAAAATATGATCTTGTTCTTCCCCTGCTCTGAGTAGGCTGCAGTTAATTTCACAGACTGGTTATAAACCATGTTTAAAGAGGAAAAGTCTTCCCTTTAATCTGTATCAGCCTTTGCAGCCTTTCTAATTTCATGAAATGTCTCCTCATTCTTGTCCTGTACTATGGACAGAATAGGAAAATCCAAGGGGCTTTCATTGAATTGTTCATTATTCCATATGCCTTTGTCATTCTGTATCTATCTATGCAGCGATGAAATATTGTTAATAGGGGAGCAGAAGCCTTTTGTTGAGGACAGGAGCTGATTGCCATGGACATGTAACTAATAATATATGTGGTTAGGACTGTAATTTGGAGCAAGGCTAGCACAGGAGAAAGTAGAGAGGAGCATACTGTTTCTCCTGATGAAAAGAGTCAATGCCAAAAAGGAAGCAAAATAAAGATTTTTTTCCCCATCCAGGAAGGGGAAAAAAATCCTTTTTTTTGAGATTGTGTTCACCGCTATACCAAATGCTTCCTTTCTTGCCTTTCTTGTTTCAATTCTCAGTGTAGCAGCAGTGCTGTGAGAAGGGTTAGTCTTGCAGTATCCTCATTTTCAAGACTCTTATGGTAGCATTTGCTTTTGCAAAGTGCAGAAGTCTTGGTGATTTCATTTATTCAACAGATCTAGACAAGCCTTTGAACTTCTGTGTGCCTGAACCAACCCTAAATTCACAGCCTTCATTACTGACCTGATTCAGCTTCCCATGAAGTCAGCTGGAGTCTTTGCATTTAAGTCAGTGTGGCCAGTGAGAAGCTAACAGGTTTGCATAGGTTTGTACTAACTTGATTTTAGGCAGCTTCTTTAGAATTGTTTCTACACAGATCCAAAAGAGGAAATGACAAGTAATAGGTATTTAAGACAATATGTGATTAAAGATCATGCAGTCTAAGAGTGCTTGGATTTTCACAGGAGTCCATGGTTAAAAGTCAAGCACCATATTGACAGAAATGTGAATGAATAATTTCTACCCCAAGATCTCCAAATCTTGGCCTGATTAGACCTGAGTTGGTTGTCAGATCATACTGCTCCCTGTAGCACAACTTTCAATCAGGTGTTATCCTTATTTTCTGTTGAGATAATCATCTATAGTAAACAAGGATCTGGCTGTTAGAAATAAACCTGGCTAGAAGCTGAAACTCCAGTTTGAAACCAGGATGCAGGAAAAAAAATCAAAAACCTGTGTGCTATAAAGTGCTGAGGAAACTCCTCTGCATAACCAGAGAGACCAGGCAGTGTCCAACACCAGGGAGCCACAGCCTAATCTGCAAAGAGATGAAAGAAAATGGGATTTTAGCAGGTAGGACCCCCATGCTGGTGGGCAGTCAGCCTGGCAGGGGTTGTGGGCACTGAGTGTTTCTGCTATGCCCTTCCCTGACTTGCCTTGTTGCCATCATCAGCACGTTTCTGCAGAGTGTTTTTGTTTCCATGACCCAAAGGTCTGCCCTGGTACAGCAGAGCTGTTTCTGAGGGTGCTCCAGTGCTGCTTTCAGTGAAGTTTCCTGCTGAGGTTATGTGAGATGCAACTGGAGGTCTCTTGCAGGCACAGCTAATTCCCTGCTGCTGGTGTGCCAAAGCCTTATCAGCCATTAGAATGTCAGCAGAAAGCCAAGAGAGTGCTCAGCCTGTCATCCCCACAAAGGATCAGCTTTGGAAAAGGATTATGCTGAATTTTCTTTTCATCTGCATTTATGAATTTTTTTTTTGGCTGGGCTTTGCACTGTGCCAATCTTGTGCTTGCCCCAGGGGGGCTGTGAGCTGCAGCAGGGCTTTTGCCAGCTCTTTCCTGAATACCTGTGCTAACAGTTTAACAGTTTCCAAGGGGCTGTGCCACTTATTTGTTCCTCTAAATGGAAGCGTATTGCAGCAGCAGTGCTCAAACTGGAGGGAATTGAAGGAGAGTGAAATTGTTACAAATTGAAGAGTTAGGAAAATATGACTTAGCCTTGCCTGGAAAATAAGCCACAACACACAGCAGACCCTTTTAAATGAAGCATACAAATGTGCAAATGCCAGTGTGGCTGCGTGTCTTATGGAATTGTTTTGTGAGCACATTTCTCCTTGGCAAAAGCATTATGAGGGCCACACTCAGTCAGTTTTAGGAGAGTGATGGCAAGGCACAGTTATCCATATGTGCCCACAGCTGATTCCCACACCACATTGATGTGGGATCTCAGTAGCTCAAGAACAGCAAACAAAATTCGTATTCACCGTGCACAGCACTCTGAATAATTCACAACCCAAACTATCTTTGCTGAGCACCAGGAAAGGTGGTAAACAGATAAGCAGGAGTGTCCCATACAGGAAAGCCAGCCAAATGACAGGAAGCTTCAAGGATGTGTGAGATATACCAGGATTATCTTACATGGCAAAAGGGAACTAGAAAGAGTTGCTGTTCTTATTCACCCACACAGGCTTTTGAAGTCAAGCAACTTCATGCTGTGGTCTGTGGCTCCAGGAATAAATCTGTGGCACAGAGCTAGGGAGAGCTGTGGTTTTTACTCGTGGTTCTACTTGATTTTAAAGAGGTCACTTCATCTCTTTCCTTTGCTACTTTTTTGTAGTTTAAGCAGGAAACCTCCACAGGCAGGACATTGTGGTGCTGCTCATGGGTGCCATTAAGAGACTCCTCAGGGGATGGGTATGGCAATGTTTAGGGAAACCCCTAAAATCAGACTGGACTGACAAGCAAGCCAAGTGCTGTCCTCTCTGTGGCTGTTTGCTGTGCAGAGCCGTAAAGAGTGGGAATTTCTTGTGTTGGGTAAGTTTAGGACAGCAGTGTATTTTAATTAACAGAGGGGCATTACCTGCAATGTCAGCCTTGTAGTTCATGGAGCTATAGAGCCCTATGTCCACTTTGGTCCCCAGAAAAATAAAGCCACAAGTGCACAAGTAGTGACTCTTGTCTGGTAATTGATGTCTGGCTTTTCATGTGGCTCTGCCCTTCAGCTGCTGTGCCTTTGGTGGCACCATGCCAGCAGTTATGTTTCTGCAGAATAACCACATGCAGCAATGTGTTTTCTTTTGTTTTGTTTGGTTCTTTTTATTGGTTGGAGGTTTTGGGGTATTTTTGGTTTGTTTTGTGATTTTTTTGTTGGTTGGTTGGTTTGTTTGTGCTTTTTTTTTCCCCCACCACCCACTCTTCTAGTTATTATTTCAAAAGCAACAAATGGTTTTGCTCTGGGAGCGGCTTAACAAAATCCCAGCACCCAGCCACACACCATTTGGCAGGTGAAGCCTGGGCCACAGCATAAGTGCAGGGAGAAATCCTCCAAGCAACCACAGATGTTTTGTTCTTCTCAGGGTCAGAAGATGCTGGAGAGAGCTGTGCCTGATGGGTTCTGGTGCCCAGCACAAAGGAGCAGGGTCCAGGCAATGCCCTCCAGCACTGGCTGTGCTCTCACACTTGCTGTGATGTCTTTCTGATAGCAGATAACTGGGGAGAATATAATCCAAACAGGGAGCAAATGCATGCACCAAAACCCCAGGAATATATTCCAGCATTATTTTGTTCTCTCTGAGAGAAGACTCGCTCAGAGGCCGAGTGGTTTGAGGTGGTGTAGACACAACCACTTCCTCAGGCTGACTCAGGCCTCCCCACCCAGCATGTGAAAACCATGTTAGCTCTCCTTTAATATTCTTTGGAAAAGGCTTCTATTCATGTTGATGGCAGTTTTTGTTGTTGTTTTTTTTCCCTTTTTTCCTGAGGCTCTGCAGGCACAAGCGTGTTTCACAGCTGGTTTAGCAAGGATGCATCTAATTTAGAGGACACTGAGGGCTCCCACAAGCTGCAGTGACACTGATCACATGGGCAAGAGCAGAGCACTGTGGAGGGTCTCTCCTGAAATGCCTGCCCAGTACACTGATGCTGAAAGAGGGATGTAAAACACTGAGCAGCCTCAGAGCAGCTCTGAGTGACAGCTCAGACCTGGGGCATGCTGGATTCTTTGCCCTTTTGAATACATTTTCTTCTGCCTCTGGTACCAAGCTTTCCACCTTGAATTTTTCTTCAAATCTTTTTCCAAGCTTGTCACTTTAACACTGGCTATTCACTTCCTGAGTTCCCACTTTCCCTGGTGCCCAGGACACATTGCTGTGTCACAGCTGGTGCCAGCACACCAATCTGCTGGCTTTGTGCTTCACACAGTGCTGTGAGTTTTCCTTGGCCAGGCTGACTTGTTGTGCAGGGAAGGGACATGTGAAGCTCCCCTTGGGGTGTGCACCCAGCAAAATGAGTGTCCAGTGCCATCAGAGCCTGGCAGAATTTGCCTTAGCTGTGAGGCTCTGAAATGTGAATGGTGAAAAGATCATTGATGCATGTGATCCATAAATACAAACAAAACACCAAGGGCACAAGTGGCTTTGAGAGGAGGCAGTGGCAGGGTTCTGTAATGACTCTGAGCACAGGCCTGGCTTGAGCAGCCCAGCTTGGTAAATTCCCAAATCCTCCAAATAGAAACAGCTCTTGGACAGGGACAAGACATACAAAGTACTGCAGTTTAAATGTTTCTTTGCTGCTTTGCAAGAAGGATGTGGTTTCTTGTGCCAGTTCTGGTAGTGCTCAGTGAAGCCTTGGGGAGATCAGGAAGAGCTGAGGACTTCCCACCCGGTTAATCTCTCAATTGTGGTGCTTAGTGCTTTTTTGTCTTTAGAGGATGGAAGTGTGGGTCACGTGTGGTTTTCATTTTGAACCAGAAGTTCCACATGGTTCTATTTTTAATCCTGAGCAATGATATCCCAGCAGTGGCAGCAGGACAGCCCCACAGGTCTCCCCATCATCACGTGGGAGGACGTGTGGTGCTTCAAAGAAGATGAGGAACATGTGATATGAAAAGGCCTTTGTAGCCCAGAGTCACACTACAATAACTCTGTGCTCAACAACAGGTTGTGGTTTGAAGAAATATTGCTTCTGTCAGCCTTGCATAATGGAAACAGTAATCAGCCTCCATTAGGTCAGAATGCATTGTCAATCCACAGTGAAGCAGAAAGGACTACATCTCGGAAAACCTTTTCATTAGGCAAAGAAAATTGATACCAGTGCTTGGCTCAGCCCAACACTTTGTTCGTGAGGCCAAGTGTGGATAATGGCTGGGTTTGTTTTCCTTTCATTCCTTTCTCTATGCACAGCTATTTTGATTAGGAAACATACACCTTTCATTCTAGATGAACAATTCTAAAAACTTTCTCCCAACATTTATTATCTTGTATACACAATCAATGTTTGTGTAAAGAACAGCATTAGAACATAGTTCAGGAAAAAATATTTTGGCTTGTGATTGAAGGCACAGTCTCATTGTAGTTGAAAAACATTTTTTTTTCTTCTGTGTAACAACTACAGTATCTTTTTTTTCTTTGTGGATTTTGTCAAAACAGCTAAGGGCCATGTTCATGGGGAATATTATGCATCTCACAACTACATGTGTGCATTAAAGATTACTACTGGCTACACAGGGGCCTGCATGGTTAATTATGCAGCCAGTGTGTGAAAGGACTAAGGTGTAAAGGGTAGATACAAGACACACACAAAATAATACAGGATGATAAAATATCTTTGCATTTGTACGAGTAGCAATGTAAATGATGCTAAGCCTGATTGGTTAAACAGAAATCATCACTGTGTATCAGCCTTGCAAATGCCACTATCCCCTTACCAGGATGAGCTGATGATGATAATGAAAAAGAGTAAATGTATGGGTGGGCTTCTGCATAACACTGCCAGATCTAATTCTGGAAGTGGTGAATCACTGATACTCCTATTGCCACAGATTTTTGCTCTCAATTTTTTTTCTGTTGCCACTAAGCTTCTCTTTGTAGAAAGGAGGATCCTTTCAAGCTTTCTTTCTAGCCCTTCTAATCCCATGTGTTTTTCCTGCTTTCCCCAAACTCCCTTTGTTTATGAGGGTGTAATTAGGAGTAGCACTTTCCCTCACATTTATACCATCAATAAACCTTGGTTATAAAAAAAGAAAAATCAAACAAACTCATTTCAGGAGACAGAGAAAGCACTTTACTCTTGCTCTGTTGCAGGTGGCTTTGGGAAGCCTTGCTATTGTGGGTAATGAAACATAAAACAAGAGGTCAGGGGCTGGGAATTTCAATGCTCTGTGATATTTGCAATGTCACTTCTTCCTCTTTCCCTGTATATCTCATGAAGGATTGTGGAGAAGGCAGTTTGTTGTGGGATCTGTGCACTTTTGTCACAGATGGGCTGCTGAGGGTCTGGCTCAGTTAGGGGGTCACAGGCTACAGCTTGTAGCTAGAGAAAGTCATCCCAAACTTCTCAGTACATAAAACCTCTGGGATCTTGGGGTTTTTCTGCTTTTTTCTTTCATTGCTTCCCCCATTGTTTGCTACTCTTACTGCTTGCCTGTCTCTAGATATAAATGGCTCTTTTCACTGCAGTAACAGAATGTCATGAATAAAATGAAACTAAATTCCTGTAGGGGACATCTAGCCCACAGCCAAGTCTATATAAATAATGATCCAGCTAGAAAGGAGGGGCTAGAGAAACATGAAGTTATGGTGGTTGCTTCTGTAGGATGTACACCTGATACTGGGTCAGCTGGAGAAAACTGATTAACAAGTCCCTGACCAGAGAGCTCTAGAGCAATTCCTGCCTAGACTACACTTTCTTGTCTCCCTGTGCATTTATCTCTTAGCATTTTGGACCACAGTCATACATTAGGCTGATAGCTTTATGTCTCCTTTCTACCATCACTCATAAATTATGCTTAGTCATAAAATTGCAGCTAAGGAAAAAATTAGAGCATCTGCTGTTGTTAGGAAGACTTCATGTCATCATCTCTGCTCAGTGTTTCTTTGATTCCCCATTTGTGACCTATCACAAATGTGAGGAAAGATTTTTTCTGGCAGAGAAGATTTTCATCCTTATGTGATGCATTCCTTTAAAGGAAGAAGCCTATTCTCCATGTTATTCCCTTCTTTGCCTATTTACAGCATCAGTCTGTCAGGGATGCAGCAGTTTTGGGTAGGGGGCTTTTCCTTGGATTTGGCCCTGAGCTGAGATGTGGAAAATGAGGTAATGCCATGAATTCTTGTGTAGGTGAGGACTGCAGTAACCTGGAGGTCAGCACAGCCATGGAAATGTGCAGCAGAGCTGAGATAGGGGATGTGTCTTTGAGGCTGAGAGTATCATGGGAAAGAGATACAAAATATATTACTCCTGTCCCAAAAGATGTAATCCAAAATAAGTTCTGTGGGGGTTGTAATTTTATTTTGGGGCTTTCTTTAAAACTTGCATCTTTTAATGGCATTGAGTTCCTACTCAAGTTCCCAGAAAAATTTCTGCGTGAATTTTCTAAACTTTCTCTACTTAAATTATTTTTTAGCTAGACTAGAATGCCTTTGGTTTAACTTTGATTAAATAGGTAGATAAAATAAAAATGTCAAAAAGCCCCTCAATAATGTCATTAGTCTGTTTCAATATTTTATTAATGAGTTTTCTCATCTGAAAGCATCTGTCTCAAAAGCTTATTTCAACTATTATTTAAGCAAAAACTAATGTAGAAAGTTTAAAAATATTGAAGTTTTATTCCTCTGCTGATTGAAGTTTTGCTTTCTATTTTGGAATTAAAATGAACTCCCAAGTTTACGGAGTTTTCAGGAAATAATGGAGTTCTGCCACCTTTTCAGAGATTCCACATAGGAAATGTACTCTTAGACTGGACAACCTTGCTGATGAAGTTGGTATAAAAGCAGTGTCTAACTATGGTTGAAGAGTGGTAAGGCCTTAAGGAGTCTGCACTGCATCATTTATGTTGTGTCCAACAAAAACCATTGCTGCTCTGGAGGAGAGCCCAGATCTCCTCAGCCAGGTCTGGCCTAAACCAGGAGACTTTGCTTTGCTTCCCTGGGCTTTCCCCATGGCCAGGGTCTTGTTCTGTCCCCTCACCTTGCACCTCTCTGCTGAAGGAGGTGACACGGTCTCTCCTCACCCAGGAATTAAATTTTTCTAGGGTGAAAATTTAATTTTCCTTCTTAGGTCCAGGAAAAGCAGCTTTCATGGCTGAGGTACCAGCTTCAAAATTCTGCTGGAGACAAAGCAGCTTTTTCTGAGACTGACTCAAAAAAGAAAAAAGAAAAAAGAGATGGATTTAAAAATGTAGAAAATGTGGTATTTGCCGACTACCTCATGCTTGGAGAATGCTGCTTTTCCTTTGTCCTTTGGCCATTATATCATCAAAACCTGGCACTTTTTCCTCTGCCTGCAGGCACTGCCAGTGCAGCAAGTCTGTACCTGGAGGCCTGAACCTTGCCTTAACTATTTAATGTTGTGCAATGATTAGGCCATGTCTCCAGGCCCATTTACTCCATCAGATTAACACATCGGGCAAGAGCACATACTTAGAGAGAAGTATTCCCTGACAGATCTAATCAAACACCATTTAAATCAGGGGAGATGATGGTGACATTAATCTGCCCTGCTATAACAGCCCATTTAAATGAGTAGGAGGAGGGAGGTGGTACAAGTGAGGATAGATGGTGTGTTTAAGTAGAGAAATGAAATCTCTAGAATGACTTCAGTGAAGATAGTTTTGATTGAAGTCAAGTAGTAAAATGAGCAAGTGAGAGAGATAAATTTCTTTAAGCTGGAGACACTTCAGGTTAACAAAGGGGTGTGAGTGCCAGGGATCTGTAACCTGCTCAGACCCACAGAGATCTGTGCTCCTGACACAGACAAGTTAACAAACTAGAACAAAATGGCTCAGATTCCTTGTGGGAGCCTAAAAATTGCTTTGTACATTTTACAAATCATTCAGCGTGAGCTTGAGTTAGTAGATTAAGGCCAACCAGATTAAAAATAAGAGGATTTTTTGGGACTAGAGGCCAGTTTAAATTGCCAGCTGTGAAGGAAGGGAAAAAAGGATAAAGCAGGTTCATAGAGAGCTATGACAAACAATGCCACCAATGTTCCTGAAATTACCCATTTTTTATCTTTGTCACCGATGTTCCTGAAATTATCAATTTTTTATCTTTTTCCCCTATCTGGCACACAGCTGTGAGTCAATAACTGTTCTTTCTCAAGAAGTTTGGGGTGCTGTGTGCCCTCCTGCCAGGGCTTTGCAGATGAGAGCCCAGAGACAAAAACTACGTGAAGCATGAGTAGCTCTTCAGAGTAGCACAGGAAGATATTCGTGCTCTACTCTACCTAAATGCCACCATAAATTGCACAAAAAGAGATTAGGATTGAAAGGTACTTGCTGTGCTGTTCTGGAATGACTAATTAGCTGATGCAAATCCAGTCCAAAGTGCTGTTAAGGAAATCAGAGCTAGGAGGTAAGTAGGAGTATTGTGTAACTCTCACCAGGAAGAGCACTAAGACTAGACTGAGCTTGTTACAAACAAATACTAAAATTTTTAATCATAGCGAGACATAAATAATCCTGAGATTACAGCCTTTCTATTAAAATCTTACCTTTTCAAACTCAATCAAAAATGTATCCTGAAGATAAAACTACAAATCACTATTGCACCTCAAAATAACTAGTTGGATGAGCAGGAATCAGCCAAAGAAAAGCATTTTTAATAAAGCACCTTACAATTACAAAATTTTTTGTCCAAAACCTTTTTTCTTTAAAGATTATTTTAGCTGCCATCTTTGTTTGACCCCAATAAAGTTGGTACATGAGGTTTATAGAGCTGAGGGTAGAGGATTCATGAGAAGCAGATGAGGCACATGTCTTGTCACATACCTCCAACCCTGCTCAACAGGATTCCTTAAAGCTGGATGTGCATGGGCCTTTCCTTTTCGCCTGCCCCTTCTGTTTATCTTTTCTCTGTTTTAGGGATGGGGCGCTGTTAGAAGAAAAACATATCTCACTAGATATATACTCACTCTATTAGGAGTTTTTCCCTCTAACATTTTTACTTATATACACACTACACTTTTTTAATAACACAATGACTGTTTTGTCTTGCTGAATAAGTTTTCCTACTCTTCATCCTCCAGTTGGGAATATGGGCTAAACCTTACAACAAAGGACATGATAAAAGATAGGCACAGTACTTTTATTAGGAGGATGGGGAGCTTTTGAAGTACAGTCCTGAAGCCAGCAAGCAAAAACTAGGCAGCAAAGTGTGCTGCCTGTTACAATGTGCTTCAGACTAAACCCTAGTGAAATATTATGCTTTTTAGTCACAGGTCCTGCTCCCAAGTGATGAAAGGGATCTCATGACTTTCTCCTGAGTCAGAGCTTTCATTGCCCCTGAGAAAGAGATGCACTGGTTATATAAATGACAATTAATTGAAGTACCCCAGAGCCTGGGAAACTCCAGAGCAGAGACACACAAGCCTTTGTAGGTGGCACATTGAAGTTATCAATCAGGAAAGCTGTAACCTCCTTTTTTTTTTTTTTTTTTTTTTTCCCTAAGATGCAATTGTTCCTGCTAATATATTTATTTCTGAAATCCTACATCCAGCCCCCGGAGGCTCAAAGATGATGTGAAATATCATTACAAAACCAAACTCTCACATTTGAAATGCACTGAATATAATGAGGAAACCCTCATCAAACTAGAGCAGCCACTCCTGCTATTTTGCCTGAAACTGTCTCTGTATCCCAGATGAGAGCTCTTCCCCACGCTCATCTTCTAAAGATGTAAGACCTACTTTAGAGAATGACATTTCTGAGTAAGGAGGGCAGAGCTATGAAAAGCCCTCAGGATATTGGAGTGGCTTCAGATTCCTCTCTGCCGAGTTTGTTCAACTGTGCTCTATCTACAGTCTATACCATTAATTAACGTCTGATAGATTAGGAACTCCCAAATAGGAAATCATGTTTTCGCCACAGGCTGCAGCAGAAGTGCACAGGGTCTCATTCTGACATTGCTTCTGCTGATAAATCCTGGGAGGAACTCTGCTGAGTCTATCAGGCCAAGTCATCACGAGGGAGATCTGATAGGGCACAGCGGGCGGGCAGAGCCACCCATCACCCTCGGATCTGAGTCAGGCACTGCCAGGAACAGGCACACAAATGCTCCACTCGGTCTCCATCCTTTTGTTTAATGGGATGACAAATCATGAGCATTCAGGGAATGGCACAGCTAAAAAGGCTCTGGGGAGATGTTCCAGCAGCCTTCCAGCACCTGAAGGGGGCTTGCAAGGACACTGGAAAAGGGGTTTTCATAAGGGCATGAAGTGATAGGACAAGGGGGAACAGCTTTAACTTGAAGGATGGTGGAATTAGATTATACACGACAAGAAATTCTTTACTCTAAGGGTGGTGAGGCACTGGACCCATTTGCTGTGATTGTCGTGTCCTTGGAATTGTCTAAGGCCAGGTTGGATGGGGCTCTGAGCAACCTGGTCTAGTGGAAGGTGTCCCTGCCCACAGCAGAGGAGTTGGAACTGGCTGATCTTTAAGGTCCCTCCCAACCCAAACCATTCTGATTCTAAAGAGCAGTGAAGCAGTTGCACACTAATATTAGTATTTTATTTAACGTCTTAGGAAAACGCAACCCTAATTGCAAATCCACCCACTATTATTATCCCATAAACAGAAAAGAACTGTGAGTAGGCAATCCTTTGAGACATATCTTTAAGTGCTATACTTAACCCAATTGGTCCTAACAAAATAGCTTTATTTGTACCAAATCTGAACATTGGAATCAAGCACAGTGTGTTTTTTTCTAGAGAGTGTTTCAATAAAAGGTCAAACACATCAGTATTGTGGCTGTGGTCTGCAGCACAATCACCCTGTAATTTTGTCTTCCTCGGTGAAATCCCAATGCATTTGAATTTAGTCACACCCAATCTTGAAATTTTATCTCTACCAGAGGGTGGAAACCCATTTATTTCAGTGGGGTACCAACAACGTATGTGTGGCTTTGTTATATTTGGCTTCTATCAGCTTATGACACTGAGAATTTACAGGATTTCTTTCTCAACAAAAGCCCCATGCATTTGTAAGTAATTTTTCCCCCCTCTATCTAGATCTCACCTTGTTAATCAGTGTATTACAATGCTTTCAGTAACATTGCTGAGTTCAGTGACTTGAGTTGATATTTTGCCCAGAGACCACCCAGCTGTGTTTGGGTATCACCTTCCACACAGGCACAGCAGTTTGGGCTTATGTGATCTGACACAACTGTGCTTCACTTTGCTTGGATCGTGTGTTCTCTTCCATTTTCTTTTGTCACTATTCAACATTTTCTGAAATCAGCTGCACAGAATCTCTCTCTCCATCCACTACCTTAACACAAAAGGGCTCTTTGCTGAATATATATATTTAAGGTTTGCTTTCCATAAACGTTTCTCAGAATTTGGCAACATGTGCAGACGAAAAACAATTATGCCAACAAACCTGTTTTGAGAATAGCTGTAGAAATTTGCATTCTGTCCCAGTTTCTGACACAGACTTCCCTTCTAAGGATGGAAAATTGCTCAGTTCTTATCTGTCTCAATTCTCCAGCTCCAAGGTGGGAATAACAACATTTCCTTTCCCCAGTGCTTTCTCTGTATATTTAGATTAGAAGCACAAAAGGGACAACGGCTCCTTGATTATTTTCTACAGTAGCTGCTGACACACAGAATTGCTTCTCTTGCTTAGCATTAACATACAGAAAAATAATGCTTTTAAATACAAAGAAAAAATAGTTTAAAATTTGAACAAATACTGATTTGCAGTATTATCCAAAGTCTAATTAGTTACAAATGAGGGGACTTCTTCCTTCACAATGTTTGTATCACTGTGCTGCTTTGCTATGCCGTGTTAATCCTTGTGTTTTCCATGCTTATTCTCCAAGGGGTTTTTCTAGGCTGCTCCTAATATGGTGTAGCCCTCAAGCCTGCAAATGGACAAGACCTTTCTGGTTTTCAAGCAAATTTTAAAATTTTTTTAAAATAGCTATTCAGAAAGAGGGTTTCACTGTAACTTTCAGTTATAGCTGCAGACTAGGCCAATAGGTGATCTATCATTCCTCAATAGTACTCCCATACTGTTTCCATATTCCTGTTTTGCTTTGATATTTATGCATTCTTAATAGTGAGAGCAGCAAATATAAAATTTAAAGAAATCATCACTATCAGGTCACCTGGAAAAGTTTTCAGTTTCTGCATTCCAAAAAACTGTTGTTCATCTGAAGGGGAATGTTTTCCAATTTAAACACGCGGCTCAGATGAGTACTAAATTCTCCTCTGGTTTTGAAAGTGTGGCTAGTGGCCATTTAACCTCCTTTATTCCTGTTAACTGTCTGCAGTATATCTAATTTGCTGGGTTTCTGAGATGCTTGCTTTGTTTTTAACAAGCTTTGAGGCACAGGTTAAGCCATGTCTTTATAGCACATCTGACTACAATCTGCCGAGCTAAAATTTGTAGCTCAGCTGTCTCTTTTCATATCCTCAGCAATTCACCATTTTTATGATTTTACCCTTACTCTGGCCCTAGGGGGGAAAGAAGTTCTTTAGATCACCTTTCAGTCTGAGCTTTGTGCCTGGCAAGGGGCTTTTCCTGCTAATTACCAGAGCTGTTAATTCTGCTGTCAGGTTTGACAGTGGCTGCCAATGTCCATTTCCTACCAGTGGAGTGAAGAGGTAAGAGCAGCACTGTAAAATTATGAAAAGCAATCTCAAATGCATTTCTGCTCTTCTTAGTGCAATATTACAAGATTTCAGTGATATGCTGAGGGATCAGCTCCTGTTTGCTGGGAATCCCTGCAGGGATGGTGACTTGTGTGGTGAGTGGCTTGCTGCAGGTTTCACACGTTATTTACTGGGGTAAATCTTCAGAAACACTGCACAGTAACTTTGAATGGATGGAAGGTAAAAACACAGCAGCTTCTTGCAAATAACAGTAACCACGTGGTTATCTCATGGAATTCTGCTGTTTTATCTCCTGGTAAGATGACAAATCATTTTAGCCAGAGCTGCAAGCAGTGAATTCAATCCAGGGCTACCCCCATGCTGGACATTAAATTCTAGGTTTGGCTGAAATACCTTTGCCCCTGCAGATTGCTTAGCAGAGATGTGAGTGCCCATCTCTGTATCCACATTGTGGTATTTCCTGCTAGGAACCAGCAGCACAAACCAGGTCATTTCTTCTTGCTATGGTCTCTGTTGTCATCCTCTGAGCCCCTTGCCTTTTCATGATTTCCAAATCTGGTATCAGCACCTTATTTTCCATGTGATGCACATAAAAATGTAACAGTACAGCTGGCTTAGGGAATAAGCACCACTGCTCATCTGTGTGCCACAAGCATTGATCTGCTAGAGGAAAGGGAATTGCTCTCTTAACTCAATGCTCTGGGGGTTGGGACAGGTAAAGGTGTTTGTGAGCACAGGGGACAGCACTGTGGCTCTTGTCACTGGGGACTTTTAGGAATACTCAACAGCATCTCTGCTCTCCTTTTGTAAGAAAATAGAAAAACATTAACATATACACACACATATATGTTCCATACAAGGGGGCTGTGCTGGGAAGCTCTGCATTTTTCACCACCAAAATCTGGCACAGCTTTAGAGGCACTTGGCAAAGTCCAAGGAGATCCACTGGTTTCCTGTTTCCCGGTTCTACCAGAGGTTAGTTACTCCCTTGTGTTTTAAACACCTGATAACTTTCAAATGTGGCTGCTGCCATTCAGTTCCCAGATCAACACAGGTGTCCATCAAAGTTTTACTAGTCATGCTTAGATTATTTTTTTTAACAAATAATTTCTTTCACTATCCCTTAAGCACATCAATCTTTAAAGTTAAAAGTCTTCTCAAGCATAGCTAGTGAGCCTGCTTCAATCACAGAGCTGATCCAGCTATTGATCACCAAAAGCCCCTGAAAAGCTTAATTTAACCTTCCTAAAGGATCTGGACATCTTCAAATACTTTAAAGTTTATTGAGTATTTATTTGTTTTTTTACATGCAGAAAAAGTGGAGATGATATATATTTTACAGAAGCCTGCAGCTCTTTGTACTAATCTGGGAGGTTTAAAACATTTCATTAGAGTCTGGTTCCACTTCTGTGGAGCAGATGTTCTCTCCACAAATTATTTTTTACAGATAACTTGTTCCCTGAGTTTACTTGCCTCAGCTTTCAGCAGGCAGCACACTGTTAATGGAGCAGAGAGATGCAAACAAGAACATCTTGGAAACTTAGTCATTATGGCTGGACCCTGGATTCTCTGCTTTTCTGTAAGCAACTGGAGCTTTCTGCCCACATGAGACGAGCATTTATGGGGAAAATATTTCACTTGTTTTAATTATTTTTATTTGCATAAGGCTGAATGAGGTTATTATGGAAAAAATGTGGTCTCTGAACTTCAAAATAGGAATTTAGCATGAAAATGTTTATTTCTCCTCATGAAAATGCTATAAGAAAGATTTTTTTTGTTTTGTTTTTTCCCTATATCATTTTTATCCTCAGCTAACCCCTGCCTTGAGGAGTTTAAATGTCCATGACAGTTTCTCTGCTTCTCTTCTGTACCTCACTTTCAGTATCTTGCCTAATTCTAGGAGATATTTCTCTGAGGAGAGAGTCCTGAGGGGAATGTCTCTTGCTCTTCAAAACAAAATCTCCTCTGAGGCTGGAAGGAGCTCCTCTAACTGAAAATAGTTCTATTGTGTGGATGTCCTCAAACCTTGAGAGTGTTCTTTGCATTTCTGCAGGAAAGGATGATGAAAAGCTTGATATTTTCCCCCCAGTGATATTCCACTTTGAAGACGTATTTTTCTGAATATTGATTGAAAAGCAGAGCACAAGATCTCAAAATCAAGCTACTGTGAGCAGCAGAGCTCCCCTGTGAACCACTTGGAGCTAAACCCATGGTGTTTTTCCTAATCTTGCCACAGAGGATGAGGAGAGCAGGGAAGCCTGTTACACTGCTCCTGCTGCCTCTGGGCATAACCATGTTTTGCCTTAGCTGTCAGCTTATCTTTGTGGAACAGAGATAGTGCAGATTTTTCTTTTTTTCAAATTAAGGTTGTTCATATATTGAAATCTTCTATCTCCCTGCTGATAACTGGGAAAACAAAGCCTGCCTGTGGTTGTCTCCCCCCAGTGCAGGGTTTAGTACATTTGACCCACTTGTCATATTCTTGGCACCACAGCCTGTGTGCTTTACAGAGGTTGTTTTGGGAATGAGCTGATGGCACAAACAGGGGATTTGTGGAGTTGCACAACTGCATGGAGTGGGAGCTTGAGGAACAGGGAGAAGAGCTCTTGCTTGAAATGTAGATCACAGCAGGGCTGGACCTATTTAAAAATCACCAGAGGTCTTGCTTGTTAACTTCCCTTTCATGTAACAGAAGAAAAGGTTGAATGAGTCATGTGAAGCCAGCCATGAGATTAATATAGACAAAGATGTCATATCCTCATGCATGCAGCTGTGAATGGCGTATCTGCCTTGCCATCTGCAGATTAAATGGACACACTGTCTGAGTGGCTGCTGCAGGGCTTGCTAGAGCTCAGTTATCATCAGGCAGATTTCCTGTTGCCTAATACCCACACACAATGGTCGTTCAGCGTCAGGCTCTGGTTTCTGGAGCAGTTTCAAAGCCAGGCAGCCACAGCGTGCAGCTCTATAACAGCAGCACCGTTAACTAATTGCGCTCGCTCGCGGAATTATGAAACCCGAGAGGATAATTTGGTGCATCATGAGTACATCTTTGTAAATTTTTCATAGGGTTATTTTCCTGCAGATCTGTTTGCTCTAATTTCTTTCCTCCTGGTAATTTGGGGCTTTCTTCTCCAACAATTAGAAAAACAACATTCTGTTTAATTGCAATATTTACAGAAACAGATTTTTTCTCTGTATTCCATGTTGTAACAACCTTCATGCCAATTAACCTCTATATTTGCAAAGACACACCTGTATTGACCCTTAAGTGTCATTCATTCCATTTTTAAATTGGACCGTTGGATGTGAGCACTCGATTTATAAAAAGCATTTAAGGAGGTAATATGTTAAGCACGCACTTAATCCTGACAGGATGATACTGTACCTCCCTCAAATCCTTCTGGTTCAGGGCTGATATCACTGAGCAAGGCTATCTCTATCTAGAATCTTCATCAAAACTTGTTTGTGAGTTCATTCCAAAAGGCCAAAGCTGAGAGAAAATCTGTGCTCTTCATACTGAAATCTTTGATGTCGACATGTAATTCCCATTTACTTCAGTGAGTCACCCGTGTGCACAGAGATGAGAATTCTCCCTTGTTAGGTCTTTAAAGATTTCCATGGGAGTTTGCTTCCTTGAATATTTTATTTTCAGCTTTGTTATGGTAAGATGATTTTTCTGACATTTCACTGATCACAAAGCAGCTGGCCCCATAAAAAATAAAGCACACACACAAGGAAAGAAATGACTGGGTGTCTGGGGGAAAATGTTAGTTCTGTGTCTGAGCTGCAACAGATTATCAGCATTAAAACAAAGCCCCAGCAATTGCTGGAATGATGGGCAAGAAAGAGTGGGAGCATTTTCTCAGATTGAAAGACAGCAGAAAGGTGGTGCTTCAATTAAGTCATTGTTAATTTTGAGTGCATCACCTAGCTCTGATATTTTTTAGAATTCTAAAATAATGGTGTTGAATACAAGGAAAATAGCATTTAGAAATACAGCAATTTGTTTGCACTTGATCTAAGAGTGCAAATCACACCATCCCTTGCTGCAGGTCTAGAATTACTGCTGTGCTGACCTGCCAAGATTGGAGAACCACAAAATCAAAAAAAACCCCAAACATATTCTTCTCTATATTGGGGGTCTTTCACAAAGGAGAGTTGCAATCCAAATTTAAAAGTGCAACAGAACCAACCCCAGACACAGACATTTTTTGCTACGATCTCTTCCATGTCTGTAGCATATTTTTAGCAGAAGATGTTCCCTACTCCGATTCCCCACAGCATCCCTCTGCCAGCTCCTTCCAGGACCTCTGCTTCACAGAGAGCAGGCAGATGAGTGATGGAGGGGTCTCTAGTTATGGCTTTGCAGGAGACACAGGAAGAGTCTGCGCTCCTTATTGTACCAGCTCCATCCCCAGAGGAAAAGAGGGAGCTCCACCAACTCCCAAAGACCTTCTCTGTCCTAGAAAAAGTCACAGTCAAAAGAAATGGCCCATAAAGGGCAGAAAAACCCCCGGCAGTAGTGTAACGTGAGGAACCAGTTCATTTCCTCGCCCTTCACCAAGTTCTTTATAAAATTATTTTTCTTTTTAGTTTTCCATTTGTTTCCTCTTTCTATAGAATTTCTTGATTTGTTTCTGCTTATCTATTGCATGAATTGTCACGTTGTTAAAGACCTTTACCAAGGAAAATGAATAATCTTGTGGAAGTTACTTAGAGTGTCTCTGTTCCCTTCTTTTATTGTTGTTTCCTCCCTGGTTATTGGAAATTAAAGGCCAGAAAATGGGTTTGGCTGGGAATTTTCATGGGAATCTTTTTGAGGTTTTCCCTTAAAAGCTTTTTAATCAAAAGCTGGATCTAAAACTCAAATGACTTCTACGTTTTCAAAAGGAATAGGTCAGCACGCTGGGTTTATATCAAATGCTACATTTTCAGAAACAAAGAATTGTAACTTCAAGTTCAATAAAAATGTTCTTAGGCAGACAGCATCCTGGCCACTGGCCCAGGCAGCTGCATTGTTTCTCCTGGGGCTGGGTTTCTGGGCAGCCAGAAGTGATGCACAATCTGGAAACCAAGATTTCAGAGCAGAACAATGATGGAAATGAACACACAGTCGTGTGGGGATGATTTCCTTGGCCCCCTTTCAGCAGCTTTCCTGTATTTGCTTTCATTCCCCTCCTCCTTAATTTGCTCTTCTTTCCTTATTGTTCCCTTTCCCCCGTCTCTCACAACTCATTTCCCTGCCTCTCCTCTCCTTGCTGCCTCTGCTGTTCTTTGTCCTTGCAGTGATGCACTGACATGTCCCAACACTGGCAAAACCTTGTCAGGGCACATTTCCTGCAGAAAGCCAAGACACGTTTCAAGGCAGGCTCAGGGTGTTTCCTCTCACAGCCAAGAGAACTGGGTCCGTCCCCAAAACATGTTCCCTTGTTTATGGTGCCTGACAAAGTCAATGTGAATTTTAATTCATAGTGGTTCATTAAGAGGGACTTTTCAGGTCTTGGCATGGCCTTTCAGAGCCTCACCCTTTCTCTGTAGCTATCTCTCAAAAAGGGTCTTTGTTTTAATTTCAGTTCTTGTTGGCTAGTCTCTGTTTGCCTTTCCAGCCAAGGAGAAAAAATGTCAAGATGTATCTGTCTGATCAAATATTTAAACTTCTAATACCAGCAGCTCACAAGATACATAAACCATAATTTATTTCTGTTTATGGCACTTCTGCTGGAAGTATCCTGCTAATCTACCTAATGTATGTAAGAAAACGCAGACACACCAAGATTTGTTTTATTGTGACTATCAATCTTCACAACAATATTGTGAAGCAACAAGAAATGGACTTTTCTGGGGACTAGATCTCCTATTTATTAAAGACAATGCTTCTTGTATCTGTCAGTGCCCTGCATGCAGCACTGGGTGATCTGGGTGATCTTTTTGAAGAAGCCCATTTGAGTACTGTGGATGGATTTAGGTGTAAGATTTTGTCCCTTTTCACATACACGTCCTGGAATGAGACATCCCGTGGCCACAGGACCAAGCCCATCTGGACAAACTCCCTGGGGCCACTGGAGGAGAAACATTCCCCACACAATCCTTTCCTCAGGTCTGATGCTCAAGGGAGCAGGTATCAGAGATGAGCCTAGGGACTAAATTTCCACATTTCCAGAGGGGTCAAAAGCAGGGTGACTGAGGGCTTTTGGCTTCATGACAATCAACCCCACATCCCAGCTGAGCCCAGGACCTCGAGGCAAACATGACCTTTCCTTCTGCCCTTCTCTCCCTGTCCCCAGCAAGCCATGCTGATCACTCTTTTAGCCCACATGCACCTCTTGGTTTAAAAGAAAAAAAAACAACCAAACAAAAAACCCCCCCAAAAAAAAAAAATTTTCTCCTTGGAACATTATCTTTTTCTCTGGAGGGTTCTTCCCGCTTTTTATTTAGCCCTGTCTCTTCCTGTAATGCTTTCTTGTCTCCTGTCTGCAGTGGCATTAGCAAGGTGTATTTTCAAGCTCAGACACTGTCAGTGGGATGTGGGATTTTGCAAGAACTTTAGAAAATGAAATCTAGCCCTTTTCCCTCTTTAATCTCATATGGGATCCAGTTAACTGATGCTCTGGTGACTTCTTGAGGCAGGAACGCTGGCAGGGAAGACCAAGGGAGCAGTCAGAGCTTAACCCCCAAAACAGGGAGGCAGGCTCAGAAGTGGGGTCTGTGCCCCTGACTTTTGAATGACAATTCTTCCAGCCTTCACAGCCCTGCTACAAATAAATGTGCAGTTAAAAATGGAAATGCAATACCCCAAGATAAAGGAGATGGGGAACAATAACATGCTTGATTGGCTGAGGTCTGCTAGGTTGTTTTTAAGTTTTAACTGGATGTCCTGCTCTTGGCTTCAGTATAAAAGATCAGAAAATAAATCCTGTTACTACTTTTATTAGAAACAGTCATTCAAATCTGAGTGGGTTGAGCAGCCCTAAGCACCAGGGTTTGCCCAGGATTAAATTTAAATGGCATAAATTGCGTGCACATATCAGAGGTATGAGAATATCAAATGAGTCCATTTAAATTAATGGTATTAAAACAAATGGAAAATTGATTTTTTGTAATAGAGGGCTTGATTTACCCTAGCTTAACTCCATTGATTTTGATGGATTTGAACCTACTTCACTTTGGCATAAATCAGGGGAATATCAAGTCCAGGGATTGTAAACGTTAAGACCAAGTTAAATATTTAGTGTCTTATGTCTTATTATATCCAAAATATTAGAAAAATGTGTTTCTTCTGTAATACAGGCAGTGGCCAGGAACAGCAGAAGTGATGATTTGCCTTATTGCAGCACTTGGCCTTAATAACTATTATCATGCTCACACAAACATAATTACAGATTCAAATTGAGCTTATATTTAAGATATTTTACAGTAACAAGCAGAACTCTGGTATGGACCACTCACAGACAGAATTGGTGTCCAGCCCCTGGGCTCAGCATCGTGCCAAGGTCTGTGATCACTTGGGGACCTGACTGGAGTCCTTCCTCCCCCTCTCCAAAGTGCCTCCTTACTGCTCCACCAGTGAAAAATTAATGGAGCTCCTTTGGTTTGCTCTTGTGACGAGAAGGAAGCACTTCCACTAATGACACTAAGAATAGGATTTACTGTAACTTGGCCTCAGATGGTATTTGTGGTTCCCACACATCCTGTAACAATAATGCTTTCTAAACTTCAGCGGATATTGCCACACTGACTGTTAGAGAAAAGCAGAAGGAAGATGATGAAGCAGCTTCTTTGAGATATATTTTTTTCCTTTCCAAGGCAGATTTATTGGCCTCGTGTTCCACACCTTGGCAAGGAAAAGAAAAAACCCAACATGAAAGTGAGATGGGCTGAGACTGTGTTTTACCAGCGTGTCTGGAGTAGGATGATTTCCTGCAAATAATTACTGATGTGCAGGGACAAGTGGAAAAACAGATTTCTACTGCTATTTTTTCACTCCTGTGTGTTAGTGTTATCTGACAAGGGCACAAATACCATATTCAGCTCTACTTTTCCCGTTCCCTGGTGAAATCTCTCCTCCACCTCTCTGTGAATTCTTCCAGCAGCTGTATCCTCTAGAAACCTTCTACTGAGCATTTGGCACATACCCCCTCCAGGCAATGCTCCTCTGGGGCAGCTCCAGCACCCAGATGAGGAATTGGTGTTGAGCTCCAGATGGCAATCAGCTGCCTCTCTTCCTTGACCTCTTTCTTGCCCAAGGCCTGTAGAGCTGTCTGTCAAGGAAATATTTTTTGTGAAGTCAACTCTTTAAGCAATTAAGGATCTGTATGTAGGAAGCTGTGACGGTGTTCACAGGGGTCTTAGGTTGAGGGAAGAGATGAGGATCTGACTCCATGTCTCAGAAGGCTTGATTTATTATTTTATGATATATATTACATTAAAACTATACTAAAAGAATAGAAGAAAGGATTTCCTCAGAAGGCTAGCTGAGAATAGAATAATAAGGAATGATAACAAAGGTTTGTGGCTTGGACTCTCTGTCTGAGCCAGCTGGGCTGTGATTGACCATTAATTACAAACATCCAACATGGGCCAATCACAGATGCACCTGTTGCATTCCACAGCAGCAGATAATCAATGTTTACATTTTTTTTCCTGTGGCCTCTCAGCTTCTCAGGAGGAAAAATTCCCAAGGAAAGGATTTTCCATAAAGGCTGTCTGCGACAGGCAGCCAGCGCATCTTGCACGGTGCTTGGGCCAGCTAAAACTTCTCTTCCCAGCCTCTGAGTAAGCCAGGCCTGCATAAAGCTGAGAAATGCCAGCCATCCATCATCCCCTCCAGGCTCAGGAGTGTAATTTCATGAGCTGCCTGTGTGGGAGAGAAGTGTGAGAAGATGCTGCGTCAGTGTGTGGGCTGCACAAGGGACAAAGAGGTGACTTCAAATTTATACTGGAAATAGAGAGTGAGTAATAATGTGCCCACAATGGACCTTTCTTCAGAAGAAATATGCAAATGAAAAATCGTTTGAATGGTGGATTTAACTACCAGCTGAAAATGAAGCTGGGAGGCTGAGGTGTGAGCCAGCCCTCTGGCAAGATGGTAGTGAACAGGAATAAACCACAAAGTGAAAAAGCACTGTGTTGTGTGAGGATGGAGTTGTGTGGCTTCCAGCTCAGAAAGAGAAATTTTCTGTGTACCTGATAGGTTTCTCAAATTTTCTCTGTGGTGCTTTCCAGCAGTTGATGGAACCACAAGGAGAGTGACTGACTTGATGCTCAAGAGGTGAAATCTGAGTCCTGGAGGAATTCTAAGATGAATCCAGACCACAATAGTGGATCCACAGGGCAGTGGGAAAGCTATTGGAGCTTGTGCCTTGGACCTTAGAGACAGATGGATATGAACCAGACCTCCAGATCAGACCCTTCAGATTTTGGAAGCATTGTAAATAGGGCTCATATCCAAACAATACTCTATGATATTTTCTCAAAAAAAAAAAAAAAAAAAGGGCTCAACAAGCATGCCTGACACAGAAAACGGGCTGCTAGGAAAACCTAGAGACTATATTTGAGCTGATGGAATGTTATATCCTTGTGTGATATTTTTCAGCTGTGGTCTCCTGAATTCACCTGTGTAGTTCTCCAGCATTCATCAGTCAAGCTGAAACATATTTTCAGCAATAAAGAGGAGAGTTTCTTCAAAGAAAATCTTTCTTCATGCATATAATCTGGATAGAGTGTTTCTTTATTTTTCCTATTGCCATTTGGGATGAATAGGATATAATATTTTTTCTTCTGTCCATTCTTAAGCATCTTCCTGCTTGAGATCCTTACAACCACGAAGTCAGTTTGGTGAAAAACATATTTCCCTTCCTTCATTTCCTATGAAAATAGATACTTTGAAAGGCATGAAATATAATGCCAAGTGCTGCCTTCGTAAAGAATGTCTAAAATTCCTGTGAGACAATGTATTGTTTCAAAACAAAGCTATTTCAGGCAATTCTATCCTCATCTCTACAAAGCTATTCATCTGAGAAACTTCTTTTCCAGCACAAATATTCTTGCTCTGGGGTTTCATCTTTCAGAAAGAAAAAAAGAAAGTGTTTTGGAAGATCAGTTTCATATTGTTACCATTTAAAATAAAACAAACAAAACCAGATTCTGAAGAAGTCCAATCCATCTGCCATTCTTGCTGTCTGTGTCTAGTCAAAGACAGCACAATCCCTCTGGAACTTCTTTTACAAACACTATTTACTTGACAGCCTGTGTTTTTTTGGTTTTGGGGTTTTTTTGGTCAATTTTTTTACCAAGAATGCTGTGCCACATATAACTTTTTTTTAGGTAGTGGGTTAATTGCATGCACTTTAGGGTTTTACATGGACCTTGGTGTGGTGGGAACTGCCTCCAAAACTGCTGCCTCCCTCCATGTCCCCATCTCCAGCCTGCTTTTCCAGGGAGCTGCTGCAGCTGTTTGGTGTGGCTGCAGGGAGCTCTGGCCTGTTGCAAGGCATTTTCTATGAGCAAGGATTCCTACCAGCCTATAGACTTTTATTAAGTTTGATTTACAAAATCCCAGAGCTGAGCCCTGCAGAAGCTTTGATATTTCCAAAGGAAATGCTTTATGGAAAAGCAGAAAGGTTTTGGCTAAACAGAGAGCCTTGGCTGCTGTTTTATGCACTCTCCCTGTGCATGAATGAATTCATTGTGGTCATGAACCAGGAAAGTCTGGCTAACCCACCACAAGAAAAGACAGAATGAGCTCAAAAGCATGGATGCCTTCATTTATTTGGCTTATTTTCAGAAAACAGGATTTCATACCATTAGTGATGCCTCCTTTCTCAGCATCCAGGCTGCTCACTGAAATTACAGATACAAAAGTACTTCCCTAGCCCCCTGCATTTTGACTTCAAGTCATTGGTTTTGTTGTTATTGAGAGATAAATATTCACAGAGCAAAGGCAGGATGCTATCCCATTAAAATGTGTAATATTCTCTCTCTGAAGTATAAATTTGTAGGTGTTCCCCTAGATAAAGATTTAAACATGTCCCTTTAAATTCCAGGGCTGATGGTAACGTGGATGAATCTTTAGCAACCATTGATAATTAGCCAGTTTGCAAGGTTGTCAGAAATATGTGCTTTTTCACAGGAACAAAAATACCCCAGAAGCACCCTTTCTTAAAAAATATCTGTGAAACAAAACCAAAAACTGGAAAAAGGAAAATTAGCAGCTGCCATTGCAGTAAAGTTTAACATACAGACACTGCTTTCTGAGAGACATCATTAGAGCCAAATTAAAATATAGCTGAGATTTTTCTAAATAAAACTGTCAATGAAGATAAAAAAGTTTTTATGTTGACAGTAAAGCAAATGATTTTTTTTTCCACTCTGTTGAGGTTCTGTAATGGCTGCAGTATATCTGGGTGACTTATGGCACACTAATGACAGATTCACAGCTGCAGGAGACACCACTGCTCCCAGCTCTGCTCTGGGGCAGGGGCTGGGTTTGGGGGCAAAAATGGGTGGAGGATTTACACTTTTGTTGGTAAGACAGAGAAGAATACTGAGCAAAGCACTCAGGGATGTGAGAAGTGGAGGTTGTGTCTTGGGATGGCTGGAAAGGAGGTGCAGCATCAAAGTAGCTGAATTTGGGTGTTTTCTGTAAGTTAGGGAAGGAGTGCACCAGCAGCAGTGATAATTGCTGGAGATATAAAGTAGGTTAAGTGAGAATTATGGTCTGCTGCAGTCTTTTAATGCATTGCCAGCAGGTTCAGCCAGCACAAATATCCCCACAACCAGCCTGAAAGAGCAATTTCCTTTGGTGTTTCCTTAAAAAATATT
The DNA here is from genome assembly GCF_027579445.1 of Ammospiza nelsoni. Classification (NCBI taxonomy): domain Eukaryota; kingdom Metazoa; phylum Chordata; class Aves; order Passeriformes; family Passerellidae; genus Ammospiza; species Ammospiza nelsoni. Next base: position 6,543,176 of record NC_080642.1, on the reverse strand, counting down.
CATATAGATATAAAAAGTCAAGGCAGAGGATTTTTTTCCCTTCTCAGCACCCAAAATTGAAGGCCTTTTGAGGGTATAAAAGCTCAGAGCTGAGAGGTACCCATGGTCTGGCAGGAGAAGGGGTCCTGCCATGGTGGGTAAATGCTGACCTGTCCTGCTGCTCTTAGGGGTGCTGCATTCCCTGCTGGGGAGGTGTGAAATGAAGAGAAGGCTTTGGAAAGTTGCCATCTTGGTGGGAACACCCTTTGGATTAAGAATTCACCCTGAAGAGCTCACTAATCCACTCCAGTTTTGTCTATTTGGAATTTGTGTTGCCTGCTGCGAACGAGGCAGGAGAGCAGTTTGAGTGCCGTGGCTGGGAGCTGAGCAAGCCTCCCTCTGCTTGGTGCCTCCATTGTAGGACAATGGCAGTGGGAGTTGAGGGTTTATCTGATCCTCTTTGGAGTACACAAATGGACCAAGAGGGGCAGCAGAAGCTGTTCATTGCCTCTCTGTCCTCTGTGCCCACGGCAAATAGAGAGAAAGGGACTGTAAATCCCTGAGCTGTAAACCCAAGGCTCCAGATGTGCTGGACCTGCTCCCTTCATTGTACAGTGCTGTTAGAACTTTGACCAAAGCCAGGGATTATTGGCAGCTCTACCAGGTCCCCCACCCCTTAGTTCCTGAGTTTCATCACTTTTAGCAAAAAAGAAAAAAATGCACTTAACTCTCCAAAACTGCTCTAACTTGGAGATCTTTGGATGCCTCCCAAACCATGTCTGTGTTAACCTGAATTCACTTGGAGATAGCTTCAACATTTAATTAGATTAGTTATTTCGGCAGGGAGGAGGAAGGTAAAAAAGCAGAATGCTTAGAAAAGAGCAGTTTTTCCTTGGATTGTGACATCTGAATAATTTAAAGAGGTTTTGAGAACTATGCTTTATTTTAATTAGTTTCTGAATCCGTTTCTGCGTTGCCTATTCTTTCTCCCCCCTCTTTGTACTGTTTATTTTTGATGACATCTGCAAATCCTGGAAAAAAAAAAAAAAGAAAAAGGAAGCAAATTAACTTGGTTCAAGCCACATCAGCACATCCCCTGGAAGATCACAGCAGTCAGCTGTAAAAAATGGGCTTATGCTGAAAGAAAATGAGGAGCTCAGAGGGCTGAAAACAAACTTACCTATTTATTAACTACATCTATCTTTATTATTTTTGTACAACACCAAAAAAGGTTCTTGGCACTTCATAGATGTGCACAGAGGATGTGAGGTGAACTGCCTTGGCACTATTTTATTAAGGCCGCTCTGCATTAACATTTCCCAAATCAGGAACAGAGTCCATCCTTTGACAAACCCTCACTCTAAATGGGAGCAGTTCAAGAGAGCAGAGGGGAAGAAATGAGCTGCATGGCTGGGGTTAATGCTGTGGTTGAGGAGCATCACATAGTTACAGAAAAGTCCTTTTTTTGCTTCTTGCAGACCCCTGCCCTGTGATATTTTGTGTTTTGCCAGCAATCCTTCTTCCTGTGTCCAATTTCCACCAGCAATGGGTGAAGGGTAACTCAAGGAAAGCGGAGAGAGTGAGACTGAAGGAGGAGATGCTCACAAAGACAGAGGGGAAGGAAGAGACCCAGCAACTGAAGCTGGAAGAAGCAGACCTGATCAATTGGTTGTTCTTGCCACAGCCATTTTAGCTACAGCTTTGTGTCTTTTCAAGCAGGACAAGTTGTCCTTGTTGGACATGGGCAATGCCATTTGCAAGCTGAAGTTGCCCATGTGAGGAGCACTCTGAGTATGTGAGGAAAGGACCTGCAGCACCCTTCCCATAAACCTGAGGGCTACAGGAGTTGATAGAAAGTTATTTGTGTCTCTGGCCTATCACTGCCTACATTCGACTTTGTTAATCCCATGTGCCTCCTGGAAATATAGGATGCCTATGGAGTAAAAAGCCATGAAATGCAGTTGTAATTTCAAGACAATTTTGGAAGAAAAATGAAACATTGCTTTAACCAACATATTTTGAAATTAGTATAAGCCTCAGATAATACTTCAGTAAGAAATAAAAGCTCCAAGCAACCTCTCATCAAAAATAAAAGACAGAATGACTGAGACGTTTAATTTCAATATTCGTCAAACTATAAATCTTGAATTTTTTTATTTGAAGTGAACATTTGTGGGTTTAAAATTCATGCCTTTTACCAGAAATCTTGAAATGAATCCTATGTTTTTTCACCCCTAAACAATTTTGATTTTCAAACTTTTCTGAATGCCAGGCAGGTTGGGGGGAAAAATAAAAAGTTATTTGTGCAACTGAGGTTTCTGAACAAAGTAGGATGTGATGAGGTCCTGAACAGTCCTGAACACAGTTCTGATCTGAGTTCAATATACAGTTCATGCAAGGTGGGTGATGGAGGTAATTCTGTTATCTGTCATTCTGTCCCACCAGTCCTTTCCTAAGCATTATCAACTAATGTGTGACAGTTATAAAGTGGATTACAGCCCATTGTGTCTGTCACAGCTCAGCTGAATCCATCAAACACACATCACTCAAATCTCCAATTGGACTTGAACCTTGCTCTCTGAAGGTGTAGATTAGTAATTTGTCACGTTCTGCTCACACTTTTTCCCTGCTTGGTGTGTCCCTTCTGATCCCACTCTGCACTTCAGCACACTCATTTTAGCTGTGTTTTGAGGATGTAATGTGAAAATTACCAGGAATTATGAAAAAGTCAGCTCTGTTAGACTCATGGAACAAGTAGGAGGAGTGGAGTTGCTCTTAAGATACTAATCATCTGTCATTAGGTATTATTCATCATCCCAAACAAATCTTGGACTGCAACTCAACAGAGAGTGTTTGTCCTACAGCTGTCTGGGAGAGGTGCCATTTCTGCTGTATCTTCTCTTTCTGATCTGACTTTTTCACCGTGTTAATAACTGAGATTCTTATTGTGGCTTTTATATTTTCAAGGGCATAAAACACACAACCATGTTACCTATGGCAGGAAAAGCTGGAGGGAACAGAAAGGTGCAGAAAGGTGAGAGCTGGCCTGAGAGGGCAGCAGGGCTCTCTGGATAAGCACCCCCATTCACAGCTCACTTTTGAAGCTGAGCTCAGCTGTTTGACTGGCTTCAGGAGATCCAAAGCATTGTCAGTATGAGAGAAATACATAACGTCAAAAATATTTGACAAGCCTGGTCTAAAGAAGGCATTAGACAGCATAATGATGGAACTATTTAGCTCCATGGCACAGCCCAGTCTGCTGCTCCCAGCAGAGATGCAGTTTTTGTAAGAGCTTCCTTTGAAAGAGCTGCTGAAGCCAAAATGGGCTTTGCACAGAGAGATTGGATGGGGGAAACCCTTCCAGAGGAGTTTGACTGAAATAATGTTCCTTGGTTTTGGGATTCCCAAGCAAATCCCAAACAACAAAGTCATGGGGGAAGGAATATATGCAACTGAAATATTAAGTTTATTCATGTAGTGGAACAAACACCCTTCAGCACTCCAAAACAACTCTTTAAAAGGAGCATGCAGATCCTGCCACTTCAGAAGGGTTGAGGATTTAAATGGGTTAGGTGAAAGTGCACTGGAATACAGTCAGTGTTCAGGAGTTATCCTCTCACTAATTTGGAGATGATTAGGAAAAAAGTCCAGCTTTGTGTCTTCTTAATATTCTACCTTCACATCTCATATGTGAAAGTTTTAAGAGTTTCTTTTTGCTCTATGTTTTTTAATGGGGTAGAGGGGAATAGAGGTGCAAGATTTATTGGAAAGGCATGTTTCTTTTACTGCCCCTTTAAATGGGAATAGTGGTTCACGTTCTTCCCAGGTGGAAATGTGCTGCTGAATTTAATGAAGGTGCTATCGCTTGCTTGTCCAGGGAAAGTGAGATCTGGAGCTGTGTGTTACAATTTTTTTTTTCTTGCAGAAATTGCAGGTTTTGCAGAGAACTTATTCACCTGATTTCCAGAGTTTGTGGGGTTTTTTACCTGACTTCTCAGAATGCTGAGAATAAAACAACAATCTTTCAGAATCAGTTGCTGGCTGCTTTTTTTGAAACCACAAGGCCAGACTCCCCTCTTGTGTAAACAGGCACAGACACCTGTGAGATAGCTGGAGTTGTGCAATTCTGCTGCACTCCAAAGGCTGCCCTGACTCTTTGGATGGTTCTCCAGCAGCAGAAAGCTTCTGATGAAACTCTGGGAAAGACAAGGAGATTGACAGATGTGCCTCTGTCCAGTATTTCAGTTCAGCTTGCACAATGCAGTGGTCACCTTGTGCAAGCTGCTCTGGCCACACCTGCAGTGGCTCCTGGTGCCCCATTGCTGAGCTGATCCTCAGTTTTCCTCCCACACACGAGGGTTTTCCATGGGACAAAGCCAAGTGGGGCAGAGAGAGAATGGCTCTGCTGCCAGCCGGCCTCTGGTGCTTTCCCCCGCTGGCTGGGAATGGTCACAGGCGAGGAAGAAATGCTTTATTATGGAAGAAATGCTTTATTGTGGAAGAAATGATTTATTATGGAGAACGCTTCATTCAACAACAAGTATTGAGAGAGGAAAAAGCTTTTGTGGGAGCTTTTCTCCTTGGTAAGTTGGGTGCTGGAAGTGTAGGCTTTGCAGATCCAGGCCATGGAATGTCACCCCACATCCTCTGGGACTATGCTGAGTCTGTGCCCTTCATCTGGGGATTTCCTCAGAGCCACAGGGGTTTGATGCACTGTGACTTAGAGATGCCAAAGAGAGGAAAATCTTTGGCTTTGTTAGATTCTCCCTTTAAATTAAGTGCAATAAATGGGGGAAACACATTGGGGTTGTACAAATGGGGAGCAGGAGGCTGCTGCTGGTCCCCAAGATGTGGTGTCACTGTCTCCAGCTCAGTGATGGGAAACCAACACTTGTCCTTGCCTTCTGTGCTCACAGAGATCCCAACACATTGGAGTGTGGTTCCAGAAACCACAGTGCAATGGTGTCTGAAATAAGAAAAGGATGATAATGGATTTTGTTTCCTTCTCCTGCGGATTTTGGTCTATTTTTATACATTCATGTGTAAGATGAGCCACATGGAGAGTTTTTCAGTTCTTTTTCTATTTGTCACACTTCTGGTAGATTGATACATAGGGAAAAGTTTGTAATTTGGCTTTTTCTCCCCTAGATCCAGTATTTGCATACAGATATCAAATCTGTCACTCCAGATTAACAGGAAACCATCAGATTATTTTGTGATTACCATGGGAGCTCATTTATGGGGGTAAAGGGTAGAAATGCACTATGGTGTTTTTTCTGGATAATCCTTTAAATAAAGGAGTAGTTATAAGAGCAGATTTCTATCACAAGAGGTTCAACAGTGTGTTTCAAGGGTCTCAGTATTTGCTGTGTGGAGCATGGAAGGCCGATCTTTGTGTACAAAAAGCCCCGCAGTGACATGGGTGCAGGACCAGGAGACCAAACCTGGAATTTTTGGCTATGAATGAGCAACTCCTGTCCTTGGGAGGTGCCAGGGCCTTCTCAGGAGCAAGGGGTGGCAGGAGCTACCTCTAGAGGGTGACAAATGGCCACACTGAACGTTGTCACCATAACTCTGCCATGAGATGCTGCCATAAAACTGAGTCATGAAGTCCTGTGGCCATGAGAGTCCCTCTTTCTGGCTCTCTTTGCAGGGTCTGGTTGCAGGGAAGCTCTGGAGCAGAATGAAGATGGTGAGCACCAAATGAAATTGATGCTTTCCATGCAGTTGGAATGTGGCACTCCTTGTTCAGGACTTTTTTTTGGTTGACTTCACAGGTAACATCCAGAAAGTCCTGGGGTGGCAGATGTTTGGAAGGGAGCACTGTCTAGTGAGGAAAAGAAGTTTTTCCTGTAATTTTGTTTGTTCCTAGGCCACGGTAAGGCAGGCACTGGGTTTGGGCTAGAATTACCTTTCATCTGAGTTGGTAAGACCGTTGTTGTATTGGGGTGCACTGCAATGGAGCAAAATGTAGCATTTTGCAAGAATCCAGTGTTTTTTTTAGTCAGAACACATATGAGGCCTTGGTAGCAGCATGGGCAGATGCAACACAATTCTCCAGGTCAGAAAAAGGAGGTGATGACTTCCACCAGGTATGGGAATGCAACATGAAACCAAAACCAAAGTCATCAGTGGAACTTTTAAATAGAACTGCTTTCCCACCCAGAGGAATGACAAAAACTTTAAGCAAAAAGCCCCCTTTTACACACATGGAATTAATACTTCCAGGAGAAGCTTCACATTCTGGAAATCAGAAGAGTTTCTGTTCAGCAAGACAATAAACCCTGGTAACTCTAATGGGACAAAATGATGAGGGGTGCAGGGGAATGATGTGATGTGCAGACTTGTGAGCACAGAGGAAGGGACTTGTCCTCATGTGTCAGCCATGAAAAACCTGAGAATCCACTCCCAGCATGAAGGTATTCAACAGCACACTTTCAGGATTAGTGTATTAGATAACCAGAATTGAAGGAGAAACTCTTTTTATATAGGAAAGTGAAGGTAGGATTTGGAATCCAGTGTCAGGAATTGTTAAACAAAATGCCAGTCAGAAACATCTGCTTTGTCAGCAACATCTACACATCTATTTTTCTTTTGTGAGATACTGCAGAGATGCTTATGATAAAATTAGATATTATGGTCCTATTGTTGCATACAGAATATGAGAGGGGAGAATGTTTGGAAGGAGGAATTGAAATAATAATTAAAAAAAATTAAAACCATCAGGACAGCCAAGTTGAATAAAACCAGCTGAGGACCTGACTCATTTTGTGATGTCTGTGGCCCACCAGATGCATGCACATGCATTGTGCTTACTGCCCTGTGGGAGTAGCTGAAAGAAAGAAAAAAGACATTTCTAGAACAATACTGGCATGAGACATGTATTTTTATACTAACTCCCTGACACATTCTGGTTTTAGGGTAATTGTGTGCGTGTTTGGTGTTTGCAGGAGAAAGGAGAGATGCTGCAATGAGTCACTCCTTGTTCCCCTCCTGGCTTTGCACCATGGGCAAGGCTGGCAGCGCTCCAAAAGGTTTTTCTCACCGTGCCACAGAGATGTGCACTGACCTTTTAACACATTTTAAGGTCATGTGGGACCATTTTTGGTTCACTTGACATAACCCAGCCCAGAAAATGCTCCCTGACTGCCCAGGGTGAGCCTACAGCTCCCCAGCTCTCCCTTCACCTCCTTGCTCTCCCTCCATCACACAGCTCATTGATTCTGGTGTCCTTTTCCTTTGTTATTTTGGGATTTCACAGCCCACTTTAGCCCTGACTGTGCAGGAGATAAGCCTGAACTGTTGGAAATCCTCTGTCAGGATGCAGGTGCCTGGGATTGTTCCTCCCAGCAGTGCTCTGGACCTGAAATCCTGGCCACAAGGAAAGGGAAGGGAGGGTTTCCATTAAGTCTAATGGGGATAAAGCCTTAGCTAACGAGGCAAACACAAAAGTGATGCATTCTATTTCTACTCTGCATGATTAATATGGGGAACCAAATGTCTGTATCAAGTTCAGTGTCTGTTGTAGTTATGCCAAGTTTCAGGACCCAGACAGCTGGCAACCAGCAAGGAATCTATTTGGAAATTCAAACCATTCACAAATGGCCTTAATCCTTTTACTACCTTTCTCCTTTTCATAGCCATTTTTGCCTCTCCTTTTATTTATTCCTATTGTGTTTGCAAAGGACTTTTCACAATAATTTTGAGACATTTTGGTTTGTACTGCAGAGGAATAAAGCCCTGCTTGGCGGAGGTGAGGAGCTGCTGGGGATCCTGCTCCACCTCACTGCCTGCCTCTTCAAAGGGAAGCTCTGGAGAAATGTTTCTGTGGCCAGAGAGCAAAATGAGCTCCATGGGAACAGCTTCATTTCCTCTGATGTTTGGTGGACTTGGCAGCTCAGCATCCCTTGATTCACCAGCTTGGCAGGGAGCTGGGATGCCTCCACAGCAGGTCAAGGCTGTCATAATTGGGCTGTGGAACAAACCCATTCTCAGATGTGTTTCATAACAGCAGCTGAGCTTTTCCCGGCCCTGTGGAGAGGCTGGGTCCCAGCAGCACATGGCACAGAGGGAGGAAAGCCCTGGCTCAGCATTTTCTGGTCCCCATCTCAGCTCCCAGCTGTGCTCACGCAGGCACCTCAGCTCTGCAGCCAAGCCCAGCACCCTCGCTCTGGCTGTACAAGTGGGAAAAACAGCCCACAGGAGAAATAAACTTAAATTCTTTGCTGCAGCAGGACAGCTCTGTGGCACAGGGAAATCTGCAGCTTGTCAGCCCCTGATGCTGTTTCTGGGTCAGGTTTGCTCAGGAGAACCAGCCTGGATGGCCAGGGAGTGGCTGTGCAGCAGTGTCTTCTGTAGGAAGGAAAATATCTCCCAAATCTGCACTGACTGCATGCCCTACCTCTCTGAACAATAACTGATGAAGAGAGAAGTGAAATGCACAGACAGGTTCTGCTGAGCTTAGGTGGGGAGCAGATTTGCCTCCTTTGTTCCCCAGAACTGCTCATTGCCACAGGGCTTATTTTGGGCTAAAGGAACCTAAATAGATAAGGCTGCCAGGAGTGGGGATTTTAGGGTTCAAAGGGGTCTTACATGCACAGAAGTGTTCAGTGCTCTGAAGGGGTACATGTGATGGTGCCTGAGTCCATGGCAGCTCCTCACAAGTGTCTCTTGGCTGCAGGACAGCCCGTGCTGGTGCTGGTTCTGTGGGCAGTGAAGGGACAGTGCTGCTCCCCCAGCTGAGCTCCTGTGTGATGCATGGATGGATGGATGGATGGATGGATGGATGGATGGATGGATGGATGGATGGATGGACTGCCTGAGTGCAATTCTGTGCTCAGACATCTCCTTCCAGGCTTTCCTCCTCGTCCTACAAGGGTAATTAACCTGAGCTAGAAGATTCAGGATATAAAAGCAAAATGCCAGCATGCCATACACTGGAACTAATAATTAAAGGGTTAATTGTCTTGAAACTGGGAGCTGTTGGAGCTGAATGAAGTGAGATAGCAGCTTAGAGTGTGTCTGCCTGTGTGTGGGAGGAAGGTGTGGAGGATGTTTATTTACAATTATTCCCTTTCTGGAGAGCTGGTGCAAATCAGTGCTCCCTCACCCTGTTCAAAAGTCAGTGAGAATCCTTCCTGGCTTTGGTTCTGTTGCTGTTTCACTTAACCTTTAAACTTTACCTTTTTGGTAAGCCCGGAGTCAGTGAATCAAAGCAGCTTGGACGTGTCTGAGCAAAAGCCAAACCCCTGAGCCTCAGCTGTGATTCCTGCTGCACTGGAGCCCTGGCTGGGTTTGTGCTCAGAGGTTTGCAGCACTCAGGTGCCTGCTGAGAGCCCAGGGTGCTGCAGCCTCCCAGGGCAGCCCCACTGATGATTTACATGAGCAGTTTTTGCTAAGTCACCTCTGGTTTTCTTATGTTCTGCACAGAGTGTGGAATTAGGCTGTGATATTGCACATTTTTTCCCTTTCATCTGAAAGTGCCAGAGGTCCTGAACCAAAGGTATTTGGCCACTTTCCATGCACCCCACAGGACCTCCACCACCAGGACTGGTCTCCTCCTGGAAATCCTCCCTGTTGTGTTCCAATCCCCAAAACCCCAAATTTTCTCTTGCAGCCTCTGGTCCTGCCCTTCCTGAGGTGGTCTATCTGGGGATCCACCATGGTCTCTCTGTGTTTTTACCTTTCACAGGTTTCACTGTGATCAATACGTTACAGAAATTTAAAGGAGAAATCCTGTATATGTATATTTAAAATGAGGAGCAGGCCTGTGACTGCAGAGCAGCAGTAACTGCCTGGAGCTACCTGTGAGCAGGATTTAAGCCCTCAGTGATGGGCTTGGCAAACCCATGCTGGATTTAAAGGGTTTCCTGGGTGGAGAGAGTGAAGTAGGCTGTGAGCTCTGACTTCAGCCTTTCTCCTGAGCCAGGTAATTCCTGAATGAAGTTTTGGTGCCAGATGCTATTTCTGAGAGACGAGATTGCTGAAGATCTCTCTGAGCATCTGTGCTGCTGGGGTTTATGTGGAATAAAACTGATTTCTCTCTGCTGGGGCACAGTGGGGGGGTAGGGTCGCTGTACCTTGGAGGAAGCATCAGCCAGACTGTGAGATTTTGCTAAGAGAAATATGGTAGAAATATGTGTAGATATTTAACCATTATGCTGTGCTGTGTTCCTGCTGTGCAACACACCAAACCCCTCATCTGTAGAAGATGCTGGGGGTGAGGATGAGTGGAGAAAAGTGAGGCAGCTGTTGGAAGGAGATGGGAGGGAATGGAATTGAGATGGATATGCAGGAAAGAGGCCATGGCAGCAAGGGAAACTTGAGTTTCTGGCTACTTTTGGTGCCCAGGATGCAAGTGGAAAGGTGTTCTGTTGCATTCGTGCCATCTTTGCTAGTCATTTATCTAATTTTCACCTCTTCCTAAGCTGCCAGCTTCACAGTATACATTTTCAGGAGCAACACTGTGCTCACAGCTTCTGTGCTGCGAAAATCTGAAAACTTGATGTCAACTTAAAAAATGTTATTCTGCAAGAAAAAGAGGGGAGAAAAAGAAAGACAAAAAAGAAGAGGTGTCCAAATCATCTTTATCTGTGTAAATAGCAGTTTAAAACTACGACCAACCCATGTTAGCTCCCCCAGGATGAACTCAAATCTGGTTTTAATAACATGCTGAGATTATGTAGCAGAGATGTGGGTGCCATAATTTCTTTGCAGGGAACACATTAAACCCGGGTATTTTGGCTTGCACCACAATGCTGCATAATGACAGTGTTCTGTTCTGTGCCAGCAATTCAATGGGATACTCCTTTCTTTGGATCACATATCTGCTATCCCTCCAGACAATGAGTATCTGATACAAAATAAAAGTGATGGATGCCAAATGAACCAGAGAGTGGGGAGAAGATACTGTGGTTCATTGACTAACTAAATTACTTTGGGGGTATTTAAATGCATCTCTAGCTTTTTATTCTGCATGCCCTATTATAGATGAATTCTGTGATGATTCAGCCTTGGAAAAATTAACCTGTTCTGTTCCATGTGAGATGCTGGTCACCACATGAGTGTGGTGATGTGGTGACAGATTGTAAAGCATTTCCAGGATAAAAAGGTTCTGATGATTTTTTTTAACATTTATAATTTCATTTTAGTAGAGCTATGTAGCTGTTTATGCTTAAAAACTGAGCTAAGAATGAGGAAACAAGAAAAATGCACACCTTTAGGCAGCAAACCTAATGCACTATTTTAATGCATGTACTTGGCTTTATCCCCCATTTCACTGCTGGCTTTGCCATTCCACCACGACACAAACTGAAGCTGATGATTTTGCTGCAAAAAAAGCAGAGCAGCTGCTAACTGAAGCAGGGAAAATCCCTCACCAAGTTATCTGTGAATAAGTAAATGAAACCCTGGATTGGTGTTGCTGATGCTTGTACCCATCTTGTATTTTGCTCTGAGGAGATTGTAACAGATCAGTTTGTTTGCAAAGACTTTGGCATAAGCAGGGAATTAGAGGTTGATGGCAAAGAATGTGCATAAAAAGACATTTTGAACTTTTACATATAAATACACTGCAAACTTTTTCTCTGAGAGTGGCCAAAATAAGACACAGCCATCTGTGTGTATCTTGTCCAAATAATTGAACAAGAAAGAGGCTGCATTTCCAGTATCAAATACCAAATTCCTGATCAGCTGCTCCAACTATCACAAAAAGTATTCAGACTGATGGTAAATCTGTTTGGAAAATCTGATGCTGTTTTTAGACAGTTCATACCTACAAGAGATCTCACGCTGTCTGAGCAATCAGCTCAGCCTTCCATATAAACTTGCAGAAAACAGAAGCCATCTGATGATCAGGAAAACTCTCTTAACCACTATTAGAAAAGAGTTTCTAAGCAAAAATTTATTTTAAAACAATCTTTTCTATTGGCACACAGGGTGCACAGATCAAGGCAATGCAGGGGCACTTTTGGGGCACTCTGGGGTTTTTCTGAGAGGTGTTTGCAGCTGGATTTTGCTGCAGGCAGCTTGTTGTCATGCACAGACTGTGTCCTGGTGTGCTGCTTGTTGCCTCAAATGAGTTTATGGTCGACCATGAACTCTTTACAATGTTTGGCTAAAACCCATCAACCAGTTAACCTGGAAGTTGCGGTGTGCTCCTCTGCAGCTGTTGAATTAAGATGAAGGCAAAATAAAGTTGAACTTAAAGACACCTGGGAGGCTGAGGAGCTGAAAACCGTAAACACGGACAATTATTTTTGCAGATATGCACGTATAAGCTGACAAGTAAAGCCTTTAAATTGAAAAGTGCTGTCAGTAAGGTGTAGTCAAATAATTATTGACATCTAAGGAGTGGGAGGATATACAGGAAAACAGGAATATTGGTTATCAGGAAGCCAACAGGGGGCAATGGGAGCCTGCCCTGCCCACGGCTGTAACCCACCTCCAGCCACTGCCATTAGCCCAAATTGCTGCCTGTTGGACTGTAAAGTGTTACACGTTCCATTTAATTAACACCTTAAATTTGATCTTGATGGTGTGGGAGCTCCAGGAGAAAATGAAACAAATTTACAACTTGCACGAACAAAGGCAGCCTTTGCGAGGGGGCGGAAAGCACCAGGATTGCCATGGAAATGTTAAAAGTGCTGTGCTGGAGAGGGGGGAAGAGCCAGGTGAGGTCTGCAGGGAGAGCTGGAGCTTCTGCCCTGGTTTTGGTGAGAGCCAGACTGGGTGGGTGATGCTCTCACTCCAGAGCTGCCCCTGCTTTGGGCTGTTCTCCAGATGCTGGGCTGATGTTTCACCATCCCAAATTTCTCCTGCCCAGAGACATGGCTCCCTCCAAACCTAAAACCACCAGGAATGACACGGTATCATTGAGCATTGATGATTAATCAGCAAACTCATTATCATTCCCAGAGTAGGCTCTTAGGAGCATTCCTGTCAGGAAGAGCAAAGCTGAGGAAGGAGATTTAGTATGCAGAGAGCATGGGCTGCTTCCCACGCTGCCTGCCACCAGATGACATTGGAGAAGGTTCTGGTGTTCCAGAGCAGGAGAACAACTCGTGTGTGAAATTGTGGTCTGGTGACCAATGAAAGAAGTCTTTCAAATGAGATGAACTTGAATTTAAAAATAGAATGGAGTTGATTTTCTTTGGGCCAACATGTGTATCCACTACTGGAGACCTTTAAACACATGTGGGGATGTTTGACAAGAAATATGTACATAGGATTGGGTCTGCTTTGAGAAGAATGATGTACTAAGTAATTCCTTCTTTCCAGCCCAATATCTGATTATTACCATTATTCTTGCCAAAGATGGCCAGGAAAAGAAAATTTCAGATTATTTTAAAATAGACATGTTATTCTTGTGTCTTTTATTAGGAAATAGTAATTCCTTAAGTAGTTCAATGTGCAGAGTATATTCCATGTGGGCACATCCTGGCTTTAGCAGTAAGGAATGGCAGCGGCTGCTTTGCTCCCTCACTGGGTGTTCCCTGGTGGGCAGTGCTATGTGCTCCTCACCTTTCCCTTGGGTCTTGGAATTCCTGCCTCCTTCTAGCTGCTGCTGATGGTGAGCTGGACCACCACCATCCTTCTCAAGTCTCACCCTGGATTCCTGCTCCTGTTCCACAATAAAACCAGCTCTCTTTGTGGCTCAGCAGAATGCCTGCCCCTGTATTCCCCACATTATCAGATTGTCTATCCCCAGTATGTACTGTAGCCATAGCATCACCTCTGGCTGCTTTTTAGGGGGCAGTTTAGGGGTTTCTTTTAGGGAAATATTTTCTCCATTCTCTGCCTGCATGCCGGTTTAAATCGGGGCTGCAGCTGGAGGAGTGAGCAGAGCACTGTTGGTGCTCAAGCATCCAGCTGAAAGGTGGGGCGGTTTGGGGGAGAAATCCCCTTATCCACACACAGGGATGGGATCCGTGGGTTGGGAAGGGGAATCCGCTCCGTGTTTGTGCCATCAGCACAGCCACTCCCGCAGCTCTGCTCGCATTGCCTGCAGCAGAGAATCCTCGGGTATCCATGGGAACAGGATCACAGCGGGGATGGGGGAGTGTGGGGAGGGCAAGAGCATCCTCTCAGCTTCCCCTACTCCCACGGTAACCAAATGCAAGAAAAAGTTGCCTCAAGGAAGAGCTAAAGTTTCCCTTTACCTCCGCAGCGTTTCTGAGGTGGTCGGTACTCGATATCACTCCTGCATTAAGTACACCACCACAGGGCTTTCAAAATCTGATTTTTTGGGCTTTTTGTTTGTTTGTTTGGGTTTTTATTTGTTTGTTTGATGTTTTTAAACAAGTAAATCAGTGACATGCTCAGTGCCCTGGGAGCCAGGGCAGGCTCAGCAGCACCTGTGGGATCCAAGGTCATTGGGGCTTTCAGCATCCCTGGAGTCCAAGGATGGAGCACCATGGCCAAGGTGTTCAGCAAAGACATCAGGCAGCATCTAATGGCCACATTTGTGACTTTTAAAGTAATTTCTTAGGGGGTTTGCTGCTGGTAGAGTGAGGTCCATAATGACAATCTTGGTGCCTTCCTTTTTGTATCCTGTATTTATGCAATGTCAGCCACAGAGTTGGTGTCGTGAGTAGAGGTCACAGAGGGGCAATAAATTTGTTACTACAAATTTACTTTGTTTGTTGTTACAAATTCATTTGTTATACAAATCTGTCTCCAGGTTTCCTGAAGTGACGTAGGTGATACCACCTTTTGCTGCTCCAACAGGTGTGTACAGAGCTGGCTGTAGTGGGTAGCTCTCAGAGCACCAAAGGCAAATTGTCTCAGTTCCTATTGACCTTTTCTCCCAGGTTTTTCTATGACAAAAAAGTCAATGTAAGATTGAGCCCAGCTGTACATGGAGTTTTCTGAAGTTCTCACTCCCCTTCAACACAACACCCCAGGCAACTGTAGGATCCAAACTGCTTTAAGCATTTTCTCCCTAATTAATGGCCACGTTTAAGGACATGTTCAGTCACAGGTGAACAAACATGCTTCAGTGCTACCCCAAAGAGAGGATTCCCTAAACCAGCTCTTGCTGCTCTGGTTTTAGTGGGAGCTGCAGGAGAAATGTTTTTTCAGAAGTGTTAATGCAGGAAACATTCCTTGCACACCCTTTATTTTGTGTGGAATTTTTTTTTTCAAATTTTATCATCCGCATGGCTAAAGGATGAACCAAAGTCAGTTGGGTTGGCAGATTCCTTCCCACAGGCTTCAATGAGCTTTGGGTAATCATCCAGAGCACTGGGGTGTCAGGGCTGTGCTGAGAGGCCTCAGAGCACTCAGAAGGGAGTTATTGAGTTATTTGCCTATCAAATGGCAGAGCATTTTGGATCAATGATTTGCTTTCATTCCCTTCATTCCTTCTCTCCACTTCAGAACAAATGCTATTTCTCACTGCTTTCTCCCACTTATTATTTTTTAATTTTATTTTGTCTGCTCCTTATTATTGTTTTCTGCAAATAGTGGGAAAAAATCCATATAAAGCAAAGAGTATGCAGCAACTACTGCCTTCCTCCTCAGCAGAAATCATTTGGGAGCACTGTTTTATGTATAGATATATGTTTAAATATATATATATTGTTACAGCTGTCAAGCAGTGAGCTGAGAAAAAACTGAACTTTCATCTGTGTTTGCTGCTCAACATGTGTGATAATTGCAAAAATATACTTCTTGGAGTGAAAAAATGGCAGAGATTTAGGCAGCTGGATCAATTATTTTTCCCAAATTGGATTGGTCTGTTGTGACATCCTGCCAGGCTGCCGTGGGCAGGGGGGGAGCTCACTTTCACATGGGGGTGTGCAAGTCAGACACGAATCTGTGGAAAATCTCTGTGGGACGTGCACATCCTCCTTCAAGCTTCACATCTCCACCATCACATCATGAAATTGAGTGAAAAGATTGATCCATTAAACCAGTTTGCTAATTCCTTCCCTGAAGCTGAATCTGGGCAGAATTCCCAGTCACTAAACTTTGTCAGCTAATCTTTGCGAGTCCTTCAGGCAGAATGAAAATTCTCCCCAGCTTTTCACTCCCAGGGCCCAGCCCTCTATAAATAACGTTTATGGAGAAAGCCTAATCACGCTGACTTTGGGGAACATTGTTTTGCTTTCACAGTTACACCCAGTATGGGACTGGGACCAAACAAAGCCTCAGACTTTCCATCCTTTGGGATGGTCAAGTGTGTGTTTGTCGGTGCTAGGCTTCCCTAGCCATTCTCCAGCCTTGTCTCCACATGGTCTGAAGGGAAGGTTTGATCATGGAAGGGAGGGTTTGGTCACACAGGCTCTTTGCCTGAGACCCACAGTGCTGCCCTATTCTTCTCTGGATCCAGGCAGTGAAGGTCTGGGAGAGACCTGGGGTGAAGCTCTGTTGGAAATTCAGGGTTTGGGGCACTGGCCTCAGGGCAGCTGGTGGCATTCAGGTGCCCTGTGCTTCAGCCCCCTAAGGAAAACATGGAAAAAGCAATAATGGGGATAAGTACAATTCTTTGTCCATCCAAGGATCTCAGTGGTAGTACATTGAGGCTAGTCTGTTCTTGGTAGTCAGCTTTCGGTTTTAGACTCTTTAGCAGCAGCAGAAGGTGCAGTTTAGCTCAGTTTTCCTCCTCTTCCATCAGCACCAGCCTCTGCTCACATAAGCCCTTTGCTAGGAATGAAAATATTAGCAAAATTAGTTGAGTGTGAGAGAAGGCTTCCAAGAGATGGTTTTGTTGTTTAACCACCTCTTTGTTAAGAACAATTCTTTCCTTGCACGATATCAAGCTGGATATCCTCAGTGTATATTTGCACCTCTGAGGACGTCATACTTCAGGACCCTTCTGAGAAGGGAGAGAGGAGAAGGAAAGAAGATCATCCAATTTCACATGTCCTAGCGAGGTGCAACCTTCCTTCCTTCCTTCCTTCCTTCCTTCCTTCCTTCCTTCCTTCCTTCCTTCCTTCCTTCCTTCCTTCCTTCCTTCCTTCCTTCCTTCCTTCCTTCCTTCCTTCCTTCCTTCCTTCCTTCCTTCCTTCCTTCCTTCCTTCCTTCCTTCCTTCCGACACTTCCTTCCGACACTTCCTTCCGACACTTCCTTCCGACACTTCCTTCCGACACTTCCTTCCTTCCTTCCTTCCTTCCTTCCTTCCTTCCTTCCTTCCTTCCTTCCTTCCTTCCTTCCTTCCTTCCTTCCTTCCTTCCTTCCTTCCTTCCGACACTTCCTTCCGACACTTCCTTCCGACACTTCCTTCCGACACTTCCTTCCGACACTTCCTTCCTTCCTTCCTTCCTTCCTTCCTTCCTTCCTTCCTTCCTTCCTTCCTTCCTTCCTTCCGACACTTCCTTCCGACACTTCCTTCCGACACTTCCTTCCTTCCGACACTTCCTTCCTTCCTTCCGACACTTCCTTCCGACACTTCCTTCCGACACTTCCTTCCTTCCGACACTTCCTTCCGACACTTCCTTCCGACACTTCCTTCCTTCCTTCCTTCCTTCCTTCCGACACTTCCTTCCGACACTTCCTTCCGACACTTCCTTCCTTCCTTCCTTCCTTCCTTCCTTCCTTCCTTCCTTCCTTCCTTCCTTCCTTCCTTCCTTCCTTCCTTCCTTCCTTCCTTCCTTCCTTCCGACACTTCCTTCCGACACTTCCTTCCTTCCGACACTTCCTTCCTTCCTTCCGACACTTCCTTCCGACACTTCCTTCCGACACCTCCTTCCGACACTTCCTTCCGACACTTCCTTCCTTCCTTCCGACACTTCCTTCCGACACTTCCTTCCTTCCATTTCCATTCGGGCTGTTCCAAACCATCTGTCACTCTCTGGGGTTGTGTTTTCCCCCACTTGTGGAAATGCCTGGCACAGTGTGACATCTCCCCTGCTGCCATCACTGTGGCTGGGCTGTGCAAACAGAGCATCCTGCCATGTGTGCTCTGGGGTGAAGCTCTGGTTTGCCCTGAGGGCAGTGGAGGAGCTGCAGAGCTCCTGTGCCTGCTGTAGGGGAGCTCGTGTGCGTGGATTACGTGAGCTGAATCTTAATCAAAGATTATTTGCATCCCTCAGTGCATCCCTCAGACTCAGCCCCTGTGCTGGGTTTTCCAGGCCTGGAATCAGGGGGTGTCCTGGTTTTGTGTGGGCTGGGACAACAGGCAGGCTCCTGCTGTTGGACTTCACAGAGAAAGTTCAGAATTTGGAATGAGAGGGCACCTGGCACAGGGTTGATGCCAGCTCTTTTCTAAGCCCATTTCTATTTTGCTACACTGAGCGACGGCACGAAAACAACATTTGTCAAGATAATGATGCATCTCCTGTCTAATATCATGAAGACATCATCTGATTTTTTTTTTCTTTCTGGTTTTATTTTAGCAGAGGAGTTTACCTTATTAAAAAAACAAGCCTGTTAGTGAGCTTGGTAGTGTTTTTTGAAGGTGAAAGCAGAGGATTCAGGGATTTGGACTGCATCCTTTTTTTCTGACATGCTCAGTGATTTTGGCCAAGACTCTTGCCCTTATACGTCATCATACCTTTGCTTGTAAAATGAAGACAAAAGTGCTGTGCTCAGCTGAAAAGACCTTTTTTGTTCAAAGGGTTTTGCAATACACAGAGTAAAGGGCTGTGGAAGGACAGATAAATGACAAGTGGTAAAGCAAAGTAAAAGACACAAGGCTTTGTAACCATATGCAAAAAAATTATTTGGAGTCACCAGATGGCAGGATTCTAGACCAAATTTGTTTTTGTTCTGCAAATCAAAACACAGCATCTTTTACAAGTGTCTGTCAAGTGGGACGTGGATCTGATTAAATGCCAGGAGTGTCAGAGTGTCACCACAAAGGATCCAGGTGCAGATAGTCTGAGAGATAGGATGAATAACCAGGAACTTGCTGCTGGTGGCTTCAGGAAAAGCAGGCCTGGGCAGTGCCAGCTGTGTGTCCCTAGCACTGCCACCAAGGTGGGGTGTTTTTATGGAAGAGGAGTTGCAGCCCAAGCAGGACCCAGTGCTTGGAGGTGCTCTAGCTGGAGATGAGGCCATCAGGGCAGCTAATTGCCATGTTCCCTGCACCTTTCCTATGTGCAAACCTACAGCTGTAGACCTGTACAGTAATTTTTCTAGGTGGCAATAAAACAATATGCATTTTCCAATTAACAGAGCAGGCAGCATTATTTCATTTTTCATTGCCTGCATGAGTTAGCAGTGCTCAGGTCACTGTGGCCCTTCTAAAGAGGCAGGAAGAAATGGATAGGCCTTCTGTGGGATGTCTTTGCTAGCAGCTTTCCTTCCCTTTAATCGAACACATCAAAAGAGATCACAGAGAACTTACAGCAGAGACTAAATGTGCAGCACCAGGATAAATAAGGCACACAGTCTTTTGGATTTAGAGGACATCCCTTCATTTTTGCTCAGTGCAGTCCAGTCTCTCCTTTTCCAGTTTTCATGACAGATCTGACAAAGGCAATCTTCTCTTTTAATGCTGAGCTGTGAGTACTGCCAGACACTCTGTTCTGTAAGAGCACACAATTTTGATCAAACCAAACCAATTATCTCACCAGAGTGATAGTTTACCATGCAGAGAGAGTGTCCATCTTACAAGACCCTGCTGAAGTCTTTTTTTTTTTTTTTCTCTTAATGTACATATGTATTTTTAGCCCTACACAATTATTACTCTGCTAGAGAGCAAATGACACGCTGCCATGCAGGTAAACTGCCTTAAGCCAAATAAAGACTTAATTGTGGCACAAGCAATTCAACACATATAATAGAAGACAAGTGCATTCAGTCTGGAAGATCGATGATGTTGACAGCTTTTGAAAATTGTAGAATGTTACTGTTATTAGAGCAAGGTGCTGGGTGAGAAACAACATAGGCCCAAAGTAGATCTTGTCAGCAAGGCAAAAAAAAAAAAAAAATATATCTTTTGAATGACTTGAGAATTGCTGAAGAGGAAATATTTCTGGTTTGGATCTCCTGATCGGGTGTGAGATGCCTGGGAGCTGCTCACAGAATACCTTTTGGAAATGTAAACTTGCTGGGCTGTAAAAATGAGAGTGAAATCAGACCAGAGCTTGGCAATAGTACAGTGTTAATCCTGTGGGGTTCTAAGCAGCACATCTGAGAATTATTTATTTTTTCTTTAATTTCTGAAGCAGTGGTCAGGCTGGTGGGGTTTATTCCCAGGTACCACAGAGGCTGTGCAGGTACCCAGGCACCTTTCAGAAGCATTGGCCTCAGCAGGCTCCTGTAATGGCATGCAGCAGGTCTGGCATGAGGACTCTCAGCCCAGGAAAGGAAGGACATTGCAGTAAAAATAATCTAGGCTGCTTTGCAAGTCATTTAAAAGCTTGAAA
Source organism: Ammospiza nelsoni (assembly GCF_027579445.1). Lineage (NCBI taxonomy): Eukaryota > Metazoa > Chordata > Aves > Passeriformes > Passerellidae > Ammospiza > Ammospiza nelsoni. The sequence goes on along the minus strand of NC_080642.1, from coordinate 6,522,881 downwards.
AGAGTTGCTGCTTTTTTTTTTTTTTTTTTTTTTTTTTTTTTTTTTTTTAAGAGCCCGCTGGAAAGTGTTCATCAATGGAATTTTTTTAAAAGGTCGCATATTTCCTGAAAGGAAATTACTCCTCATTCTGAGACTCTCAAATCCACTGTCACTCCATCACTCTCCTAATGTGTGACACTCTTAAAGTCTTAAAGGCACTTAGCTTTAACTTTTCAGCTCTTCTGAGCAGCGCTGCCTTCTCTCCTCGCAGGCTTTTGTGTTTTTTTCCAGCCCTCTCCAATTCTCACGCAGTTGTCGCCCTCCTTCACAAGGAGCCGCCTCTGACTCTCCTCCCAGGGCTCCCGTGTGAGCTCTCTCAGGCTTTTATCCCTCACGGCTGCTGATGGGTCCTTCGAGGCATTTTTTTAAAATGCCTTTTGTGCTCCTTGCGAGCTCCTTGCTCTGAGCTCCTCTCCGCTGCGCCCCTCTGCCTTCCCTGCTGGAACCCAAGCACACTCCCTCTTGAGTCTTCCCCATTAGAGCTGCCAAAGACGATGTGCTGAAGTGATATGCTAAATTTGAACATACAAGGACTTGCATAGAGCTGGCATTTTTTTTAAAAGCCCATCTCTTACGTTATTATTTTTCTTTGTTATGAGGTCTTTTTCTTTGTTGTGGCTTTTCTTAATTAGTTTACTTGCTGCTGTAAACACACAGGAGAAAGGATTCACTCATCTCTGAATTGATTTCCACACATGCAATGGAAAGCATGGTGGAAATTACACTGGAAATTGAACATTATATGGTGTGATAAATAGTAATTTGGAGGTATATTAACCTCCTTCCTTTAGGTAAAGAAATGTCTTATATAATAACTGTCCTCATTCAGGAGCTGACATTTCCTCCCGATGAGGCATTTATCTTATGGTTTGATTATCTTTCTGTGAAAACATTTCAACCCTGACCTTTCCAGATGCTATGGTGGGCTCTGCTTCCACGCTGACTGGCAGCTTGCAGTGCCACGAGGGCAGCAGGGAATATGAGGTGTCCTGCCCACCCTAAATCACTGAGGTGATGACAACTTGTTGAAAAGCTCGTTGATGAAACACAATTCCCTTCCTTTCCCTTAAAGATAACTTATCTAGCAGAGTAAAATGGGTTGATGTGAAATAAAATGGTGTGGAAGAGTGGAGTGGGATGTGGGCTGGAGAGAGGGATGCAGTGCTGAGGGTATTCCCAGTGATGCTGAGACTGTTCCCAGTGCTGCTGAGGGTATTCCCAGTGCTGCTGAGGGTATTCCCAGTGCTGCTGAGGGTAATGGGGGTGACAGCTCAGGCGGTGACAATCTGCTTGGTGCCTGAGCTTCAGAGTTACCCGAGACACAACAAAACAGCACTGAAACAAAGCCAGGTGCACTACTGCTGTCTGCTGCTTTGGGAAGTCAGACCTCCTCTGGATTTCCCCTGGCTTCCCCCGACCTCTGACGAGCACAGAAACTGGCTCATTTCTCTAGGAAATGTGGAATGTCATGGGAGTAAGCTGTAATATTTTAATGCTGGGATTATTTGCTGCCATATGCAGCCAGGAAAGGGGTGAAGCAGGACTAGGGATGGCTGGTGGTGCCCCAGGCTCTCCCAAGGGCAGGCTGTGCACACTCAGCCTTTTCTCTCAGCCTGCTCACTCCAGGGTGAGCTCTATCCATGGCACAGCTCCTGCTGAAGTACTTTGGGGTCTGATACAGTCAGTGTACCACCACCCTGCCCTAATTCCATTTGCATAACATAAAGGCTGACTTTAAAGCCTCTGTTACAAGGAAATGTGAAATGTGCCCATGCTCTTAGGAGTGCTTTAGATCCAGCCACTGAAGCCTTCTACAAAAACTGCAAAAAATGAAAACATCCGCAGAAGATGCATCTCTGGTGTGGTGCCATCTGACAGAGTAAAAAACCACTGTGTGTGGCTGAGTAATTGTTTGGGGGTTTTAACCCAATTAAGACCAGCTAATGGACTTATGAGGTGGATCATTTGTAAATATTATCAAAAGTTGGAACTGTTTAATTGAAAATATCTGGAAGTTCCTGAGGTCTGAGTTGATATGGGTCCTGTGAGGTGTCTAGGGAGCACCTAGACACCTCATATATCAATCCCTTTCCTGTAGCTGGTGACTGAGCACATTTTGCCAGGGCTGTCCTCATGCTGTGGAGCAGACATGGAGCTGAGGTCCTGACCATGTGTGCTCAGAGAGGTCCCGTGGCATTTGGAGCAGCCTTGCTCTGGCCAGGTTCCAAACTGGGTAACTACATTACATTTCCCTAAATTCCCCCTGTAGTTTCCACTGGATATGCTTCTCTTTTTCACAGCCCCAACCCATACTTTAGCTCTGTGACTAATTAATTTAAGTGCTTTGAAAGTATCAAATGCTCTGTCAGAGCTGTGAGTACCATTATTACTGGTGCCCCAGTGTGATGTTGAACAGCTGTTATGGGCCAGCCCCAGAGGTGGCTGTGTCAGAGAAGGGAGATCCTTTGGAAGAGCTTTGAGGCTCATTGCAAGGACACTGCATAAACCTGCAACAAAATAATATTCCTGGAAAAAGGAACAGGCACGTAGGCAGCATTTATTGAACTTTGAAAAGTTTAATAATAGTATAATCTTCTTCTCTTAATCTCCTTGAATGAAACAGTTGAACTGATATATTCTTGTGATGTTGATTTACTCTCAGTTACCCACATAGAGGTTAGCATCTCCTTACACGAGGAAGTGTATAACAGTGTAGTGAGGGTCGGAGTTTATAATCTAAATAAATCAGATGGGCAGGAAGATGAAAACAGAGCCAGACATTCCTAACCAGGAGCTATGGCTGCACAGACCAACATTTTTTACTCCCCTTTGTAATGCAGGCTTCAGGTGAGCTGGTTTGCAGGATGCTCACAGGCAGCATTTCAGGGCTGGGGCTGCTCCAAGAACAGGGGCAGCACGTTAGCTGGGTTAGAGCTCACTAGAACGCTGCTCCTGCAGAGGCAGCAGGCAGGGGCTGGTGCACAGAATGCTTTCAGTCCCTTGGCTGCCCCTTGGGAAGAGCAGCAGTCCTGCTGTGAGCTGTACATGTCTGGCCAAGCATCAGCCTCAGCCAGGGCAGCAGTGCTGTCCCAGAGCCGCATCCTTTCCTTGGCGCCAGCTGCTTTCCATTTCTCATGCTGAAATATCCACTCTTTTCACCTCTGTGTCATCAGGAATTGACACAGGGAGTTGATTGGCCCCAGAAAAGCATTGCTCCACTGAGTCTAAGCACAGGAACTTAAATTTGAGTTTAGTTCTCAGCATACAGCCCAGACCGCCTTGGGGCAGTGGGTGCAGAACTCTCAGCAGGCTCCTCACCTGCTCCTGTATTTATTTATCTGGCTCATTCAGTGACTGAGTGAATTGCTCCATAGCCTCTGTAATTATTATATTTCATGTTTTAATACAAAGGAACATCCTTACTTCAAGGGGAGCTATTATTTTAAAGGGATGGAACTCAGGCCTGAGGAAATTGCAGGGAGGCAGTCTGCCATCTGTTTAGCTGCTTAGGTTGTGGTAGGCTTTATGAAAGCCATTTTGCTCAGGAGGATGAACTGGATGTGAGTGGTTGACAATGACATTTAGAAGAGACAATCTGGCAAATGAGAAAGCATGAGAGTCTCCTGTGGACTGTTAAATACCAAATAAAATATGAATAGTGCTGTGTTATTACTAAAATGAGCTATTTTTAATGATCCCACTTATAACCTGCCACACCTGTGACGTGACAGTAAGCAACAGCACTCAAAAAAAACATGAATAATAAAGAAAGCAGTTTAAAGGTTGGACTATATATTAATATATAGTCTGGCATGGGTCTCAGATATGTCTAATGAAGAAAGATAATTGCACAAAGAGCTAACAAGAAAATCATGGATTTCTCCCTCCCACCTGAAAGTTATTGATTTAATTTAGTGTAATGATGCAGAGAAAAACCAAATAAGTTTGATTAAAATTTTCTGTCCTCTTTTTAAACAGCAGCAGAGAGCTGTGCTCACACTAGATGAGGAAAAGGAAATAATTTTCAGATTAATAGCCACTAAAGAAAATGTCCAGCAAGATTTAGTAGACTTACACTTTTTTAGTTTAGCAGTCCAGGGTAATTGGCACTCAAGAATTTTAAAAGTCTGGATGAGATTAGTGTCTCTGGTTAACAGATGTTAATTTTTAATAAACCTTGAATTAACAATAAGGAGTAATAGACCACAACAAATATGGGAATACAGTGTTCTACTTGAGAGAGAGAGCTGAAAGTGGAGGAGCTCGTTTTGGCCCCAGTCCAGACTCTAGCTGAGCAGGTTTGTCTCTGAACAGGTTGCTCCAACAATTTCCAGTCTGGAAAGTCTTTCATCTCCTTGCCAGGCTCAGCCCAAGGGGGAAGGTCAGATGTGCTCAGTGATTTGGGCATTTTCAAGGTAGCTGCCACCCTTTCTGCCATTTGGTAAGACCCAGGGTGCCATCAGCATCCCAGGGCTGGTTGGCTTCTCTCCTGCACAGCGTGGAGTGGAAACCCAGGCAACATCTCCAGCCTGGAGTGAGTGAGCCACAGGATATACCTAGAATGGGATTGTGCTTTGAATATTGTCTGTGCAGGCATCTGCATCAGGGCTGCAAGCAGACACCTCTCTCCAGCTGGATCAGCATCCTGGTTTGCCCACCTGGATTGTGAGAAACTGACATAAAGAAAATAAATAAAGGAAATTAGACCAAATTTTGTCTTTTATGTTTGAGTCTCAGTGGAGAAAATACAGAAATTGTGCCAGAAGCAAGGATCAGGACCCAGGAGTGGGATTCAGTGCATTGCAGGGATTGTAAAATGTGCTGTTGGAGGCCCAGAACAGATGTCAGTGCCTTTACTGACACGCTGCTCCTCTCCCTGTGGTGATGTGGCTCCTCCTCCACCGTGGCATCTGCAGAGAGCTGTGCTGGGCTGGCAAACCCTGCTGTCCCCCGGGTTAGCAGTGCCAAGCCCTGAATCAGGAAAGCAAAGGTAACTGGGCCGGGAAGCAGCCTGGGGCTGTGCCAGTGCCTGGGAGCATCCCCAGGGGAGAGGAAATCACCAGCAAGGATGGATGAGGAGCTGTGGTGATGGGCAGCAGGAGGATCAGCACCCCCAGGAGATGCTCTCGGTGCTTTGAAGAAATTATTCATTGCCACTGGGGGAGAAAAAAATGCCCTTTTGGTCTCTTTGCTGCTCTCAGCCCTTCTGTGTTTGAGAGGGAAGAGACTCCATATGGTGGAGAGGGAGAGGGAGAGGGAGAGGGAGAGGGAGAGGGAGAGGGAGAGGGAGAGGGAGAGGGAGAGGGAGAGGGAGAGGGAGAGGGAGAGGGAGAAGGAGAGGGAGAGGGAGAGGGAGAAGGAGAGGGAGAGGGAGAGGAGCTGCTGAGTGCTGGGCTGTCCCCAGCCCTGACTGTGTGGCACAAAGTGTTCAGGGACACAGAGCTCCTCAGGCTCAGTGTGTCCCTTGCACCTCCTCACTCTCCCCATTTCCCTCTCTTGGTGCTCTCTTTCATTCCCCCTGCTCAGGTGAGGGAACCACCCCAGTGTGGAGTAGAAATGACAGAAATGGGCCAAATCCCAGGCCAGGTTAGCTCAGTGAGGAGCTGAGGTTGTTACAGCTCCTCATGGAAGTGCAGCTTCTCCCACCAGTCATGGCTGGTGAACTGGTGATTTATGCACTGACTTGTGTTTTTGCAGGGCTTTCTTTGACCAAGACCTTGTCTCCATCCAGAAGAGTTAAGGGGGATGATTTCCAAACCAGACATTCATGAGTATAATCATTATTTATGTGAGAACTTCCTCAAGCCTGAGCTTTTTACTGCCACTGTACTTGTAGTGCCTTTAATGGCTGCAGATACATAACAGGCAGACCTTCAGAGGAACAGCATCATCACTCACGTTCAGTAATCCTTTCCCAAGCAGATGTTGAAAGATTTACCAGGACCTCATGGTATGTACACCTGGAAACCTCTGAATTTGATTTAAAGGGATTCACGGAGTTGTAATTAACTCAGAACTGCCAAGCACAAACACAGTTCAAGGAAATAATATTCCAGCTTTTCAGTGCTTCAACAGAAAAATGAATTAATCCTTGGCAATTACTGAGTTAAAAGACTTAACTCATTACTTGAAATACTCCCACACAATCTTGTTTCCAAAGCTTTCATTAACTGAGCTAATAATTACTACTACAATTAGAGATGTGAGGCATTAAAAAGTCCAAGATAATAAAACATATGTAGTTATTAAAAAAATTTACCATTCAGTTTTGCAGTGTGTAAGAAATTCACCTTGTCTCTTGTTTGGAAACGTTCTATATCCATACAAAACTCATTTTTTTTAGCAGTAAAATGGTCTCATTTGCTGTCACAAAGCGTCCCAGGAAAGCCCCAAACCCATTTTTTGCTCTGTCTCCTTGTGCTTACCTGGGGCAGCCTGTAGTTGACATCAGAGGTGTAAATTTGTGGAAAGGTTATTTTTTTCTGGGAGATATGAGTGAAGATGGAATGTCTGATGGTTTCTGACAGGGTCTGGTATCACATCATAGATGTGATTTTTCATTCATTTCCTTGTTTTTGTCCCGTTTAATACAAAGGCAATTCAGTGTTGGTAATTGAAGGAATGACATCAAATGCTGATCTAGGCCAACACTGGGATCTCAAACAATCGTGCCTTTATGGCAAAGCGTCTCCCCCCAGGGAGGGGGATCTCAGCAGAAAGGAAGGCTTGGAAAAAGGAAAATGTAGGTGGGAAGGGAGTCACGAAGATGCAAAGGGTGCTTAGGAACTGTTTGGGAGTTTGTCTGGCGGAGAACAAAGGAAGGGGGAAAGAAACTGACTCCTTTTTTAGGTATTCAGTATGGTATTCTCATGTACAGAGCAGCCCAGCTTCAGTCAGGCCAAGGGTTAACAAATGCAAATAGGCTGTTTAGTCAGATCTTAAACAGATACCCTTTTTTTTTTTGGCTTGTTACCATAATTCTCTCTTGCCAAGAAAACATGGAAAAATGCTGCTTTGCATCAATGCAAAGTGACTTTTTAAAAATTTTTATTCCCTAACTTTTGGGTTAGACACTCAACAGGAAAAAGGGTTGTTTGCGGGGCTGTGGTGTGTCTCGGATGTTCCCTGGCTGCCTGAGGACACTCACACTCACCCAGCAGGGTTTGCACAGCTCTGGGGTGAGCAAGGGACCCTGGTGCAAGCCAGTGGAAACTGGGATGCTCCTTTGGGAGCAGGGAGGGCTTGCTCTGGGATCGTGGAGCACCATCCATGTTTGTGGAGTCTCCTGGGTTGATAACTGAAGGTGTTTGCCATAGCTTGGTACAGGCTCTTTCAGGAAGAGGAAGAGAAAGGACTGATCTTGATTTTGTTTAGCAAAAAGCAGGATGGCAGAGGACCAAGAGGAAGATACATGGATACATACTCGCACAATGAGTGAAATGATTATTTGGAAGTTGCTCTGCAGCTGTTTTGCCCTCCTTTGAGTGGTGTGTGTACGTGCAGGAGCATCTGTGTGTGCATAACCCAGCAGCCCTGGGCAAGGGGAACTGGGACATTCACTGGGCTCTGGCAAATGGCAAAAAGTTATGAAGGAGAGAAAATGAATCTTGAGGTCTTCTCTCCTTCCCTGCCCATGGGCTGATGGACACTCTGGGATACAGCTTTGCTTTGCAGATGGACTTCATAAAGATAACGATAAAGATAAAATCTTATCTTTATGGCTTCTCTTGCCTTTTTAGCTTGTTGGTGGTTCATGTCAGAAATTCTCATTGAGTGGGTCTCCCAGCTGCAAAAAGCCCCAGTTAGAGGCAATTCCTTAATACAAATCTTCAAGGTTTTGGGGAGCAACAGGAGAGAAACAGGCTTAAACCAAAACCAGAACATGTCTAGGCACTGAAATCCTCTGCCCTTGTTGTTCTTGGACACTGCAGCCTGTCTTTGTGGTAACAGTCATTAGGCAAAGCATTTGCAATAATTTATTTGATGCATTTTGTCCAATTTTACTTTTACTAATTGTACTAAAGGAGTGTTTGATGTCTCTGCATTTTGTTTTTTATATTCAAATCAGATCTGAAGCGTTATGCCAGCATATTCCTGCCTGTTGGGGCTATGGATAAACTATTCACTCTGCCTATTTACCATTCAATAGTCATCCTTCCAACCCTGTGACTGGGAAACCATGTGATCTAATACTAATTTTGGTCCTTGGCTGACTCTCTGAAAAGCCTACAGAGAGGAAGAGAGATTTCCAGCTTTTCCTAGCAGCCCAGCTCAGCAGGAGTCCTCCCATGAACTTGCTTTTCCAACCTCAACAATTCTGTGATCTGTTGTATCTCTAGAAAACTTTTCAGCTAACGTTTTTATGAGCACAGACCTCTTATAAATATTTGAGGAGAACCAATAAAAAGGGTCACAAACTGAAGCAGTTTCATGGGCTTTGCTCACATCACTGAACATTGGTATATGTTTTCCAAGCTGTGATGTTGATGGCTTTTCATCTGATTCATCTGATTTCCATATAATAAGAAAAAAGAATTGTTTTTCTCTAACTGTAGGCAATTGGATGAGCCATAAGTCAGAATTAAAATGTGATTATCTGTTACGAAGATCTCAGATTCCTTTCAAACTTTCATTATTTACAATCATATTCTTGGTGACATTTCAATTCTCTGGAAATTATGTTCTAAATTGTACCTAACATGTTCACCACCCACATGTAACACATGCAATAGGCTTATAAAATAGAAGAGGTGAATGTTTCCATTTTAAATTTGATTTTTTAATGAGATTTTGGAGTGTAGGGCGAGTATTTTGCTAAAATATATGGCAGAGATTGCACAGCAAGAGCCTAACAAGGCTTTCAATGGCAGCAATCTGCAATGTTATTTTTCTGCCATCTGGGTAAAATCCACCCTGTTCTCTCCAAAGCAGTGCAAGGGTTCTCTGAGTAGGAGGAGTGCACAGGGTCAGCAAAGCAGGAATCTCATCTCAAACCAGCTCTGAGGCTGCTGCTGAGCTTGGTGCAGGGGGAAGGAGTGGCTGCTCAATGGGAGAGCCCCAGATTTCCTCCTGGTCCCCAGTATGGAGTGGAAGGTGTTGGGCTTTCCCCACTTGGGTATAAATTGTTTAATAATATCAGTATAACCTATGGAATAACAATGTGGAAATTCACATTATGGATGGATTTTGCATTCACAGCCTTTGCAACAGGGATGAGCTGGGTCCATGTAGAGCCTCATCCCTCCAGGCTCCCCACAGCTTCATCCCCAGCACAGCAGGACTCAGCTCCTGACTCACTTCAGCACACCTTCCTCAAAAATAAAAACACGTCCTCTTTTTCAGAAGAAAACATACGCTGAGGGGGAAAATAATTAAAAATTTAAATTGGATCAAAGTCTAATCTCTGTTGCTTTGGCTTGACCCTGAGGTAACTGTGTGTGACTGAAGCCAAGGGTTCCAGTTATTCCACCTTTCCTTAGTAGTAGAAGAGCACAGAATCTGACCTATTATCTACTGGGAAATGCATCATTGGTGGTGATTTTTGTCTCCCTGGATTCTCTTTCTGGAGAATAATTGTCTTCTTTACTTAGGGCAGGTCTGAAAATCAGAGGTCTATAGATGACATACCCGTAATCATAAAAGATTTATATAAAGATATTCCTTTCTCATTTCATTCCAGCAGCATAGCCTAAAACCTATTTCTATAGGCTTACAAATCTGGCTTCTGAAACTAGTATTTAATGCACTGTTCACTGCTAAGTCCTTATGGGACCTGGCAATATTGAAATTACACTATTCCCATATAGCAATTGCAGGCTTTCCAGCGGGCTGAGAGACTTCCTGGAAAGACCATGCAGATTTCACTTGTCTTCACGTTAGGAAAGAATTCCCATTTTGTACACCAGTGTCCAGATTCTCAGCAAGCCTCTGCTGTTTACAGCCACAAAATTTGTCAGCTCATATGTCTGAATGCTGTGATACCATAACAGTGGATGCACTGGAAATTCCCCAAGCAGCTCTGTAGTTACATCTCCCGTGTCCAACAGACAGCTGCAGAATGTGCTCGTTACTGCACGCTTGTATTCAAGGAACTGCTGCACCCCAAATATCACAGATGGTACTGCAAAAGCCTTGGGCTTGGTGTTTGTTCACAAAAAAAAAAAAAACAACAGTGTGGGAGCTGTGGCTGGTGTAGGGAGGGACAGCTCTGGCTGGAAATTCTGGGGTCAGTGTCATGTCAGGAAAACACGCAGGGACAAAGCTGGGGATGAGCTTGCCTGGATTGTTATTAAAGTTAATGTGATTCTCATAGCTGCTGGTGAAGATCAGGGTGCAGAAGTGTGCCAAGGCATCCCAGCCTTGCAGGAGGGCTGGGGGAGCAGTGGGGGATTGTTGGGTGCTGGGATGCACAGAGAGCTCTGAGCCCCCATTCCTGCGCTTTGAATCTTGGCTCTGAGGCAACCCTTCCTCGCTTCTAAATTTTAGAGCACGCTCATCTAGATTTTCTCCAAGCCTGTCTCTGATCCACTGTCTATAAATAGCCTTTGCTTTTAGCAGCTTAAATTAAAAAAAAAAAAAGGAAGGGGTATGTGCTGTGCTGTGGAGCTTGCAGAGCTCGCCTCTTCAAAACACTCCTGTTAGTGGGAAGTGGAGGAAGTAATGGGCGTTTGACTAAGTTAATGTACTTGGTGAACCATTGGAGAGCTGCCAGCTCTCATTTCTAAATAAATGCCAGCATTAATTTTTAACGTTTAAATGCATATTTTGCGTGTTGGCTCTCGGCTCTCCCGGGTTCTCCGGCGCTTTCCGAGTGCAGGCCCGCTGTGGCCGGGCCTCCCTGGGGACCTCCCCATGCAGCAGCTGGGAATGGGTGCTGGGAGCTCCTCTGTTCCCATGGCATTTGCTACGTGGGTGTAGTTCCTTCCTTGCAGAGAAAGCTTTACCTGCTGCTTGACTCACTTTAAAAAAAGAAGATTTTGCCAGTTTTCTCAGTGCTGTTTGTTCCCTTCAGGCAATAAGAAACTGAACCCAAGCAGAGTCCATGTTACAGATACCGGCACAATGGCATCTTCTATAAATAGGAGCACTGTAGCTATGCCAGAGCTTTGCTGAGCACAGATTTAATTTAATCAAGGTATCTCTTCGTCAAGGCCATCTGTTTAAAATTAGCACTATGATCTCTCTAGGCCCTCTTTAAAATTGTGACGGTCCAGAATCCGTATCCCTTGAAGGCTTTTGCCAGGCAAACAGCATCCAGATTGCTGAAGGGAAGGATGTGAGGATGTTTTCCTAAGGCTGAAGCACTCTTTGGAAAGCTCGTGGGCAGGCAGTGAAAACAAATCAGTCCCGAGGGAGTTGAGCGTTCACTGGGGACTGCAGGAGGAATTTGGCAGGAAGGAGGGCTATGGAGGGCAGTGCAGGAGCAGCAAGGTGTGAGCAAGCTGTTCCTTGGCACCAGAGCAGGAGGAAAGGTATTTCCAGATGGCAGCCAGAGGGACCAGCTGCAGAGAGCAGAGGGAGCAGCCCTGAGCGTGGAGGATTCCCCTGGCCCCGGCTGAACCTCCAGCACAGCTGTGGCCGTGGCAGAGGAGAAGGCAGCTGCCTCCACCTGAGCTGCTGCCTTGGCTCTGCAAGCTGCAGGATTTGCAAGGTTTTCCCCCTGGGCAAGATCTCACTGAGCAGGAGTGTCTAGCATGCTGATGTTTGTGTCCTCTCTCTCTCCTCTTGCTGCATGGTGCAAACCAAGGTGCCCAGAAGTGATGTCCAGCTGCCTAACCCTCATAACCTGAGTCCCTTCAGTCACTCCACTGAGAAAAACAGGAATCACACAGTGTTGATTTTTTTGCCATGGCACTGTAACATATGAGCCTACCCAGGAACTGATTTCAGTATAGATTTGTTAAATATTTTTTGGATTAAATGGATCTATAACACCCCCTAGGAATGTATCAGTCAGTACATGAGCTTTTCCTTCTGTGGAAAGCAAACACTACTTCTTCCCAAAATCAACAGCCACATCAATCCCCTTGGTCAGCACAGTCATCTCCTTCACCTCAGGGAGAAAAGCACACTGTGCTTGCAGCCATTTCAGCCTGGTCTGCCTGGAGATGCTTCCCAGCCCCCGCTGCACTCCCTCTGTGCCTGTCCTTTTCAAAATATCAGCAGAATTTAAAGGCAGAGCTTGCAGTAAAAAAGAGCTGTGTCTTAGCAAAAAGAGCACCTTTAATCACAGTTTACAATGGCAGCTTGCACAGTAAATAATAGTTGTCTTAAAATCATCCTGCTCCTATTCAGTGCTCTCTCCTGTGACAGGAATGGCTCTCAGAAAGCAGGGCAATGACTGCTCCAGCCAGGAGATCCTCATCCATGTGTGCTGCTTGGGGCAAGCTGCAGAAGCCCACCTGCACCCTACAGTAATGTGAGCACAAGTTGTCTACAGTTAGTGGACCAATGCCACTAAACCATTTTTTAATGGGTTTAGGCATTTTTTAACTCATCTAGTTGAAAATTCCCTTCCCGGCAATGATACCATGTGCCCAGGCACATGGATCAGAAAGGCAGGAGTTTCTGTCCAGGTTTACATGTAATCCAAAGTGCCCTGGAAGCCTTTTGTCCCCAAAGTTTTCCTGAAGAAAATGCCATCACTGCACAAAATGCTGCATTTTGGATGAAGCAGTGTATCTGGTTTGTGTTGTTTTGGTGCATAGACACAACCAGGCTGGGACAATGATCCAGTGCCCACCTCAGCCCCACTCAGGCTTTTGAGCTGAGCAGAGCCACCTCAGCTTTTCCCAGTGCCACTCCCTGCCTTGGCTGAGCTGAGACATCTCCCTGAGCACTTGTCTGCTGTGATGCCTGCTGCAGTTTCTGGGAGGGGAGGCAGCATTAAATTCAGGATGAATTACCATATTTCTGTGGCTGATGGCACAAGGGACCTGCCCAGGGGGAGACAGCACTGTGATGAACCCCTCTGACTCTTGGAGTCACCTCATTGAACTGCAAAGGCTGAATAAATTCCTTAGCCACCATGGAGTTTACCCCAATGACCCAAGGCTGCTGATGTTTTCCATTTGTCATTTTGAACTTGCATTTTAATATTAGCCAAAGTCATTCTTAATTCCTTTCTTAAGCTAAAATAAAGATTACCATGGCTGTCAAGTGCACACTAGCACTCCCTAAAAGTAAGTATTTTATATAGCACCTTCAGATTAATATATATGCAAATAAGGTGTTACAGATTAATTAGTATGCAAATTAAGCCATGTGTTTTTTTGTGTATACATATATCTTTCCAAGCTGCCAGGTTGGGCTAGCAGGTAGCTGCTGTGCTTGTTTATGAGCTCATCTCTATTGCTCCATGGTAGCAGGGAAGGTGTGCATGTTATTTCACCTGCCTCTGATGAGGCAAAGATAGATTGAATATATATTATATATATATAATATAAACACTGAAAGTTCTCATATTTTTCAAACTAAATTTTCTTGCCTGTAAATGTTTATAACTGAGCTGCTGATCTCCAGCTAAGTTCATGTAGTTATATTTCAAAATATCATCTTTCTCAAATGAAATCATTATCAGGACACCATTTACCGAGCTGAAGTCATCACAATCTTTGCAAGATGACAGATTTACCCTGGTCATTATAACAACAGCAGCAAAAGCTGCAGGCAGGTCGTTAGTAAGTGCAGGCAGGAAAACCCCATGCTATCAAACCTAAAATGACTTGGGAGCAGCTGTTCCCAAACCAGCAGGTCCGTGACAAACAGCAGGAATGATGTGAGCAGCTGTGCTGGAGGTCCTGCATGAGAACCCCTTCCTGCCTGGTTTCCCTGGGATGAGCAGGGGCCAGATCCAGCTGGGGGCTCCTGGAAAGCCCACCTGGGCCACGGGAAGTGCAAGGAGGAGAGCTGAGACCTCTGAGGGTGACTGCTCTGAGAGGTGCATTTCCATCCCGTTTGTCCTTCCCAAACTCCAGGTCACCTTCTCCACTCTACACGGGTTTGCATCCTAGTTTTCCCAGAGAAATATGGAGCTTGGGTGGAGATGTTAAAAGCTAGGAGCTCAAGGAGGGCATTCACAAGGTCTTCTTGTGGTCTGCAGAGCTGTCTTGGATATTCCCTGCGCCGTTTTCTTCTTTTCCAAAGCAGTGTGGCTGATCTCTGAGAGCATCTGGAGTAGCACTCAGCTTTTCCAAAGCCTTTTTCCCCTGCTTTGCATCACTCAGCACACAGGCAAATGTGGGGCCAGTCTGGTGGGAGGCTTCAGTACAGCCAAGTGTAATGATGAGCCGTGGGGTGGACCAGCCTTCTGTTTAATTTAAGAACCTTTTCCCTGTGTTTTGAGCCCAGCGGTGAAATCCCTGCATCCAGCTGCATTTCACTGACTCATTACTTCATAGATCATCTCAATAATCTGATTCCAGAGCTCTCACACTCTATTCCCACTTCTCCAGCCATCAGCCAAGTGAGCTGGGTTAAATTTCTTGCAGCACAGAGGGGACCAGAATAGGCTATGCAAGACCTAATTAGCAGTCTTTTCCCTTTACAGCATATTGAAGTTTTCTAGGCATCGAGCCATATTTTTTCATAGCCTTCTCTTTCCCTCCCTCACTCTTCTTTTTTTTTTTTTTTTTTTTTTCTTTTTTGGTAGCCTCTAATTTTTTATTAAAGGATAACAGTATTATTGACAGTACAAGATACTTTCTTACATGCCGCTAAGCAATAAAAAGGAAAATGTCAGATATACAAGATAAGAGAAAAGTGGAGCTAAGGCAGTCAGGGACATTACAGGAGCTATACTTACAGCCATAATAAAAGCTATACCAGTAATTTGCTTTTTAGCCAGTTCCTGTCTTGGGGCTTTCCTCCAAAGACATTCAGTACTACCTGCCTCAGACAAGCAATAAAACTTTTCCAATTTTCTTTGTTGTTTCAGGAGTGGGACTCTTTGGCCTGAATTTCCTGCTGCTGGGGTTGTTCCCCAGAAAAGTGGAGTCACCTCTTCCTGCCTGTGCATCCCTGAGGTGAACAGCAATTAAATCTTTCTTGGGCACATGGTGTGTGCTCAGCTCGAGCACCATCGCTGTGATTTCCCTGGAAACCAGAGGGAAACCCTGGGTACTGCACTGTGAACCTTTGAAAGATCTCTGTTTTGGCCATGAGAGCTGGTCGCTGAGCCCATAGGGTCTGTGTGGCTCAGGGGCAGCTGCTGGATCAATCAGTGCAGTGAGGTTGTTCCATAGTTGGTTCCTTGCCATGAGAGCTTTTACCTTCCCCTGAGTGATTGCGGCAGGTTCAGCTCTGTGCCCTTCATCTGCCTCACGTGAGACTTTAATTCTCCTCTTGCAGCCTTAATGAGTGCCCTGGGCAGCCAAGTTGGATGTTTTTCCACTGTCCCAATCAGTGTTTAGTGGCTCTCACCAAAATGACCCAGGCAGGCTCACCTCGAAGTGTCAGTGCCGTGTTGGGCCATTTCCAGCTCCTCTCTATAAAACTGGAACTTCCTCTTAAAGATTTGATTAAATTCCCACTGAATTCAGTAGCAAAACTGATAATAAAATCTGTTGGAGCAGGTCACGTGGCAACAAATGTTGCATTTTAATTTATTATAATAATATCAAAGCTAATGCTGGCTTTGCAATGAATCCCTGGAATGCTGGCATACAAAGGAGGTAAAAAAGAGCAGTGAAAAAAATGCTATTAATTCAGAGTCAGATATATTTATTTCAAGTAGATTATTCTTAGAAACATTCATAGCATTATTTACAAGAATATTTAAAAAATTGCAGTGCTACAAAACTGAGATTCATCACTGAGGTAAAACATTTCATTATTATTTCTCAAATCAATTCCCCCAGCAGAATATGAATTACAGGATTTCAGCCAGCCTTTTCAAGAAACCTCTTTTAAAAATTTACATAGCTTATAACAGATTGCCAGAAATATTGCAAGCAGCCATTAATTTACTCCTAGCCAATTAAAGCCTATGCTAACACATGCACTGATATGCACACACTTGTTCCTAATTTTTCTTCTGCAGTTAAGCATGAACAAAAAGACATGCCTTAGAACTAAAAAGAATTCGAAGACATTTTCATGCTTTCTTTTTTCAGGCTCAAGGGCAAATGTGCCTTTGATAAATATCATGCAGGTTTTTTTCTTCCAATGAAGAAACATCTTTACAAATCGCTATATTTTTTTTTCCTGTTGTTGATTGGCAGGCAGATTTGCAAGCAGCAGCATACCCTCCAAAACAATGTCTCCTTGAGCTTTTTAGTTTAAATTGTCAGGATTTTTAATTGAATTGATTTCTTACAGATACTAGGTTGAAGAAAGACATGAAACAGAGGGATTTGGGCTTTTTTATATTAGTGAACTGACGAGATGATTTACAAAAATAGTGACAATCACTGGTGTTCTCAAGGGAGTGCTGTGTGTGAGCCCCTTTATTTGATTTTTTTTTTAGTGGGGACTGTGCTACTTTAGTATGCTTTAAATGCCATCACTTAGTAGTAATCTACACGCCCAAGAGGTTGGTGCAATGAACTTTTATCAACCATGATATCAACTTTGTCGTTAGGGGCAGGCGCTGATCCCTTGTCTGTGGTGACAGTGACAGGACCTGAAGGGATGGCATGGAGCTGTGTCAGGGGAGGTTTAGGTTGGATATTAGGGAAAGGTTCTTCACCCAGAGGGTGGCTGGGGACTGAACAGCTCCCAGGGAAGTGGTCAGCACTGACAGAGCTCAAGAAATGTTTGGAAAATGCTCTGAGGAACGTGGTGCGATTCCAGGGGTGTCCTGTGCAGGGCCAGGGGTTGGAGTGATGATCTTTGTGGGTCCCTTCCAGCTCAGGATATTCTGTGATTCCATGAACTGTGTCTGCAGGCTGGGAATTTTTGACATACCTGTGGGAAAGAAGGGATTGCAAGGAGAAACATCTGCTCTCTCAGTGTCCCTCTGAGTGTCTGGGGTGCATGAGGTTTGTTCCATGAGCATCTCAGGGTGCATCCTGGTACCTGTGGGGCTGAGATCCCCTGTCCACCTGCAGCCAGCCTGAAGGAGCCTTGGCTTGCCCTGCACCTCAGGCAAGGGCTGTATCTCTGAGTCTCCAGCTCATGACAGAGCTGTAGGAGTGCACGGAGGCTCGCATGGCCATGGAGGCTTCATCCTTCATGCTCACTCCCCTGGCCAAGGAAAAGTCAGAATGAAAATCGCTCTCTAAAGCTGTGGCTGCCCCTGAGAATTATCCATCTGAGCTGCTGGCTGTGTTCCACAGGGCGAGAACTGGAGCTAAGCATTTTCCAAATTATAACAAAACCCAAGGAAGACAGATGAGGTTTAAAGCATTGTGATCCAGGCCGTGAACTTTCCACTGTGTTTCAGCTCAAGCTGTAATATTATGATCAGCATAAAAAGGCTTGAGATGCTTGATGTACAATGGAAATACTGCCTTTTGCACACTACTGAACCTGGAGGTGTTCACACACTCATAAACTGATACGATTTAAAGTGTCACAAGCATTTTAGGAAGGCACCATGATTATTTTTCCTTCTCCTGCGACAAGGCTTGCCACCCTTCCACATCTATTAGTATTACAAATTTCAATAGGGAAAAAGAAAATCAATTCCACTTGAATATTATTTTTGATGGCTGCTCTAACTCTTCTGATGGGCCCAAACAAAAGACTCCAGTTTAATGTGTGTGTATTTTGAGCTGTGCCCCTTGCTGACCCTCCAGTTTAATTTCCGTCCTTCAGATGAGATGAATGAAGCGTGAAACAGGTCATATCTCAAAACACTGACACATGGGTTACAGACAGAACTCACAGGCAGGAGAGGCAGCCAGCTTGGAGATTAAATCAAAGCTGTTCTGAATAGATGGGAGGTCAGCGAGGGCCAGCTTTGACATTTGATAGGACCTTGTGATCAATCAACTCCTTGGGTCTCACAGATTTCTTGACGACAACACTCCTTAAAATACATAAATAAATAAATAAGTAAATAGACAAACAAACCCAAATGCACCTTCTTCAGATCTACAAGAGGACCTCTGGATTGTGTAAGCAATAAGGATTAATTATTATCAGAGATGATAATAGCAGGAGTTGTTTAAAGCAGCCAGCATGGAAGTTAGTGCTTTTTAATTGCCAGCATTTTCTCTACTTGCAGTGGTAATAATTTTTTTTTGCATGGTGTGTATTATATCACTAAGATTTTGGTAATAATCCAAAGGCATGATAGCAAATCCTGGTTGTTTATGGCACTTGGGAGTAATCAGAAGGAGTCCCTGATTAAAAACCTCCGATTACATTGAAAGGAAGGATGAAGTGATATCCTGGCCCCTGATGAAATTTATCCCCTGCTGAGTCATTCCTGCCAGGATGATTTATCTGGAGGGAGTAGGAACATCTCTGAGAAGAAATGTTTGGCTTTGGGCATGGACCATATTACAAGAAAATAAGCAATTTTTCCCACAGGAGGAAGCTCCTCACTGTCTGTGGACTTTGCCACATAAACACACTTGGGCATTAAAGCTTGTTAGAGGAGTATTTGCACCACATCAGACCTGGTTTTGCCCCTCTGATGTACATGAGAATTTCCCTACCTGTAGACCCCAATGGAAAATCATTCATTTCAGTGGTTTTGGAGACAGAGTTAAAATTTCAAGGAGAATATGCAGCCTAGGAGTGTTTGTCATGACCAAATGGAGCTGTGCTCTCACAAGGTTTCAGGAAGATTGTTTCAGTTGTATTTTTCTGTCACTTAAAAAAAATAAATGATGTGGTTTCTTACTCCCCTTCCTTGCTTCATGCAAGAATTGGAAATACAGGATCTATTTCTGGGGTTGGCTGTGGAATCTCATTAGAGATCATTGTGAAAATATTGTTTTTCAAGAAAATAGTAAATTCACGAAAGGCTGCCAGAAGTTTCTCTTTGGAACATGAAAGAAAAATAGATGCAAAAGCCTTATTTGATGTCAAGGGATGTGCTGTAATGAAATGGAGAAGAGCTGATGAGGAAAGCAGGATTTGGAAGTTGGTTTAGAGAGCAGTGAATTTCCCCAATGACCCACAAACTTCCCTGTGTGGTCTTAGCCTCTAGCTCAAGGTTCATAGGCTAGGGCTAACATTTCCTTACCTTGGGGGGATAAACTCCTTTCATCCACGACAATATAGAGACAGTAGGTACTGCAGTGATGGAGAAGCTTGTAAGTAACTTGACAGGCAGAGTAATGGGGCTGTGTTTCATTGTTCTGCTAAGTGAGACTCCCTGGGCACCCCCAGGCACACAATTCCAGGAGAAATCAGAACACCAGGAGCCCTTTTTGCTGAGCTGTGATCCAGGGACACGGGCTGGGTGGGCAGGGCTGTGCAGGGCCCCTGAGCAGGGCAGTGACCATCAGATGCTAACTCTGACCAAAAAAAACACTGATAATGAGAAAGCAGAAGTGAATTTGCTGATGATAGCTGAGGAAATGGAGCTAGAGACACCTGAGTTCCTCTTTCACCTCACCATTCCATCTCTTCTTGGCTCTGCACAGCTCTAGTTCCCTGTGCTTTTCAAAGTCATGTCAGGAGACTTGGAATTTAGATCCATTTGCATGACTGCCATGCACCCATTCTGTGCCAGTCTCACCTCAAAAAGGTCTAGGGTTCAACACCAGGATGTTGCATACAGGATGGGGAATTATTAGGGTCAAATGCAAGCCCTGCATACAGCTGATGAAGAATAAATTAAAATGATACTGTAAAATAGCAACTTACATATGTTTCAGTCACAGAATCATAGAAATGTGCTAAATTGAAAGGGCCCCATCAGGATCATCAAGTCCAACTCATGGCCCTATGCAGGACACTGTGATAATCACACTGTGTGATGTCCTCCCCTCTTTATTTCTTTTACTGGAGCCCCTCAACCCACCTCACCCACACAATATGTGTTGGACTCTCCTCTAGTGCTTACCAAACTCTTTTCTCTGTAGTAATCCACATCCTTCTTGTTTTCATCAGTCATTTCAATATAATGATTTGTAAATGGCCTTTTTTTCATAGGACACACCAAATCAACACTAACTCTGTGCTTGGGAAGAAGAGGAAGGTAACAAGGTTATTGAAGTCACCAAAATGCCAAATATCTATTCCCTGTGAAGAGCACAGGTTTGGTTTTCATGAGGAACTGAAAGCAAATGCTGTTCCTTTAAACAGAAATGCACACAGGGGCTGCTGCTTGAGATCAGTGATTTGGTGATGCTTGTGAGAGCCTTGCAGCAAGAGCCTTTTTTAAGCTGGAAGGATTATCCAGCAGAGGGACAGAGCACCCTTGGCTGGGAGAAAAGCCCCAGAGCAGCCAGCCCTGGATTGGAGCTTAACCACTGCTTCAGCTGCGGCTCTGAAACAGCTCAGAAGGAATCTGGTTAAACACAATGCGTAGCTGTATTTTCTTGCTTAATTTCACTTTATAGGAGCCCTTCTCTCAGTTTTATAATTGACAACTCTTTGCCCACTGGAACAGTGAGCTGTCTTCCTGTCCAAGCTGGCAATGGCGTGCAGAGGTAAATCCAGCATTTCCCATGGCTTTACTGCCCAGAGGATTCCCAGGGAAAGCAAGGATCAGCACTGCAGGCTCAGATCCTCAGGGAACCTCTGTTCACGGGCAGAGCAGAGGCTGGGGTGTGCAGGATCATTTCCTGCAGAGCTGAAAGAATCAGCTGGTAGAGGGGAAATGCTGAGACCTGGGGACAGCTTTTGCTAGGGAATAATGTCACTGCCTCCTGGGAAGCCAGAGATGTGCAAAGACCTGCCCCAGCAATAGGAACCTCTCTTGCGTCACCGCAGCAAGGTCCTTGCTGCAACACTTTTGCCTGTTTGCAGCTCTTGGTTTTCATACTGGAAAGCCTGATGCATTTAACATGTTGGCTCCCAGAACTGTCCTTTGCTTTCCTCAGGCTTCAGGAGATGAGCTGTGGCATTAAAAGTGAGCAGTGTGAGCTGCCTGCAGGCTCCTCAAACACCCCCTTCTTCCATAAAATCCCCAGTCCTCCCCATCTTCAGGGACTGCTACTAAAACTATTTCCATTTTTAGGGATCTGTGAGAAGTGAGTTTTCCTGAAACCATTACATATTTTGTTCCTATTCCAAGTGCTGGCTTTGACAGCTAAAGGGCAGCAACCAGAAAATATTTTGAATTCCTTCCTGTGGAGGGAGGAGCAGATGCAGACCTGATGTGATGGAATACTACATTTGGTGCATACACATGCCTGCATCAAGTGCTAGCAGTGAGGTGCAAGAGTCCCCAAAACCTTTGGGACACCCTTTTCCCACATTCCCCCCCAGTCCCCAGTATGCCTGTGCCTGGTGTAAGATCCATCTCTTGCCTGCCTCACTGTAAGGAGCTGTGAAATACAAAACCCACTCTTTCGATGAAGTCTAATGTTGAGAGATGCAGAAAGACATGAGGCAGGAGAAAAAGAAACTGGTGGAGTTGATCTTTATTGCTATGGTTTAGCAAAATATGTCTGAGGGAAGCAAGAATGGTCCTTTTGAATAATTTCTTGCATTTATTATACAGCTTGTGGGAGAGAGGAATGCTTGAGGCAAGCTTGCTGCACAATTTCTTGTAACAGTGCCTGCTCAGTCTGTGTGTGCTGGAGAGCTTGCTCATGTAGGAGAGCCCAGTGTGATCAGAGCCATTTCTCTCCTCCCTGAGATTTGTCCTTTTTGAAAGCATCCTTTGACTTGAGCACCTGGGCTGAGATAAACCAATTTGTCACCACAATGTTTGATCTTCCACTCCGAGGAAGGACAATTTTGGCAAAACGTGCTTATTCAGATGGCAGAATCCATATTTAGGAGTTTGGTTTAACCCTTGAGGTACTGAATTTTCTGAATTTTGGTTTTTTTGTTTTTGTTTTTGTTTTTTTTTTTTTTTTCATTAGGCAAATATTTACAGTACATATATCATGGAGCTGTGGATTTCCAACCATGTAGCCATGTGTTACATCTCTTTTTGTTTAATTTTTTGTTGTTTTTTTTTTTTTTTTAACCTGCACAATCATGAAAATGAAAAGGCAATTGAAATGCTGTAGGAGGAATTAAAAATAGGATCGATACATTATTAGTCACACCATCATTTGATTGGGAAGTTTCTGCCCTATTTTTTAATTTTAAAAAATCTTACTCTCTCCTAATTCAAAGATTTTCTAGGCTCTACAGAACACTATTTCTCCACTTTTATTCACAGTCTGAAAAGGAAATGCCACTGCAAGCTGCCATGTTTTTCACGCTTCATTATTGTACATTTTCTAGTACGTAATGAACTATCCCCATGAAAATTTGCAGTGAATTGTCTTGTAATTGCCTAGATATGAAGGGAAAATGTGGTTAGAGTAAAATAACATTAATGTTAAAAATGGGAAAATTGCAGCTAATCCATGTGAAGAGAAATAATGCATCTCATCACAGAAAGAAGCAAGGGTGCTGGTGGGAATGGGGAGCTTGGCATACTTTTGGGATGTGCCTTGGTGGAGGAAGGACATGGCAAAGGTATTATCACAGGGGCACACCTGCCCAGTGGCCATGGGGAACCTGCTGGAGATGCCACTTCCATCCTTCAGGGCTCTGCATAAGAAAGACATGAGCTAGTAAAGGTAAAATCTGAAAACCTCAGTTATTATGAGGAGATGGAATGGTTAACTTGTGAAAAATCCTACAGCAGGGCCAAAAAAGGAGTGGGAAGGAATTAGTGAAAGGGTGTCCTACAAGTGCATGTAGAAAAATAAGGGCCATTTTAAGAAAGATGCAGAAAACACAGATGTAAATACAAATGCGAAGACAAATGTGCAGTCCACAGGGAGGTGATCTTTGTGCTGCAGGATTTTACAATTTGGACTGGGGAAAACTCCAGGGGCTGTCACTAAGAAGCAAATCATTTGCCTAACAGTGAGCAGGACTGAGTGATCTAATAAAGCTTTTCCGTTCCTCGTGTCTGGGGCTGGGAAATTAATGCTGGATGTGGTGCCAAACTCTGTATGTTAAATGTGTCTCTGTCAGCGGCGGGGAGAAGTTAATTTCCTACGTTGGTGATAGCACAATCCGTACCACACTGTACCAAAGGAGAGGCAGGCACTTAACCTGGGAGCAGGGAATGTTTATTTCATGCTTGCCTTGGGGTAGGAACTAATGGTGAATCTTGTAGGAACAGCATGCTAGATACCATCTTGTCTTTTATTTAAGTGTACTGATTTATCTCCTACGGGAGGTGGTGGAGTCCCTATCAGCTCTTGAGTCATTTAAAACTGGAATGAACAAAGCGCTCATGAATAGACTCTGGGGAGCAATCATGAACTGCTTGGGGATGGACAAGATTAAATACCAGGTTTTTATCCAACTCTGGTGCTGCAAATATGGAACATTAATGGCTGGGGTGAGAGCAGGGCCCTGGAGTGAGAGGCTGGTGGCCCCTGGCTGGGCTCTCGCCCCATCTCAGTGTGCAGTGGTGAGGAAATCCCACCACGCTCCCTGTTGCACATCATTTAAACCCAAAACCTTGCAGAGTGTTCCTCATGTGTGTGAAGCAAACACCCTCAGGGTGTGGAGCTGTGTGTGCTCTGGTTGTGACCACACATCCACGCTCCTGGTGCTTCTCCCACCCTCTCTGTGCCACGGCAGAGGCAGCTCTGGGGGAGAGCTGCAGAGAAAGAGCCTGTTTGTCACATGTCTACAGGGCGTGAAGCTCCCCAGCCATAAATACACAGGGCTGTCAGCGTGACAAGATAATTACTTTATTGGTGGGTTTTCAAGAAAAATGTGGGCCAAAACTTCCTTGTTCTACTCATCAGAGAAACTTCATTGAATTTAAAATCGCCATTCTTCCAAGTGAAACAGATTTGGCCCTAAATCATAATTCATCAGTTGCTGGCACCCTGCAATTTAAATCTTTTCCGCAACAAGGAAATAAATCTTTTAAAAAGTATATTAAAATCAGTATTGATTATTCCAAGCAGGAGTGCTGCATTCAGAGCTATAAATCTTTTTTTTTTTTTAGGATCCCAAGTTAAAATATTTCAACAAAACTGCTGTGCATTAAAAAAAATCACTATGGTTTAATCATGTGGTAAATTGCTAGGATTTTTGTATGTGGAATTTATAGGGCACCATTTCTTTTAGATTAAATGGGAATGTTCCTGATTTAGCTCTGATTACTCATCTACAGATGGGGTTAATGTCATGTGTCTCTTTGGGGATGTATCTTCTTAAGTAATGGTGTCCTTATTGTGTGCTCTATGGATCCGTTGTCAAGACGTCTTTAAATATATCCTGGATGGCACACGGAGGTACCAGTAAATTATGTGTTGAATTAACAGGTAATTCAATCCACCTTGGTGTTAATCTTATTGCAAAATAACAAGCTACATAAAAGCCATTTAAGTGCAATTTAAAAAAAGGAAAAAACTCTATGAGATATAATCTCTTTAATCGAAAACAGATTTTGTTCAATTACCTTTAGTCTCCTCTGTAAAAACAGTGAGGCCTCATCCAGTGTATCTCCAGAGATGCTGTGTGTGTGCAGCTGGACACAGGAACTGGACACAGGAATTGGGCTGAGGTGCCACCAAGGCAAATTTGTGCTCCACCACCATGAGGGATGGAGTAGGGCTTGGAAAAGCAGCTGCTCCTCTTTCCTGTGCTCCCTGGCCTGTCTGATGTGCCTGGAACAGTGCTGTGTGCAGGGCTGGTGTAACCTGCACCCCGTTCCTGACGTGTCACCTTTGCTGTGGTTTTGTTGACTGACTTGGAGCACTGGGTGGGAAAATCTCACAGGTGTGAAAATGCTCCTCAGAGCTCCAGGTGAGGAAGGGATAGGGTGGGGATGAGCAGTGAGCCCTGCTGGGGCTATTTATGTCAGTGAGGGCACCAATAAACTCCAATGTTTTCAGTCCCAGGAACATCTCACACTTCACTTCGTGTCCTTCCCTTCTGCTCCTTGGGCATCTGTGGTTTGAGGGGCCAAAGCAAGGCACTTTGCAAGGGTTTGCACCAGCACTGAGCAAATTATAACCTCAGAAACAAGTTTCTTTTGCTTTCTCCTTTGCAATTTTTGGGTTCATCAGCTATGCAAAATTATTTGCTCATCCGCTAAAAAACGCCTTTCCATTGCATGAATAATTGCTTGGTTTTCTGAGAAGTGTGCACTGTTTTGGTTAATTTTGGGCTTGTTGCTGCCAGCAAAAGGTTACTCAGCTTCTGCTGGCCTGCTGCTCTGCTGCCATGCATTCCTAAATTAGCAGAAGAATTACAGGTTTCACATCTTTAAGTAAAATGCAGGATTCAGAAATGTGTTTTTTCCCCATGACTGGAGAGCTTCCTGTTTGTGAGTGCACACTGTGGGGGCCTCACGGCAGGTTAATTTGAATGGTTGAAATTTAGAATTAATTCCTGGAAAAAGAGCTTTATTCTTGGAAATGCTCTGTGCTATGTACTCCTCTCTTGGAACACTTTTCGGACCCTCCTGTCACAACCTAGCAGCCAGCAGATGGGAAATTCAGAGCCTAGCAATCCCTTTCATTCATTCCACTGCTTTTCTGTACATAGACAGTGTTAATCCTGTTTAGGGTTTGGTTTTTTTTTTCAGGGGGATATGGAATCCCTTTCTGAGAAATGGCTACAAAAATACCTCAGCGTGAGCCTGCAGCTGAACTGTACAAGCAAAGATATCTCAGTTTGAAATCATGGGCCTCAATCTGCTAAAAATGCAGCGGTGGTCAAGTCTTGCTACACTCAATTTGTTCAGAAGAGGAATTGGTGATTGCTGGTATCCCTTACCCATGGAATTTAATTCATCAGGGAAGATGGACAACTATGTTAGCTTATACAGAGGTATGGAGATCCATGTCAGGCCACCACACTCTCTGGGACATAAGGTATGATTAATATGAGCATAAATGAACAGCATAATGTTTTTTTGAGCAGTCAGAACTGCAGAAGTCCCCCAAGAACTGTGTACAAATCACATTTCTTTTTGTATCAGCATCTCACTAAGAGGTGAGCACCAAAGAACCATTCCTAGCCCCCAAACCTGTTCCTCCTGACCACTGCACTGCCATGAGCTAAATCCTGCCTTTGGATCCCATTAAATGCTGTATTCCCTACGGAATGTAGTACAGAAATTGCAGCCACGGAAGGGAACAACAACAGTAACTTTACAATAATAACTTTGCTCCTTCCAGCTTCTGGCTGATGGAAAGGCCGAAGTGACACATGATATGTGTCAGCACAGTGTTTGCAGCTGCTCTAGCAGCTCACAGGAGGCTTCCCAGGGCTGCCATTGCCCTGCACACACAGGCTCTGCGCCTTTGCCCTGTCCCTGCAGCACCCTGCAGCTCACAGCCCAGTGGGACAGCCAGCACCACCAGGGCTGGCTCTGGTCCCGTGCCACAGGGACATTGTCACCATTGTCACCGTGTCCTTCAGGTGTCCTGCAGAGCACACCTGTGGCAGCCAGACAGAGCATGAGTGGGCAGGAATGAGCTGCACTGTCTCTGTCCAGTACGGTGAATACAGCTCTACACACCAGATAAGGCTTCTCAGATGAAAAACTGCTTCCCCTTCCCGGCGGAGTCTGAAATTTCCTCAGATGGCGACGACGTCCCAAACAATGACAACCTTCATTCATCTCCTCTGGCCAGCAGAGAGCTGGGAGTTCACCTTTCCAGCTCTTTCACAGCGCTGAAGGCACATAAAAGCCTCTCATCACTGTTCAAACACAGCCCTCCATCAGGAGTTATTTGAGCAGGAGCTGCTGTCCCTGCTCCAGAGCTCTCTGTGTGGCACCGGCCGCGTTTGCTGTGCTGGACACTCCAGCAATGGATGGGTGATTAACCCAATCCATCAGCCAGCCCCTTGCCAAGGCTGCGGGGATGGTTTTAAAGCCTAAATGTCATATCTTTTTTCTACCTTTGTGTCATTGTCACAGGTTTAATAAATAAATAAATAAATAAATGAGAGTAGAGGTCCCTTTTGATTACTACAATTTTTCTTCATATGCTTCATTTGCTGAGCCACTCTTATCAGCCAAGTTGTCTTTATTTGGCAAACTGTCCAGGACTCTGGGCTTGCCCTTCTGGCAAAATGTTGCTTGATCTCACATTTGTTTTCATCTTTTGCCTCAGTATCTCTGTTATGTTCCCAAAAAGCTAAAATTACACAAAACCAAAAAAAAAAAAATCAAATACTAGATTCAGTTTTAGTTGCCAAGAGTGCATTTGTTTCTCCTTAAGAGCTCTTTTGGTCATGAAAATAATAACCTTTTCCTTCAAAGAAGGCACTTCTTTTCTGCTCGATCTAACACAAGAATGGTCTTGCAATTAAGGTGATTTTGAGCAAAGTTTCATGCCTGGCTTGTCCCAGCCTTCTTGTGTGACCTTGGATATATCCCCCAACTCCTGACCATTCTTCTCTCACAAAGGTATTGCCAAATTAAAGATCAGGTTTTCGAAAAAGATAAGTATCTCTATTTCTCTGACTTGTAGGCCAGCACCCCTGAAAATGAAGCCCCATTACAGAAATTTACAGTGCAGGGAGGCATCCAAAAATGCAGGCACATAGAATAAATAGTTGCTTTTGAAAATCTTGGCCAACACCCACAGATACTTGTAAAGTACTTTAACATCCAAATGCTGAAGAATGGAGAATGATTTAAATGTTTTGAAGTTATTCCCAGAACTAGAAGTTTGCAGTACTGTGTCACAAAAAGGAAAAAAAATTAATACAGCAGATGTAATGAGGAAATTCTCAGAAGTTCAGGAAAAAAAGGATATTTCCCTAAAATGCCGTTGATTTGCTTTAGTTTGGTCTGGTTCCCTTCTTTCAAGACTGACATAAATCTGAGCAAAGAAGCTTTCCTGGGAGCTGAGCAGATGCCTGCTGAATCATGGAATTTAACTCTTTCCTGGCAGCCTGCAGGCAGCACACATCCACTGCTCTGAAGGGTACAATCTGGGGACAATTCCCTGATCTGCACCCCATGAGGGCCTGGCCTGTGACATGTCCATCTGCTTGCTGTCCCCTCTGCAGGCTGGTGTCCTGGCTTGGCAGTGGGGACAGCCCCTCCTGCCCTCCAAGGGGGCCCCTGCTGATGCCTCCCCGCACAGCTCAGGGAGGGTGGCGGCCTTCCCATGGCTGAGCAGGGGTCCTGGGGCAAAACTGGGGTGCAAAGGGCTCAGAAAAGCGTCCCAGCCTTGGCCAAAAATAACCCTGTTGTTCAGGGGCTGTCTGGGATGTGGGATCCCTTCTGAGGAACTCCACTGAAAGGTGAGACCGGTCTCCTGAGCAGGTTATTATCTCAGGGAGACAAATCCTTCAGCAGGTTGGTCTTTTCTTTTTTGTATACCTCAAACAAAGAGCCAGCACAATCAAAGAGCTGTAAGATCTTTCTTTCTCCTTTTTTTTTTTTCTTTTTTTTCATTTTTTTCTGCCTCTGTCATTCCCTTTCATTTCTGCTGCCCACAGAAACTGCCGCGCCTCCCTGTCTTGTGCTGAATTTACATCAAATGGGAGGTGAAGCACTGGCAGTGCTCACAGGAGAAGCCAGGCGGTGAGGGGGAGGCCGTCTTGCGTGCTGTGGTGTTTCATTAATTCATTTTTCCCCTTCTTCAGGGAAAAAGCAAATGTGGGTGACCCAGAGCAGGCTGGAAAACGCGAGCGGCTCGCCGGCTGGGAGGGAGCCTGGGGAGGGTGGGATGAGTGCAGGTTGTGTGCTTGTGCTGCTGGGACAAAGGGGTGCAGATCTGTGGGGAGCTGGTGCTAAAGGGGTCTGAGGGGCTGCCAGGACCCCTCCAGGTCAGGATTAGTTGCTGCAGGCTGATTGTCTCCTGTGGGTAACAGAGGGATGCCACCCCCTCTATACCTGGCAGGATTTACCTCTTCCCCTCTACGAAAATGCATTTTCCTGAACCCCCCTGAAAACCAAGTCTTCCCTCAGGACCCCTTCAGGTTACTGTTTTTCCCTGTGCAAACACTTCTATCTGTTCCTTCAGTGTCACCTATAAAGGGTAATTTGCCTTTTCATAGCAAGGCTGGCACACGTTCCCTTCTGCATATGCATCAGATAGGATAAAGGCAATAAGCATTACTTGGCCTGGAGAGAAGAATTGCTATCAACTGGCTTTATTGTGCTGTTTATTAAGCATGAATTAATCTTGGAAATGATATCACAGAGGCCACTGCTGCTCTTGTGATGTGCACTTGCTTTGTGAAGCCTTTGCTTGAGGGGCTATTTTTAACATTTGGCTAGTTTTCTTCAAGGGGTTTTGTTGTTAGTTGTCTTGCTTGCAAACAGCATTCACTGACTACCTGGCAGTAGATGCCATACTTTTATTTTAAGGGAGTCATCTGTAGAGGTAGATAGAAGAGCTGTCAGATACAAGATGACTGAATTATTCTTGCTTTGCTCACGGGTCAGACAAGAAAATCTACAGCTCTGTAACGCCTGGAACTATCACAGCGAGACCCCTGGGGCTTGGGGAAAGCCAACACCACAAATGCCTTTGTGCCCCAGCTTGTTGTACTGGGAACAGCCTTGGAAGTCCTTCTCTCTGAGACCAAACCTTTGTAGTGTGGATGTCAGCCAAGCCTTGTTCTGGATCTTACACTGGAAGGTGAACTGAGAGCACGTTTTGGCTCAGGTGCTGTAATGTGCTTTTATTGCTGTGCTTTGAAATGCATCTTTTCCTTTCTCCCCAGAGCACGAGGCCTTTCTGGCAGCTTGAATGCTCTCACGTAGTTTTTGGGCCATGAAAATATTTGGTTTGGGTTTTTTTTTCTGGTTTTGCATTGCTTTGCTGAACATCTCCAAGGACCACCCTGGTGGGGATCTCGCTGGTGATGCTCACACGAGAGACACTCACACCAGTGGTTTCAGGCTGGTTCTCAGCCCACCCTGCTCCTGCCCTCCTTGCTTGATACTGACAACCTCCAGGAGTGGAAAAGGTGCATTTCCCCTGCTCAGCCCCTGGCAGGGAAAATTTCCTTTTCCTTAGCTTTATGTTTCTACCAAGCCTAACTTAGCGAGCTTTACCCTGCTTGCTGTCACCTGAGGAAGGGCTGGTAGGTGTGCACCACCCCATAGAGCAGCTTTGTGCCATGAGGAGCTGACAAATTCATTATTTAGTGCTGGCTGTGAGTGGAACACGCTGCTGCAGCTCCAGGCTGGCACGTGACAACCCGAGGTTGTGGCAGCACAACCCCTCCACAGAATTTTGTTTTATTTGTAAGCCACAGATTGCAAAGGGAGTGGCCTCGTTTTTAAGCGCTGCTACTCTAGAGGTAGCCAGATGGTTTATGGCATGATAGCAGGTCACAGAAATGTCTCTGGAAATGCTTATGTGTCATGTCTGTGTGAGACAGGTCATCTGCAAAGACACAGATGAGATCCTCCATTTAGAGCAAACAGCAGCAGCCTGATTTATATGGAACACGCAGCAAAGGTTGCAGGCTGTGAAAAAGCAGCTCTCCTTTCTTTTTCTTTTTTTTTTTTTTATGTGCAGATAGCCTCGATTTCACTGCAAATAACACATACAAACCAGACAAGAAAGGTGTGCATTTCTCAAGCTGCCACACTACAGGTATATTTATTGTGCCTCACATCCTGAGGTTCCTCTGTGAAGCAGAAGACAGCTCTGGAAGCCTGTCCATCTTCCCCTGTCGCTCTCTGCTCTGTTTTTATTTAGATCTGGCCCATTTCTAAAAGCATCTTGGACATGCTGCTGTGCTCGGGCTGTTGATTCATTAAAATACACCTTCCAAAACCCACATCCAGCTCTGTGCAATCCCCAGGATGAGGGGGATGATGTGTCCTGTCCCACATTGACCCTCCCTGATGCCCTTCTGGGCTGCAGGCAGTGGAGACCACGCTGCTGCTGCTGCTGCTGAGCTGGATGCTGTGCCCCTCAGCTAAGAATAGCCTCACTGTCTTGAATGCCTGCCAGTTCCTGAAAGCTTGGCAGGCAGAGGGAAGAAACACAGCCATTATGTAATGGTTTCTCCTGGCCAAGAAAAAAAAAAATCCCATTTATTGATCTCCTGTCTGAAAACCTCAGTAACTCTGCGTAATTGATGACCAGCTGTTAAGAAAGCTGTTTGGAGGAAGAACATTTATAATTAAAGAACAGACACTTTCAAATTCAGCTCTCCCTCCATTTTCTCATTGCTTTTCTCTCTGCTGTCTCAGGGAACAGCCAACCTGCCTGGGCCTTTAAGCTTCTAATTTCAAACCAATATATGCCTTTCCCAGAGAGCAGCTCTGCGTTCTCCAATTTCCCTCCCTGTGCTACAGAGGGGAACTATTCATGGAGCTGTGTGAGAGAAAGAGATTAAGGAAATATCAAGCCTAACAGATGGGAAGCAGGCAGTGGATGACGTGTAGGCAGGCTGATGTTACAGCAAGTCTTATCTTGTTAGCAGAAATATGTTGCAATAAGAAGAATTCTGGGAGAGGGCTTGGTTTTGAGCAGGGAATAGGACAAGACCTCTCTGTCTGAGGACAGACCTGCTTGTGTCTAAAAATGTCATTTTAAGGCCCTGCTACCCCTGAACATTTTGATCTTGACCCTGCTTTTCCAGATCTACCCATCTCCTCTGCTTTGGAGGTGAAAATGTTGCTGGGTTTCTCTGCTGAAAAGTGAGTGTGTCCCTGTTTGTCTGAGGGAAAGCAGAAAAATAGGTCAGTGAGCTCAGCTGCCCAGCACAGCTCCCCTGACCTGTGGCCATACACAACTCCATGGCCTTCCTCTCCCCCTCCCACACACTCTGGGCAAGGCCTACACTGGAAATAGACAATTTAGCAGGAGAATTATATTGTGCATTTAAATGTAAATTGCTAGGGAATTGACAATTGCTTTGTTTGAATTGTAACGATTGGAGTACAGAGAGTGTGTTGGGTTTTTTCTTGGAATACATTTGAACTGGTATTTATGTCCTTTTACATTCATCTCAGGCACAAATCTATGCACGTGTCCTCAAGCTTTCATCTGTAAATCCTTGAGCTGTCACATTCCTGTTAGGAAACCCATTTCTTTGACCTATTAGGCTGGCAGTCTTTTCTCCCTCCCCATGTTTGCTTTTTGGAAGAATCTCTTGTTTTAATTCAAATAGGCAAAAACCTCAAGTCCAAAGTGAAAATACAGCTTGGGTCTGTGGGATCACAGTGGCAGTGATCCCACTCCTTTCCTCTCCCCTCTCTGCCTGCAGAGAATGAGTGGGACTAACAGGGTGGCCAAGTCCATCCTGAGGCTTGCTCAGAAAAGGTTTTTTGTTACCATCCAAAGAGCTAATAAAGTGAGGGAAGCCAGGGGTTAATCAGCTCTGCCTTCCCTATCAAGTGACTCCTTGGAAAAGCCTGGGTTTCAGCTCTGTTTGCAAGGAGGGGAGCAGTAAATACCATTATTTGCAGAGTTTTTCTGAGGTGCAGCCAATTTTCAGGAATGCTATATCTCAGTCCAAACAAAACCTGCGTGTTTTTCCTTGGCCTGGCCTTGTTTCTTGAGACTGTTTCACTGATTGATACAGGAGATATAAACAAAAATTGAAATAACACATGCCTGGTAATGTAAACAAAACACTTTCACCAGAGAGAAAGGATTGCAAAATCAGCAGCTTGCAGGGCTCAAATGCAGCCATCCAGCACTGAAACCGAGCCATTAGGAAAACAAATAAATAAACAAATAGAAATAGAACTGACTGCCATAAGCCCCTGACCTTAATTGTATGGATATGTCTGTGAAAGCTTGAGTCAAGCTTTTCCCTCCCAGCCCCACGCTAATTCCCTTGGCCTCAGTGGCATGAAATGCTCAGCAGGGCTGTCTGGCCACCCCCTCTCTCCCTTATCCCCACCAGCAGCCAAATCTGTCACTGTTCCTCTGCAGAGGACACCCAGAGGTTCCCCCTGCCATCCTGGGCTGCTCTCCCAGCTCTCACCCAGTTTCCAGCACTGGGTGAGTTTCCAGTGTCTGGAGCAGCAGCTGTTCACCTCCAGACCTGGGCAGAGCAGTCAGTGACAATCCCAGGTTGCTGATGGGTTTTCCCTCTCTAGCACAGATTCATGGCTGGGGAATGGCTGCTGGGCACTGGGAGAAGCCTGGGGTGATTTGTTGAGCCGCAGACATGTGATTATAGGGAGTCTCGTGCAGTGCTTTTGCAATTTGTCACATTCCAAAAAACCTGTGATGATTAATGTTTATGTGGGATTCCAGGTAAAAAAGGTTGGAAAAGACCTCTAGGTTCATCAAATCCAGCCATTTACCAAGAGTTTTGAACATTTCTAGGGATGGTGACTCCACCTCTCTCCTGGGCAGCCTGTTCCAGTGCTTGACAAAAGGTGTGTGTGTGTTCAGCTCAGGTCTAAAGCCAGGGATGCATTCCTGGGTGCACCCTGGGTATCCCCACTGCACCCCCAGGGCCATTCCTGGCCTCTTCCCTTGGCTGCACAGCTGGACTCACCTGCATGGCCATGAAGAGTGTGGGGTGATGCCTCCCAGCAGTTCAGAGACTTCCCAAGATCCTCAAAGACTGAGCCTCCCATTTCTGGAAGCATTTCCATGGGAGGTACAGACATCAACCCTGAGCTGTTTTCCATGGGAAAGAGGGAGCAGGGTCAAGCCCATGCATAAAATGTTTCTCTGTGGTACATTGAAATTCACCCTTGTGGCCTCACTCATGGACCTGGCAACACATTTCCCAAGCAGCAGCTCCTGTCATAGCCAGGTGGGAATTCTCCCCAGGTTGAGTAGTCACTGTCTTTAAAATATCTCAGCCTTCAAATTCTCTTTTTGGAGCCTCAGACAAAAATATGACAGCCATCCCACAAATCAGCCATCTAAAAGAAAAAAAAAGAAGTCACATTTAATTACTCCTGTAGGGGAACGTGTACATGAGGAACACTTATTAGTGCAATATATTTTTTCTTTTGTAGCTTTGAGCTGATCTCTAATAGCACCAGCCAAGTCCCAGTGTAACCTTGGAGTGTGTTTCATTATCATTCAGATGGAAACTGCTGTCTTATGACTGCAGTTTTAAAATACCGTACATTTTTATAATTTCTAAGTGGGCAATCAAATGGACATAACACATGAAATTATATCCAGTCCTGGCACCAAACCCTGCCCTTCACCTGCCCATGCTGCTCCCAGATATCAAGGCCTGAGTACAGCTGGGGGCTGCATTTCAGCCCCAGGGTGATCCTGCAGTTCTCTGCTCTGACAATAACCATGCAAACACGTAGGTGTTTATGGATTCACTCCCATTTTAAAGTCACTGTGACTTTTAAAGTCACTGGAGCAGGGTCTCCTCCTTCCTTCCTTTCCCCCCATGGGGCAGCAGGGCAGGGGCAGCTCCTGGCTGGAGGAACGTGACCCCTGAGCTGCTCCTTGCTGGGAGCTTCCAGTGCTGTCAGCGCTGACCTGAGGGTACCAACGTCTCCGGCTGCTTTCCTCCCCTCAGGCAGCGCTCTGGATCTGCAAATCCATTCCTTTAGCTAATTAGCAGATGGCAAAGGCAAAACTAATCAATCATTTCCCAGTGGGGCTGCTGCAACCAGAGAGGCTCTGCCGTGGCCCCACTGTCCCAGCTGAGAATCCTGCTTCATCTTGGGCTTCATTTCAGGCTCAGGACAAAGGAGGATGACTCTTTAGCCTGGAGGACACACTTTAGTCTGTAAGAAGTTCAGTGCTTTTTGCCTACATTAGAAAAATGTTCTAAAAAACCCTGTATTTCAAGAGAGAAGAGTAAAAGAGATAGAAATGTCAGAGTGCTGTTTGGAAGCCAATAAATATTGGGAAGGACAAGTGTCTCTTTTCTACTGATGACAGAATTAATATATTTTCATTGTTATTTAATTAATATATTTTCATTGTTATTTAATTTAATAAATTGTTATTTAATGTGTACGCAGGGAAGATTGGAATTATGGGAAAACTCCCCTTGATCTTACCTGTGCTTTTTACAGTGCTTCTGGGTATCTTGAAATTTTTAATGTGTTTATTTTTATAACACATACAAGACATAAGACATGTGTCCATGATCTGCAGAGGGAACTGAGTCATACAGAGACAGTACCAGCTCTTAAGGAAATCTTGTTGGTAGAAAATGCCATTTCTTGTGCACTGGGTGTTGGCACTCTGAAACAAATTCCATAAGGCTCCTGAAAAGTCCCTGTGATCATCCCAGGAGGTACATCTGCCCTGGTAGACACTTGTGTCTCTCTCAAAAGGAGCTGCAGAGGGGCGGAGGCACGACTTGCTGGATGGGACACCTCCACCCCAACACATCCCTGCCGCTCTGCCCCGCCTCGCTCCGCTTCCCTCTGCCAACATCTCCATGAGCCATCAGCACTGCACGTGGATTGGGTTTCCCAGGCTCAAAAGAGAGCTTCTTTGTGGCAGAAAAATGCCTCCATTTGTTAGTTGAACCCCAGAAGTTTTCCCCTGGCAGAAGTTCAAATATGTGCCACAGGAGCAATGGTTTCACTGCTGTCTGTGAGGCCTCAGGTTTTCCAGGTCTCTAAGCCCAGCCATATTGCTTCTCTTAGGTTTCCTCTTGGCATTTCCCAACATCTCTATCTGATTTTTGGAGACCACCACCTTCTGAAAAAGCCATGCTTTTAACCCAGGAATCCAGCAAGTGCTGCCTCGGGTGCCCAAAACTGATCAGGGACCAGCCTGACCCTCCCAGGGCGTAAATAAAAATAGAATAAAAGTCAGGTGGCTTTACCAGGGGTTAACCTCATGGTTGTTTGCAGTCCTCTAACCTTCTCCCTGCCTTCCTAGCAGCCTTGCTGCCTGAGATGAAGCCCTGCCAAAAGCCTCTGGGGACAACAGGCGCTGCCACGTGCCCAGGCTGGCCATAGCCAGGGTGATAGACAGTCTGAGATGCTCTCTTTCCCCAAGGAAGGGGATTTAGTGAAGCTCCAGAGTATCTGCCAAGGCCATATTTAGCACTGGGAACTGACTGCAACACTCACACTGCAGTTTTATAAATAAAACCAGCCCAGACAGAATCTCTGCTGACACTGAGGGAGGAGAGGCAAGGAGAGGCCCTGACATCCTGCCTCACTCACTGAGGTGTTTGGAGCTTTCATCTCCAACAATGCTCCCTTAGCAAACAGACCATGGGGGTGGGTGTAGGGGCAGGAAGGAAGGCCAAGGTGATCTCCTATGTATTCCCTGTTTGTCCAGAGCAGGAGGATTTTCTTGCTTGTCTTTCACATTGCTTGACTGGGTATTTTCTTCTGAAATTTGCTCCTGGGCCAAGTTCAGGAGTCACAAGCAAGATTCCCTTTCCCACACCCATCTGTGTCTGACCACAGGCATGTATCTAGGGGCAGAAACCTTGGGCTGTCCTAATGCACACTACAGGAAGCAACACTCAGAGTCTGCTTCCTTAAATACCTCCTGATCAGGCAGCACTGCTAATCAAGGGGAGCTCTTTCCCTGCACTAACGAGCTGACACTGTGACATTGAAGCATCTGATGCACTGGTGATCACAGAGGGGTGAAGGTCTGGGAGACACTGGCACAGTACCAAGCAGGAGCAGAGTCCATGCTCTTTAAAAAGTGCACCTATTTTCCCCTGCAAAAGTCAGGATTTGTCAGCAGCTGCTTGCAGGCTCACCTATGGAGTATCCCAAGGTCTGGTCTCTTTCTCCTTAAGCTTAAAGGTGATTCTGAGCTTTATTGATTGCAGACACCAGTTTCCAGAGGAGCTGCAGCTACAGTTGCAGTAAATTGAAGCCAGCTGAAAGCAGAATCTCTCTCTTAGCTGTCTTTCCCAAATGTCCCCAAAGCAGTCGATGGAGCCCCAGGAGTCACAAGCTGTGAGCTGCTCTGTGTGAGAGTGGTCTCTGCTGGGACTGTGTCCTTGCCAGGTGCCACAACCAGGACCACAGCACTCCTGGTGCACTGTCCATCCCAAAGTGTCTAAAACACTATGGGATAAATGAGAACATTTAGGCAAAAAGGAGAGGAAGTGTCATGCAACCAGAGAAAGCTTCTTGCTCGAACACGTGTACCTGTTTGTAATGCCTAATGGAGGAAGACACATAATGGTTTCCAGAGCTCAGTAGCCAGATAAAAGCAGAGTGCAGAGGTGGTGGAGTGACAATCTCTGTTAATGAAAAACCAGGATATACAGCTGGGGCTGTTGGGCACTTGGCCCAACACTTGGCCAGAGCAAGCGGGCTGAGCCACGCCGGGATCGGCACCAGCACACTCAATTCTCCTCCTTGTCAAGAGCCATAAATTAAAAACAGAATAAAAAGCTTTTAAGGGATGTGCTCACTGACAGTTTAATATGAGTGGCTGTGGCATCATTTTCTACAGATAGGTTTATACGGGGAAAGAAATTGCAACTTGCTTCAGAGCAGGTATTTTACTGTTATTGCAGAGTTCCCTGCCGCGCTTATTTGTAAGAGGAAATTTCCCAAATGAGCATCGTGGGGGAGTGGGTGGGGAATGGGTTACTGTGACCTCTGCCAGGCCAGGATGGGGCAAGGGCAGCCTGAAGGTCAGCAGGGCTTCTCTTTGCCCCAGTGGTGGAGCCAGCCTGTGCTGAGGGACACAGCTCAGGTGACATCCCACCCAAACCTCCATCC
This sequence comes from Ammospiza nelsoni, assembly GCF_027579445.1. NCBI lineage: Eukaryota > Metazoa > Chordata > Aves > Passeriformes > Passerellidae > Ammospiza > Ammospiza nelsoni. The sequence continues at coordinate 6,485,203 of NC_080642.1, read as the reverse complement.
CCAGCCTCCTTCATTGCCACCTTCCCTGCCTCCTGCCCAGCCCAGCTGACACAGAGCCCCTCACCCAGATGTGTTGCTGTGCCTAAATCCACTCCCCATCTTACAGTTTGGTTAAGGGAAAAAAGTCCTCGGAAAACACAATTTAAATGAACAGAAGCTGTGTATGAAAATGAACTTCTAAAGTTTAAACGATTCATTTTGGCACCCAGACATGAAAATTTCATTCTTGCAGTATTTCATGCAGTATTTTAAATTAATTAGTTTAAAAGTTTCTATTTTTAATTCCCTCAGAAGCTTAAGCTGAAGATGGGATGAGACAGGCTTTAGTCAACCAAATATTTGCTTCTGGACCTTTGGGGTTTTGTTTTGAGGGGTTTGTAGGGGGCAAGGAAGGAGAGAAGGAACAACTTCATGACAACCTAAAATATTTTCCCTTCAATTTTCCAATTTTAACATTTTGCAAAAATCACATGGTTGAAATTTCTGAATTATATTACTGCATTTTCTTGGCTGTTGATATCCAAGTCAGCAGCACAAACCACTTACAATCTGTGAGGCTGTGGTGAAGTAATTTGTGGTTGCTCTGTGGAACCTACTCTTTTCACTGTGTTTCCATTCAGAACAAATGGAATAGAAGTTCACCATTTTGTTCACTTTCCTGCTGCTTTTTACTCATTGTAGTCAACTTCATGGCTGAGCTGTGAGAGCCCTCTGGACCAAAATTTCAGGAAAACTAAGGTCGTGTCAAATTGAATATTATTGTCCCCGGATTTATAACAAAGGTGACACCCCTCATAATGTTGTTATTACTATCTAAGAAATTTCATTAGTAGTATGGACTTGGCTCAGTGCTGATGAATGCCAGAAGAAATCCTTCTAGTGAGTCCAGCAGGCTTCACATTAAATCATAATTGCATATGAAGATATGCACCAGCTAAATACAGTCTGGGATAGAAAAGGGTCAGCTTCTTTGGAAGGAAAAGAATAAGGGAGTACATCCTTCCTTTGTATCCATAATATTTTAAAGCACATCATAAGTAATCTTGTTTACTGCAGATTTGACCAGTTCTTTTCTGCCTGGAATATTTTTTTTTTTAAATTGGTATTAGGAGAAAAATATTAAAGGATATGTGTTAGAAGAGTCTAGCCAGCAATAAAAAAGAGTTTTGAGTTATTTTCCAGTAGGTAAGTGCTGTAAGTGGAAAATCCAAAGATTTCAAGAAATGCACCAGAGGGAATTCCCCTTGCTGGGAAGAGTCAAACCAGGCATCTTCCTTGGCATCTCCTGTCACTGCCTTTGTCACTGAAACTGCTGCTGACTGCCCTTTCTGAGCAGTGATGCTTCACCCAGATTTGCATTTGAAGTGCTTTGGCTTTCTTATTCACAAGTATGAGCCCTAATAGCCCTTGCAATCCTTTCCTCTTTTTTGATTGAAACAAAGTTATTCTGACTGTTTTGTTAGCATCATGAATTGTGAAGCTCTTCCTTAAACACATGCTGCAATCTGGATTTTATTTCCATTAGTTTAATGGAAGTAGTGGTGCAAGCAGGGATTTGCGAGGAGACAAGGACGGAAAAAGCCAAGCTGCTGCCAGGCATGCCTGGGTGTTGGTGGCATTTGTGCTGCTGCCATGGTAATTGTGTTATTGGAGAATTCATTCCTCATGCCTGACTTGTACCTGATTTGAATCTGCCTGGCTGCAAGTTAACGTTTTTGTCCCTCAGTTCTGGTTTTGTTTTCCTGATCCGAGTTTTTCTTTAGACTAAGCCCATTGTTGCCATCCATAGCTGCCCTGCCCTGCAAGGCACCTCTCCCCCTTTGTTTCTGTGCCTGCTCACATGCCCAGGATGGGCACTGCTGATCAATTATTGCTCCTCCAGCTTTCAGCAGCCCTTTAACTCTTCCAGATGGGATAATCCATGCTGCTCTGGCAATGGCAGTGGCTGGCTGGGCCACTCTGTAGTGTCAGATAAATAGTTCTCATCTGGTGCAGCACGAGGCTTCTGGTTGCCAGCAGCTCCCAGCTCCCCTGTAAGTGAATTTTCCACAAGCCTGTGCTGTGCAATGACCATTCAAGGCAGAGATTCCTTTGTTTCTTTTGTGTATTCTTATCCATGTTTGTTATGTATTACTCATTTTATGGCCATCTCTGTGTGTGATTCCTTCTATAAATAACATTCTCAAATCTCTCTCCTATCTTGTTTACTGTAGCTAATTCTTTAAGATGAGTGTCTCCACCAGAGCCATAGTCTAAATGAATACAGATAAAAATCATAACATTGGCTTGGTTGTAGTAAACCAGGATTTTCTTGGTTCTGCTGCAAATCAAGCCTTTCAAATAATCTTTTTATTCTATCTCCATAAATACTGCATGGGGGTGACAAAAGACAGGTGATAGCTTCAGCCTTAGTTATCGTGTTAGTGGCTGGCATTAAATACATAATTCCTGCTGTGTCTGCATCGTCTCCAAATGAAAGTCTCCTGAAGGAGAAGTCTCCAGGGAGGTGGAGAGCTGTGAACCAGTGACTGCAGAGTGTGCCTTGGAGATATGGAGTTAGGAGGAGAAGCTGAAAACATGATATGTCTTTTTCAGTTTGACCTCAGCCTCTAATAGTGTTTGGCAAGTCAGCCTGGCAGATAAATTGGTTCATATTAGAAAATGGGGTTGATTTATTATGAAATTGATTGCAACCCTGTCCTGTGCTGAAGGCATTAGTGATAACAGCATCGGGTGCCTCAGCTCTTAACTAATGGGTTTTCCCCAGGCTCTCCACTGCTGCCAGGCTTTTACCCACAGCCAGCAGCATCCAAACCACACATCTCTGCTGGTCCCTCCCCACAGGTGAAAGCCCTTCCCAGGCAAGGCTCTGTCAGGGAGCTGAGATGCCCTGGAGGGAGCTGGCATTTTCCAGGGCATGCAGACTGGCAGGAGCAGGGCCAGTGTGACATTTGCAGCCAGCACTTTGAAATATATCCAAGCCTGGTAGCTCTTCTTCTTGTGACTGTTTTCTGGAAGTGGGAAGAGTTACTGGAAATATGGAAAACGATCCACCAAACTCCTTCTGTTTATAGAATCATAGAATGGTTTGGGTTGGAAGGGGCTTCAAAGATCGTCCAGTTTCAATCCCCCCTGCCATGGGCAGGGACACCTTCCACTAGACCTGGCTGCTCAGAGCCCTGTCCATCGTGGCCTTGAACCCTTCCAGGGATGGGGCATCCAGAGCTTCTCTGGACAGCATGTTCCAGTGTCTCACCACCCTCTCAGTAATGCATTTTTTATAAATACCCAATCTAAACCTACCCTTTTAAAGTTTGAAGCCATCCCTCCTTGTCCTATCATTACATGCCCATGAAAAAAAAAGGCTTTTCTTCCTTTCTTTGTTTTCTTTGGTGAAGTCGAAAGCTCTTTTAGTCACAAAGAAAAGCCACCACCAAATGTAACGAGAGTTTCAGTACTTTTTGCAATCTATTGATCTCTCTGCGTGTACATATGCTGTGTGTGTGTGCATGTGTACCAGAGCACGTGCTGATGATGGCTTCTTCACAACTGTGTGGAAGTTTCTCATCCCAGAGAATTTATGGCTGTGCAATTAATGATTGCAGTGATTTTGCTTTCTTGCTGCTGCAGGCTAACTACTGCTCTTTAATTCCAGATGCCCTTGGAGTGAGCTGGACATCAGTATTCTCCATGAGGAGGGTTCACCTACAGCATTGCCCTGGTGCACAGGGGTGAGGTTTTATCCATCACTGAGCTGTTCCTTGGGTCCTGACTGGGGTACCCTGATCCATGCCTTGTGCACCTTGTTGATTCTGTGTATTGTAAAGTGAAATCAGGAAAAACACCCATGGTTTCACTTGGCACCATGCATTGAACAGTGACACATCCTTAGGCTTGGCAGTCAATGCTTGTGGCCAGCAGCAGTGTCTTCCTTGGTGCTCCACCTGACACAAAAGATCAGGATATCCCAGGCTGGCTCCTGTTTCCCAGGGCAGTGTGAAATTGCTTTCTGCTTGCCAGGATCTCCTCTGAGTCCATGCCTGCAAAGGACAAGCTTCACATGACAGCTGGAAAAGCAAATATATAAAGAGGGAAAGGACAACATGTGTTTGAAAAACAAGTTCTGGGGTGGCCAGGTGCAAGTGGGAAATTATATCAACCAGCCCAAAGGCTTTTCTTCAGAAATCTCTGAAGTTTCATGGATCAGGTTTTCCTTTTTCTCAGTCATTCTCCTCCTGGCTGTTGACGTCAGTGGATTTGGCACTGGATCAACAGAGAAACAGAGGGACAGTTTCCCCCTACACATGCAGAATTAGAGACTCATACCAAGACAGAGGAGCTAGATTTAGATGAGAGGGAATTTCTAGTTGAGGGTGTTCACGTAAAAAGTATTATATAGTATTAGTCTTGTGTGAGCTCCTGGTGTAATAAAGGAGAATTGTCGAAGCCTTGGCAGGAACATATCCCTAGGACTTTGTTTTGATGAAAAAAACCATTGGAAACCTGCACTTAGCTTTTCTGCTAGCTGTAATTATCTGGCTGTATTGATCATGGTGCTAAGGTTATCTGATGGGTAGGGTGTGAGCAAAGATCAGCTTCAGTCCATGAATTAAAGCTGCAGACTGTCAGCTCTAATTTACACACACTCAGCCTGAAAATTGTCCTCCTGCAATGGCAGAGCTCCCTGAATTGACACAGATAGGCAGCATATGGAGCCTGTGCAGCAGGAAAGGAGGCACCAGCACTTGGCATTGCTGCTCTGCTTTATGCAAATATCTGGGTTACAAAAGCAGGGAACGAGGGCAGAATAAATTGGGGGGGATCTGGTACTGGCAGACACAAAACCCTTGGTGGCATTAATGAAATTCACAGGCTTTGGAAAGGAGGACAGGCTCCTCAGCTCTGGTTTCAGCCCTACAAACATGCAATACCTGGAAGGCAAGAGATGGTGGTAACTGTGGTTCACACATGAGGATTGGCACAGCAGGGGAATCTGTGCAGCCTGCACAGTAAAATATGGAATTTCATGTTCTCCAATAGCACAGCCAGAGCCAAGGCACAGGAACCAGCAGTTTCAGGGAGCAGAGCATTACCATACCATTATTCCCTTTAGAGACAAGCCTGTCCTTTCTGCTGCTGTGCTGTTAGATAGGGTGGGGACAGGAGGAGAAGGAGGAGATTATGCCTCTCCTGGCTGTGTTTTGTACCCTGCACTGCTGTCCTGAATGGATAAAACACAGAGGATCCAACCTGTGCCCCTTGGACAGCTGTTCCATCAGGGTGCTCTGCAAGGAAGGTGTACAAGTCAAATTACATGTGAAAGATCCCCACAAAAGGCATTCACATCACCAGGAGAAGTGACAGAACAGACCTCAGATCCCACCCCACTGCTGTTATTTGACTTTCACCACGACTGCTATGCAGTTGCCTGTCCATTCACAAGCATTTGTTGTGGGCTTATTTGGGCATATCTTGGCATTTGAGAGGTGTCAATGTGCTAAAACTGAAGTGGCAATAGCTAATCACACTTTATTCTCTGCAGAACATAGCAGGAAAGCATATGGCTCAACAGCATAAATTTCTTTCTCTGGGCTAACAGTATGGTCAGTTCTGCAAAAAATTAAAAAAACAAACTGACAGGGGGATACAGTTCTGTGGTCCTTGCTGGAGGCTCCAGGGATCCTGTATGCAGAGATACCTCTAATGAAGGGAAAAAAAGGAAGGAAAAAAACCCCCACCCTCCCTCACATCATTATTCATTCAAAAATTGGCAACACCAGGTTTTCTTCTCAACTCTGATATCTTGAGAAAACACTTTGCTTTCAAAAGTGAATTATTTTTGCTGGGTCCTTGAAATTAAGTGCCACTCATTTTGGATTTGAAAACTCTCAGTAGAGGTTTAGAGATGGAAATTTCAATCCCTGGACCTTGGAGGCCGTGCAGAGTGGGTGCTGTATTGCATTCATTCAGAGCACAGCCATCCCCACCTGTCCATCACAATCACAGACTCCATGTGTGCATGTGCAGCACAGAAAGCAAGAGCTGCAGACAGTATTTACAAGATTTCCAGCATCCTTCCACAGCCAATTCTTTACAGCACAAATCTTTCCCATCATAATTTACATTTCATACCTGTTTTCCCAAATCTTCAAAGTCAGACGAGCAAATCCTTCTTTTAGCAAGGCTGTGATGGAAGGCACTGACTCACAGGAATAACCAGAGTGCAGGATTTGGCTTAACTTCTTGGCTTGACGCCGATGTAACATTTCATAGATCTTTTTTAGGTGTTTCCCATTGTCATGGCAACTCTAATCAAAACCCTTTCCATGAATAGCCCTGTCAATTGCAGTACAAGCTCCTGGCTGGCTACAACCTGCAGTTCTGCTCCAGTGTGGTTTCACAAGCTCCTCTTGCTTGACCTTTCATCTCCTGGCTTTCCCCAAATCCCTCATTGCTCAAGCCAGGAATATATCTTTTGTTTTGCAAGAAAGCTTTAAAAAAATCTTTGTAAGTGATAAGTAACAGCCAGACCTTGCAGCTGACTCCAAGGAGGGAGTTGCCTCAGGAGGGATTACAGGCTATAATAAGCACCTCTCCTATACAGCAGAGCACGGGCCTCAGTAAATCCCTGTGAGCACTGGCTCTGGCAGGGCCTTGAACTCTGCACCTGCCCAAAGCTGCCCTCTAACACAGAGGGATGAGCTCATCTCTAGGGAAAGGATGGGCTTGGTAAGGGGGATCCCACTGTGGAACACAAATCCATCAGCAGGATTCCCTGGCAGTGCCATGGTGGAAGAAAGAGACACCACCTGTGTCCCCAGAGTCTCACATCACCCTCCTTGCCAGCAGGGTGGGGAACACAGACTGCTAGGTTTGGCTTTTTCTATCTGATTTTGTTCCTGAGGTGTTGGAACAGCCCCATGGGAAATTGCATCACTGTGGAAATCAATAGGAGTTTGCCTTTGGATTTCTATGGGGCCAGGATTCCACCAGCTCCCTCCAAGCTATCATTTGTACCAGGAGCTGAAAGAGCTTATCAGAAATAATGCACATTTTGCATATGCATCTTGTCTGAAGTCAGGATCACCCTCAGGCATGGACAATAAAGCAAAGAGATGTGTAATCTCATGCTTTGAGGTCAGTTCATCCCTAACCCCAGGAACACAAAAGAGATCTCTGGAGTTTCCATTCCCATGTGGCAGCCACTGCTACAATTCATTAGTGTAAGCACTTACCAAAAAAAAAAAAAATTTAAAAAAAAGGTAGGAAGGAAGGAGGAACAGAAATTACAGGGATAAAACCCCTTCTTTATATATACATATATATTATAGATATTCTATATATATAGTTTTGTCTTGTCTTGTACCTTCAACCCTGCTTTAAATAAAAGCTCACAGACTTGTCGGTTTCCATCAGGCAAAAATTATTATTCAGCTTCAGAAAGAACATCTTGCCAAGTGTTGCAGTTCAAAAATAAGGAAAACAGCTCTGCCAAAATGCAGCAAATGTGATTACACAAAGCCAAGAAGACCATAATTAGATCATTACCATGGAAACAACCTAATTACATGTGTAATGCAGCAAGGTCTGAGCTGCGCATCCCAATGTGTTTTGCTATTGTCTAGCAGGGCCACAGCACTGCCATTTGCCTCGTGTTATTAAGCCACCTTGATCATTTTGGATCGGGTTTTCTTGGAATAAGCCCCCCTCCCCACTCTGCAAAGAATTAAACTGTGCATGAAATGATGTGAGTGAGGCTGCCCGAGGCTCACACAGGATCCTGCCTGTGCCACCATGGGCATGGGCAGCCTCCACTGGAGAGAAACTCCCCTGCAGCAAGATCTGGAGCTCCCCAGGTAACAGCCACGTGCAGGAGGTGACATTTAATCATAAGTGCAGCCCTGGACAAGAAATCTGAGCTTCCCAGGGACTTGCTGAGGGTTGCTGACTTTCTCTGCCTTGTATTAATTTCCCCATCGCTGCAGTAATTCACCACTGGGACAGCACCCTGTGGACATGGCATGGACTGGCCAGGCACAGATCCCCACCCGGGCTCTGTGTACTGATCCACGTGTTGCTTTCTTGCATAACTGGACTGTTTTGTGGAAATGGGGATTAAGCAGAGCTGGGTTGTGATATTGTCTCACCAAACAGTGTCATGGATCATCTCCAGGCAGACAAAATGAGGCAAGGTCAAAGAACATGTTTGTCAGCTTGGAGGATCAAAGGAGAATTGTGAATAAACTGTGTGTGATCCAAAACAGTTTCAGAGAGGAGAGCCAGGCCTGTACATACATGGCTTTATGCCTTACAGCATAAAATTAGAGACACAGGGAGAGACTGGAGAGTCATCAGTGAACCTCTGCTATTATGTGCAGAAGCCCAGAGCCCAGTGCTGCTGAATCATGTGCTTGTAGTAAATGTGACCTGCAGGGTGGATACACAAAATGATGGCAAGCCCAGCCACCCCCTCTCTGCACTCTGGATTCCTGTGCCCATTCTCAGTCAGGCTGGCCTCACTCAGCAGGAAGGGAAGAGGATGGCTCATTAGCCGAGGGGCAGAGTAACAAGGCAAAAGCCAATGGGACTGTCTGGCAAAGCTACTGCTTCTGCTAATTAATGAGGAGAGGTGGTTGCTGGGCCAGCTGCAGATGTTGTGCAAATGATGCCATTGCTATCCCTGCCAGCCAGCTCTCTCTGCAGCTCGCACATCTCCAGGTGTTCTTGCCACAACAATAGTCCCTGCTGTTCACTCTGTCTCCTTACAGGGAAAATAAAATACTTCCTTTTGGTGGGGAGAAATGCTCATTTTGAAGAGTTTATCAAGCCCAGACGACGCTCCTTTAATTTCTGTCCCATTTTCCTTCCTCAAACTCTCTTCATTTTCTATTCAAACTGCTTTCCAGACCACAGAATAAGGCTGGAGAGAAGCACCCTGAGCGACGCCAATTTCCTGCTCGGTTTCCCAGCCAGGAACACCAGGAGGATGTCTGGAGGGAGCTGCTGACTCCTCTCCCCACCCCAGCTCTCTCCTGTCCCCCATGGGGTCATTGGCAATGTGGCCAGGCTGGATCTGCTCTGGCTCTGATCAGGCTGTTTCTGTCCCCACATCTATTATACAAACCCATGTAAGTTCACTGGCTGAAACCTGCCGTTCAACTTTTGCACAAAGTCAGCAGAATGGAAGGAAAAGCGGGAGAAGCCCAACCCCCGCGGCGTTCTCCGGCTTTGCTCCGTATGCAAAACCTGTCTGTGCAGTTCTGCTGAGCCTTGGTGCCCTACTTTCATCCCTCACACAGCTCAACTAAAAATACACTGAGATTTCCAGCAAGGTCCCTGCTGTGCAGTGTCTGAGCGAGCAGGCATTGCTGCAGCCCCGGCCCCAGCCATGCCTGCACCACGCCAGCACAATTTATACCAACCCTGGGCATCACACAGGATGAGAAAAAACCACCAATCTGGAGAAAATCAATAGCCCTCCTCCCCCCCCAGCTCCAGAAAAATGTCCTGGTGTGGTGTTGCAAGGGCAAAATTGAAGGAGGAGGTGAGATAACTTAAGATCTCCTCGCCACTATTGCTGCTGTTAGTGGTGTTTGTAACAGAGTGGTGCCAACAAAACCCTGCTGGTGTGGAGGGTGGGTTAGAGCAGCAACATCTGGAGATCTGAAACAGTCATGAAAATAAAACCCTGGCTAAAACTATTCATACTTGCTTTATGTGCTTAAACTGAAAAGAGACTATCAGGCTATTTTTCGTCTCATTTGTGCAGTCCTGAGGAAGCGGGATAAATAAAAGTTTGTAGAAACCAATTTTAAAAACAAGGGAATCTAATGGTGACTATTTGTGTTGAAGACAGAGTCAATACACTTTTCTGCCCTGAAAAAAGTGACTGAATTTTAGCAGCTGGTTTCTCAAGTTATCCTGAACAATGGGGTTTTTTTACAAGACTGTGGCTGTCTTAGAGGGCTTCAGCTTGAAATTCACTTCAGCTGTCTTCTGCCTCATTTTCTGCTACATAAGGAGGAAAATGGAAATTATTTCATGACACATATGGATTATTTGCAAGTAAGGATGTACATACATGAGCCTAATTTATTTGAGGAATGGCCATTACTGCTGTGACAAGTCAGCTGTTTCCACATGCAGAGCATTAACCTCACAGATCCTTTGCATGGGGACGTTCCCTGGTTGTGACCATCATCTGCAATACCTGGGATGTGATCCCAGATGTCCCAGCTGTGGGAATGTTAACCTGATAATCCTGAAATGTGGAATTTGACTCCTGCTGGGGGCAGAAATCTCACATGGAGCCACTTGCCCACAGCAGGACAGGGGACAGAGGAGCTTCCCTGCCCACAGAGAGTGCCCAAGCCCTTGTTTAGGAAGAGGAATCAGGCTCTGAAGGAAAGCCTGAAGGAGATTGCCCTTCCCAGGGCAGCCCCTTCTGCGGCAGAAATCACCTCTGATGCAATTCCTTGACAGACTAAATTATGAGTAAAATACTTGTAAAAGCCATGAAGGCACACACATTTAATTTAGACTTCAGGATGCTGTTGCCTTTTTTTTTTTTCTATTAAATATAAATTCCCTTTAAAAGAGTACTTTTGAGCTGTTTTGAGAACACAAATGGTAATCTAATGTCATCTAATTAATTAAAAATTTCCTACTCATATGTATTAACAGTCTGCTGCTATTGCTGAGGACATTTCACTGGTATTTAAATACATTGAAGCAAACATGAATTGCATTTAAATGGCAATGACCCATCCAGCTTCCTGGAAAGGCATGGCTGGGAGATAAAGTCTAACTTTGCCTCCTGGACCTCAATGTCCTGACAGTACACTGAGACAGCTCAACTTGGATTTCACCCCACAAATCAAGAAATTGCAAGGAAACAACAGAGTTTCTCCCAAAACACAGCATAGAAAGGGATTTTTTTTGTGAGCCCACTGGTGACAAGCACAATCTGATCAGTCACTGACACCCTCATTAACAGCATCACCTCTCTTTTCTGCTATGCTGTCCTTTCCCACCTGCCTGGTTGATTCTTTTGACATGCATTTGATTGGAGATGTTGACAGGAGCCCTGTAACATCCAGAGTCACAGATCTGGTGGGAGGTGAAGATTTGAGCCTCTTTGTCCCCTGAGTGCAGCTCCCATCCAGCTGAGATGGGAACCTTTGGTGCATCCCTGTCTTTCTATGTCCCCAAGGGTGCAGGAAGGAGAGGATGGGCTGTGGGGGTTTAACCACAAGAGATGCATCAGTGGGATGTGCTCTCCTTCAAGAACTATCTCAGCTGTTTCCATTTCCAGGATGAGTTCCCAGCACTTATGTATTACTCTTACACTTGTCTAATACAGCTCACATCGATTTTTTTCCCCCTTACTCTCTGCTGACTGCACAGTCTGAAACACCAAAGACCTTAAAGTCAAGGTCAAGTTTTTATTCCCTGAGTAAACAAGCTGTAGAGAAGGGGAAAGAGGGAGCAAGCACTTATACAAAAAGATAGAAAGCTATTGAACAAATATATTCCTTCTAAAAAACCTCTCCAAGGAAGAAGGCGTACAAAAGATTAATTCTTTCACTCTGCAAATTCTGCAGGAAATAAAATCCTTACTCCTGAGGAATGAATGTTAAGAGCAGGCCAGTGTGCACGTGATCAAAACAAAGCCATTCTCTAATGCCTGAAGTCAAACATGATGTTCAGCACTGTAGTCAAGGTACAATGAAGAACTAAAAATGTTTTCCATCTTGCTAGCCAGGAGACTTTTCTTTTGCCCATGCAATGAATACTTTTTTTATTCCTCATCATTGTATCTAAGCATTGATCCCATTACATCAAACTCCCAGTGTTATTTTTGAGCAATTAATGACTCCATCCATTATGCTTGCCCATTTGTAATTAGGAGCAAAGTTAGACAGAAAATGTCTGGCTGCTTATCTGTGATTCATGGACTCCCTTGAGCCTACAAATTTGGCTGGAAACTTGGTTAGAAATAATTTTGGCCAAAGATTTTTGGATGATTCTTGCTTGTCCTGAGCTGAAATACAATGAGCTCAAGCGTTTTGGGGCTTCTGCTTTGGGTTTCTGCCAGACAGAGAAATGGGTCAGTATGAAAATAACAATGCAGCAAGGTGGAGGTGCAGGAGCTGCCACACTGGGACAGACAGACAGACAGACAGACCCAATACTGGCACCAAGAGCATCCCATGCACAAGTAGGGCTGGACACAACTCTTGTCAGCCTCAGCCCTGTCTCTCAAAGATTGACTCAAAGTATGATGCTCAATGCTCTTTCTGATTTTCATTATGTTTTATCTGATATTTTTCATTAAAACGAGTTAATATATATCTGGTAATAATTGCAAGCTGGTCTTCCAGCTCTGTTTGGAAACAGAGGGTCCCAGCTGGAGCTGACAGCACAGGTTTGGGACAAAAAAAATTATCTTATGCAATTTAGTTTAGCTGTTTTCAACGCTAATATAATTAAATTAGACAAATTCTACAAGGAGAGGTAATACATTTTATTAGAACAAACTGATGGTTTGGGGGAAAAAAGCAGGTATGTTTTCAGGCACACAAACTCTTTTTCAGGCTTATATGCCAGAAAGCCTATCAGTGTATCAGCTCAACAAATGATATTGCTTTTCTGTATAAACAGGGCTTCAGTCATATCCTTGGATGATAACAGCAACAATAACATTGCTAACATAATTAAAAGCAGTTGGGGATGATTGAATGCCATTTCACAGCAGCATTGGACATGAAGTTTCCCAAGAATAGCAGGGTGGAGCCATGGTGCAGACACAAAAATATTTGTACTTTTTATCTTTACTCTGCAATTCTGATTTTACTCACACCAATGTAAATGGGAGCCACGGCAGTGATCCCCTTTGGATTTTGCATGTGTTTTAGAGCAGCCTCACAACCTTGTATGTCTAATGCAGAGGATAAAAGTAGGTCATCCATTTTCTCCACCATCCTGCTCTCTCAGTAGCATTAAGCAGAAAGAACAGTTTGTGCACATTTTTAGCTGGCATCACTGTCACCAAATTCCATCAAATTATGACCCTTCAGTCCCACCATTGGAGCGACTCCCAGAAAACAGCAATAATGGAAATAAGGCAATAATGGAAATGATGCAAAAAAAGACAAATCCTCCTAAGGTGGAAAATGGATTGACAATAAGCCAGCTTAGCTTTCCCTGATGTTTTTTATTTTCTTATTATGTTTTTAAAGCAAATTTTCCCCAGACACCTCACAACTGACTTCACAGATACAAATAGAAACAATTTGTACGTCGCGGTAAATCTCAAAAGGAGCAAATCAAGACTTGTAAGAAGGGAGTCCAGACAGGCAAGATAAGAAGTAGAGAATGATTTAACAAAATAATTTTGGAAATTTAGATATTAGAATTTGTTCTCTGGGTGAGAGCAAAGCATGCCATCAGAGAGCAGGAATGTAAAGGAGTTTTTGCACATAGGATTAGGCAAGGTGTGGAAAAAAACATCTTCCAGAGAGAGAGGAGACAATAAAATGTGCAACAAAGGGGCTGAAGATTTATGAAAGCTGGAGAGGGGGAAAAAAAAAAAGACAAAATAAAATACAGTTAAAATACAGTTTCCAAGCCTGCACTTTGGAGTCGCCAGAGAGAATTGCAAGATCCACACCAGGCTGGGAGAGAGCAGAGCGCTGCTGACATGCGCAGAAAGGCTCCAGAACGCCCTAAATGAGCACTGCCAATGTTTATTGCTAAACATCAGAGAACCAGGGAAATAGAGTAGCACTTTGACTGTTTTGATTTGGAAACATTTGTGCAGATTCAACACTTGTCTGCAGCACCCTTCTGGGATGAAACCACATAGGTACAGCAAGTGCCAAAAGTGCAGACACAGGATTTGGAGGGGAAATTCCAAAACTCTGTGTAATTTTGAAGAAAAGCCATTTAAAAGAAGTCTGATAAGGCAGAAAATTTGTATTTCAGATAGCTCACTCCCTCTGTAACCACAACTCTCCCAGGAATCTCATGCCTTTGTTCTGTCTTAACAAAAAGCCAGTAAAAGAGTCACGTTTAAAACTATTTACTATTTTTGACCTAACTTCATTTTAGTTATTACCTACTAAATGCCACTCCAGGCCATGAAAATAATTTAAAATTATTTTTTATTTACATATCAATCCATATTTAATAATTGCTACCCTCATGTTTAAGGAAAATAACATAGAACGAGGTTCCTGGTGATTCCTATTCCTTATTATAACATCAATTGTGAAAGCAGATTTGCCTAATGGAAGGCCTAGCAGTGAAATTCTCCATAAAAAATGTATGAAGATCAGAAATAATAACCATAACTGTTAACATTGTGTTATTAATCATTAATTTTCATTACCACTATGGATCATAATTATTATGTAGCCACAATAAACACATTGGCCCTGCCATATCCAGAGGGTGATGACAGGGGGTTTTCTGCCTCTTTTTAAGGACTTTGTTGTGTTAAAAGCAGTTTTTCCAGGTTTTCCTCTTCTGCAAAGGCAATTAGCCCATGCCAGGGGCTGAGCCTCCTCCTCCTCTCCCTGGCTCAGCCCCACCAGGGATGTCATTACCCCACAGCAGCACACACAGCCAAGCTTGGCATCTCAACATTGTGCATTAGCACCAGGGCAAGTGTTGGGAAAGAGTGAGTTATTTGATGTTTTT